>NC_140504.1:123629249-124285916 GCF_964339955.1 Pipistrellus hanaki | reverse complement strand
CCAGTGCCCCAGCCACTATGGGCGCTGCCATCTTTGTGATGGAGTGACAATTCCCCTTTCATTAGATAGGATAAGAGTTATTATCATGGAGTTAAATGCTCAGGTTAAATATTAAAAACTTTTAGCCGAGACCGGTTTGGCTCAATGGATAGAGTGTCGGCTTGGGGACTGAAGAGTCCCGGGTTCGATTCCGGTCAAGGGCATGTACCTTGGTTGCGGGCACATCCCCAGTAGGGGGTGTGCAAGAGGCAGCTAATCGATGACTCCCTCTCATGGATGTTTCTAACTCTCTATCTCTCTCCCTTCCTCTCTGTACAAATTCAATAAAATATATTAAAATATATATATATTTAAAAAAAATATTTAAAACTTTTAAAGGGTCCAGAAAACCATAGTGAACCTTAAGTTGGCACCTCAGGAATAACCACAGAGCTCCCTCCCCCGGGGGGGGGGGGGGGGGGGGGGGGGGGGGGAGTGGGGAAGAGCCTGAACACAGTAACCCCTGAGCCTTGTGTTCTGGAACAGAACCTGGGAGAATGAGGAGGATGGAGGCTGGCTGTCTCTGGAGCCAGATGGGGGAGTCAGCACCAGGGATTCTGGCCAAACATCTGTCCACAGATCCCAGCAGTCCTTTAGTACCATCAGCAACAGCACCTAGCACTCCTACAATGCCTACTGCAACTGGACTCAACACCCTTTGATCCAGAAGAAGCCCATGGTTGTGCTGGCCTCCCTGTTGCTACTGCTGCTGGGGCTGGAGCTGATCCTGGTCTGCATGGGACTGGAGGTGGCCCCCTTACCAGTTTACCAAGAGATCTTCATCTACTGCATGGTCAAGGACCACTGGGATTTCCAGTTTTTTGACATGCCTATCTCGAGAAGTGAGCTAGCAGCGATCCATGTCAAACCCTAGCAGCCTCCTCTCATCCCCAGGGAGCAAGCTCCTGGGCCAGTGCGGTATCCAGAGTTTGCTCAAAAAGTTTGGGGCTTGCAGACCCCAGGCATTTCCAAGGGGTCTTGGAAAGTCACCCCTTGCCTGCTCTGTGCTTTAACTTATTTGAGGGCCCTGAGGCTACTGAGGGGTAATAAAAGGAGTTCCTCTATCCAAAAAAGAACCACAGAGCCTTCAGGCAAGACAGCAGTTTTTCCTCTTCTCTTTGCATGATTAATTAATGATGGCTGACAGAAATTCAGTGACTTTATACTCTGGTGTGAGGACTCCAAAATATGTTGTGACGTTAAAAACATGAACTTCCTGCTGAAACTGGTTTGGCTCAGTGGATAGAGCGTCAGTCTGTGGACCGAAGAGTCCCAGGTTCAATTCCGGTCAAGGTTGCGGGCACATCCCCGGTAGGAGATGTGCAGGAGGCAGCTGGTCGATGTTTCTCTCTCATCGATGTTTCTAGCTCTCTATCCCTCTCCCTTCCTCTTGGTAAAAAAAAATCAATATATATTTTTTAAATGTACTTCCTTATGACCTAATCGTGTCACAAGAGGGCTCAAGGAGTAAATTTACAAGCTGTATTTTGATTTCTGTGTAGATGAATATGGAATTTTAGGCCCAGTGAGTATTTACGGAATAACAGAAGAATGGAGAGAAGGAGGAGAATGGAAAAACAAGTTGGGGTGGGGGACAAACTAGTATTACTACCATAAAACAGTTTGCTTGGTTCTTTCCTAACCCTTTTAAACAAAACAATAAAGTATGAGTAATATTTCACACACACAAACACACACACACACACACACACACACACACACACACACACACACATCTACCTCCTAATATAATAAAAAGTGTGAACAATCTGGAGTTTAAAATAGAATATATGCCTCCCAAATACGATGGCATCTCTAGAAAGATTTCCTTTCGTTGGCTTTATTTGGCTACTCTCAGAATTTGTTTACATGCACAAAACATGTAAACATTTAATGCATACCAGACACTCCTCCAGCCATCGTGGGCACAAAGATAAACAAGGACTTTCCATCTCTGAGGGAGCTGAGGGCCAAAGTTTTTTAAAACGTATATGTCAGATCAGCAGACTAGTCAGTAATGACTGCCCAATTCCCACCCCAGCCAAACACACTCAAGAAAACCACACACAGATGATGATGACTCTATGTCCATTATGTGGATGGGCTTTAGGCTAGTGGGATAGAACTAACATGGCATTTTATGAAGTTTACATTCCTAAAAAACTGTCTTTGCAAACCAAAGCAATTGAACCTAAAGCAAGAGAAAAATGTTCTTGCCTGATATTTATCTTCTTTCAAAAAGAAAAAACAAAACAAACAAAAAAAAAAAAAAAAAAAAAACAAGCCAACACTTATTACAATTTTTTTAAATTTCTAACAGAAATGAACCAAAATCTTTCCCCTAGAAAGTCATTTAGGTCACTGCCTTCCCCACTTAGCCTATCCTTTAGATCCTCTCTAGCTGACCACTCCCCATGCCTACCATAAAAATGAAAGGAAAGGAAGGAGAGGGTGGGGGAACAGAAGTGTGGTCTGTGGTATAAGAATTCTCTACTCCCATCTTAGTTGCAACAATGCACAGTGTATTTAATTGAGCTGCAAAGCAGCTAAGTGAGTTGACATCAAGGAATATTCTGCATAAGAAGCCATATCTATCAGCCCCTGCACAGGCATTCATATGTGAACCACAAGTGACACGAATGTCTGTCACCACCTTCACAAGCAAGCAAGGTGACTCCAAACCCTGCATATCTAGAGAACCAACGCTGTGTGCTTCCGGGAGGGTCAGGTACTCCTGAAACCATGAGGGGTATCTGTTTACAGCTGTCCTTTGTGGGTAAAGAGGCAAGGAGGGCAAAAGCACGTGACAAAGACATTCATACTTAAAGCCTAGGAAGAGCTTTATGGGAGGAAGGGAAGAAACTGGTACTCAGTTTCCGTGGCAACCACAAAGCATGTTAGACCATAATTTGCATGGGAGGTAGAAGGGATATCCCTGCAGAGCTCTGGAGTAACAGAAAAAGGAAATGACCACGGCAGTAATAAAACTGCCTCCAATGAAATTCTAGTCATTTATCTTCAACAAATAGATGTAGCAGAAGCCTGTGAGCTTACTAAGAACCTTAAAGCAAATTATGGGGTTAGTGCCCATTTCCCAAGTAAGTCAAAGGTAACCTGTTTCCCCGAAAATAAGACAGTGTCTTATATTAATTTTTTCTCCCAAAGTTGCGCTAGGTCTTATTTTCAGGGGATGTCTTATTTTCGGGGAAACACAGTATTTTGCCAATCTTTCACCCTGACTAAGACACATGTACTCTGGGCTGGGTCCATGTTTCCTGTTCCTTCCTTCATACTTGAAACTATGGGCGTTAACCTCTTAGGACTATCTTGTGTGTTTATGCAGAAATAATCATCTACGAAGATGTCTCTATACAGAACACCAATATCTAGCAGAAAAAAAATATTGTTAAAGGGAGCCCAGCTTCACACATAATTCAAAGAAAGTTAATAGTAAATTTTAAAGTAAATCACACATAGCCAAAAAAAAGTGGACAGCAAAGATGCATTTCTCCCTGCTTTAGATTCCTATGCAGTGTTTCTCCATATACATCAAGGGTGCTACCCCAGTCCAATTACCCAGGCCAGATATGTGATGCTTTAACACACTTAATGCCCATGATAATTTTATAACTCAAGACAGGATGAAGCCAGTGTAAATTTATACTGAAGCCCTTCTGATCAAAATCAGAGAACAACAGTGATAGCTACCAAATAGCACAGTACTCCCGAACTCCTTTTAATTAGCCACGGAATTCTTATGCTTTAGGCCAACTCGGAAGGAAGGAAGGAAGGAAGGAAGGAAGGAAGGAAGGAAGGAAGGCAGGCAGGCAGGCAGGCAGGAAGGAAGGACGGACGGACGGACTGAAGATCGAGGCTTGTTTTTCAAAAGTGAAGACAGAAGCTCACCTGTTCCTTTAAATAATGGAAAGCAGTTAATGCTGTCTTTCACCATGTAGTCAACAAATATTCATTGCCTCTAAGCACATCTTGGCTTAGAGTCATCTGGGGACTAATGCTGAAGCATATCAGGCTCCTACCTAATGTTAAGAGGTTATTTAATTTGTTGTAACTGCAACAAATTTGGATCAGCCCTAGCTGTGCTGGTCCAAATGGAAGCCTCCCCAGCTGTCAGCCCACCGCACAGTCCCTGCAGGGCCTCTCAATCAGTGTGTCTTTGCTGTCACCAGGAAGGGGTGGTGAGGGGATATGCTGTGCTCCTGGTCTCACTACACGTGACTTCTTACATCAACTACAAAAAATGTGTCAATTCTGAGGCTTCTATAAGACAGAAAACTGTCCCGTGACCTATAAATTTTCCACCAACAAATATGTATGCCCTTTCTAAATATCAACTAGCCCTTATCTCAAGCTCAGCATGCTAGTAAAGAAAAGTTACTAAGTAAATCCTGCCCCTTCCCAGCCCTCTGGTGGGTGAGGCAGATCAAGTCCTAAAGTATACCAGGCCCTCCAGAAGCAGCCTGCACAGAGAATTCCCTCATGTGTTAAAGCTCAGCCCCACCCAAGGATAACCAAGGGGCTTGATCTTCCTGCTCTGCAGGTCTCCAGCGGCTGTGGTCTCCTCTGGGGACAAGCAGCCCAACCGCTCAATTGCTCTTCGTCTGATCAATGTGGCTCCCTAGCGTATTGGATCGATTGAGCCCCAAGCACCCGGCCTGCTCCTTTTCATTATGTTGCCCGAGAAGCCAGAAGGTGGCTCCCATAACACTGCCAGAAAGTTACAAAAGGAACTCCACCATGGAGTCCAGAGCGCAGCAAGAGTAAGAAGAGTCCTTCCTCCTTCACATCCATAGAAGGAAGAAACTAAGTCACATGCCACCTTTCTGTCCTTATCCTAACTTCCCTAGGCACTCCCTTAGGATCCCACAGAGGTCACATCGCATCTTCCATGGCACTCTCCACACTGCATTGCATGATTTGCTCCTGTTTCTTCTTGCTGGAATGGAGATTGCCTGGACCACAACATCAGGCTTAAAGAATAACCTTCTAGATCCATCCCAGTATCTGGCAAACAACTTGTAGTTTGATGAATAAATTAGCACCCCTGGACACATCTTTGCTGGGGGTCACACTCCTTACTCTGCGAGTTAAAATGGGATCTCTTTGCCCAGCCCTCAGAACTCTCAAAAATATTTGAAAGCACATCACCTCCATCTCTCTTCATCATCACTAACCCATTCAAGATGAATATAGAATACTGACAATATACCAAGAGAATTAGCTCTTGGGCAAGGTGCAGTCATCTGTGCCTCAGTTTTCTCATCAATAAAATGGGGGTGGATAATAAAAGACTATGCCAAAGGGCTTTCTGTGAGAATTAAATAGGCTAATACATGGAAAAAATTTAGAACAGTGGCTGGCATACCACCATGTAAATACATAAGCAGAATATGAATTAACAGGTGTTTGTCACAGTCATGGGAGAATTAGTTTCTTTGGGGAAACTAACTCTCCCAGGGAGAGTTAAGAGTAGAAACAGGGATTCAAAACCAGTCTACTAGTAAACAGAACACACATGTGCTTCAGCCAGTGAGAACCTCTGGCACAATCAGAAATGCTCTCACAGCTTTCTGCTATCCAGTTTAAGTCATTTGACTCTGTTTCACCTTATAATCATCTTATCTGGGAAAACACTTAAGAGCAAGGGTAAGGTATAGAGAGATCAGGGATACAGACTCCTCTCCCAAACTTGAACAGAAGGA
The DNA here is from genome assembly GCF_964339955.1 of Pipistrellus hanaki. Lineage (NCBI taxonomy): Eukaryota > Metazoa > Chordata > Mammalia > Chiroptera > Vespertilionidae > Pipistrellus > Pipistrellus hanaki. The sequence continues at coordinate 124,280,157 of NC_140504.1, read as the reverse complement.
AAGGGAAGCAGATCTGTAAGCAGGCACCATGAAGTAAGCCAATTACTTTTACCCCTCAAAACCCACCAACTCCAGTCAGCTAAATGAAAAGTAAAATAAAAGGGTATTGTCCCAGAGGGACTAGAAACAACCCACTACAATGACAAAGTAATCACAAATCTATTTGGAACAGCCACCTGAAATAGAATAGTCAACCAGTTGTTACATGTTCTCATATCCAGGATAAACCCCTTTCCTCAGTGTCCTTGTGCATGAAAAGCATGACCTCTAACCTCTCATTCTCGAGGACTCCAGAGATTATTCCAAAAGCAAAATGTGTGTTGATCAAGATAAATTACTAACTTTTTGTTCTTTTTATTGATTTCTGAGAGGAAGGATGAGGGAGAGAAAAGCATCAATAATGAGAGAAAAACCACTGATCAGCAGTTTGCATGTCCCCTCCATTGGGGATCAAGCCCACAGCCTGGGCATGCGCTCCGACCTGGGAATTGAACTGTGACCTCCTGGTTCATAGGTAGAAGCTCAACCACTGGCCCACTGCAACTGGGCGCTACTAATGTTTTCTTCCTTTCCATCTACTGCTTGGTTTACAATGAAGAAAATATTTTTTTAATTTCATTAAAGAAGGAATGCAAACACTGGAAGTAAAGAGAACACTAACTAAGTTATATGATCTGAGCAGCCACAAGGGGTCTGCACTGCACAAAGGTACTCAGCTGAGGGGGTAGTGGGGTTGTGATCCTGCCATGTTTTGCTCACCAAGTCAGGTACTATGGCACAAAAGGAGTGCCCTTCTGGAATTTGTCTGTCAAAGAGGTACATGAAGGTGATGTGGTATAATGTAAAAGTCCAGGATTACAGCTACAAAAACTTGGGTTCAAACCCTCACTTTACTACTTTTAAGAAATGTGTCATTAGTAAGGTACAGTAAACTTTGCTGACTCAGCTATAAAACAAGGATGATAAAACTTTGCAGGCATTTCATGAAAATTAAGGTAAGATTTACTTATTTATTAGCACACTGCTAAAGAGGCAGGCAGTCCTTCCTTTAGAGGCAGAAGTTCTAGAACTTCATGCCCTCTCGTGGAGTGAGATTTTTTTTTTTTAATAGATCATTGCTTCCTTACTTTGAAATTGTCTTTTTCGTTGCATTAGGGCTTAATACAATCCTCAGTTTTCTCTTTTAATGACTTACAAAAATAAATGAACAGATTATGACTATGGTAAGTCTCTATCTGCAGAGGGATACTGTTTGGAAACCACCAATAGTACTGAACACTATATATACTATGTTTTTTCCTATACATACAAACTCTTTCACTTACAGAAAAACGGTTTCTCGTTGGCATGAACACTCTTGCATTTTGGGGCCATTAAGTAAAACAAGAACTCCTTAAACATAAGCTCTACAGTAACACCCCAGTCCACCTGATAACTGAGGGCTAATAAGTGACTAACGGACATAGCAATACAGCATGAATATGCTGAACAAAGGGATGAATCATATTCCAGGTGGGACAGAGCAAGACAGCATGAGGTTCTATCATACTACTCAGAATAGCACATAATTTAAAACTATGAATTGTATGCTTCTGAAATTTTCCATTTAATGTTTAGACTGCAACTGACCACGAGTAACTGAAACCATATATAAGAGGGGACTGTTGTAGTTATATTTCCTGGTGGTGTGTTTTGCTCTCCCTCATTTAGCATTCAAAGAATAGATTAGAACTTTTGCTTCTGGCTAATACCAAGTTTTAGAGACAAAATTTACTTCCTGTCTGAAAAAACTAAAATCCACATGAGACAATCAACAGCACATAATAAAGCACTCTAATCCCAAAAGACAGGAAACAAATGATTGCTCAGCTTACTACCTTGAGAATTTTCAGGCCATGGCACAAGGAGGGGGAATTCAAGTACAGACTAGAGCAGGCATGTCAAACTCAGCCTGTGGAGTGCATGCCATGAGTTTGACATGCTTGGTCTAGACTGCAGTGTTTCCCAAAGTGTGGTATGTGTACCCCTAGGGGTATGGGAAGAGTTTGGTGGGGGTACGCATTGCACCGGAGTTTGGTGGGGATATGCACTGCACCGTGTTTAGCTGCGCCTAATTCTACGTTCTCATGAGAACGAGGAGTACTCAGCGTTACAAAAATTATAGAAGGTGTACACACATATGTCAAAAGTTTGGGAAACAGCCGAAACCGGTTTGGCTCAGTGGATAGAGCGTCGGCCTGCGGACTGAAAGGTCCCAGGTTCGATTCCGGTTAAGGGCAAGTACCTTGGTTGTGGGCACATCCCCAGTAGGGGGTGTGCAAGAGGCAGCTGATCAAAGTCTCTCTCTCTCTCATCAATGTTTCTAACTCTCTATCCCTCTCTCTTTCTCTCTGTAAAAAATCAATAAACTATATTAATAAAAAAAAAAAAAAGTTTGGGAAACACTGGTCTAGAGGAATCTTGAGTTGAGAAGGCACTGAGAGTTTGGGGAGGTCAAGGATAGAAGAGAATCTGTCTGGCAAAGTACCAGAGAGGGGAGAATCAAATAAAAAACTCTGGATCTGCCGAGGGGCCTCCTCTAGTGCTAGTACGTGCTGAGTCCCAGCAAGCACAGTGTGAGGAAACTGCCCAAGAAAGTATGACAACAAGGAGTTAGAGGGAACAGTCCCTGAATCCCACACAGGGCCAGTGTAGGAAATAGGCTTCTGTGATCCATCTTCAACATAGTCAACTTTTAATGGAAAAGGTGACTGAATTTACCCAGGCCAAACAGAATGTAGGGAGGAGGGAAGATGATATAAGAACAAAGAACAGTACATGAGTCTGCATCATGGTGGAAACACTCAAGGCACCTGCCTTAAGTAGACAGGAGGAGATGGCAGACAACTAGAAAAGGCCTCAGCCCATTTTTTTCTTTTTTAATAACCCAGTAAGAGACAATAAGATCTAGGTGAAATATGAGGAAACTGTTAATCCCATACTACTCAGCCAATGAGGAACCAGAGGAGGGACTCTCGCACCTTAAGGATAAAAGGATATGATCCCTATTCCATGTGTGCCTGTATAACTGGATGGACACCCACACTTGTAAGAATATATTAAAAGTCTCGTTTTCACCATACTTCTGTCTCTGAGTCTGTTATTTTAATTCAGATAGGAGAGCATTTCTTACAGCCAGGAACAGTGCCTGCACCTATTGTCTAAAATGGTTAAGCATCATGATTCACAGAATATCAGATAAACTCATTTGAGTTTGGCTGAGTGGTGGGGAAAATTTAATCCTATAGCAATAACTTTCTGGTCCTATCTAACAAAGTTGAAAGCCAAGGCCAAAAGGATCAAAATGCTTTCTAATAATTTCATCACACCCTAGAGTAATGCTCAAAAATAGGCAGAGAATTATAAATATATCCAGCAGCCAACAAAGAAAAAATACCTGCCTCACATAAGAAATTACCAAAAAAGCAAAACACCAAAAGACCATATTAACAAGGAACATCAATCCAAACTGAACCATAAATGACATAGATGACAGAATTATAGACAAACATATTAAAGCATCTGTTATAACTTATACCATATATTCAAGAAAGGAGAGCAAGCTAAACATATGCTAGGAAAGGCACTGAAGATACAAAGATCAAAATCTAACTTTTAAGACAGAAACAACAACCTCTATTTAAAAGTACATGTCTCCGAAATCAGTTTGGCTCAGCAGATAGTGCGTCAGCCTGCGGACTGAAAGGTCCCGGGTTCGATTCCGGTCAAGGGCATGTACCTTGGTTGCGGACACATCCCCAGTAGGGGGTGTGCAAGAGGCAGCTGATCGATGAATCTCTCTCATCGATGTTTCTAGCTCTCTATCCCTCTCTCTTCCTCTCTGTAATAAATCAATAAAAAATATTTTTTTTAAAGTACATGTCCACAGATTTGGAATAGAAACTACTTAAAATGAAACACAGGAGGGGGGAAACAGACCAGAACAAAATGAACAGAAAAAAACATCAATGAGCTATGGGACAACTTCAAGAAGACAACAAATAATGTGCAACTTTCCAAAACTAATGAAATCTTCAGAACTAAAATTCAATAACTCCAAACACAAGAAACATAAAGTAAACTATAACAAAGGGAACTGCATGATAGAATATAATAAAATCTTAAGAAATTGGGGAGAATGATACTTCTTAGAGAGTTAAGAATGACAATAGACTTCCTATCAAAAACAATTCAAACCTGGAGATAGTGGAGTGGAGCCCATCTTTACATCACTGTGGAGATGCTAGGAACCCTAGAATTCCATACCCAGCAAAAATATATTTTAAAAATGAAGAATTTCTTACAACTACATGTGATTCTACAGTTCTCATAAAATATAAATATGTCCTTTAAATTATGGTGTGAAAGACCTTTAAATACCTTTTTCAACATAGTACAAAAGTTGAAATAGTCATCAAAACCCAGCAGATCTATATAGAAATGTTTAAGGTCCTTCAGGTAAAAGGAAAAGGAAAATGACCCCAGAAAGATATTTAAATAAAATTTTAAAAAATTAAAAAAAGGAAAGCAGAACATCAGAACTGGCAACTATCTAGATTCTAGATAAATAAAATGAGCAGGCAGGCTGGACACATCTACCTTTACTTTATATTTAATTCCACAATTGAAGATGTCACATAATATTCCATTCCCCAATTTTTTATATTTAATTCCACAAATTGAAGATGTCACATAATATTCCATTCCTTATTTATTTAAGTGAAGACTATGTTTCAGTTAAGGTAACTTTAGAATTAAAATTATGACAGTGCTAACCCCTATTTTGTAAAAACTCTCCAAGGTTGTAACAACAAAATAATTTGCAATAGCCTGGTAAATAAAGGTATCTAAACCTAAAGTTAAGAAAAATATATCATAGCTCTGTATTGCTTTTTTGTTTTGAATTTGGCAATAAAAGCAAGTGCATTTAACATTAAACAATACACTGATGCATTTTGTTAAAGAAAAATGTAAAAATTATTTAGGGTCTTCAAATTCTGAACATCATTCACACTGAGTAACTCCAATTTCTAACACTGCCAAGAAAGAATCCCGTGTGTGTGTGTGTGTTGTTGTTGTTGTTGTTGTTGGGGGTGGGGGAAGATGTACTATCATCCTTTCAAACTTGGGGGTTTAAAATTATTTTATATCAACACTGGAGGCCAGTGCACGGATTTGTGCACAAGTGGGGTCCCTCTGCCTGGCCTGCACCCTCTTGCAATCGGGACCTCTCGGGGAATGTCAGAGAGCTGGTTTTGGCCCGATCCCCACAGGCTAGGCCGAGTGACCCCACTCGTGCACAAATCCTATACACAGGGCCAGTTTCGGCCCAATCCCCATAGACCAGGCTAAGGGACCCCATCAGTGCACGATTCTGAGCATCAGCCTATAGTATGCATACAAGATAATTAGTTACTCTCTTTTTCCTACCCCTTCTCCCCCTTCCCTCTAAGATTCATCAGTCTGTTCCATGTTTCCATACCAGTGTGCTAAACCTCTACCACCTGCTGGTCAGTGCACGTCATAGCTACCAATTGAATGGTCAAATGGTAGCTTAGGCATACATAGCTACCAATTGAATGGTCAAATGGTAGCTTAGGCATACACACACACACACACACACACACACACACACACACCCCATATTTTCCAGCGTATAAGACGACTTTTGAAACAAAAAGTCAACCAAAAATCGTGGGTCGTCTTATACGCCGAGTATGTCCCGAAAAACGTCTCGGTATGCCTCTAAACAAATTTTCCAACTCGATCCCGCACCAATCACTGCAAGGCTGCTCGGACCGCCTCTCTAACTCAGCCAATCCAAGCAGGCTTTTTATGCATGCAAATTATACATGTTCTGTACCCGAAGCTACACTGTGTTCTAGTAAAAAGCCTGCTCAGACTGGCCAGAGTCAGAGAGGTGATCTATTAAAAAAAGAACTGGTGTTGCCTCGGAAGTGGGGAGTAGTCTTACACAGCGAATATAGGCCTAAACCTATGTTTTAACGTAAAATTAGGGGGTCATCTTATACGCCAGAAAATACGGTGTGTGTGTGTGTGTGTGTGTGTGTGTGTGTGTGTGTGTGTGTGTATATGAGGCCCAGTACATGGGAGAGGGGGGTGTCCCCTCAGCTGAGCCTGCACCCTCTCCAGTCATGGACCCATCAGGGACATCCCTCTAATAATCTGGGACCACTGGCTCCTAACTGCTCACCTGCCTGCCTGCTTGATTGCCCCTAACTGCCCTTCTGCCGGCCTAGTCAACCTCAACTGCCTCACCACCACCACCACTGACCTGGTCGCCACTTACTGCCGCCCCCGCCCCCTTCCCGACCCCCTTGCCGGCCTGGTTGCCCCACACAGCCTGCTGCTCAGTCATTTAGTCGTCCCTCACTAACCCCTCTGCCAGCCTGGTCACCCCACGCAGCCTGTTCAAGTCCGTTCAGTTGCCATGGTCGCTTAGGCTCTTATATATATAGATAGATACAGTAGAGTCACAGTGCATGAAATTAGTACATGGGAGGGTGGGAGGGGTCCTTCAGCATGGCCTGCACCCTCTCACAATAACGGACCTATTGGGGGATGTCTGACTGCCGGTGTAGGCCGGATCCAATCAGCAGTTAGACATCCCTCTCACAATCCAGACCGCTGGCTCCAAACTGCTTGCCTGCCTGCCTGATTGCCCCTAATAACTTGCCTGCTTGCCTGATCACCTGCCTTTACCATTCACCTGCCAGCCTGATCACCCCTAGCCACTTGCCTGCCTGCCTGATCTCCCCTATCACCTCTTCCTAACTGCCTGATCACCCCTAACTACTCACCTGCTTGCTTGATTGCACCTAACTGCTCCCTGGGGGACTGGGCCAGCCTGGGTGGTTTTCTGCACATTCCAACCAGGAATGTTTTAATAGGGGGTCTCCAAAAACTTGAACTGGAAAACAGTGCTCAGATTTCAGGCATAATGTGCTATTAGCAGGATTTCTATCACAATTAAACTCTAATTCTGAGCTCTCAACAGTATGGACAAACTACCCTTCACTACCTCCAAAGTTTCTTATTTGTCACTATCCCATTTCTCTCCACTTCAAACCAAGGTAACAAATGAAACCCTTAATTCTGATCTTCCTCACCACAAGGGAACAGCAAACCTCAATGAAATAATTTCCCACCAGAAGTCACGTCCAAATACTGCAAGACTGAGGACTGTAGGGCTGACTAGTACACGTGCAATAACAGGCTCATGTTATAGCGGTAGGTGCCCAGGCGTCCACAATCCCACAATCCTCTGGTTGCATACTTCCTGTTTTTTCTTTCTCCTCCTTAACTGGTGTTTCCTTCAGTCGTGTTACAACATCCAAGGCCTCTAGTTGGAGAGGATTTTTCTGTTTGACATTGATAGCTTTTTACTATTTGGGATCAGTGAAGTTTCGGGGTACTGTTGCTGCCATGAACGTGTCAGTCCCAGGCGCACTTATGAAACAATCACCCATTCAGTCCACTGCTGTCACCATCCTGGCTCACAATGAGGAAGGTGCTGTGCTGAGCAGTCTTCCACTCAGACCTTCCTCTTCCTTCCCCAGAACACTCCAAACCTGCCCTGGGGCCAACCACCCCAACGCTGCAGACCCTTAAGACCTTCCCCTATGTCTTCGAATTTCCCCCATCAAACTGCACCCTAGTGTATTGCCTAGAGGTGCCCCTAACCACTCCCTCAGGGGGTGGGGCCAGCCTGGGCGAGGGGCCGTGGTGTTGTGGTCTCTGGTTGTTCCACCATTTCGGTCACTGGGTTTTATTATATAAGAAGATAGTGACAGCAAACAGATATAATCAGGAAAACATTTACACTGGCAATTCACCTGAGGGGAAAAATTCTCTGCACTAAGTCATGGCATCCTCACCCTTAAAACAATTCACATTCAAAATCCAATCTACTGAAAGAGGACTAGCTTTGAAATCAGTAAGTCTTCCTATCTAATAAAGGAGAAATATGCTAATTGACCCTTAGACGATCACAAAGATGGTGGTGCCCACAGCCAATAAGAAGGGAATATGTTAACTAACTGCTACACCCTCAAAGATGGTGGCACCCACAGCCACAAGATGGCGGCGCCCAGTCCCCCTCAGCCCCTCAGCCACCCAGGGCTGGCACAAGGTACAGGCAAGCCTCACATGGCGGCTGTCCAGCCACCAGGGCCGCCCAAGGCTCAGGCAACCAGGGCCAGCCAAGGCATGCACTGCTGGCAGTGGCAGCAGCAGGGGTATGATGGGGCATCGCCTTACCCTGATTGCTGGGTTGCTTCCTGTCCCTGAGGGCTTTAGGACTATGTGACGGGGCATGCCAGCCTGAGGGAACCCTGTTCCAATGCATGAATTTTCATGCACTGGGCCTCTAGTATACTATAAAAGGCCTAACTAAAATATATGAGGTCTTCTGTTATTTAACAAGAAGAAAAGTTATGTGCTTGCAGAGGCATAGTCTGCACTTTTTACTCTCCCAACCTCATCTCACTTCTGCCTGCTCTGTGCAAGCAAATACCTGGTCACACCAAGCTTTGAGAAGGAAATTTCACACTATACAACAACAAAGATCCTTCCTGTGACTCAATTACTTCAAAAGAGGGATACACTTTTCCATCTGCCCACAGATGTCTGCTGACGGTGGTATTATGGAGGGAAGACAGAAATCACAATTTATAAAATCAAAATCCCTATAAATCACGTTTGCCAAATCTCCAATGAATGTGCATATTCACATGTAGCAATTCATGTGTCACATACACTGATGATAGCTAATAATATCTAGCACACAGTACTTATTATGAACTTGAGTGCTCTTCATGAATTAACTTTTCAGCACATAACCACCATGCAGTAATTATTATTGTCATAGACCAGTAGTCGGCAAACTGTGGCTCGTGAGCCACATGCAGCTCTTTTGCCCCTTGAGTGTGGCTCTTCCACAAAATACCACGAGCAGACGCGCACATACAGTGCAATTGAAACTTTGTGGCCCGTGAGTAGAAGTCGGTTTTCGGCTCTCAAAAGAAATTTCAATCGTTATAAACAGATAACCTCTATCTCCACAACAACCATTCCAGAGTCCATCAGTCAATCCACACCTGACAGACAAAATCTATCCACTCTGTTTCCTGAAAATACTCATATAATTCTTGCAGGAAATACAAATTTTACAACAGTGTATTAGTACAGGCAATATAAGGTGGGGAGAAGGGTAAGGAGCTAGGTAGGTATAATCACCGTCAAATTCAGAAAAGGCCTATGAAAGGCTGAAAGTCTATAGTTTCCATTCTAAACATAAAAAACTACATTATAAGTTTAAAAATTATTTTAAACACCTACCACAATGATTTTTTAAAAAGGGCAGTGGGATGGGGGAAAGGAAAGCCAACACGAGGAATTCCCACCACACCAAGACTTTCAGCTCTTCAATGGCTGGGCAGAAATGTCCATCAAACAGGCAAAGAACTTCTAGAGAGAGGGTGGCTTTTCCTTTTATAAAGAGTGACTTTAGCCCTAGCCAGTTTGACTCAATGAATAGAGTGTCAGCGTGGGGACTGAAGGGTCTCAGGTTCAATTCTGGTCAAGGGCATGTACATTGATTGCAGGTTCAATCCCCAGCCCGCGTCAGGCAAGCAACCAATCAATGTATCTCTCTCACATCGATATTTCTCTATTTCTCCCTCTTCTTTCCACTGTCTAGAATTCAATGGAGGAAATATCAAAGAGGGGGGGGGGGGGGGACGACGGACTTTAGAGGATGACATTTTAACGGCTAGGCAAAATGATACCTTTCATTTTTAATTCTGTCAAGAAAAATAATTACTATAATCTCTGGAATCTACTGCTTCCTATGTGCCACAAAACTTCCAAATTTCATTTAACTAAAAGCAAAACATAGCGTAGGGGGTTTCCTGTAGAAAAATAACACTTTGCACACACATTTTCTAACTGAAGACTTAAAAAGCATCATCAGAAAATGGAATTGTTTCCATTTATAGGTTGGAAAATCAGGGCATAAACTACACCATAGACTAACTTTTCTTAAGGAAGCCACACATAAAAATTCCTTTCTTTCCCTCTCCCAACCAAAACAAAATGTATATTAACTGCTATTCCTAAAACCAAGTATCTATAAAGAGTAATTAACTGAATAAGAAGAGCTAGCAGTTTATATCATTCCACAAATGTACAGACTGCTTGCTTTTTCCAAAGCAAATATATAAATCATGACCTGGATTTTTACAATTCATTGTATGATGTATAAATGACAACAGAAAATGCAAAGTCAACTATAAAACCTGCTCTTCCAAATGTATTTGTGAGGGTTAGGGAATTTTAGACACAATGTTAAAAGTAGCATCTAAACCAGAATCCACCTAAACTTAAAAGTGACATTTTGAAATAACCACTTTAAAAAGTTACTCTGAACTTGACTCCTTAGAGGCAGAGATATAAAATGAAGGGGAGCCCGGCAGTATGAATATTTCAACCAATGTGCTACAAGAATCTTTAAACCATACAATACCTGACTATTTAGGCAGGGGCACTGACTGCTTTTCCCTTAGATTGTCAAATAAAACAATGACAATAACCAACACAATAGCCATATAAGTGTGAATGAATCAAAATTATACCTTTTTTTTTTGTCATATTGGCAAAAAGTATATTTTTTAGTGTGTCGCAGAATTTTACAAATTAGTTTATGTGTGCCATGGAATAAAAAGGAAGAAAATTGCTGCAGTATACTAACAAAACCCCAAGAATTCAGGTTCCAGTTCACACATTCTGCCTTAGAAGACAGGGTTCCTACCAAATTATTTATACTAAATATTTATATTAACTACCTGTGGGGTTAAAAAAAAAAAAAGTGAGCAGAAAAGTATTAAAAGTTATTATTTTGTAGTTATCACATACCCAGCAACATTGTGAAATACATGTCCCTAACTTCCCCACCTGTTGATCAATTACAAAGTCCTTCACCGGTAATACAGGCTACCACAGACCAGCCCTAAACCTAGCCTGACATGTTAACCATCTTCAGTAAGTCTCTGGTAGATTTCAGATGTTTGGTACATTAAAAATTAGAGTAGATTAGCAATAATGAAATTTGCCTTAAGTTCATCCTGAATGAAGGTTCTCTTTTTCACTAGCCTAGAGATTAAAAGCTAAATTCTTTGCATACAGCTGCCACACCACACCAGTGTACCACGCAAAGAGGAAGCCAGCAGCACTGTCATCTGAGAAAGGAGCCAGGGACAAAGGACCCCTCCAAGAGAATGAGGCCTGCTGATCTTCACCATCAAGTTCCCACGCTGCCTGGGTCTTACCAGAGGTGAGGGTGATGGACAGTTACACAACACAGCTAAAGGAATGGGTGCAATCACTTCCAACCACACAGTCGTAGAATTTTGCTCCACAAACGGAGATGAAAGATGACGTCAGATGTATGAGAATCTACCATGTTTGGAAGCTTGGATAGCATTACATATTCTACAATAATATATTTACTGGTTTGGTTTAGCACATCCTGAGCTCCCCTCCTCTAATGATAATGTAGTTCTCAAATTGAGGCAGAGCAATATGTTAGACACTCACCAAAGAGTCCTTAAAAAGGGTAGCATACAAATTCCAGTACACTGGCAGAGATACTTCTTATTCATGCTTGCTAACTGAATAACAAATCCAGTGACATCCAAGACAAGGTGCTGATGATTACAAGAAAACTGAGGATGGAACTTAATACAGGCGCTGTATCATGGAACTTTTTAAACAAAGACACTCCATGTTGGCGAAAAATAAACTAACACTTGGTGGGATGCACCTCAAATTTCAGATCCAAAGTATAATTCTGTTAAGTATTTGAAATATCTACTCATGCCTAAAATCGTTTTTGATTTTCCACCATACTCAGTTCTTCAATAGATATAAACATCTAGACAGTTTCCAAAGTATAACGATAATTCTGTAGAAAGAGTAAACAGGGAAGACCAGACCAGGGGAAATCTTTCTCCTTTCCCAACCTCTCAAACCAACAGACTCTAAGAAAATGTCATTAATCTAGTCATCCAGGAAAACGTTAAGTATGAGAATGGAAAAGAAACAAAATGAAATATAAATTCTAAATGGTAAATTGTGGGGGGACAAAACATAAGATATGAAATAAAACAGATAATGAGCAAAAGGTTTTCTAAAACACCCAATTGAAAGCATCATTATATAATGTCACCGCCATTGTTTGACCATGAAACCACAATCTCTTAGCTACCACAGCCAACTTCCTTATCCAACCAACTTACATTTATTTTTAAAAGTCATAAAATAAATAAATAAATAAATAAAACCTGCTGGTAAACTCCAAGTTTTAAAAGCTTATTCTACAACTACTAACCTGATTAAACACCATATGGATTTTGCTTTCCTGATTTTTTTTTTTTGATTTTTTTTTTTTTTTTTTTGGGGGGGGGGGTTCAGAAACACACTTAATTCTTTAAATTCTTAGAAACATTTCTTTTTAGGAATTACAAAACACCATCTATTATACTCAAGAAATACTACTAATAAAAAATCTATTAAAATAAACATAAGGCAGGTTTGGCAGGCATGGCTCAGTGGTTGAGCATTAACCTATGAACCAGGAGGTCAGGGCTTGATTCCTAGTCAAGGCTCGTGCCAGGCTTGTGAGCTCGATCCCCACTACAGGGTGTGCAGAAGGCAGTTAATCAATGATTCTCTCTCATCGTTGATGTTTCTATCAATCTTTCCCTCTCCCTTTCTTTCTAAAATCAATAAAAATAAATATAAGAATTACACATTGGTAACTCTGGCCATTTTTTATGGCAATAACATGTTTTATTTGGCCCATACCATTTTTTGAGTGTATTTATTTTCAGTTATAATTAATGGACTATATTTTGATACCAGGACATTTAATATAAAAATTCAGAACTTTGACTCCTCTATGAAAAACCAGGAGACTGCGTGAATGGGCCCAAGTTTGTTTCCATGTGACAAAAACTGACGGCTCCTTTGCAGTCCCTGGTTTAAAGCACCAATACTTTCAGTCTTGAGTACTAACCTTTTCCTCGACGGCCCTTCTTCAAAATCTGAAGAACTAACATCGTTGCTAGTAGAGGACACTTGGGATGCATCATCCTTCTCATTCTCTGACTGTTCTGATGCTGGTCCTAATCCCTTAGACTGGCCATTACCAAGGAGCCCTACGGGTGAGAAAAGAGGACAAACACTTAAACACATGACATCAGGAAGCAGCACTTTACCACAGTTAACCCTACACAATGGCTTGTGATTGATAGAGAAGAATTTAAAGGCAAATAGCTCTTTTGAATGGGGAGAGAGAAAAATCATACCTCATCTAATTTGAACCTTTTACAAGAGTGAATGCCTAACAAATTAAACAATTTTAATAGTTAAAAAAAAAATTCAAGCAGAAAATTTTAATTATAATAATATACTGAAGGATTCTTCTTTAAGTACATAAATATCTTTTAGGGCTGGGAGTGGAAGAGAAGAAAGGCATCTCAAGTATTACCAATTCAAACTAGTTAACCTTGAAGGTCTAAATATTTACTCTAGAAATATAATGAAGTCCTTTTTGGAATTGCCTTCAGGGACTAGTACCTGCCATATAAGAAAAAGTGTCATTACTGTATAACCATATCTTAGTTATTAACTAGAAATCCTACTACCCAACTTCCTCTTCATAGCAATCCTATATAATAAAAGGATAATATGCAAATCAACTGAATGCCAGAACAACTGGTCACTATGATGTGCACTGACCACCAGGGGCAAACGTTCAACGTAGGAGCTGCCCCTTGGTGATCAGTGTGCTCCCAGAAGTCGGGCTCATGGCTCACAAACGCAGTGACGGTGGTGGGAGCCTCTCCCAACTCCAAGCCAGTGCTAACAATGTCAGATTGCAGGCTTAGGCCCACTTCCTAAGCCTGCAGTTGGACATCACTCAAGAGCTTTTGGACTACAAGCAGGCACAGGCCGGGCTTAGGGGACCCCACCACCACCAAGTGCACGAATTTCGTGCCCCAGGCCTCTAGTCCATTATATTAGACAGTCACCATATTTGCCTTTGACTGTCTTAAAGTATCAGGACTATCTATTACTACATTTATAGCACCATGTAGAAGAGGGAGTTGTAGAGGCCCAGCATGTGTAATTATACTGGAGAAAGTTCCTAGGGAAGGGTTATGCCCTGTAATATGGAAGTATTTAACATGCATTAAGACCATATTAATGGGTGACAGTTGAATAAAAAGCCTGAGGGGTTTTCTAGCATTCAGATGTCCTTGCATCTAAGGTTCTTGATACAACGTAGATTCTACCCATGAGGACGCTTATACCAACAAAAGTGTCCACAAAAACTGACCCCCAATTTCACAGTCTAGTCACCAGCCTCAGGGGCATCAGTAGGAATGCTAGCACAGTATCTGTAAAATAGTCATGGGACTTGGCTTTTAAACGAAGCCAAATGTGCTGGGTGACCCCCTGATTTTAGTTCTTCTAAATGTTCCACCAATTTTGTAGACACTTAATTCGCTGTATTAGATCCCTTTTAGGTTCTGTTAGTTGCACTAAACACTATGTAGATTACAGTCCTATATATTGGTTAAAATTTTCTGAAAGAACATTGTACACTGCAACAAAGCCCTGGGACTTGACCTGTTTATGCATGCAGTTCTTCAGTTATCTATTTTTACATCATTTCAGAGTATCTGTAATAACATGAGGTTGGAAATCTAATTCAGTGCAGTAAATACAATCCTGCAGCTGTTACTGACACATGTGGCTTTGGGAGTCATGAATACAATATGGGAATGAAAATGTATACAACTTCCCGAAGAAAGAGAAATGTGGGGAGTTTGCACTGAGGTCAAAAAGGGACATAACTGTATATAAACCTATGAGTCTAAGGGTAGAACTGTGGCTGACATTTCAAAGATTAGAGCTGTGCTCATTACAGTGGTCATTACTGAGCATATAGAACGTGGCTAGCATGAATGAGTTAAAACATTTTCATTATTAATTAATAATGTCATTAATTCTTGATATAGTTTGGATATATTTTATCAAATATACTAAAATTAATCTTACCTGCTTTTTAAATTTTTTTAATGTAGCTCTAGAAAACTAAAACTACATATGTAGGTTGAAATTACACCTTTATGTATCAACACTAAATTAAAACACTTTGGTAATGTCACATTGTGGATAGGAGAGTTACTAGCCCAACTAAACAGCCCAACAAACAGTAGGAAGATACAGATAACTGATTTAGGAAACGAGCCAGGGACATAATATGTAGCATATGTAAAAAGAAGACAAGATGAATGAATTGCCACACTTGAAAATGAAAAATTCACAGTAAGAATTCTAGTTCAGCATCGTATGTAAAATTAATAAGAAAAAAAAGCAGATATGAATCTAAATATGTGAACTCTTGGTTGAGTTCCAATATTTCAATAGTACCTAAGTACATAAAGGAGAATAAAGCAAGAAAGAAGAGAGGGAATATATATTCATCCACTCATTTTCTTAAAACCCCCATATGCCCGGGATACAGGCAACCCAAACAAAATCTAAATTCCAGGGAGAGGAGATAGATGGACAAGCATACATGGTTGCACCAGTTATTAGTATGTGCAAAGAAGAAACTTTCACTTATAGGGCAAGAAGAAGTGATAGAGAAGGGCAATGAATATGACTCAGTGGAGCCAGCAAGCAAGCTTGCAATACCAGTGCAAGAAGATCAAAGGTGGAATTTGCATTATGCCTAAAAACAGAACATGAAAACCAGTGTGACAAGTGGTGTTGAAGGAGGAGTAAAAAGAAGTGTATTTTTTTTTTTTTTTTGTGAGAGTGTGAGTGTGTGTGTGTGTGTGTGTGTGTGTGCACGGTGTTTTTTGTTTATTTTTTATCTCAATTTTCTAATTTTTTATAATTAAACTACTAGAGGCCTGGTGCACAAAATTTGACATAGTTTGGATATATTTTATCAAATATACTAAAATTAGTATAGGAGTAGACCTTCCTTCCCCTGGCTGCCAACACCAGATTTCCTAGTAGCCCTGGCTTTGTCCAAAAGGACGTCAAGTCTAATTAGCATATTATGCTTTTATTATTATAGTTTACAGATGTCCCCCATTTTCCCTCCCTTTTGTCCATCTCCACTCAACCTCCACTGTCCGCCCCGACCAGGCCTTCACAACATTACTGTCTACTAGAGGCCCGATGCACAAAGATTGGTGCAAGAATATGCCTTCCTTCCCCTGGCTGCCGGTACTGCCTTTGCTCCGGCCTGGAGCTGCCCTTCTGTCTTCCCATGCTGCACAGAGGCCCAGGCAGCTGGGCCAGTGCGGAATACCTGCTTCATCGCCATGGCAATAGCGCAGGCATTCTGTCCTGCCCTGCTGGGCGCCTGAGTATGCAAATTAATCCATTATCTTTGTTGGGTAAATTTGCATACTCGCTCCTGATTGGCTGGTGGGCGTTGAAGTTACAGTCAATTTGCATATTACTCTTTTATTAGTGTAGATGTCCGTGGATATGCATACATGTTCTCTGGTTAATCTCTTCCAGTCTCCTCTACCTTCCTCACCTTAGAGATCTGTGTGTCCATTCTATGCATCCACACCTCTGGTGCTGTTTTATGCATTAGGGAAATGAAATACAGGAAAAGGAAAGAGAGAAGAGAGAGGAGAAAGGAGAGGGAGAGGGGGGAAGATGGAGGAAGAGACGAATGGTTTTGAAAATATATTTGGATCAAGGAGGAAATAAGGAAGAACTAGACGCTGCTAGGTGAAGGTGGGGAAGAAATGCTGCCTTACCCTTAGGTACATAAAAAGACCTTAAGTATTTTCTGAGTGAGGAAGCAACAAGTGAGTGAATGATTTAGCAGAGAAATGTTAAGATATTCAGTAACAGCTATACACTTGTCCTTCTAACAAGAATAATCTCGCCAAAACTGGTTTGGCTCAGTGGATAGAGTGTCAGCCTATGGACTGAAATGTAGCAGGTTCTATTCCGGTCAGGGGCATGTACATTGGTTGCAGGCACATCTCCAATAGGGGGTGTGCAAGAGGCAGCTGGTCGATGTTTCTCTCTCATTGATGTTTCTAGCTCTCTATCCCTCTCCTCTTCCTCTCTGTAAAAAAATCAATAAAATATATATTTTCTTAAAAAAATAGAAAAATCTCAGTAGATTGTAGACAGTATTAGTGATTCTCAAACTTGATCATGAGTAAAAAATCACCTGGAGATCTCTGTCAAATGCAGTCCCCTAGTCCTCAACCCAGTTATGCTTTTCTAACAAATTCCCAGCTGGTACTGAAGCTGCTCTGGCTGGTCCAGAAACTACCTTTTTAGAAACACTATTGTAGGAGAAAACGAGGTTCAAACCCGTAAGAGACCTGATATCCTTAAAACACTATAAAGCTCTAGGCAAGTGCGAATGAAGTCTAAGAAAATCAATTATACTGCACAAACTATCACCATACAACTCACAGTTTAAGAAACACACATCTGATTTATCTTCACAGAAAAGAAACAGCATGTGGCCAGGCTGGTGCTGAATTTCCCCAGAGCAAACGGGATGTGGGGGAGAGAGGATGAGAGTTATTAATGTGACTGATAGCAAGAGTCCTAGGAAGATTCCAGGGGGCGGAGGCAACTAGAGAAGGCCCCAGCTCTTTTTTTTTTTTTTTTTTTTTTTTTTTTTTTTTTTTTTAAATAACCCAGTGCTCCCAGCAAGACCTAGACAACCTATTAGGAAACAGGTGACCAAATAGTACTCAGCCAGTGAGGAACTGGAGGAGGGTCTAAATAAATAGGTTATGTTCCTTGGCCGGTTGTGATCCAGTAAAATGGGAACCCGCTCTTAAAAGTGTTATTAAAAGTCTCATTTTCGCCGTGCTTCTGGTTTCCTAGTCCATCATTTGAAATTTGGACAGGACACGGTGAGGCACCCAGTCCCAAAGTTCTGTATGGGCATTCTGCCACTTTTTATCACTAATTTGTGAAGTGAAAAAAAAGATTGCTTACAAAATCTATCACAGAGATGTAGGAGTCTACTAGTGACAAATACAGACTTTTAATAAGTAACAGGCTGGGAAAGGTGTTCATATCTAAGAAAGGGGCATATAATGTTTCTTCCCTTCAAAAAATCAAATGTCCAAGCACAAGGGCAGGACAACTGGACTATAATATTTTTTATGAAAAATGGGGAATTTTAATGGACTGTATGTGAGCCCAATGTGAGGCAAACAGATGAGGATGATCTGAAATACTAAGGCAAGACTGGTCTACATTAAAAGAAATAAAAGTAGTGGGTCCATTGTTCGGAAGCCCTTACTAGGCTAATCTCTTCAAAAAGCTCCAAAATTTCCCCCATTCCAAGGATTAACAATGACTGATTACTTCAAGTACAAGAGAGGTAGCTTGTGGACTGACTTTCCAGAATAGGAAAATGGGGCCCAGGCCAGGAAATTGATTGCCTGTTATGCAAATTGAATGACCTTAGCTTTTCCGAGCTTTTATAGGAGGGGGGGTGGATGGAGAGAGACTGACTTGTTCTGCATATGAATGACTTTTTCAATTTGAGTGCTACCATCCTGTGTATGTCAGCACAAAGAACATTCACATTTATTTTTAGTCTACATGGTTGGATAAACCTGAGCTTTTTCTTTTGTACACACCTATACACACACACACACACACACACACACACACACACACCCCCTTTTAACATCTCCAGTATACTGACTACCCTCTTTCATTTTGAATGTTTTTATCCAAATCCTACTGCCTGCCTGATCCAAAGGAGCCAGGTCAGCAAGATGGGATATGATGCCACAGGGCAGAATACCCATTATTTTAATATTAGACAAGCGAATGGATGCTCCCTTTCCCTTCCCCTAACAAAGCCCTGCTAACTATTTTTTAAATTATGATTGTTAGTAAATGAGAAAAGATGAAAAGGCATCTCCTCCTCTATCAAACACAAACTGATTTTATTTTCCCAAACCCCTCCCCCAGCCTACACAAACCTTTGTTGGGGAGAGGAGGTTAAACAGAGGAAACTGAATGGCCCAAGGATTCAGTCTCCCCACATTAGCATTTGTTCTCCTCTATTAATATTCAGTAGGTTGAACTTAAATTAAACTGCGTCTATTGTCTTTGACAAAAGCAATAAATATGAGCTGAAAATTCCAAATCACTGCAGTAAAGGGGACTGACTGCCTGTAACCTCAGCTAGTCTCCATCAGCTGAGAGGAGCGGCAAGCCACAGGCCTAAGACCAGGCATCCACCACAATGGCAGGGCCCATTCTCTTAGACTGAGAACCCCGAGGAGCTCAGATACAACAGACCCTGCCATCAAATTCAGGAACTTTTCATCCCATCTTCTAAATCAGCGAGAAATGAAAAGAGAGAAGGCCACACACTGAAACAATCTTCTTCCGAAGCCTAGAACAGCAGCAGCAAAGGGGAATACTAAGAATTCCTGCTCATGATTTTCCTTTTGCCTTAACGTAAGAGGGGTTGGGAAACTAAAACATAAAGGAGGCTAAAGACTCCTTCAGCTAAAGGAACTTCAACTAAGCAACTGACGAGAGCCACGGATTTCAGAACACAAACACACATAGAAGGTAATTCTTCACTAATATCTGAAAAAGGGACTGGAATGTATATACAGTCCTTGTAAGCTTAAGATGTTTTAGACATAAAGATGTTTCACTAGTCCCCTCCTTATCTACATGTCATTCAATATAAAAACTAAGAGAAGTGTAGTGTTTCTATTTCACAAAAGCAATGCTTAAAAAAGGAAGGGTTAAAGAAAAAAGAAAAACAAGGAGACTTTGAAGCTGTTCTGAGCTTCCAAAACATCTGGAGCACACCAGACGCATTACCATATTAGGGAGAGTCAATGGCTTTGGCTTTGTTGTAGGAGGGATGCACAAAAGGTAATTCTGTGTTACGGAGCCAATGCCCGTCTGTCACCCTGTCACTGTGAGACAAGGTATCACATTACATATTAAACAGTCAAGCATCCAAAGAGAGCTTTCCTTTCAGCAGCTGTGGGTGCTTGAGTGTGTGTGTTGGGGGATGGGGTTGGCTGCAGCCCTCTGAGTTGAGAGAAAAATTATAAAAGCAGCCCCCTTGGTTGAGGTAGAACTCTCTGAGGTAGTCAGAATGCATAGCTTACTGCCATTACTAATGAAAACACCTATTTTTACTCAAATTTTGAGAGAAAAATTGGATTGCTGGCTTATTGTATTTGTGTGCTAGGGAAAATCTGCTCAGGCCAGCTTCACAGGTTCAACAGGAATATGGAGTTAAAACCCAACTATACATTTTCGGGTCAGCAGCTAAGCTCTTCCATCTGTCCTAGGGTTCTAGGAAGAGGGTGAGCAGTGCAGGGATGTCATTGAAGCCAAGCCCAGGCTGGTCCACTGACATCCTCTCCTTATCGAAATGCTGAAAGTGTTGGGAACAAATGGCAATCGTGAGGCATGATGTCACCGTCACACTCATGGTCAGTGAAGCGCAAATGAAAGAGGTTTAATACCTCGGCTTAGGGAAAATAATTATCCCTTCCCCTCAGGAGAATGGCCCCTGAGCAGACCTGGGCTCCCCTTTGTCTACTCTCAAATCAGCTATTCCAACCAAGAAAACGCAGTCCAAAAAGTGCCAGGGGTCAAAGAGTCCTAAGACACAGGGAAAACATGGTGTTTTTGTTGTTGTTGTTGTTAGTTTAACATCCAAAAGGATGGTAGGAAATGGATGGGGAGAGAAAGATTGATTCAATGGATCCCATAGGAGCCATTCACAGCCACCAGACAAACCTTTATATTCTTCCTCCCATCTCCCCCCCCCCCCCCCACACACACACACACACACAAATCTTGGGGATTCTAAACCTCCTTCACATGTTCAATTTTTTGAGAATTAGTGTTAGGTAAAAACCTGACACAGTGATAATTAGTAACGTGGAAAAGTTGGGCCAAAGCATTTTGTCCTATTTCAGAATCAAGCAAATGGCTAAATCTGAGAGTCGAGCAGGATAAGAGCCCAGAAGGAAGCCAAGAACAGGGAGAAGAGGGAGCTCAGAAGGCACTGCCTCACCTTCAGGCACAAAGGAAAGAGCCCACCCAAACAGATGCACATTTACACACAGGAAGAGTGACCAGATTACTGCTATGAGGAAATCAGCCCTATTCAAGCTGTATAAACCCCAAATGAATGAAGATGATCAAAAGACAAAAGATCTCTCCTTCGCAAGTCCTTCCCAAGAGTCAAAAGAAGAGAAAAAAAACCTGTCATGGAGAGAAGGCTGGAAAATGCCAGCCAAAACAGCATGGTTGAACTTCATTCCATATAAAAAGCACTCGGTGGAAAGGCTCCATGATCTCTAGGTAAGATTTCTGAACCAACCCAGAAGCTACTGAAATTCTGATAACAACACAGTGAGCAAAACATACTGTACGTTTGGGTGCAGTTCTCTTACTTCTTTGGGGAAAGGGCTCCCCTCCCTCTACAATCTCTCTTCCTTTTCACTCATTTTTCAGTTTTAACATGATTTTTGCAACAAACAGGAAAGGTACAGTAACTTGAACAATAATTGTTATTAAAATATAAACATCCACATTGGATGCAAAAGAACAACTTCTCATTGTAGAGCAATCCTAACGCCTGTAGACCCATCCCCATCCACACACCTTAATAATTTAATACAGGCAAAACCAGTCAAGTGCAGGCCACCTGGGCAACCCACTTGTAACTGTCCATCAAAAGCAGGAATCCTTGGGGTCCTCTAGGACATGCCACTCTCAGATGGTACAGTACTAAACACCCAAGAAGTCAAAGACTGCCTTCCACATTCAGAAGCAAAGTGATTAAAGACAATGTTGGTGGAAAATGAACTACAAAACAATGGCATCGTTGCAGAGCATGAGACCAACATGTTTAAAGTTTCATGTTCAGATAACCTGACATGCAAAAATCCGATTTTACAAATCATGAAACTAGCACTTCTCAAAAGAAGATTTCCATATATATATATATATATATATATATATATATATATATATATATATATAAAATGTTCTGAGATAGCTAGTGATGTTATCAGAGAACTAGTGCTAGCCTACCTTCTAAGTAATAACTGTTGTGTGTGTGTGTTTATAATCTTTAAAGCTTCACACCATCCTTACATATTCCCCACACAAATGTAACTTAGTCAAAGAAACAGGCTCTCAAATATTATTAGCAAATCTCTACCAAGTTGAGCAAAGCTGGCTTTAATGCAAATCAACAAATCCCACCAGATTAATAAGTTTTGTGTACTAGTCTATGATGATAAATAGGCACAATACAAAATACTTTGTGTCCTGACTGACAACATAATTCTTGGCTAAGTAAATGTCACACGTTACTCCCAAACCTCTCTGGCTTCCTTGATTTCCTAAGACAATACAAGTGGATCCCATAGAAGTTCTACATTATTTTGTCTGTAGCATGACTGGGAAGAGCAGGTTTCCCAGTACCTTCATTACCTCACTCACACTTAGGCCAAACAACTGCACGCCCACTTTTCAGATGAATATGAAAAAGGATTAAGTGGGTTATTTAAAGAAAAAAAAATTTTTTTTGATCAATTAAAAAAAAAGAAATCTGCTGACAGTAACAAGCTCAGAGAGGCCTACTGCCTTTATTCTTTCCAATGCTGAAATCGAACGGAAGCAGAACAGAAAGCAGAGCTCCAAGCATGTGGCCACAAGAATCTGTAAAAATAATGAGGCACCTGAAATAAAGGGCTCCTAAAATTCATTCGTGTTTTTATGTATTAACACAAATATAGATGAAGGCAGAGGAATCAAGAGCACTGGAAGTTTAAAGCTTTAAGGTCTAAAGCTAGAATCACTTAGTATCTATTTACATGCCTCAGTTTTCTCTATCTTTCAAGGAAAAAGACAAGATAGTATGAAGGGAAATAAAACCATCATGCTGTTTATAAAGAAAACCAAAGCTATGGTAAGGATGAACTTATTAACTTGAAGCAAACATCTATTTTTAAATGCTGGAAATTATCACATTCATTGGCAATAAAATAAAGGGACCAGCCATAGCTGGATGTCATTCAGAACCCAGAAAGAAATGTCTAAATTCACACAAGCCTGGCTAAAACTGCAGATTTGGCCAAAATGGTCAACAGAGCTAAATGCTTTAAGAGCGACATTAATTCTCTCTTGTAAATTTCCATAGTGCCTTTGCAGGAGCCACCACTTCCCCTAGGGAGGATATCAAAGCTAAAAGAATATTAATATTAAGCAAATCACAACACTTTTTACATACTCATGTACATAGCACCTTGCCATCCATAATGGATTAATCAAGACCCCAGTAGGGAAACCCACAAAAGGCCTATTTCTCCAACAAAGGCCATACCAGCCTGAAACAAATATAGAGCTATTTGGTTTTTATTTTATTAATAGAAACAGACCTTCTATCCCAGGTTCCTCAAGATAAGCCACCAAAAACTGCACCTGACAGACCCGTGGAGCAGCCATCCTCAGAGCCGGAACATTGCAGGGAGACAGAGAGGAAGGAGGACAGAGGGAGGGAGGGAGGGAAACAGAGAGGAAGGAAGAGCGCGGGGAGGCAGGCTCCAGAGCACTTGTCAACAATCCTCCCAGTACGTAATAAGCAGGCGGCAGTGCAGATTCCGGCAGTGCAGATTCCGCGCAGCAATAGGACAGCCCAGGGGCACAGGGAGGGGAGAGGGGAGAGGGAACGGGCGTACCAGGGAGAGTGGGTTATTTATTTGAGTGGGAGGGAATCTAATTCCCAAGAGGAGAGGTCTGGGGCTTTTTCCCTCTCCCCATAAATTTAAATTTAAAAAAAAAAAGGAAAAGAGGGACGAGCATCTCGTCCTGCAATTTCCCCAACCTGCAATGCAGACAAATCCTTATTTTAGAATTTCTGACAGGCAAGTGGGGTGGGGGGTACCTTTGACGGGGGCAGTCCACACTTCTGTAAGCCCAATCTGTCAGACCACTGCCCCCACTCATGCACACACTCCACCCCCACGGATGGTGGGGTCCATGGCACATTTTCAATGGCATCCCTTTTTAATATCATAATCTGTGTCATTCAGCACTTGCCTTTTATTTATTTTTATTTGTTTTTTTGGCTGGGAAACCTGGGCAGCTCTCCAGACAGACTGCAGAAATCTCTTTCCACATGCTCCTCCTTCAGCCCACCCTCTCCCTCCCTCCAATTCCAGCGACCAGGGTTACTTATGTGAGGACCACATGGGCCACAGCTGCCCTCCCCACCCCAACACATGGACACCCCTCCCCCAGGCACATAAATTCATCTAATCTAATAAAATAGAAGCTGTTTTCCCTCATTGTTTCTTCAGGATCTTTCACAAAACAGGCTTTGTAGCCTGGCAGCTGCGAGAAGGGTGAAAAAGGCAAGACTCCAAGGCTGGCCAGCTCCCTGGCCTCAGATAACTGGAGTTTGCATCTCCTTTCATATCTCATAAGCTTTTAGGTTTTTAAAGTCAATTCTTTTGAACTTCAGTTGGAAATTATAAAATCCCAAACACATGCTCTGAACACCATCCCGCACTTTCCTCTTTACGCTTTTCCAAAGGGGGAAAAAAGATGGTGCATCACCCTCAAAGAACCCGCACAACTTTAAAAATTCTCCTAACAGATTCATCCAAGGGAACTGGAAGAAGAACGCTGCTTACTATTATTTTTAGTTTGCTACTGTTGTTGTTATTTAACCAATGAGTAAGCCCAACAAATCACCAGGGCCTATCCACCTGCATCACATCTAAACAAAAAATACCCGGAGGTAGGTGATGGTCTTCTCTAATCTCTACTTGGTATCCACCATTTTAAAATCAGAATTGCCCTAGCCCAGTGTTCGGCAAACTCGTTAGTCAACAGAGCCAATATCAACAGTATAACGATTAAAATTTGTTTTGAGAGCCCAATTTTTTTAACTTAAACTTCTTCTGACGCCACTTCTTCAAGATAGACTCGCCCAGACCATGGTATTTTGTGGAAGGGCCACACTCAAGGGGCCAAAGAGCCACATGTGACTTGCAAGCCGCACTTTGCTGACCACGGCCCTAGCCGGTTTGGCTCAGTAGATGGATAGAGTGTCAGACTGTGAACTGAGAGTCCTGGGTTCAATTCTGGTCAAGGGCACAAATCTCGGTTGCTGGCTCTTCCCAGCCTGGGTCCTGGTCCAGGCAATCGATGTGTTTCTCTCACATCGACATTTCTCCCTGTCTTTCCCTCTCTCTTCCACTCTCTCCAAAAATCAATGGAAAATTATCCTTTGATGAGGGAGGAAACAAACAAACAAATAAATAAGACAACCAGAATTATAGATAGGGCCTTAGGGCCAATCTAATGAATCCCCCACTTGAAAGATGAATAAACCAAGGCATGTGCAGGTATGGTTCTTATACAAGATCGCAGAGCCAATTCCTTTGACAGTCTTAACAGAAGGCCGTCCATGAATCCTGTGGTTTTTGGGGACAAGGATAAGTAACACACTGGAACAACCTCACTGTACAATTCTCTGTGGAGCATACACACAGTTGGAAAATCCCTCTGCAATCTTTCCGAACCCAGTAGGAGCCCATAGAGCAGGCCCTCACTGACTTTTCTCCAGAGAAGTATATTCCTATCATGTTGAACAACTGCTTGGCATGTGTCCCACTGCAGTATAAGTCATACACAGTTAATTAAAGGACATTTAAGGGATGACTATTTGGCTTTTTTCCTCTTCTTTCTGTTGGGAGCTGTCTATTGGAGCCTTCACTAATCAAAAGCACCCAAAAGAGAGAACTAGAAGGGAAATAAGAGACAAATATTTGAATGTATAATAATTCTGGGGAAAGGTTAGTAAGAAAGTAGAAACCATAAGACAGAAACAACTGGCCAGAAATGAAGCTTGAGGGTGTTGTATGGTTCCTTATCCCCAATCATCTGACAGGAGTGTGCAGGAACCATCAGCAGTACTCTCCCAACTTTACCGCTGCTTTCTCTTCCCATTAGCTAACATGGTAACAAGGTATTTAAAATGAAAAAGGCAAGACCTAACAGGACATTGGCCCAGGCTGTTTTTACTCCCAAAACTATTATTAGCATCTGATTGCTCTCAGTATTTATTAAAATAGATGCTTAGGTAGCTCCGGGTGTCCAACTCTGGCCTGTGATCTGCTGCTGGGTCAGGAAGGAGAGTCGGAAAACTCTTGCCAATGAAGGTTTGTAGGTTTTGGACTGTTTAGATAAAATACTGGTTTACCAAAGAGGAACATATCAACAGTTCCAGACAGACTAACAACATCCAAGAGGACATACACAATAAAACTGAGAGCTAGTTTCAGTTTAAGAACAGCAACACAACCCTCACTATTTAAAGCCTGAAAAGAAGAGAGGATATAAAGGGTGA
The DNA here is from genome assembly GCF_964339955.1 of Pipistrellus hanaki. Taxonomy (NCBI): domain Eukaryota; kingdom Metazoa; phylum Chordata; class Mammalia; order Chiroptera; family Vespertilionidae; genus Pipistrellus; species Pipistrellus hanaki. The sequence goes on along the minus strand of NC_140504.1, from coordinate 124,253,588 downwards.
GTCTGGCAAGCACTCTCTCTTTATTCCAAGTTAATACGATTGACAATACCAGTAGCTAAGCTTTAATGGTCAAAGATCAGAACAAGTCCCAATTCTTAGACTTCTCCAATATTATCAACTTCAGTCTTCCCCGTTTTGTTTACTTTACAATAAAAATTTAAAAAAGAGAGTATATCTGCCAGTCCACAGTCAAACCCAATTACTAAAACATTAGCTTTGTTCTTTCCCCTTACTATATAATTATTTTTAAGGTATGGCACAAATATGTAGGCCTAAATAGTATTTTATTTCACTATGCTTGATTATGAACTTCACAAAAAGAACATCATATCATGTTTACTCCCTGGGAACTTGTTTTTCCCCACCTCGACCTTAGGTTACTAAGATCCATCCATGATTTTGCTTACACTTTACCCATCCATTTTCAGTATTGTTTATCATTGAATGAATATTCCACAATTTATTTTGATTATCTTGTTCTAAAGTAGGGGTGTCGAACTCAATCAGAGAAGGGGCCAAAATCTAAAATCCAGCCTAAATCGCGGGCCGAATGGTTTACTGAACAGTCATAAACTGACAATGTCATAAACTGACAGCGGAGTGCAGTGATGACAGCGCGGTGCGGGCCACATTGCAAGGCCTGGCGGGCTGGATTTGGCCCGCGGGCCTTGTGTTTGACACATGTGTTCTAAAGTATTGCCAGTCTGTTGCTATCACGAACCATGTTGCAAACTTTCTTCTGTTTATCCCCTAAAAAGCAGGTACTAGTCTTTCTCTGGGATACATACCTAGGAATGGAATTATTGAAAATTCTTCAATATGCAAATACTCAAATTTATAAGTTAAGGTCAAATCAATTTCCAAAGCAGGTGTCACTTTTTGCTTGTGCACCAGCAGTGTTATCACTGTATACCTAAATGTTTAAATATAAAGACCTCCTATTACTCAAGGCTCCAGAGAACAAGGCACTACAATTGCTACTTCAGAAGAGAACAGAATTTTAGAAAGATCTCCTTTTCCTAAGAAATGCAGTAATGCCAGCCAGGTACATGGCAGCCATCCCATCTAATTATCACCTAAACACCAGGACATCTAAGGACATATTTTGCTGGTAAGAGCTTCAGAATCAATGACCTACCTATGTGCATAGCCATTTTATTACCTCTGAGCCGGGCCAACTCCAGCAGCCCACTGAATACACTTCATATTTTAAAAATATATGACTGGAGCAGACCCCAATTTAATAAGATAAAATGACAGTGGATTCATTTGCATGACTTAATCAAATTCGGATGTATAATAGTACTCTGTGTTGATTAATTAAAGAACCTACTGCTTCAGAAGTATTAAGACCATGTTTAATTCGTGTATCAAATCAAGGAAGGCAGTGTACATTGAGAGCTAGGGCCCATCATATAAAGGAGAGACAGACTTTACAGAGTTGGAACAAGACATAGAACATTCCTTATCATTCATGATCTCCCTCCAAAAGTTCTAATTTCCTGCTACCCATACAAGTTACTGCTTACAAAAGTAGCACCTTAGCATTTTAGTTCTTTGCAACTTACAATAATTCCCCCCCCAAAAAAAATGCTTAGCATAAAGGAGGGGTGGGGGAACAGTGGATTGCCCTGTGTGAGAGAAGTGCACAAGGTTTTAGAGTCTGAGAAATTTCCAAATAGAAGAATTTTAATGATCACACTGCATTAGTCATGTTTTCACAAAGATATTTGTTATTTGAACTAAATTACATAGTATTGATCATATGACCTAGGCCTGCTAATATTTGACTTTCAAAAATATTAATGAAGTGGGGTACTTTACTGCAGCTGCCATAATATAAACAAACATTACTTGTTAGAATATTTAAATGAGAGTTAATATACTGGCAATATACCAAGCAGAATTAGGTGCACATGGAGTCTGACTTGGACTCTTTCCAAAAAGGTTTGGTTAATTCCTGAAGCACTAACAGCGCTCAACTAACTGTATAATCATGTGGCTGGCTCTATAGCCAACTTGACTTCAAGGCCACACTGTACAATTATAAAATAATACCAATAATTATAAGAACAGAGTACGAAGATCTAGGCTGGGTAACTATATAGTAACTGGTGAAACAAACTTGGTTTATTCACTAATATCAATGAAATGGCACTGCACTTAAACCAGGAAACTCAAAAGGCTATCATCAGAAAAGACAATGTTCTGTCAGACTTTTTTAATTAGAAAAAAAGCTGGAAGTGACGAATAGTGAGAACCTACAACCAAGATTACTCTACCCAGCAAAGTTATTCAGAATTGAAGGGTAGATAAAGAGCTTCACAGATAAGAAAAAGCTAAAGGACTTCATCACCACCAAACCAGTATTGTATGAAATGCTGAAAGGTATTCTTTAAGAAGAGAAAAAAGATAAAAATTATGATCAACAAATACATATATATCAACAAGTGAATCTAAAAATCAAGTGAATTAAAAATCTGAGGAACAGAATAAACTGGTGAATATAATAGAATCAGGGGCAAAGAAAGGGGGTGGATTGATAATTATCAGGTGGAAAGGGTGTGAGGGGTGCAGGGAGAGACTAGACTAAAATAGTACACCTATGGATGAGGACAATGGGGGGAGGGTAAGGGCAGATGGGGGGGGGGGGGGGCGGGCGGTGTGTGAAGGAAACAGGGTGGAAGGGAGCTATGAGGGGAGGGGGAAGGAGAAACAATTATAATAATTTGAGCAATAAAGATTTATTAAATTAAAAAGAAGAAAGGGAAAAAGAGCTGGTTTATTGGTAAGCATCTAGCACTAAGAACCCAGGTGGTTCACTGTACACAGCACAGTACAGACAAGGTGGCATGGTTCTAATACTAGTTTTACTTAACTGTATAAACTTCAAAGAGAAACCCCAAAAGGGCTCTATGCTTCAGTTTCCTCATCTGTCACAATTAATATAAGGGCAACCATGGTGGGTTAAATTAAGGCCAATTGCATATGTAAAAGGATTGATAGTATATAGCAAGTGCTATCTATATAGTGTGCCATAATAAACTTTGGTGTTAATTAACCAGAATTTTTGTTCAATATATACTGTAAATTATCCTACATAATAAAACCGTGATATGCAAATCAACTGTCATGCCCTCGCACAAGATAGCCACCTCCATATGGTCACAAGATAGCCATCCCCATGTGGTCATAAGATGGCCAGCATGGAGAGCAGTTGGGGGCAACCTGGCAGGCAGGGAAAGGCAGTTGGGAGCAACCAGGCCAGTAGGGGAGGGTAGTTGGGGGTTAACGGGCCAGCAAGGAAGCAGTTAGGCATCAATCAGGTTGACAAGGGAGTGGTTAGGGGGTAATCAGGCTGGTAGGCAGAAACAGTTAGGGACAATCAGGCAGGCAAGCGATTGGGAACCAGCTCCAACTGCCAGTTTAAGCAGGATCCCTGTTCCGACATCCCCCGATGGGTCCCATATTGGAGAGGGTGGAGGCTGGGCTGAGGAACACTCCCCCAACACCCCACCCCCGTACATGAATTTTGTGCACTTGGCCTCTAGTTTTGTTATAAAGACAAACAAGATAAAATATATTTTGGCTGTTAATATATTTTAAAGTGATTCAGGTAATAAATTTTAAAAGGTCTAACAGATGATGCCAATTAAAAGATTATCAACATTGAGGTTATTCTGAAAACATAAGCTAAATAGCATAAAGTAAAGTTCAAATAGAATCTCAAGATGGCTATTTTACCTACTGAAGAATAATAAATAATGGAAAACTGTTTACAAAGGACTGAAATGGAACACTGACTCAGGTCACTGTTGCAGAGTGGCTGATCACCTTTTCAAACCTCGGATTTTGACAATATTTATACTCCCAAATACTGCTAGCATGGAAATAAATTGATAAACTATTTCCAGACAGTCACACTTGGTAATGTGTACCAACAATTTTTTGAAGTTTGGAATTCAGCATTTCACTTTTAAAAAATAATACTAAGAAATTAATAAGAAAAACACAGGTTTATGAGCAAGGATTTCAAACCAGTTTCATTATTTTGTTGCTTCTTTTACTAGTTTAAATTTTATCTGTGTCTATTTAAAAAAAAAAAAAAAAGTTATTCTGCATTAGCTTCCTGACCCATGCAACAGACTGACTAGCAGTGCTTTGGTTTTCAAACCTGATGAAATTTCATGATAACATTCGATAAGACAGCTAGCTTAGGTTCTGCATGTATGGCAAATGATACATTCTCTTCGTTACTTGAACTCTCAAACCTCAGTGCCTTTGCACATGCTATTTCCTCTTTTAGAATATTCTCTCCTCTCCATCTACCTAGAAAGCTCCTGCTTCTCATTCTGTCAGCCTTCAGTGACACCGACCGCTCTACAGGTGCTATTTTAATGCAATACTCACAGTGACAAGCAAATATAGACTTATCATGTTCCATAACCAAGAGGATTTACTCTTGCCCACCAAAACCTAGTCCATACCTAAAGAAAATGGCTTAGGCCTAATAAAGGCTGTTGAAAGAGTAAGCTGCTACGTAAAAGCCATTTTAGGCTTTCATAAGCCGAAGGTTGCTACCTTGAAGGTCTCATTCTATAACTAACCCCCTCCCCTTTCTCTTCCTGAGGAGAAAAATAGTTCCCAGAATTATTTCTTTGGATTTAAAAGTATTTTGCTAAGAACAACCTCTGTAATTCATAATAAACCTATTTCTTGGAATACGCTAATCAAAATGAAAAATTCTTGGAAAAATAACCTTCAAATTTTCAGGTGAAATAAAATTAGAATGTTCATAAAATTAACAATAACCTTCACATTTCTAGGCATTTAAGCCCTTCAATTCCAAAGTTTTCTGTGTTTTGGAGTCAATAATTTGTCTGTAAAGCTGTTCTGTATCTTTCTGAAAGTATTTAACCTTTTATATTCTATTTAGATAAACATATTTTGTTATTAACATGTTCAAATGAAAGACAAAATAACTACAATCCTTCTACTTTTTTTTATAAAGTTAGATCAGTCACTTAATTCTGTGTGCAATATTCATGGAATTTTTCTTAAAAGTCTCATTTACCATACAGAGACTACTGCTAAATATGAAACATAACTTATTAAAATTATTACATAATTTTCTTGCAAATCATATTTTCCAAAACTTATTAGCATAAGGAAAAGTGCAATGTTTTATTTTTAATATATTTTTTATTAAAGAGGAAGGGAAAGGGAGAGAAGGATATAAACATCGATGAGGAGGAGAAACAAAGATGGCGGCATAGGGTAGACACCTGAATGCAGCCCACCACAACAATTTTGAATTTACAACTGGAAAACAGGGAAGACATCACCCTAAAGCGCCGGACGGCTGGCTAAGAGGAGGCTCTACCATCTGGGAAGGGGAGAGAAGGGACGCTGAGCCTCAGGAACTGTGAAGGTGCAGTGAACTGTGCATGCGAAAAGTCAGCCACCAAGTTCGCTGCTGGCTTACTCCCGGTGCGGGGAGAGGGCGCATAGCTAACGCGCGGCTGGCTTTCTTGTTTGGGAGGAAAACAAAACAACCCTATTGCTCTAATAGATGGACCCAGTCAGGGAGAGGCCAGACTGTCAGGCAGTGGACAGAGATCTCTCAGAGGTGGGTGAAGCCAGCGGCCATTACTGCAGGACTCAGGAACCAAAACCTCGTAGGGAGGGGCTGACGGGAAAGCAAAGCTTGTCTGCACCACCCGGAGACTCTGCCCCATTCAAGCGGAACACAGAAGCCCTCCAGGAGGCTGGCTTTCTCGTTTGGGAGGGAAAAAACTCCCAACTGCACTGAGAGACAACTCTGAGCCGGGGAAAAAAATTGGCTGTCAGGGACTAAGCAAAACTTGAGAACAGCTTTTACCCAAGAGTTGCACACGCCAGCAACCAATCTTGCAGGACTCACCACGAATAGGACTTTTCTAGGCGGGACTAACAAGCAACAAAGCTTGTCTGCGCTTATACCAAAGAGGTGTGAGCAACTGCAACTAATGTTGCAGGACTCACTGCTAATAGGACTTTCCTAAGGTGGGACTGGTGGGGAAGCAAAGCTTGTCTGTGCCACCCCGAGATTCCGCCCCATCCAAGCAGAGCACAGGAGCCCTCCTCGCTGAGACACTGCTGATCCCCACAGCCAATTTGCTTGGAGATCAACGCTTCCCAGTGATACCAACAATAAGCAAGGCTTAACAACAAAACTACACACACAGTCCACAAAGGGCTGCACCAAGACTGTACACCTCAAGTAACTGGAAAGGCAGTGCTACTGGGCTCTACCAGAACATCTAGCACACAAAACTATTCCATCAAATCAGGGAAGCGGCTAAAATGCAGAGAAGAGGCAGGACACAAAGGATTGAGATGAAGGAAAGTAAAAGAATGGACACTGAGTTCAAAATTATAGTTATAAGGTTTTTCAAGAATTTCCTAAAAAAGGCCGATAAAATAAATGAGACCTATGAGGATATGAAAAGGGATCAACTCGAAATAAAGAATACATTGTCTAAAATAAAAAAATGTTATACAGAGTCCGAAAAACAGACTGGAAGATCACAGAAATCAAGATAAAGATTTGGAACACAAAGAACCAGAGGACACTCCTCTGGAGAAGCAAAAAGACAAGAGAATCCAGAAAGTTGAAAATAGTGTAAGAAACCTCTGGGACAATTTCAAATGAACAAACATCAGAATTATGGGGGTCCCAGAAGAAGAGAGAAGCAAGATACTGAAATCATCGTGGAAGAAATAGTGACAGAAAACTTCCCCCACCTGGTGAAAGAATTTGACCTACAAGTCCAGGAAGCGCACAGAACCCCAAACAAAAGGAATCCAAAGAGGACCACACCAAGACACAACATAATTAAAATTCGAAGAGCAAACGACAACGAGAGAATATTAAAAGCAGCTAGAGAAAAGCAGGTAGTTAGCTATAAAGGAGCACGCATATGATTGTCAGCTGATTTCTCAACAGAAACATGCAGGCCAGATGGGAATGGCAAGAAATATTCAAGGTGATGAATAGCAAGAACCTATAGCCAAAAATACTCTACCCAGCAAAGCTATCACTCGGAATCAAAGGCCAGATAAAGAGCTTCACAAATAAAAAAAAGCTAAAGGAGTTTGTCACCGAACCAGAATTATATGAATTGCTGAAGGGGGTACTCTATGAAGAGGAAGAAAATAAAGTTAAAAATTATGAAAAACGAATACATAACTATCAACAAGTGAATCTAAAAACCAAGGGTATTAAAAAAAATCTGATGAACAATATTAACTGGTGAATATAATAGAATCAGAGGTATGGAAGGGAAGTGAACTGACAATTCTCGGGAAAAGGGGAGTGGGGGAAGAGACAACATAAACTGTGCACCTATGGATGAAGACAATGGGGGGTGGGGAAAGGGCAGAGGGTTGGGTGGGAACCTGGTGGAGGGGAGCAATGGATGGGGGGGAGGGGGTATGGAAATGAGGAACATTTGTAATAATATGAACAATAAAGATTTATTTAAAAAAAAAAAAAAAAAGAAAAGAAACACCAATGATGAGAGAGGCTCATTGATTAGCTACTTCCAACACATCCCACATTGGGGATTGAGCCTACAACCCAGGCATATGCCCAACCTGGGAATCGAATTATGACCTCCTGGTTCATAGGTCAATTCTCAACTTCTAAGCCACACCAGCCTGGTAAAATCTCAATGTTTTAAATGGCAGAAATTCTACTACATAAAATAATATAATGGTTTAAAAAATATATAAGACTCCAACATCTACAGATAGCTTATACAAGTTAATAAAAGGAAGATAAATGATCCAATTAAAAACGAGCAATGGCCGAAACCAGTTTGGCTCAGTGGATAGAGTGTTGGCCTACGGACTCAAAGGTCCCGGGTTCAATTCCGGTCAAGGGCATGTACCCTGGTTGTGGACACATCCCCAGTATGGGTTGTGCAGGAGGCAGCTAATCAATGTTTCTCTCTCATTGATGTTTCTAACTCTCTATCCCTCTCTCTTCCTGTCTGTAAAAAGTCAATTTTATATATATATATATATATATATATATATATATATATATATATATATATAAAGGGCAATGGATCTAAATAGAATCTTTTCAAAAGAAGACAGAAGGAAGGCCAAAAGGCACATGAAAACATGCTCAAAGTCACTAATTATCCGAGAGATGCAAATCAAAACTACAATGTGGTACCACCTAACACATGTCAGAATGGCTATCATCAACAAATCAACAAACAACAAGTGTTGGCAAGGATGTGGAGAAAAAGGAACCCTTGTGCACTGCTGGTGGGAATGCAGACTGGTGCAACCACTATGGAGAACAGTATGGAGTTTCCTCAAAAAACTGAAAATGGAACTCCCATTTGACCCAGTAATCCCACTCCTAGGAATATATCCCAAGAAACTAGAAACATCCATCAAAAAGGATATATGCACCCCTATGTTCATTATTGGACAATTTACAATAGCTAAGTTTTGGAAACAGCCTAGGTGCCCGTCAGTAGATGATTGGATCAGAAAACTATGGTACATCTACACAATGGAATATTATGCTGCCATAAAAAAAGAAGGAATTCTTATCATTTGCAGCTACCTGGATGGATTTGGAGAACATTATGCTCAATGAAATAAACCAGTCAATGAAAGAAAAAACACATGTTCTCACTCATTTATGGATAATAAAGAACATTATAAACTGATGAACAAAAAGATAGATACAGACACAGTAAAGCAACAAACAGACTGTCCAATTAAAGCAGGGAGGGTAGGGAGATTTGGGGGAGATAAGAGATCAACCAAAGGACTTGTATGCATGCATATAAGCATAACCAATGGATGCAAAATTCTAGGGAGGGAGGGCATGTATGGGAGTGGGGGATGGGGGCGCCAATGGTAAGATATGTACATAAATAATACCTTAATTGAAAAAATAATAATATATTATTATATAATAATAAAAAACAAAACAAACACACACACACACACAGGAAGTAGACCAGAGGAAATAAAACAGACTAGTAATAAAAATAAGAAACTATATTCTCTGCAGTGGCAATCTCCATAATTTTCTAAAATCTCTAAGTTATTCACTATTAAATAAAGTGTTTTCAATTAAAAACAAAAAACAAACAACAAAAATAACACCTTGCCCTAACTGGTTTGGTTCAGTGGATAGAGCGCCGGCCTTCGGACTGAAGGGTCCCAGATTCAATTCTGGTCAAGAGCATGTACATTGGTTGCGTGCACATCCCCAGTGGAGGGAGTGCAGGAGGCAGTTGTTCCATGCTTCTCTCTCATTGATGCTTCTAACTCTCTATCCCTTTCCCTTCCTCTCTATAAAAAAATAATAATAATAATAATAAAAAATTTAAAAAATCAATAAAATATATTTTTCTAAATACAACAACAACAACACCTTGCTAACAAAAATATCTGTATATACGTGAAGAACACATAAAGGTAATTTTGAAGCCAGCAATACATTTTGATTTTGTTGTTGTTAACCCTCAACCCAAGATATTTTTCCATTTATTTTTAGGGAGAGTAGAAGAGAAAGGAAAAGACAGAGATGAGAGAAACACATCGATTGGTTGCCTCCTGTACAAGTTGCAACCTGGGCTGAGGCCGGTGTCAGGGTTAGGGAGGAGCCTGCAACCGCGGTATGTTCCCTGGACCAGAATTGAACCCGGGACCCTTTGGTCCTCAGGCCATCGCTCTATTCACTGAGCCAAACTGGCTAGGGCAATACATTGTTATATTGAATTCAAGGATAATATGACTATCATGGCACTAATATCATGGGCAAAAGTATTCTGAAATTGTCCCAAACAAATGAAAGGCATTTGAATAAAAGGTTAATACTTGTTTCACTTTGTTAGCATTGCCGACCTAACGTATCATGAGGGTAGTTGAAAAAGGATGTTTCTAGAAAGAATATAAGTACAATAACTATCTAGAAAGAACTGCCAAAAACAACAACATAAGATAGCGGATAAAAGAGAGAATTTCACCGTTATGCTCATCCTGACTCAAGAACTGCACAAAAATTCGGTAGCCAGTGTTCGCATATGGCTTTCTTAATTAACTAAAAGTAATTGGACCAGCTGGACATCAAGGCTAGTAGCCAGTGGTATCCATAAAAATAACGCAGATATAGAACATCTCCATCACTGCAGAAAGGTCCACTGGATAGCGCTAACTTATACATTTTTACTCATTTAATCTCTAGACCTGCCTTCAAATCTGCAAACATTAGCAGTCTGTCTTGCTTCTCTCCAGTCCTCAGCTAGGAGCTTAGACACAATAGGGCAAGTCAGACAGGCGTGATTTCTGTTTCAGGAGGCATGGTAAAAAGGAGAAGAGTGGCAAACGGAGCAGAAGCTGACAAATCCCCATCAATTCAGCAGCACATACATGGCTGCTGGTATAATCAGTCTAGCTTTTAGAAGAACGAAAAAGGAAAATTAGAGGTTAGAACATTAAAAAGCCAAGAACTTATTCACAAAACACTGTAGAAAAACTTTCTCTTTGTTTGCAAAGCAATTACCCTAAAGGGTAATTTATCAATATAACATAAATGGTTTTAGGTGATCCTGACATAGCTGTAGGGTGAAACGTCAGCAATCACCAACTAAGACTCATGAACAAATCAATTGGCACATGAAATTATTCTGACTTTCACTCACATTTTGTTACCCTCAAGGTTAGAGGCACAAAGAGTTGTATAAACCCACACACAGGTGACACTTGGCTCACTGTCTAGTCCTACACACACACAGTAAACCTCCAGTCCTTCATGCAGGTGAGGCTGGGGGTAGAAGAGAATACACACACCACAGAAGAGGCACAGTGGCCAAGGAAGACACTTTTTCTCTCAATTACCTCCTAGCCATTTCTCCCAAATTCTACAAAAGCATCCAAATGTCTGACCCAACAGTACTGGGGACCTTGAAAGTTGGAAAAGAACTTGACATGCCATAAATATCACGCTATCAGATTATATCACTGAAAGAAAGCCAAACAGGTCAAGATGTGCTTTCTTTTACATAAGGAAGAAAGCTATGAAGAGATAACTGCTCATTCATGATGCCCAGCTACTGGTGCAAGTAGAATTATAATCAACTAGATGCTCAGTGGCATAAAATTCGTGTATAGGGCCTTGGGGGTGGAGGATAGAGGGGGTCCCCTCAGCCTGGCCTGTGTTCTCTCGCAATCCAGGACTGCTCAGGGGATGTCGGGCCTAAAGCAGCAGCGAGACATCCCTCTTGCAATCCGGGATGCTCCATGCACCAGTGAGCAAACTTTTCATACAGGTGAAAGGCATCTTGCTGTTGTATGGGCAGCTACATTTTTCCCCCCCGATTATAAAAGTAGTACATAACATGATCCGAGGCAGTACCATTTTCCCCATCTTATGGGTGGGAAAACTGAAGCAGAGAGAAGTTATGTAATTGGATTTGCCACACAGTTATAAGTGTCAGAAACAGACACTTAATGTGCAAGCCAGAATCTATGCATATCATCGTTGCATCATCCTGGTTTTTCAGTGTTAGCGTAGCCTTAACAGGTTTTAACTTTTAAATCTAAGAAACTGTTCCCAATATATAGGGTAGGGTTCATAGGCCTGGCCGGTGATCAGGGCCATCTGTGAAGCAACGGGTGGTCGAGGTGATGGGGGCACCCCACGGGTACCCACCTTGGCTGGGGCCCACCCTCCAATCTCTCCCTCTTGGGGGACAGTGTAGAAGCTGCCACCAACCAGGGGCAGCTCTTGCATTGAGCATCTGCCCCCTAGTGGTCACTGCGCATAACAGTGACCAGTTGTTCCACTGGTCTTTCCAACATTCGGTTGATTTGCATATTAGTGTTTTATTATATAAAATGTTAGTGCTCTTTACAATATACATGGTTGTGTGTATTGTTGTTTTTTTTGTTGTTGTTGTTGTTTTTTTTAATGCATCTGATATCGTTTTAAATGGCTGGAATCCAGGAATTTTGGTTTAATGATTCAACAGTTTGCCATGTTAGTGGTTACATAATATAACCTCTATTACTTCTAAAAGCTGTTAAAAATACATATGCCCTAAGAATTTTCTTTTCTTGACCCGAACCCAACCCAACGTTTAACCACTAGTATGATGACTCCATAGTCACTTTGTCTTTCGGCCTGCCTCAGGCCTCCCCCTCCAACCCAGCTGGCACAAATCCATCTTCTTTCTCCTCCTATGTGCAAGCTCAGAAAGTCTTCTCCCAGGTTGCTCGGAGACTACAGAATCAAGTGCTCTGCACACTGGTCCGGGTGCCCCACCTACACAAACTTCACTCCTACTCTTACCATAGGGCAGGTTTTCCCAACACCATTAAGGGCTGACCTGCCAGGGAAAACTAAATAGGAATCACTCCCAAGGCCCAGGGTGAGGCCTAATTACAGGATGCAGGCGTCCAGACCCAGGGAACTGGGGAACAAGTTCTATAAGTGTGCTGTTTTATGACACAGCTTCAGCTTTTATGGGATGCAGTTAAGTAATGTATATCTACAACCTCAAACAACAATTACTCTTGCAATCTTATTTTCTGGCAGGTACTAAGGACTTTAAATAAACCTAAATATCACCTCTGAGAAAGAAATTATCAGAGCTGAGAAACAATGAACAGAAGCCAAACAGAATGGCTGAATTGGGTTTGGTATTCTTTTCACCCTGGTGGGAAGGTGGGGCCATCCTTTCAGAGTGTTACATTTTCCTCCCTGCCAATTTCCACCAGCAAAGTGGAGGGTTCTGGCCTGCTGGCCCAGACCTGGCAGGAGAGAACACCTGGCAGTTCTCTCTATTAAGCCTCTGGATCACCTGCATTCATTGCTCCAGGGCCCTGAGCTCTGACCACTGCACTAAACCTGCCTTTATCTCTAGTCAACCCTGGAAAGTGCAGTCAGGGTTCACATAGATGCCTTGATGATTTACAATGCGGGGATATTCTGAACTTTCTTTGCCCGACCCCCTCTCAAAAAAAAAATAAAATAAATAAAAACAAAACACAGCTAATTCCATAGAGAGAAAGCACTTGAGCTTGATCATTTTTCTTTTCCCAGAGGGGCTAAGTAACTGGAGGAGGATGTGAGTGGAGGCCAGCCACGGTGGCCAGTATCCTACCATCCACTACCAAGAGCAGCCACTTGATGGCAATCTTCACCTATTAACTTGGAATTCTTCCATCAAGAGACCACAAAGGGCAGGAACACCAAGAGTGGGCTGCACAGTGTGCACAGTGCTGGAAGAGGCATCTTTGCTTGACCTGCATGTGTGGAGACAGAGGTGTAAAAAGATGGAAAAAGAAAGAAAAACTATGCCAATGTTCTCACTCGGGTCACAGTATAACTCTATGTCTGCAGACCTCACTGGAAAACTAGGTAAAAGGGATTATAAAGGCTCTGCAGTCAGACAACTCAGGCCCCATTCACATCCGGCTTTCCATCAATAGATTGAGGTGTAAGGCAGACAGATGGAAGTAAACAGGATAATAACTGAATGGCAAGCTCCTGCTTCTTGAACCCTGGAACCCCAGAAAAAGAGCCAAAAATGAGAAGGGGAAATTTTCCTTAGTAGAAGGTTCAACACCTGTTGAATAACTCAACCCAGCACTTTCCTTCTTATGTAGAGGAGGACATTTAAAAACAATAATAATAAAAATAAAAGGCTACATGCACCTTCTGGAGTAAAGGCCCTCCAGGAACAAGAATACACTGTAAACTGCACTCATGACACCTTCTATTTTTGGTGGCAGGAAGATTAACATCAAAATGTGGAGGGGACTGGAGTAGGAGGAGCAAACAGTCTTATTATCAGAAACAGTCAGTTATCTTAGCCTTAGTCATTATGTGTTCTCCCACACAGTTCAGTCTGGCCCAGTGCAAGGGCTTCATAACTCTTGGCTTCTCGGTTTATATGAAGAGTTCAGGCCGAGGGGAGAGTCTGCCAATATCTTCCTCTGAGGGAGCCAGAAAGTGCCAGCTGAGAGCCTTCCAGCTCACCCTTTAACACTTTCCAGCTGAGTACACTGGGAAGGCCCCTTTAAACACTAGTAGTCGGAAGTTGGGTAAACTGCTGGGTGAGGACAGAGTAAAGCCACTAGGGTACAGGCTCAGCATTTGCAATGTAGAACCCTCTTGAAAAGTACCAGATTGCAAGAGTAATTGTTATTTGAGATTGTAGATATACATTTCTAGCATACCAAAGCGGTACATGTGGAATATTTCCACGGGCTATGCTAGTGTCTGAAAAGGGTTTGTAGTCATTCTAGAAATAAATAGCTCTAGAACAGTGTTTCCCAAACTTCTCTCATGATGAGAATCACCTGGTGGAGTTGTTAAAACACAGATTCCTGAATCCCAACTAAGAAGTGCTAAACTAGAATTTTTGGGAATATATAGGTAAAATTGTATACTTAACTAGTGCCCTAAGACAGATTTTTATATCCAGAGCACTAAGTTAGGTATGCAATTTTACCTATATGTTCCCAAAAATTCTAGTTTAGCACTTCTTAGTTGGGATTCAGGAATCTGTGTTTTAACAACTCCACCAGGTGATTCTCATCATGAGAGAAGGTTGGGAAACACTGCTCTAGAAGGTGAGCTGTAATTTTCAAAAACAAGGATTACAAACTCTGGGTCCTTCAGGAATGCCAACCCCCCACCACCACCACCAATCATATCCAAAGGAAGGAGAGTGTCAGAAGAGGGGGGAGGGAGCGAGGGAGCGAGGGAGGGGGGGGAGAGAGAGAGAGAGAGAGAGAGAGAGAGAGAGAGAGAGAGAGAGAGAGAGAGAGAGAGAGAGAAGAGTTAAATGTTTCCAAAGTAGAGACCTGCAATTGCCTTCCTGCATGAGAAAGCAATATAGCCCATTCAGAGGCATGGAAAATTGGAAGGAAACTGCCATTTCAGGCAGCACCAGAAGCTGGCGTGCGAGTCTCAGGCGGAGTTGTCTCTGCCTGTCATCAAGACCAGGTGCCAAGCATACTGAGGGCGCTCACAAGCCTACCAGGGGAAATGTGCACCTGGTTCAGGAATAACCTAGGAGACAGAGATTGGACAGGTCACACAGGAAGTGGCCCAGTGTGCAGAAAGAGCTGAATCATTAAATCCAAAGTATGAATGAGCCAAGAACACTAATGAAAGGTCAGGAAAAAGTGCAGAGAGGAGGAACAGGGTCTTGAGACATCAGGCATGCATAGCCCTGAAGCTTCAGGAATGAGAGCGCCCTTGGCAGAACACAGGGAAGACCTGGCTAGCAAGCGGGGCTGACACTGCTCTTCTTGATTGGCAGGTCTAAGGTTATAAAACAGCTCCTATTTCTCCCTCATTGTTCCCAAACCTCCTCTACTGAGAGACGTGTACTATTTTGTGATCATAAAGTACTTAGAGGAAGTTGAAATCTAGATTTGGGACTCTATAGAAGCATCCTGAAGACTACAGAGAAAACAAAAATAGAAGGCTATATGAGATTTTGCTGCAGAGTAACAAAGTGAAAATTAAAGGGTTTATGGACTGGATGGGTAATTTCCCTAAAACGTCTCTAGTTATCACTCTTCTGGCTTTAAAGATATATGACACAGGTCTCTAAATATTTCATGAGGTTCAAGTCATAACAGGTTATTTCCAAAAGCTAATTAAAATGACCTCTAAATTTGGGGCAATTCACAAATGAATTTGAAGAAATTCACAAGCAAAGCAAAACTGCACTAATCCATGGTGGCAAATCTGACAGTAGTTAAAGCTCCATAAATACACACATCACAGAATTCAAATCATGAAATGGGTCAGATTGAAAAAACACATGAGACTCTTCTCCCAGTAGGAGAAGGTAGGTGACATTACCATTTACAAATGCGAACACAGATAAACCAATTCTGTGCATGGGCAAGTCATGCAAGTTGCCCTGGCTGAGTGAAAATTGTCTGATTACTTCGCAGGATCTTCCCTTTCCATACAGGCTAAAAGTGAAAATGGTTGGGAGGCACTGCTCTAAATTATATTTACAGCATAACATTCAGACAAATAAAATGAATTAGTGTATTATAAATAGGATTCCCTCAACCTCATACAACAGACAAATCCTTCCAGAGATGTTTGCCAGTCCCCTCCCAAATCCTTAGGGCCTTTGATTCACCCTATTTGCCCTTTTCTCAGGGCTCTTGGCCTTCTGTAGCAGCAACCTTTGCACATGGATCATGTTTCAATTCCCACTGACGTAGGGTATTGAGGTTAACCCAAGTAGTCTCAGAAAAACAGGCTCTTAATAAATAAATCCAAGTTTAGTCCATCCAATTGGGAGGAACAATAAGTTCTCTTAGGTCAAACAGCTCTTAAGATTCCTGATGTACTAGTAAATTGTTCTAATGTCACTAAAGCACAAAAGGAACCATGTTGTATAGTAACATGGAAATTAACTTAATCTAAAATTAAATCATCTACACTCAAAGCCCTACACTCAAAACCCTAATTGAAGCCCTAACACCCAGTGTGACTATGTCTGAAGAACAGTGTGACTATGTCTGAAGACGAAGTGACAAAGGTTAAATGAGGTCATTTGGGTGGGACCTTAACCCAGTAGGGCTAGTATCCTCATAAGAAGAGACACCAGTGCACGCCCTCGCTCAGCCATGTGAGGACAGCTAGGAAGCAATTCCTCACCACAAACTGAACTGGCTGGCACCATGGATCTTGGACTTCCAGGCTCCAGAATTAGAAATAAATTTCTGTTGTTTAAGCTGCCTGTCAATATTATTTTCTTATGACAATACAAGCTGACTAATATATTGACTTTCATGAGAGCCACAAGAAAATGAACAGATGAGAAAAGATCAACCAATGAACTAGTAAGCATATATGTATAACCCATGGAAACACGCAATGAGGGTGGCGAGAACCTGGGGAGGGAGAATAAGTGGGGGTTAGAGGTTAATGGGGGGAAAGGGGCCTATATAATACTTAACCAATAGAGATTTAATAAAAATTTTAAAAAGAAAATGAACACAAATTAGTGATCTGACCATGCTGCTGCTACATGTTTCTGCACCAAGGCCATCAGACAGCACATGGGCTCCTCACAAGTATCAAACTAACGGAAAACACGCAGCACAAAGGAGACATGGCTTTTGATGCTTCTTTGGCTTTGTCTTTGGGAAAAAGCAACACCTGAAACCCCAGTTCCAGAATTTATTTTTTATTTTAATTTTTTATTAAGGTATTATATGTGTACATATCTTACCATTGCAGAATTTATTTTTTATTTTAATTTTTATTGTTTTTTATTTTAAGGTGAGAAGAACCATCGATTTGTTTTTCTATTTATGTATTTCTTGGTTGTTTCTTATATGTGCCCTGACCAGGAACTGAATCTGCAACCTTGGCATATCAAGTTGATGCTTTAACCAAGTGAGCAACCCTGCCAGGGAGAGAATTTCTTAAATTATATATCAAGGCTGTGGATTTTTTTTTTTTTTTTTTTTAAATCACTGACTGGCTTCCCCTTGCACTCCTCCTCCTCCTGGGGATCAAGGCCACAACCTAGGCATGTATCCTAACTGGGAATAGAACCGTAACCTTCTGATTCATGGGTCAAGACTCAACCACTGAGCCACAAATACCAGGCAAGGCTGCGATTTCTTAAAACTCACAGACTAAGTACAGTACTGCAGGCATTAAAAAAAAAAAAAAAAAAAAAAAAAGCCACACAAGAGAAAGGTGAAACTGAAGAGGATGCAAACTACAAATGTTGCAAAGCCCATCTGTGGTCTGGTCTTGCCCGACAACTCAGAACCAAAGCCAATTTAAGACATCATCTTTCTCCACAAATGTTACCATGAGATAAGCAACGCCATTCATGAGAATATCCAACTGGGGGTTCTTATTCAAGCACTGGCCTCCAAGAGCTGTTTACTAGGCACACACGAGCCCAGGGCTTTGAGGTACCTTCAAGTCTCAGAGACACTCTCAGGCATCTGGTACATTCTGGGAAAACACCGTAAGCCCAAGTCTAGCCATAGCTTCTAAAAACTGACAGTCCTGCCGAAACCGGTTTGGCTCAGTGGATAGAGTGTCGGTCTGCAGTCTGAAAAGTCCAGGGTTCGATGTGGGCATATCCCCAATAGGGGGTGTGCAGAAGGCAGCTGGTTGAAGTTTCTCTCTCATTTATGTTTCTAGCTCTCTATCCCTCTTCTTTCCTCTGTAAAAAATCAATAAAATATTTTTTAAAAACTGACAGTCATGTTAACACATCCCAAAATGAACACAGACTTTAAAGATGTCAAATGAACTGGAAGGGAAAGGAGGGAATCTTTCTGGGATGATGGGGAAGTCTTCCAACTATGCTGGAACATTGGTCAGAAGGACATATGTGCATTTGTAAACTCACTGAACTGTTCAGTTAGTCAAAAAGTTCCCTTCAATTTTAAAAAAAGCAAGACTGGGGTCAGGAGTCCTAGGTTCAAATTCTGATTTGACCACTTCTTAGCTCTGTAGCCTTGTACGAATTGCTTAACATCTGTGACCCACGGAACCCACAAAATCATGATAGCAATAGTATAATTATCATAATGCTGTAAAAATTAAAAGTGGTAACTTTTTTTTTTCTTAAAAGCCAAATTTTAACCTAAAATACCAAGTAATGTGTCTTGTTCCTAAATAGGCTTTCAACAAATGTGGTTCAGAAAGAAAGGATACAGGGTGAATCAAGTCTAAGAATCTCTATGATGAGATATATCGCAATTATGAATGAATGTGTACTTTGGTGACAGATAAGTAGCAAGGGCTGTTATCTGGAAACCTACAGTTCTAGGTGTATGCATTTCTCACATGAAATCTGGAGTTAAAGGTGGAACAACCCTGCCCTGAACAGAGAGAGAAGACCACACCCATCCACAGCACACTGTTCACACAGCACATGCTCCACAGAGACCCAGGAGCTGTGTATTCAGCAGCAGTCCACAAGGATGAAGCTTTTCTCTAATGGAACCCACAGTAGACTGTGGAAAGAGAGCTTATAATAAACAGACAACAATGACAGTGTTAGGCAGTGAGAAATTCTATGCAGAAAAATATTACATGTTAAGGAGCTAAAGGGGAACTAAGAGACACAATTTTTAATAACATGCTCAAGAAAGGACTCTTAGTAAGGGCACATTTGATGAGGAACCTGAACACACAGAAGGAGGTCAAGTGGGGGGGGGGGGGGGAGGAAGAGGGAAAGAGAGAGACAGAAAGAGAGAGAGAGGGAGAGAGCGCTCTAGATAGAAGATCAGAAAGCATAAAGATTCTGGGGCAAGAGCATGCTCGGTGTGTTTGGAATAGCAGGAAGATCAGATTAGGTGAGACAGAGTCAAGGAAAAGGGAGGTAGATAAAACCAGAGAGATACTGGGGCACACAGCAAGTGGCCATCCTTCATGCTGAGTGATGGGAAAACCATGCGCTTATAAAGAACTGTGCTGGCTACAGACTGGAGGGGGTAAAAATTCAGAAGGTTAAGAGAGCATTGGGAGTCCCATCCCAAACAAGAGGTTGTGGACTAGTGGAAGTGGGGAATTTTGCAGATACAAAATACATTGTGAGTTTAGAATAAGCAGGTTTTGCTAAAGGACAGAAGACAAGGCATGAAAGAAATAGTGGTAACAGATAACTCCAAGGTTTTGACCAAAGCAACTAGAAGAATGGAACTGGCACTTATTAAGAATGGGAAGCTGGGCAGGGCAGATGCAGATAAAAGAGAGTGAATATAGTAGCTTTGGCACATCTCAAGTTTTCATGAGGCTATCAAGAAATCAAAGTGCAGAAGGCAGGTGAAGTTCAAAAGAGGTTCAAACATGTCCAATGCTGCCAAATGGACAACTAAAGCTACAATGACTGAAAACTGGATTTGGCAACCAAGGTCATTATTAACCTTGGTAATTGGCCTGACTCTTGGGGTTCAAAGAGAATGAGTGGAGATGGTATTTACATGATTATAAATAGTAGAGAGAGACAGACTGCTTAGACACTGTCTTTCAGAATTTCTGCTATCGAGAGAAATTAATAGCAGAAGGGAGACACAAGATTAATGGAGGGTTTATTTTATTATGTAAGAAATTACAACATGTTTTGTTTACTGATGGGCATGATCTCATAAAGAAGTAAACAGTGATGAAGGAAGGAAGGAAGGAAGGGAGGGAGGAAAATTTCCAGTGTGAGGTTCTTATAGGACCAAAAGAAAAGAGATTGGTGCACAAAGGGAGAATGTGACTAGAGTCAGAAAGACCCTATAGGTGGAACACCTCTAAGAAACATTCACACTACAGTGGGTTTCTATCCTCTTGTTGCCACAACCCTCAAAGCTGGATTTCTTTGTGACAAGCAAGGACACTGTGCGGGGCGGGGCGGGGGGGAGAGGGGGGGAAGCACAGAGCTTACAGACTCGACAAAGGCAGACCGAGAGAATTGAGGATGCAGCAGTAGGTCAAACACGAAGTGGTGAGAAAGAGGAAATAAAAACACATTCACCTCCACAGGCACCTCCATTCTTAATTCTCCATGAAATCCTTGCAAGCAGCCATGCCTACTGGGAAGGCTGGTGCCTCACATTTATTTAAATTGGGTTTTGGGTTCCAATCAGTCCTCAGCGTGATCCATTCCTTCCAGTTAAGTTCATCTTCCAGGCTCAAAATTCCTCCTCTGAAAAATGAGGAGTTGGACCTATATACCTCAAAAAGTCCCTTCCTACTCTAGCAATCCATAATTCTTTAGCTAAAAGGACTGTGATTAGGCTTGCCCCTCCCTAGGTGCCAGAGCAGTTCAAATAGACCAGCCAGAGAAACTTGTCCAATATCTATTTCCAGGTCCTCACTTCTGCCCCCACTACCACCCCATCCCAATCTCCTGCCCTTGCACAAGATCCCGCGGCTTTCAAGGCTTCTTCTACGAAAGGAAGTGCCACACTGGGCCCTTTACATCATCAGCCTCCTCACACTAAACCAAACACAGTCACTCACTTCTGATTTGTAAAGCATTTCTCTTATTGTATTTTGTTCTGATTCCAGGACACATATATTCTTCTCATCTTGAAATGTGCATATCTAAAATGAGAAAGCACCTTATAAAGTACCAGAGGCCAGTGCATGAAATTCATGCACGGGGTGGGCTGGGGTGATGGCCCCCTCAGCCCAGGCTGCACCCTCTCCAATCCGGGACCCCTCAGGGGATGTCCAACTGCACTTTTATCAGATGGCAGCGCCATTGTTGTTTCTTTCTTTTCATACTTAAACCCATTGGGATTAGTAGGTATTCAAAGTATGTATACATTTTGGGGGGACACCCTGTATATATCTAGTCAGCGGTGAAAGGAACGAACGGCAGGTTTGGAACCCTTAGACAGGGAACCTCACTCACTCCCTACATGTCTCTCCACTCCGCTTTCTATCTTCTGGGGCAGCGGGAGAATCAATGTTTTCTCTGATTAACTCGGAAAAGAACGTCCTGTTGCCCACTGCCCAGCAGGATCATTCTAGGCCCCAAGCAAGCAAGCCTCAGTAACAGCGGCCTTTGCTCATGGGTGCCGGCACCTGCAGTGCACATTCCTCCTCTGCAGTCGCCCCACTATCCCACCATTTCACTGAGACGACGGAACTCCTCACCTCCTCTGGGTTCCCCAGCGCTGTGATCTCAAACACTGGCTGAAGGCACTTCAGTGAGGGCCGCCCCAGGCCCACCAGGTGTGTCTGTCCGCACCTGCTCCTGCCTCAGCACCTGCATTACCCCAAGGAGGCAATCTCGTCTCCGCACTGGCCTCCGTTGGAACAGGGGGTCACCACTGCACCCTCCAACTGTCATATCACAGGCGCCCACCCTGAGCACCCAGACAGGCTCCAAAGGATGTGAGCATGCTGGAGGGAATGTGTGCACGTCTTGTGGGGGACATAGGCACGCCGGGGTTGACAGAAGTGTGGTGATGGGGCAGGGGAACATGCACACTGTGGTCCTGGACTATTGTGGGCACACGTGGGTGACAGCATGCTGGGGTTCACACACGAAGGAGGAGGTGCGGAGGGGGGAGAGAAGAGGATGTGCACACCAGAGGCCTGCACCTGCGCAGATCCACAAACCCATGTGGCGTAGCCAGGAGGACATCAATCTGGCCCAGCACAGTGGCTGGCCCAGGAGACTGCACCGGAATCAGCAGTGAGGGCAAGGGCAAGAGCAAGGGCGGCCAGCTGAGAAGGCTTGACAGATGACCAGGACACCGTGAGTCACAAGGGCCACCCCCACTGTAGCTGCCTCATCGCTGGGCCCTGCGCTACCTCTGTCCCTAGGGTCCTCCCAGGCCCTTGGCACACAGGGAGCAGAGCCACTGCCACAACGCTTGTGGTGCCATCCACCTCCTCTGGAGCCAGGAACACTCTGAGGGCAGGATCTTCTCACAGGTCTCTCTGGAAACAGCTCAGGGAGGGCACCTCAGGGCTGGTGGGACTGGCAGAAGTGGGGGTGTAGCATGGAAGTGGTGCCTGCACCTATGTTAACTTACAAAATGTATTTTATACCACAGCATGTGGTGGCAGCTGTGAGTGGTGCCAAGCAGAGCCTCCAGGCCAAGCTGAAGCAGTGTCTACAGGCCATCAGGAGCGCTCACAGCCACCGCCTCTGCCGCTATGTGGGGAGTACAGGGCACCCTCCACAGCGCCTACCTTCCCTACCCCTGTCCCCACTGCCATAAGTCCCCACCCAGCCGAGTCTTCCACGCAGACTGGTGTTCAGTCGTCCATTTGGTCATTTGTGTCATGACGGATCCTGGCTCTTTATATATTAGGATGACGGCTTACAGTTACAATTGGAATCATTATTTTCCTTTCTTACTGAAACATAAGATTATGGTCCAATTCCTCTAAAATAAGCAATTGGGAATACCTCCTACATCCAAAAACTGTCTCAGGTATTGACCAAATGGAAGCTCCATCAAGAAATGCCCCACCTGCCCTGACCAGTTTGGCTCACTAGAAAGAGTGTTGGCCTGCGGATAGAAGGGTCCCAGGTTCGATTCCAGTCAAGGGCATGTATCTTGGTTACACGCACATCCCCAGTAGGGGATGTGGAGGAGGCAGCTGAATGATGCTTCTCTCTCATCAATGTTTATAATTCTATCCCTCTCCCTCTTTGTAAAAAAAAAATCATTAAAATATATTTTTTAAATGTAAAGAAAAAGAAATGCCCCACCTGCACTGCTTAGGCTATAAACTGATTACTTCAAGAAAGCATGTCCTGGGCCCATGTTTTGATCCATAAACATCAGACATCTTAAAGAAAGTATTTGTACAGAAGTCCAAAATTCCATTCCTTAAAAAAGTGAATGGGGGGAGGGTGGGAGAAGGGAATTGTCTCCCTATATCTACACTTCCAACTTTGGTCCTTGGCTACAAATTTGGCAAATTGGTGCTGAAAAGGCTTGACAAAAGTAAAATTCTCTGCCTCTAGGTGAAGAAATGGAAAGAAATTAATGCATGTGTGTGCCTGTGACTGAACTAATAAGGGTAACCCTTAGAAGTACAATTTTTTTTATTCCATCTATTAAAGTACAAGTTCTAATAAAGCCCAGAAACATGTTCCTAATCAAAGATTTCACTTCTCTGCTTAAAAAACCAAACCAAAACAAAAAAACTGCTATTAAAAATATATCCTCCTACAAATTTTTATTTTTTGGAACCCTATCTTTATGAAGGGTTCCAAAGTGGTTTATCCAGGCAGTGGCTGAAAGGAGAGCTCTAGTACAAAAAGTTGGGGTTTAAATCCTGGTTCTGCCCCACCCTAGTTGTGTAGGCAACTTGCTAATCACACTGGTGTATTGTTTTCTCATCTATAAAATGGTTTGTTCCGAAGATTAAGTAAGTAAAATATGGAAAAACAGCTAGAACAGTAACTGCCAAGTAGTAAGCACTATTAGGTTAGTTATCACAACCAGTGCCCACAGGACGACTCTAAGAAAAGGGTCCAGTGTCCCTTACATCCAGTCAAGACTTTTTAGCTGGACAGAGGGCTTGATGCATTATGAAATTCAAATACAGCTAATAGCTTCCTCTCTTATTGTGTAATTATATGTACTCATTATTTGTACAGTATGTTATTTAAATGTCCCTAATTTCAGCCCCAGTGGGCTAAGAGTTCTCAAAGAGTGGCCTCAGCCTTTGCCAGCCCTTTCCTAAGCTTTTGTCAAATTATTACAGGCAGAAAAAGTTGCATTACCTTCAGCAGAAGTAAACAGAAGGCTCACAATCAGCAGAAATCTAAGCACTGCCTTTAAGCCCTGGCTATAACCAACAAGCTGTAATGATGGTTCAATGGTTCAGTTCCGACACAGACAATCCATGCTCAAGACTCACATTCACTACCTCTAGAAGGATGAAAAATGTCATTCCCTGTCACTTTAAAACCACAAAAGCAAGATTGATGCCAAACACGAATTTTACTATTTTTTGTCTGCTTGTGTTATTACTACACTAGACCTGCAGAAATGGGGCAGCTGAGCTCAGCCACTCAGATCCAAGTTGCCACTGATTAAACACTGAAAACAGATACCAGACCCCCAGCCAGACTCCCACAAGAGGGAAGCAGTGCAAGGGGTTGCTTGTTCAGCATCCTGGCAGACCAATCACTTACCAAAAGTGATGTCAATTCAAATCAGATACAAAATTATGCCAGGCTCATTCTATTGTTAATGCCAAATATTACTTTAATTTTTCCAGGAAACTCTGGTTGGGTCAATCACCCAGAAAAATCTTTGCTTAAAATTTAGTAGGAGGGGGGAAAAAATAAAACACCTTGTTTTCAATACTACTCTTGCAAAGATATTGTATAATTTTTATCTGGCATGTGTTCTAAATAAGTACTGGATGCGAAGTTACACAACTTGAACTGTAATTCGAATGCTGCTACTGTATAATAAACTAAAGGCCCCCCAGTGCATGAAATTCATGCATGGAGGGGGGGGGGGGGGTGTCCCTCAGCCCGGCCTGCACCTTCTCCTATCTGGGACCCCTCGGGGATGTCTGACTGCGGGTTTAGGGGCATTAACTCCAGCCACTAGGAAAATCACACAGAAAGTCCTTGACATACAAGCAGTGTGGTTTATGAATTGTTTTAATTATAATAGCCATTCCTTTAAATAATATCTGCTTACATACAATACAGCTGGTATTATGTGAATTCACAATGTTAATATCGCAAAATCACAGAAGTTAGTAGTGGAAAATAATTTTGAATTGTCTAGTCCAAACTTTTATAAATATTGGAATTCCCTTTTCAAAGATTTTGAATGTTTTTTGTCCTAAGAAGCTCAACCAACTTTTGAAGCAACCCATTTTCTGTGAAAGGACTGGGAGACTCCAGAGGCTGGCACGCGGAGCAGCCAGACCCACCTGAGGCTGGGTCTGGCCACACCATGTGCCTGTTGCCCCCTAGCTGGGCTGAAAAGATTGAGGGACTCCAGCGGGGCTGAGGGGACTGGGAACCACCCTCTTTGTAACAGTGTGACAGTCAATTTGCATATTTCCTCTTTATTAGATAGGATAACTGAGAGTCAGGAAAGCCACTACCACACACAACAGGGATGTTTATTCAGCCTACAGATGAAAAACACCAAGGTGAACAAACTCAAAAGGTATGTCACTACCCAAGGTCCCCAAGTGATAAAGGGGAGAACAGGGGCAGAAGCCCTCCCCATCTGGGGAACAGGAACATGCTCTAGCCCATTTGCCATCAACTTTCAGACCCCCACTTCCCAGTAAGGGCTCTATACTGGATAGTTTCCAAAGTTTACTACCAGACAAATCTCTAAAATGGGACCAATGGAATTATTTCAACTTTTAAAAAGAAAAGAAAAACAAGTACCTTGTATGACTGTTAAAACCATTCTCCCTCTACTACCTTACCTTCACTTACCCACATGAAGAATCCATGATTGTATGCTGTGATGTACAGGTTAAGACAGGGTCACTCTATTATACAGTATATGAATTATAATCTATTATGAAGTATCCATTCAAACTCAAGTGATGCACACTTGAGAAAGAATACTGTTTGCCATCATCCCTACTCCCAACATCATTTGACCAAAAGAATCCTGAATGTTCTCTGTTATTTCAGCCTTCTCTGATCATATCCTCCTAGGGTACTCCTGAGATTCAGGTTCCTAAGGAGTTATTCCCATGGTAACAATTCTGTTTCCCTGTGCTTTCCAGTAACCTCCAAACAGGAAAGCGCATTTTAACATGTTAGCTGCATTTTAAAAAAAATTCTTCTTAAAACACTTAAATTCTGAAACAAGGAGATAAATGTATTTACTTAAAAACTGCTACTGAAATGCCATACACAGAATAACAAAAAGGTGGCCTTGGAATGTTACCTGCACAAACACCAACAGGAACTAGAAAAAGGCATATTCACAGCAATTTCACAACTAAAATGAAAAGTATTTTTTAAAATAAATAAAAGTCATTTTTAAAAAAAAGACATGTCAGTATTTATTAGGGTGAAAGGCAAACTAACACGACAAAAACTACCTTTTCTTTATGAAGCTGGTACAAGAATTATTTAAAATCTTCAATGATCCCAATAGAAGTATCTTTGACAACTTTTCTTAGAATTATTTTCTTTGCATTATCAAGCCCTCAACTATGCTCAAAAAACATGAGAGCCACATTTATAGCCAACTAGTTGGTAGTGCTCTTTGCTTCTTGGATAACTTACTTTAGTTTTTGTTCTTTTACCCAAATTCCACTTTCATTTAATCCTGAACACCTGGCTAACTTCTTATCCTAAAAGCTGATTTTCCCAATTAGGCTGATGTGTTGTTGTGTTGTTGTTTTTTAAATTAAGAGAGGCCCAGGGCAATAAAGCATTACCACTCGTGAACAGCAGAATTAAGCATTCTTATCAAAACACTAAGATCTACATCCATAATAGCCACTGCTCTACTCTAACTCCAGTATTCAATTAAATTCCTCCCACTACCCTTCTAAAAATCTTAATCAAGCAAAACCCTGCTCCTCAACTTATTTTCCTTTTAGGTTTCATCCAAATAAGATATTTCCAGTTTACAATGGGTTTAAGTTGAAAATGCATTTAATAGACCTAAGCTATTATAACATAGCTTAGCCCAGCCTACCTTAAATGTGCTCAGAACACTCAGTTTGGCAAAATGTGTTAACAAAGTCAATTTTAAAATAACGTGTTGACTATCTCATGTGATGTATTATGTGTATCACTGTCACACCATCATTATGGTGAAAAATCATCAACTCGAACCATCGTAAGTTGGGGGACCATCTGCATTCAGTGTGGAGCAATGACAAGAACTATCACATCAAATATTCTCCAAACAGACACAGGGAATATAGTTTACTATATAACAGGCAGCTAAGGAATACAAGGGGTCTAAACTGTATACTGTGGCCACAGAGTCCACTACTTATTTTACTTCTGCAAATGCAAAAGAAATTGTAAAAGGGCCTTTCCCATTACATATGGCTCAGAATTTAAGGGTTCTTGTTTCAAACCACACAATACTAGAAAAGAATGAAAGAACGTGGGTGGATGGCAGGAGCTTATCTCACTAAATCCCACCCCAGCCCTGTGGAAACAGAGAAGCAACAGGTCCTGTCTTCAAGCACCAATTCCAACAAGAGGCTTTCAGACAACTCAGCTCACCTTTCCACCAAGCAGGCTGGAAAGAAACTGGAAGCCCTACGGGAACCTATCACTCTGCATCCTGGAAAGCTGCTGAGAATCCACATGGGATAACTGTTACCTCAAGACCAAAGATTCTAAGACAAAACAGTATCTCTTCTTCTTCATCTCCGTGTAAGTGCACACCAGAACATGGTGGACTCACGTTATCCATAATTCTGAGATTAGTAAGTATAGGAGAGACTCTGGAATGCCACCATAGCCACATCCCCTGAAAAATCAATGTTAGTTCTGAAATGGTTTTTGTTAAATGACTTCATCTCAATCATACTAAATCCCATTAAAAAGAGATACAAGAATAAAGGCAGATAGAAGCAAGTCTCCTTCCAAGCTTCGAGGATCCTTCAGATAACCATACAGGAAGAGGTAAAATTCCAGATGCACAGAAAATTCTATATCACTGTATACTTGCTGCTGGGAATCAACCTGCCCAGCCTAATCAACATACAAAGAAGCAGGTGCTTAGGAGGTTGCTGAGCCTGAGAGCAGAAAAGGCAGTAGGCACACCATGGATTTAGGATATTTCCTTTACAAAGGGGATAAGAATTTAAACATCATGCCGCAGTAAGATAATCAAAAACTTCTGCTGTCATACTTGGGTATGAAGCAGATATCCATAGGAAAACCTGTAAAACAGGCTCCACATTCAGCCCAGAAAGAAATCAGATTTGCAGGCCCGGTCCTGTGTACAGAGAATAGACTAACTACTTGACAGTGGTGCAGAACATAAAGGGACATGAAAATGAATCTATAAACCCAAAAGTGTGTCCAGAATAACTACAGGTAAAAGACTTAGCTTAGCCAAAACCGGTTTGGCTCAGTGGATAGAGCATCGGCCTGAGGACTGAAATGTCCCAGGTTCGATTCCAGTCAGGGGCATGTACCTTGGTTGCAGGCACATCCCCAGTAGGGGGTGTGCAGGAGGCAGCTGACCGATGTTTCTCTCTCATCAACGTTTCTAACTCTCTATCCCTCTCTCTTCCTCTCTGTAAAAAATCAATAAAATATATTTTTTTAAAAAGACAGCTTAAAAAGCACAAGTTGCAAAACACATACAATTCAGAAACAAGGGTGTGCCCAGAGATTCAACAAATATTCAACTCACCATTCACTGTTTTCAGGCTCCCAGCAATGCCTTCACCATGCTGTCTCTTCTGGGCATTCTTGAACTCCTTCAGAGACAAGTAAAGGACTTTACGTACCACCCTTTCTTCTGACCATGGAATCCCATCACTGTCATCCTGGAGAAACCAAGAGAGATGAAAGAAAGGAGAGTTACTTAAAAGAAAACAGTCAAAATAAACCTTTTTTTTTATTATTTCAAACAAGTACTGTGTGATCAAGACATGGTTTTAGAGATCAATATTATAGCATATGGTTAAGAGATAGCACTGGCCCTTCAGACATCTGGAGAGACCTCAAGTAAAAGCAGGCTATACGAGGGACTGAAAGAATGACAAAAACCGCCTCATTCTCCTTAGCTATCCACATCCAAAGATCTTCATTAGTGGGGAATATTGAAGGTTTCTATTCCTGGCAAAGCTCATAAATAGTTGTTATTACACTCACAACCAGGGATGTAATAATGAACCATTGTATTGGAGTTTTATAAAGCAAGTAATGCCAGAATGTATACTGCCTTATATAGGGTGTCCCAAAATAATGTATACTCATATATTTTTAATAGCTAAATTCATTTTTTTCCTATTCATGTTTAACCCATTGGAATTAATAATTATTCAAAGTATGGATACATTTTTTGGGATACCCTGTATGTGCTCTACTTTTTTGTTGTTGTCATTGGGGGGTTAGTGCTACCTTCAAGGAATCTTACAATTCAGTCAGAAACTGGATCAGCAATAGGCTCTTAAGAAAGTAAGTCACAAAGGACAAGGAGGGTGGAGGGGGAGAGACACCAGTGTGGGAAAGTGCAATAGAATGTGGGAAAAGGGGGGACTCGAGAGATAAAAATAAACACAGGTTAATAACAGGTCTTGAAGGCTAAATTAAAAGTGTGGCTCCCTTATGTCTTCTGTATCAGATCCAAGGCAAGTTCTTGAGAGAGGAATGAACAAAATAAAGGCCAGGTTGGAAGATGATGGGGTGGAGGGATCAAAGAACTAGCAGCCTATAGACCATTCCAGGAGTAAAGATATAAAGCAGCGTTTTCAACCGCTGTTCCGCGGCACACTAGTGTGCCGCGAGATGTTGCCTGGTGTGCCGTAGGTGCAGACAAGACAAGAATTTTATAATTTTTCACTATTTTGTTTACTTAATATTTCATAATAAAGTAATTATAAAATACTTTCTTTGTGTTTATTTGATTCCTATTCAAGAGAATTACTTTATATATAGTCAATATAGGCACAGAGTTAAATTTTTTAACATTTTCTAATGGTGGTGTGCCTCGTGATTTTTTTCATGAAACAAGTGTGCCTTTGCCCAAAAAAGGTTGAAAAACACTGATATAAAGAACGATTAGAATTGAAGAGGCAGTAGGGAGGAGGGCGCAGGGAGGAAACTGAGACAGAATATGAGCCAAGACTGGAGGATGGAGATGGCTGACATCGTAACTGAATTGAGACAACTGTTGTAAGAAACCAACACGCTGTTTAAGGTTTAAGGGGCAGGACATTCTGGCTAAGAACATTCTTAGGTTCTGTGGATATCTGTGCACAGTTTGTTTATCTAAGAAGCCCTCTCATTCACACACCTGCTTCAGGACTTAAGCATTTTATCACACAGTTGGATTTAGAGATGCAAGTATTTGAGGTGCTCAGATATTTTTGGCCTCAAGAGAATAAGGGAAACATTAATAGCATGGGTAAAAACAGGGCTTTGGATATTCATGTTCCCTCTGTTCAAAGAGGAGCCCAAACTTCAGAGTTAGACTGGTGCTGTTGTATTGGATGTTCAACAAATTGGTTTCTACTTCCTGCCACTAATAGGTGACATAAAAACCTCCATGGGACTCAATAAGAGAACTGGGATAGCTGAGGTCTTTGTCAGCTCTTAAATTCCTAAACTCTGCATAAATACAAACTACATCTGAGAAATACAACCACATAGGAACTCTAAGCCCTAATAAGTTAAGCTTCACTCTTGTTAAGCTTCAGGGATTTCCTAGAATGAGAGTGTATTATAAGGGGAGGAAGAGCCCGGGAAAGAAAGGAGGCTAGCATTTCCACCTTCCCCTACACACCCTTCCTTCTTGTAGATATGCCAAGCTGTGATTTCCAATACCACTAGAGAAAGAAGGCACATCCTGTCTTCCTGGTTGCTCTGCTGAGAGCCAAGACATCGAATAACCAAGGTGGTGGCGAGATTCAAACATGAAGGTTAAAAGAAGCAGCAAATCTTGCCTCAACCTAACACATTTCCTTAACTGCTACTTGGTTTAAGTCACTGCAGAAATTCCAATCACCTTGTTTAAAAACAAACAAACAAATAAACAAAAACAGAAAAATGAAGTAACCAGACCTATCTGAGCAGCCCAAATAACTATCCTGGGTAAAAGGCAGATGCTTTAGCTAGACAACATAAACAAAGCACATTCTAGTTGAATTTGCTCTTATATCAATTCCCTTGAGTTTCCATGAAAGCTCTCCTAGCATATTCTTTGCAATGAATGACAGTCTTAAATGTGGCAGAAATTAATGCTTTTAGACTGAAATCCACTTTTCCAGCTTCCACAGTCAGACTATGCAATAAAGGCTGTGCAGCAAAAATATTTTCATTGCAACCAAGTTTCTATTCTCATCTTTTGCATCTCCACAATCTCCACAAGTGATGTGATTATAAACTATTGTTTCCTACTTCTACACCATGTATGCATTTTAAAGCCCCAAAATAGCTTTCAATGTAAAATTCCAGTGACCATTTTCTGCATCCTGTTCAGGCTGGTACCTTCATTCTGACTTCACCCCTACAACTAATTTCTAATTAAAACATAAACCATGTGGGATGAAAACTCCTGCAAGGAAGACACAATTAGGGTTCACTTACTGGTACAAGAGTAGTTTCATTACACCTATAAAGTACTTTAAATACAAAAGAGGCACATCCCTGACGATGATTATAGGTTTTTAAATTCTAAACATTAAAATCAAACTTTCTTTTAAAACACAAGTGTTCTTTTATAACCCAGGGTGCTGGTCAAGACTTCTCACCATCCTCAATGCAAATGCAAAACACACCTAATGGATGACTCTGTTCTGTTTCCAAAAGTTCGATAGGTAGGCAATAACTCAGAAATTAAACTGCGTTTCACAGCTGCAGAATCATGATGAATCACCCTACACTCAGCTTGTAGACCAGGGTGGTGGATCCCCTCCCTAGTAGAATGCTAGTGTGCACAACTATGAGGCAACATAGCACTCTCCAAGTTGGGTGTCATGGAAGGCCAGAGAGAGTCTAATACTCACTCTGCTATTCAGAACAGCCAATCATTGAATGCTCTGAAAAACAGCCTCACATCATAACTATCATTAAAGGTCAAGCAACACAAATTCCAAACATAAGTTTATACGACCTCTAACTATAGGGCTTTTTTTTATTTTCCCTTTTTCAATAGTTGTCTTATTTAATCAGTCATTTAAATAATGTCGGCATGGGTTCAGAAAATTGTTTTTTCTGTTCACCACTGTTATCCCAGCCCCTAAAACAAGCATGTCAAACTCGTATGCCATGGGCTGCATGCACCCCACAATGAACATTTTTGCAGCCCAGCCAATATAATGGTATGTGAGAAACATTTTAATAAAATATTTTGTAACTTAATTTTTACAATATCCTGTTACACATAATTATTAATAACGAACTGAAACATTCGCTAATGACTGATTACTATAATTGTTTTTGCATTCATTTCCCTTAGGCACCTTACACAGGGACGCACGGCTTCTCTACACTAATACTAGAAACGAATATTTTAGCAGCCGACTGCCACGTCATTAGTCTTGGAATGACTTGTTTGGTGTATACAATTGGAAATATTTTACTTTCTGAGAACAAGAAAAATAGGTTTATTTGTGTTACAATTTTAATTTGTGCAGTTATATAAGTGTCTGCTAAGTTAATGTTCAGGAAAAATATTAATTTTTATTAAAATGTTCTATTATTTTATGTTAACGATTATTCATTTATTTCATCCCTTTGTATTCAGCATGTCTTTATGAGGCCCTTTGGGGTCAGTGTAGACCTCGAATGTGGAAGGGGTTCCACAGGGCTGCTGGCAACAGGGGATTCTAAAGTTTTCCCAAGAAACCAGAAACAACCATCAGAAAAACATCTGCCTCTCTTTGAAATAACTTTAGAATTTCTGATAAAAAATGGCAACTATTCAGAATGTAAACTTGAATGCTTATAGTCAAAATCTTATTTATTAAAAATAAAGCACAGCACAACGTAACTCTAGCTACTCAAACTTGGAAGACATGTTAAAAAAAAAAAAAAAGGAGCACAGGAGTAGGTACATGAAGACATGAAGACACTATGCTCCCTGGAGCAGAGAGCACCATCTAACCATCCTCCAAAATGCATACTCCAGATTAGAGATCAAAAGCCTTTAACCTGTTAACCGGGGAGTTCCCTTTTTAATTACTCAAAGTACAACAGGCGCATACTCTTTCACTAGGACGTGTCAGTACGTCACGCCCAGTGGACGTAATTTTATATTATTATTTTTTTAATTTATACTTAATTAAAATAAATGAAATATATATATTTTTGTTTTTGTTTATATATAAAGCATAAAGGAAAATACAAAATTACAAATAGAAAAGAATACCAACAAAAAAACGGAAACATTGAATTAAAAAATTATAAATTTTACGAACAATTATAAAGATTACAAAAAATATATTTTTTATTTCTATACACAATAAAAATATTAAAAAGTTAACAATTACAGAACAATAAACAAAAGCACACAAATAAAATAGAAATATTGAGTTTTAAAAAATTGAAATATAAATGTAAAAATTCAAAACTCAACTTCCGTGTGATATATTTTAAAACAATTGTTGATACATAGTGCTACCTTACAATCTGGACACCAGTATGTAGATTCTTTCCTAACACCTTTTTTGTAGCAAACTCGGCATTTCCTGGATTTAGTTTTTCCTATATCGCTTTTCATTTGTTCTGGAAAATGCCTTTCAACTAAGCGTGATGGTTTAGATGTAGAGCTGCTTGTTGATGTCTTTGGGTGGGTTTTCACTATGTTGTTATCTACCAATTTCTCTACACATTCTATCAAAAGTGTAATCGATCCAAATGACCTCTATCTTTTTTGTATAAAACATATGCATTGAGCCGAAACCGGTTTGGCTCAGTGGTAGAGCGTCGATCTGCAGACTGAAAGGTCTCAGGTTCGATTCCGGTCAGGGGCACGTACATTGGTTATGGGCACATCCCCGGTAGGGGTTGTGCAAGAGGCAGCTGGTCGGTGTTTCTCTCATCGACTTTTCTAGCTCTCTCTCTCTCTCCCTTCCTCTCTGTAAAAAATCAATAAAAATATATTTTAAAAAATATATATGCATTGAAGCAGCACGTATCAATTAATCGTAGAAAAAAATTTTTATAAAATTTTTTTACCCTATTACGGGCAGCCGTGTAGGCCACCATAACTCCATCTCCCAAATCTATGCTGCCCATATTCTTGTTATAATCCAAGACAACATTCGGTTTTTCTTGCCTTCTTCCTCTCTTTTCAATCATTGTCTTTTCGTCATTATGAATAGAACTGAGCATCAATACGTCTTTTTTATCCTTCCATTTTAAAACCATAAGTTTGTCTTTCATTCTTACTATATGTTCATTTTTCTGTAATTTTTTTGTTTTTATTTCACTGGGGATTCCGACTCTGTTTATCCTCATTGTTCCAACAATATCTGTATTGTTTTGACACAAGAGTTCAGCCAAATGAATTGACGTATAGAAATTATCTAAGTAAATCCTATACCCTTTATTCAGTAATTCATATGTTAACTCCAAAACAATTCTTGTTGTTTTTCTTGTGGGTAGTTCGAACCATAATTTGTGTCCTTGCCTGTGTATAAAATTATATTTTGTACGTATCCAGATTGGCTTTCACTCAAAATAAACAACTTCATTCCAAATCTAGCTCTTTTTGTAGATATATATTGTTTCCAAGATAAATTCCCTTTCCATAATAAAAGAGATTCATCTACACATATTTCTCGTTCACATAAATAAAAACTTTTAAACTTTTCTAACAAATTATTGATGATTGGATCAATTTTATATGTTTTTCTATTATATAAAGGTTGGAGATATAAAAAATATAAGGAAATAATATATAATACGAAAATAGGTAGGTAAGTGTAAGTACGTCCCGTCACTGCTCACCCAGAACACGTCCACCACTCTCAATAGCGAAATTATATTGATTCCCTCCGTGTCTTAAATTCATGTCGAGACATGTATGGATGACTAATACCTTTGTTGTTCGGAAATATACATCCCGCCCGTTTCAGGGCGCAACATATATTTCAAGGTCGTATTCATATGTCCTACCAGTATCTGATATTGTTTACGTTTGACGTATTTATACGTCCCGCTAGGTTAACAGGTTAACAACCTCCTTCCATGCCTTTGCAACTCCAGGTGTGGGCCACAGACCACTGGAATCCTAACCTCTTGGCTTCTTGTTAGAAATGCAGACTCCTGGACCCCACCCCAGATCTACATCATCAGAATCTACATTTTAAAAAGATCCCCAGGTGATTGCAATACACAGGAAAGTTTCTGAAAATCTGCTCTGCACACTTGTTCTCCAACCCACACCTACTTCTTATCACTTTCTAATTTCCATTAGAATGCAGGCAAAGATAAAGATGAGGTGAAACCTCAATATGAATACTTCTAACATCTATCTGCTACGTATTGGCATTTCTCCTGTCAGAAATAGGAAGTCTATATTAGTATACCCTGGGAAATCTGCACTTTGATGTCTGTTCACTGAGCTTAAATAAGTGATCAAACAGCATAAGTGAAAAACAACAAGAAAGGCAAGGAACTAAAAGGCAAGTTCCACATGTAGTGTCAGGGCAGTACTAGGGCTTATTGGGGCAATCACTTTGTAAAAGTATAAAATGTCTAATCATTATGTTTTATACCTGCATGTCGACTGTAATCAGCAAATAAAATTAATTTTTTAAAAATGTTAGTTTTAGAATCATTCCTTATATGACACAGTCTTCCAACCTTTATTCTCTGATTACCCAGCTTGGGCCAACTTCCTTTGAAAACATGACACCCAGAATTAAACACACATTCAACATGAGAGTAATATTCCAGAATAGGATAATATATGCAGTAAGATCTACTTCTATGCACAAACCCAAAAGTTAGATTAATTTTAGCAGCCACATTACATTGTAGGATCTCATTAAGCTTGCAGTTAACTATATCCTCTATAATGATTTTATTTCTTCTGGGGAGGAGGGGGAGATAGAGGTAAATTTTTTCCATTACAATGCAATAAAACTCAAAGGAAGGCTCAAGAAGACAATCACAGTTAAAGGGAAAAACAACACAAGACAGAAAGAAGGTGCAGGATCAGATTGGTGCAAGTCACCATGTCTTCTACCCACATGTGTTCATGGTTAAAGGGCATAAGCATAATAACTTAAACTGAGACTGTATTCAATGTACTTGAGTCCTCCACTGAGGTTGTAAATTCAAATCAATGTTAGTTTAAATGAAACCTAAAATTAGGCACTCCAATGTAAATAAATTTGCTGAACATTCAAAATGTCTCTCTATAATCCTCACTTTAAGCACTGGATTATTGACTAGATACACTCTCAAGACTGATCAGATCACTGATATAGTAAGATCATACTCTCCACTCAGGAACGGGTCTAGGCCCAGCCCTCACAGGCCGCTGCTCTCCAATGACAGCCAGGTCTTCAGCAACACGGGCCTTTAAAATATCTTCAGAGGACTCAAAGGTACAATAAAAAACAGGGACACCAGGTCAGTCAAACTTGCCAAACAGGCGCAGGGGAGAGGGCGATGCCCTTAGAGACCTACGGGAAGCATATAAAAAGTGATATTGATGCTAATCATAGCATACATCAGCTGGAAGCTCACTACATGCTAGGCAGTGGGATCAACACTAACAAGGATGGAACACTCTCCTCATACCTGAGTGCAAGATCCACACCACTGCTTCCTCGCTGTTAGTTTAAAGTGGTGGGAAAGGAAGTAATCACGAAACTCTGAGTTATTTTTTAGAGTGAGTTTCATTGTCTTGCCCAAAGGCCCACAGCTGGGTATGTAAACAGGAGCTGGTGCTAGCTATCAGGTATTGAGATAGTTCAGCAGGTGCCAGATCAGGAAGCAAATTTTAAAACTCAGAAATTTGTTATTAAAGAGGAAACATCAAATGTGTAACTCACATTGACTCCTAAATAAAAGCAAAATTATTGCTAATTTCAAGCGGTGAGTGTAAATGTTATATGAAAAAAACAGAACTCTAGAGAATCAGCTCTCGACGAAGCTGGTTTGGCTCAGTGGATAGAGCATCAGTTTGCGGACTGAAGGGTCCCAGGTCCAATTCTGGTCAAGGGGCATGGTTGCGGGCACATCCCCAAAAGGGGGTGTGCAGAAGGCAGCTGATGGATGTTTCTCTCTCGTTGATGTTTCTAGCTCTCTATCCCTACCTCTCTATTAAAAAAAAAAAAAAAAAAAAAAAAAAAATCAATAAAATATTAAGAGAGAGAGAGAGAGAGAGAGAGAGAGAGAGAGGAACAGCTCTAGCTACAGACTAGCAAATAAAGAGGGGAGGAAGAAGGAGGGGGAGAGATCTTATCTCACTGGCCTGTCCAACAACCTTTTGTGATAGAATATCAATTCTAAGGACATCACTCTAAGCATCCTTATGTAACTTGTCCATATGTGAGTTTTTATTATGGCTTTAAATTCAGGACAGCTTTATTTAGGAAAGGGAAACAATGATTAAAAGGCATGGGTTAGAGAGAAGCACATTTCTGATCTTTTTTTTTTTTTTTTAGCATTCCAACAATTACAATTATTTTTAAATTAAATGGAGCCCAATAGAAGATAGTTCGTTTCCAATCACTTGTGAGTAAACTGCATACAGACTCATCCATCACAGTTAGAGTGACCAAGTAATTTATCATCCCAAATGAGAACACTGTTAATAATCATGTAGAACAATTGGTGGAAACTGGCACTCAGGTAAACCAGTGGTACTAGGTCCTTTCCAGCAGATCTAAACCCATTATAAAAATGTCTACAGAACCGTATAGATCATTTTTTTTTAAAGATTTTTTATTTATTTTTAGAGAGAGGGGGAGGGAGAAGAAAAGAAGGATCTATATAAGCACAAACAGACTGGCTGCCTCCTGACACTCCTACTGGGGATGGAGCCCACAACCAGGGCACATGCTCTGACCAACTGGGAATGGAACCAGCAACCTTTTGGTGCACAGGACAATATCCAACCCGAGCCTCAATGGCCAGGGCCAGAGATAATTTTTAATCAAATCACCAAATAAAAATAAAAGCAAAATCCAAAACATATGTACCAGGATTGAAGTGTGACACATACATGTGTTTTAAATTGAAATCCAGAACGTCATACCAGTGTTTTAAATGTCAACCTGCTTATTATAAAGAGGAATGGAGGAGCACAGGGGCAGGCACAGTTACAGATGGCATTACATTCCACAGAAAACGCTCCTGCTTCTACAGAGTGGCCACAGCATCAAATGTTCGTCATTGCCTCTTATAAAAACAAGTAAGTGGGGAATGGCTGGGGTATGGTAGGTGGAAGGAAGAGGATGTTCAGGTTCACAGTAGGAAGACTTTCTCCTTAACATGCAACCTCTTTATTAACATTCATACAAGTGCCAAGACAAATAACAGTGTTATAGGAGCCACTGAATAAGTTACCAATATCCCATGTACAAATGTCCTATTTCTACCCACCTTGTCACGACTCTGAGAGTAGAGGGATCTGTGACTTTCTACCCCTTTTAAGAAGAAAATGAAGTGCAAAGCCCAATTCCAATGAGAAACCCCCCTACCCTAATACGGATTAACATGAAATGCCACATCATGGGGAGGAAGGCCATGAGTATGACTGACAGCTGCATAGAGCTGACTGATAAGAAAACAAAATTTTAAAGACTGGGTCCATGATAAAGATGGAAAGAAAAAACTGATTTCTTTCAGGGAAATTACTGGAAACCTCTGCATGAGTGTCTTTTTCTTTTAAAACATGTTCGCGTAAATCTATTGTCAAATCATCCTGTATAATACAATTTGTTGCTGTCTGAAATGCAGATCACTTCCATCAAGAGTTTGAGGAGAGAAAAATGAAAACATTAAAAAAAAAAAGGGGGGGGGAGTGGTTTTCTAAAGTTGATTCATGGCATAGATTCAATATAAACAGGAAGTTACCGAGCCAAATAAATAAGGGGAAGAGAGGGAGAATATTGGAGAAAAATGTGAGCAGTTCACCTTAGACTTGGGCTAAAACTATTGTTTCTTCCCTTTCTACAAAACAGTATTTTCTCCATTGGAAATCTCTCCAGTCAACTCAATGCTAACCCATTTTTCTAACTTCCATAAAATGGTTCAATTGTCAATACTCAAACATCATTAAAAAAAAAAAAAAAAATGGCGGGAATACTCACACCTAGAAATAAGATAAGTGGCCAGGAAACCAGTGACTTATGAACTTATGAATGATATATTCTAAATTAAAAGCACTTCAAGCAGCAAATTTCCCTAGACAGACATGCTTCCCAGGATAAAATAAATGGTCTGAAAATGCTTACGCAAGGAGAGTTTTACTTCTTCCAAACTCCCACTAAATAATGTGTACTTATCTTTGATTACCGCCTATTTAAAAAAAAAAATAGGTTACAGTTGAAATTGGATTAAGAACTTCTGCTGAAAACGATTTATTGCATAACACAACTCTGACAGCCTGAATCTCTGGCCACCAACTGAGCCTTTATAAAAATCTGCTGGGCAGCTGCCAAGTCAGCTCTTTTGCGTCTGAGCATGTCAGACATTGCCGTTGTCAAGGCAGCAGCAGCATGGGCTGCAACATTCACACTTCATGGTTAACTGGTGCAGTCAGGGAACAGCAGCGAGGACCATGCAGCACGGAGTTCAGCCCTCCTGCAGCTCTTCCTCTGACAGTGTGTTGTCTCAACATAATCAAAAAAAGACCCAAGATCTACCTCAGGATTATCTCCAAGATTCCAGCAGAAATCTAGATTGACAATGTACCATCAGTGGAGGGAACAGAGGGGAGAAAATCTTAATAAGGGACCCTTCAATATCAGCAATTCCAACATGTGACTACCCTACAACTTCATTTGGGAATAAATTATTAACAAGTAGGTTCTCAAAGGAATTCTAAGCAATCTGGATCTTTGAATCCTTTTGTATATTCATCAGAATACCCCAAAAAAGTATATTCTGAGATGCACTAAACAACAGAGTAGCCACTAGCCACATGTGGCTATTTACAATTAACTTAAAGTTAAAAATTAAGTTCCTTATATTGTATTGGACACATTTCAAGTGCTCAATAGCCCATGTCTCCCAGAATGTTTCCATTATCCCATAAAACTCTATTGGACATCACTGTCCTAGAGCATATATTTGCATTTAGTTTGGATAGTTTGAATTGACTGTGTATTACTTGCCAAGGCATTTAATTATGTGCCTGAAATTCTTCAAAATTTGGACTACCTTTATGCTCCACTCAGGTTAGCAGGACAATTCTGTAATAGCTGAATACCTTAAACAACAAAAAAGCAGGCAAAAAACCATTTGAATTACATATATTCAACCATAGCACACTTAGGAAAGTGACTCCAGTCCTCTTCTACACCTGATCTCTCAGTTTTGCAGGCAATATGAAATTGAGAATACAGCAAAAGATTCTTCACTCTACAAGTAAGCCCCTAAAATATACACTGCTTTATTATCATATGCCTTCAAATTATCTTCTAAGGAATCCCCTACAAAATAAATGACCTGAAAAAAAGCCAGCCCTCCCTCCATCAACCAGCCTAGGAGGGAGACCCAAATCACTGAGATTGATTGCTGCCCCACCTGCAAGCCATGGCCAAGGATTTAGGTGGTTTTTGTACTTCTGCTTCTTTCCTCAGACCCCAGGACACTACTAGGGTCAATTTAATTGTCTTACTAACTTAATTGTCTTACTTAATTGTCTTACTTGCTTTTGTGGTTCAGCACTAACCCCCAATCAGGAAATAAGTCTGTATACATTCCCCGGGGACTGGCTATATTGTCGTGCTACATTATAAACTATTAGCTTTATTTTTGGCCATTTAATGACAATTTTCAAGTTAAAGTATACAAATAAACCTTGTCCTTGGATTTAACACAAACTGGCAACGTGCCACTTTGTTCTGATACCCTTTGCCCACTTTTCTCATATCCTTCAGCCCTTCCCAGAGTTAAAGACCACCCTGGGATTGGTTTGCACCCTGTCAGTATAGGTTTGGGTCTCCAGAAACAATTTTTAATGTCTTTTCCCCCTCCAAACAGCACTTTCCACTTATGACAAATGTAGATCATTGTGCACCAGGCCACATACTACTTGTTTCTTGTATAAAGTCTCTACATTTTGGAATTATGAAGAATGATCTCACAAACATTTCTAAGTGATGAACATGAGATGCTGGCGCAGAACTGCCTAGCATCCTACTAATGTGTGTGGCTCTAGAAGAGGTGTGGGGAACGTCCATCCAGTGGGCCACATGAGGCAAAATCATTTGCTCTGGCCCAGCCAAGGCACTAGGGGTGCGTTAATTAAATGTTTGACCAAATATAGCAGGCTAATCTTTAGGCTGATAATTTTGTATGACCCATGAATGATGTTACAAATATTCAAATGGTCCTTGGCTGAAAAAAACATTCCGCACCCCTGCTTTAGAGTACTTGCCATGTGACTTTTTCACCTTTTTCCTCTAATACATACAGCACAGAGTAGGCATTTAAAAACATTTCGTATGAATGAACAATTAAACAGGTGGAAAGTGTAAAGAGAACAGTGGCTTCAAGACCTAGTTCTAGAATTGTTTCTTCAAGGGCAAAACCAATAACCACAGAGAGTGATTGACAATTTATACATTACTGAGAAACACCTACAGGATAAACCGTGAATTGAGTTTCTCCCTGGTGATACGGTTCCTGAGACTGAGATATTTTAGAGGGCAATCTGAATCTAGTCACTGCCCCTTTAATTGTTTGGTCCTGCAAGACCTGTTTACTCCCATTTTAGAGAGGCCATAAACCTTCCCCGCGCAGGAAGCTATCAGTGCTGGCGATAGTCCAGGCCTTTGGTTGAGGTCTCAAAGCCCCAGCACATCGGGCTCTTTAAGAACTTGCAAAGGGGACTGGAAAAACCCATATTTGGGAGACAAAGGACTGAAGAAGATATAAAAAGAGACAACTTCCTCCATATGGTTGCCCAGAATTTGAAAGACATTTTTCTCTGGGCCCTCACGTAGTACTAATACTAATACTAATACTAATACTAATACTAATACTAATACTAATACTAACACAGTGTAACTTCATTTCTCTAAGCATTGGTTTTTCTCCAGTCTTCTGTAATAAGACCACACCTTGAAAACCACAAGTATACACCAGCCTCACAAGGAAAGTGACTTCCACATCCTTTCCATGAAAACCATTCTCAGTGCCATGAAAAACATAATCACAAAGTCGAATGTGAGCTTTTTATTGGCAGCCTGACTCTTCTCTGGTTTTCCTATTCCCTCTATCCTGCCATTTTCTTCCCTTCCATATCTCTAATTATGATCAAACTACCCATTGTCATTTTCTTGACCATCTCCTCCTTCCTCTCCCCCACCTCTTTGTGTGACTCTATCTCAATATATCCTGCTGGCACCCATGGTTTGGAATCCTGAATAAGACTGGCACCTCCTTTCTTACTGTTCACTTTCATTCTCTAAATCAGATGATGTTGCCTATCTCTCTAGACCTTGGAGAAAGAAATAGAACTGGCTGTCCTCTCCTGTCTTACAGAAGAAACTTCCAAAATGACTGCCACCAACCAATTCCTATTCCAAACATCCTTTCCACATTGTTTCTCTAAATTCTAAAAACACAACCACATTGCAACAGAATTACTTCCTAAAACCATCATTCCATGTCACTCCTTCCCCTACTCATAAGCCTTCTGTGGTTCCCTATAGCTACTATAGGACCTACAAAAACTTGTATAATTAAGGCACCTAGTTTCCCCTGCATTGCCTAACACCCCTAACTGACAAGGCGTGAACATCTCAAGTAGAGACAACAGCTCTCCTATTTGTATCCCCATCTCAAAACAAATACAAGGAAACAGGACTACTGGTGTTTATTAACTAAATATTGATCATGACTTCAAAAGTAATCCAAAAGTAAAGGACAGAGTTCCTCAATAGACATGAATCAAGTCCATTTCTGAATTCTCTTTTTCTTATCAATACTTTGGTACCAGGAAATACATAAACAGTCAATTGTGCTCAATTTACCAGTCATGTATGTTTCAGTATTTATCCACAGCTGTTGGTTTTATATTGCACAAAATGCATGATTCTGTGATCAGGACTGTTAGTACAAGTTACCAATTGTATTCAAACTGATATTTCCTACCAGTTAATCTATTCTTAGTCCAAAGGCAAGATTTATCTATTTTGCAATAGTTTGCAAAAATCACAAACTACTACCTAAACAAAACTGAAAACATTCATTGGTTCCTGCATCCAAGCCAGTTCTATTATTTCTTCTTTCATGCAGGGTGAGATTTCCTAGAGTCATTTAGCTCTGTAAAGCCTGCTGTACCAGTGTGTGAGTTCAATGAAACGATTGGTGTTTACCTATAAACTGACAAAGCTCCCACCAAAGTCATGAATATTGACGTACCACCCGAAAAGATGTAGCGGCATATGTATATCCCATCTTAAGGAAGCAAATAGGGCTATCTAGAAGCAAAATTATGATTCTTCCTATGTTGATATTTCACAATGGCACAGAAACAAAACGTATGTTATGAACACAGTGAATGTAAGCGGAAGTTCACCATTCACATTTCAGGCAGTGTGTGTGAAGGAACAAAGCAGAAGTGGGGAGATGACAATTTTACTCTAAAAGGGGAACCACTGGAGAGTCCCCAGCAAAGAAGTAACAGAATTTGATTTACATTTTTTTAAAGCTCCCACAGGCTATGTGGAGGATGAAATCTTTTGGGGGGAGGAGGAAAGTGCCTACACCAGAGGTGAGGACCAGGTTGGTAATAT
Organism: Pipistrellus hanaki; assembly: GCF_964339955.1. Taxonomy (NCBI): domain Eukaryota; kingdom Metazoa; phylum Chordata; class Mammalia; order Chiroptera; family Vespertilionidae; genus Pipistrellus; species Pipistrellus hanaki. The sequence continues at coordinate 124,209,448 of NC_140504.1, read as the reverse complement.
GAGGCTATGACAACTGGTTACATTCTAGAAACATTTAGCCAACTGATTGCTAGAGTGGATGTATGAAGAAGAAGAGTCAAAGATTAACTCCAAAAAATTTCATCTCACTAAATGGAGCCGCCTCTGAGAAAAAGGAGGGTGCTTCTGAAAAGAGCACTTTTGAGTAGAGAGAATTAAGGGAGGAACCAATTGTTTAGTTTATGGATGTGCTGAGTTTGAGCTGCCTACTCAGACCCTAAAGGAGATGTCAGAGTTCAGGCCATGTGTCAGAGCTAGAGATGTGAATATAACCAGTAGTTTAAAATCAAACCTAGAATCAAACTTTATGTACCCTAATTTACTGAAGGAGGGAAAAAAGTTTTCCTATTTATTTACAAGGTAGGCCTTAAGTCAGGGAAGGGCTAGCTAACATTACAAAGTAAGATTATGGCTAAGATTTTCAGAGTCTTTGGAAAAATGATGCTTAAAAATAAATAACGAATGAAAGGAGAGGGCTGAATTTGGACGTAAAAAAAGGAATGTGTCACTTACTCTCGGGTTGGTCTATAAAAATCTACATTTGACATTGCAGACCAAACTGACAAGTGATGGAGTGTCAATAATGTGGCAATGAGGCTATAGATATCCAATCCACCGCTCTACTTAGGCGATGTTGCCCCATCAATTGCTGCTAGTAATAAGTTCTATTTGACCAAGTGAAGTCATAAATCAATCACTCAATCTCTGTCTGTCACACACACACACACACACACACACACACACACACACCAAACACAGGTACTCCTTCTTATATGTAGGCTTCACGTGTAAGAAAAATGACAGAGGGGGATGACTGAGAACACACTGGCCTTAAACCCACTCTCACATGTAGTCAAAATATGTTCACAAGATACCCTGTGGACAACACTAAGGTTATGCACACAAGTTTTTGAGTGGTCACAAAACTCAAAGATTTGTGTGGAAGTGAGACAAACTACAACCTGTTTTCTCTCCAATCCTCCAAAAAGGATCTAGAGCAACTACTCTGGTTACCTGCTACTGGCAATACCAAAAAGGGAAGAGCAATAGAGAGCCCATAGAAGTAAATCCTAAGATTTGGAGGAAGAATACAGAAAAGAATTCCCACCAAGTAAACAACATTTTCACTTTACCCACCTAGGTAGGAGTCACACTCCTTTGCCATACCTATGCTGTGCTTTCTCCTCAAATTTCTCCTTTAGCAAACCCTGAGCTCCTAAGTAAAGATTCTCTCTCCTTACAATATCCTTCACTAGTATAACCAGACATTCATATTTCTATCTGCTTAACAAGTACTTCTCATATCCATTGCTGGGGATTCGAATTCAAGTTTGAGCAGCACTAGAAACACTACTCTAAAGTTGTCAAGCTTGGCTACCCTGGAAATCCCCTGGAAAGCTTTATCAAATGCAGCCCTCACAACCACCTGACTGAACTCATCAGGTGTGTGGCCTGTGTCCCTTTGATAATCTCAGAATCACGACTCCAGAACTGAGTCCTGACCTTCCCCCACTCTTGAGAGAACCTGTCTGACTGCATCACAATTAAATCTGGAAAACTCCCTAACATCAAGCTGGGTACACATCAGGAGCTTAGTAGATAACTGTTGAGAGAATGAATTTAAAAAAAAAAAAAAAGAAAGAAAGAAAGAAAGAAAGAAAAGAAAGGGAAGAAAGGGAAGGAAGGAAGGAAGGAAGGAAGGAAGGAAGGAAGGAAGGAAGGAAGGAAGGAAGGAAGGAAGGAAGGAAGGAAGGAAAAGAAAAAAAAAAGAAAAGAAGCAAAAGAAAAAGAAGAAAAAGAAAAAGAAACCCATGTAACTAAGGAAACCAGGTAAATATTTCAATAGAGCACACAGCTTGTCTTACTACACTTTTTATTTTCTTGACATTAATTCTCTAACATCAAGAAAAGCAAAGTGTTTTAGCTGATATTAAAGCTTTCTTTCCCTGAAACATAAAAAAGCACTTAATTGCTTCAAGGAATTGAATCTAACTGCTATAAACTAATCAAAGGCTTCCATACTTCAAGCTGAATGAGGAAAATCCTCATATCTATGAGTCAGAGAGAAGTTCAGATTTGCCAATAATAAATAAAAAAACAAAATAATGTCTCAGTATACATACGGGAAAATAGGATATGACTGCTCGCTGGATTAATTATACCAGGAGGGAAAAGCAGGCCATGTTTGCCCCAATGTCCCATCATCGAGAACTGGGGGGGAGGGGGGAGGGGGGGGGGGGGGCGGCGCGGCGCACAGGGACCCTTTATGTTAGGTCTGATCAAATAACTGAATCAATATCCCTCCCCTGGGAACTGACCTTTAGACTTCTTCACAATGGACATTCTACTTGCTTAGAACACATTCCACTTGCTAAGATCATTACTCTCCCCTCCGGAGTTTCCCAGAATCTAGACCTGCACAGAGAATTCTCTGCCCAGAAAAAGCCTGCTTAGAATCCTTTAAAACCCTCTGACATCTTTGGAGGCTGGGCCATTTTGGGAATCAGCCCATCTGGTACCCAGATGATGTAATATATAATATAAAAACATAATATGAAAATTAGACCAGACATCCTTCCAGACAAAGCCACAGCAAGCAGGGGCCACAGCATAGGTCTGTGTCGGCAGTGGGCAGGGGCCGGGGCCAAGACCCTTGCACAAATTTTGTGCACTGGGCCTCTAGTAAATTCATAATTCTTCATCCTTTTTAGCCTTGTACTTTCCTCCTTTGGTGACCCTAACACTTTATATGTTCTCTGAATTCTTCTCATTTACCCAAAACTCAAGTTCCTACAGAACTAAACTCAAGTTCCTACAGAAGTTTTCCTTCCTCTTCTGTGCCATCAGAGCAAGGACTCTCAGGCTCTATACAATGAAATCTCCCACCCACTTTAACATATAAATCTACTTTTGTTCCCAGATAAGTGAATTTCTAGAATACTTGGAGACTGGGTTTGCCTGCTTGCTCCCTTTTTATTCCCAACATTCCCAAGTTGTAAAGATAGCAGCTCAAAAAGACTTCCACTTCACAAACCAGAGAAAACAGATGCAATAAATGGACTGGATCCTTAAAATTTATGGAGAAATGCTTAAAGGGGAGATGGAGGAGGCAGGGGAGGGAGAGGTTTTCTATACAAAATAAAAAAAACTTAATAGCCAATTGGAGTGTGACAAACTTTTCAGGGCAGTTTGCAAAAGCTCTGACCTCAAAGAAAACTCTTTCCAATTTTAACATACATGCCCACACAAAGAAACACACAGCAGGCACTCCCCGAGAGCCAAAATAAAATGCTCTCTAGTAATTACCATAAATAGAAAGGAGATGGGTTTCCTGATTCAGAGTACAGAGTAGGAGAAAAACCACCAGCAACAAAAACATCATAAACAAAATTACATAGCCAACAATAAATGGGAGGAGAGTGGAATTGCTTCTCACTGAGAGGCAAGAAAACACAAGTGGAAGAAGCTTAAATAAGAGAAGGGGACATCCATGAGCCTGAGAGGATATAGTGTGCCGTAAAATTCCTTAAATACAAAACTAGACCCTGATGACAATAAAGTTTCTGTAGCACAAACAGAAAAGTTTCTGAAAAATCCAACGAACAAACTATAGCTTAATATTTGAGACAGAATTTATTTCTCATTATTTTGGACATTGATTATTTCACCTAAATTTGGCCCCAATTTTTCCAATCAATTCCAATTCCTTGGAATTTTTTAAATCAATAAATACAATTACTTAGAAAGATTCTCCCTTAAAAATCACATGAGAGCTACCAAATACCTCTCAAACACATAAGCATTTGTCCATCAACTTCAACCACATTGTCCCATTGTGATTATAATGTTATCAATTTCAGATTATGATTCAAGTTCATTGGTATGCACTGTTTAAATCACATCCATAATGAATCTGTTATTAAAGACAGAAAGCATAGGAAACATTAAGTAATAAATGAACAGCATAAAGCTAAGTCTATACATTTGCCTTATAATCCTCACTAGTAGGTAAACTATACTCATTTGACCAAGAATTGTTCTTTTATATATATATAATTTAAAACAAAACAAAACAAAAAAACATAGAGCCCAGGTGGTATTGCTCAGTGGTTGAGCATTGACCTATGAACCAGGAGGTCATGGTTCAATTCCTGGTCAGGGCTCCCTTATCCAGTGTAGGTCATGCAGGAGGAAGCAGATCAATAATTCTCTTTCATCACAGATGTTTCTGTCTCTCTCTTCCTCTCTGAAATCAATGTTTTAAAAATGTTTTAAGATAGTCACTACTACAAAATTTAGTATTTATATAGTCGGCCCTCCATATCTGTGAGATCTACATCCTCCAATACAACCAACCTCTGATAAAAAAAAATACTCAGAAAAAAAGAATGCTAGGTTTCTGCTGAAATGTACTATAAAGTTAAGTCGAAGATGACTATGCCTGCTGTAACTTTATTCACAGCATTTATCACCCATAAAATTCATATTTGTTAGAGTATATATTATTTCCATACTAAATTAGACCTTTAAAAAAAAAAAAAAAAAAGGCCCTAAGTCAATAAAAGGAAAGAAAGATTAGAGAATAAATGAAAAACCTCCCAATAAACAAAAGTCTAGTACAACCAGACATCTTCGCTGGTGAATTCTATCAAATACTCAAACTGTTCGAAAACATAAAAGAGGAGGGAAGTCTTCAATCTCATTTTACAAGGCAGTCAGTACCCTAATATCAAAACCAGACAAGGATGCCTTAAGAAAATTACAGGCCAATACCCATGATGAACATAAATGTTCAAACCAAATTCAACAACAGGTTTAAAAGATCATACACCACAATCAAATGCCATTTATTCCAAGGATGGTTCAACATCCACAAATCTGCCAATGTGATACCACATTAGCAAAATAAAAACTAAAAATCATATGATAAACTCAAAAGAGGTATTTGCATTACTCAACATCCATTTGTGACATAAACTCTCAACAAAAGAATATATAAAAGAAAAAGGTATAAAAGAAAGGTACCTCAACATAAAAAAAGACGATATATGACAAACCCACAACTAACACTATACTCAATGGTGAAAACCTGAAAGTTTTTTTCCTCTAAGATTAAGAACAAGGGTACCCATTTTCACCATTTTTATTCAACACTAGAGGCCTGGCGTATGAAATTCATGCACAGGTATGGTCCCTAGGCCTGGCCTGTGAGGTGGTACCACCCCCTGCCACCACCCACGACCAGTTCCCATTCAAAATCAGGTAATCAGAGCCTGATGGCCAGGGGGGAGTAAGGGATGGGGGGCGCGCACGGGGGACGGATGGACTGAGAGATTGGCTGAGATCAGGGCCTATGGGCTGGGAGTAGCTCCTATCTTAAACATCTGCCCCCTGGTGGTAAATGCAGATTTGTAGCGACTGGTTATTCTGCCTTTTGGTCAATTTGCATACTACCCTTTTATTCTATAGGATATTATTGCAAGTACTAGCCAGAGTTATTGGGCATCCAAATTACCCTGTTTCCCTGAAAATAAGACAGTGTCTTATATTAATTTTTTCTCCCAAAGTTGCGCTAGGTCTTATTTTCAGGGGATGTCTTATTTTCGGGGAAACACGGTAGAATGGAAGAAGTAAAACTGTGACTACATGCTGACATGATAGTTTAGATAAAAAATCTTAAAGACTCCATTAATAAACTATTGGGACTAATAAATTCAGTAAAGTTGAAAGATACAAAAGCAATACACACAAATTCTATTGCATTTCTATACATTTCTAATGAACTATCTGAAAGAGAAAAAAAACCATTTACAATTGCATAAAAAAGAATAAAACATCTAGATAAAAATTTAACACAAGTGAAAGACCTGTATGTTGAAAACTAAGAGACATTAAAGAAATTGAAGACCCAAATAAACAGAAAGATATTCAATGCTCATGAATTGGAAAAAGTAATATTGTTTAAATGCCCATACTATGCAGAGCAATTTACAAATTCAATGCAATCTCTATCAAAATTTCAATGACATTTTTCACAAAAACATTAACAATCCTTAAATTTGTATGCAACCATGAAAGACCTTGAATAGCCAAAGCAACCTGGAGAAAGAACAAAAGCCGAAGACTTCATACTCTTTGATTTCAAACTATATTTCAAACCTATAGTAATAAAAACAGTATGCTACTGGTTTTTATGATGTATAAAAGCAAGCATATACATCAAAGGAACAAGAGAGCCACATATAGATGACCGATTAGTTACAACAAAGAAGCCAAGAACATACAATGAGGAAAGAACAGTGCCACCAATAAATATTGTAATTTTGAGAAAATTGAACAGCCACATACAAAAGAATGAAACTGGAGAACCATTTTACCCCTTACAGAAAATAGATTATCAAAATGGATTTAAGACTCCTAGAAGAAAACAAATGCGCCGAAACCGGTTTGGCTCAGCGGTAGAGCGTCGGTCTGCAGACTGAAAGGTCCTGGGTTCGATTCAGGTCAACGGCATTACGTTGGTTGGGGGCACATCCACGGTGGGGGTGTGCAAGAGGCAGCTGGTCAATGTTTCTCTCTCATCGACGTTTCTAGCTCTCTATCTCTCTCCCTTCCTCTCTGTAAAAAAAAAAAAGAAAGAAAGAAAAGAAAGAAAACAAATGCTACTGGTAAGCTCCCTGACATAGGTCTTGGTGACAATTATTTGAATCTGACACCAAAAGTAAAAAATATACATCAAACTAAAATGCTTCTGGAAAACATCAACAAAATGAAAAGACAACCTACTAACTGGGGCACCTATTATATTTGCAAATTATATATCTGATAAGGAAGACGTAAATACATGTTCAACATCATCTAATCATCAGGGAAATGCAAATCAAAAATACAATGAAATACCACCTCATAACTATTAGAATGGTTATTGTCACAAAAGACAGAAATAACAAGTGTTGACAAGAACATGGAGAAAAGGGAACCTTTGTGCATTATTGATAGGAACGTAAATTGGTGCAGCCACTATGGAAAACAGTATGGAAATTCCTCAAACATTCACACACACACACACATACACACACAATTACTCATCTATATTTATTAAACACTGATATACAAATAGACTGAAATGGTGGAACTGAACAATCAAACAACTGGTTGCTCTGACGTGCACTGGCCACTAGGGGATGCGCACAAAAAATGGGCAGAGGCAGCAAGTGGCAGAGTGTGGAACATAGCAGGCGTGGGCTGCAGCAGGATGGTGAAGCAGCTGAGCAGTGGTGCCAGACCAAAGCGGGCCACTGGTTGCTGTCATTGGGGCAAGCCTATAGTGGTTACTGAAAATTCTTTGCTCCCACACACTGCTGTCCCACCTGGTATTCACACCTGCTGCCAGTGCCAGCCCTGCTCACACCCGCTGCCTTGCTGCTCCACCTCCCCCTGCTCCTGAGGGGTGATCGAGGCCAGCAGCCACCCCTTGCACCTGCTGCCAGCGACGACCCCACTCGCAGCCTCTTTTGGCTCCACAACTGCCACTAGCACCTGCTGCCAGGGCCCAGGACCGGTCACTCGGCGCAATCAGCTGGTGCAAGCATCGGTTGCACCCCAATCTCCCTGACGGCTTCTCCTCCTCCCCCTGGTTCCTGAGGAGCAATCAGGGCAGCAGCTGCCACTGGCACCCACTGATGATGCCCACCGTGCTTGCACCCACTGCTAGTGCGAGCCCCAATCACTCCCAATCACTTCGTGCTGGCGCCATTAGCACACAGGAGCGCCAGCAGTGGGAGGGGGCTGCCAGCAGACAGGGGACTAGGGGCCACAGAGGGAGGGGCTGGGAAGGGATGTGGAAGACGGCTGGAGACCCACCCCTTGCCCACAGCAGCCCACAGTTCCTTTCAAGGTGCATTCATGCACTGGGCCCCTAATTCATAAAAAAGGATGAAATCTTGCATTTGCAACAACATTGTTGGAACTCAAGGACATTATGTTAAGACAGAGAGAGACAAATACATTATGTTAAGACAGAGAAAGACAAATATATGATCTCTCACAAGCAAAATCTTAAAACAAAAAACAAACAAAAAAAACCCACCCTATAGATGAGGGGGGAGAAATGGATAAACTGTGGTTTTTGTGTTTTCAGTTTAAACTAATAGTTTATAATATAAACAATTAAATGCATTAACTGTATTAACTTCCTTCACAGCATCACCCATAAAATTCTCATTTTAGATTATGTAGCATATGATTTCCTTACTAAATTACTGGCTGAATTTTACAAATAATGTTATAACAACTGTATATGTAACATTCAGTATATTCTACACTTGGTTTTTCTATGGTGATAAAGAATTTAACTCCTATAGCTAAAGATTTCAAGCTGAACCCTTCCCTAATCTCCCTATAAAAACCAATTGATTAAAATCATGGAGTCTGGAGCTACTTAATACCTGTGTGATCTTAAGGAATTTACTTCACCTGTACATGCCTCTTTCCTTAACTGTAAAATGAATGCCCATGGCATATATAACACCGTGTCTGGCACATAAAGTTTTAATGAGTGTCAACAGCAACATCATGTCTACCCCCTCTCTGTTAATGAGGGACAAAGGAACAAAGAAAACATTTAGCCTATTTTCCTATTGAGGCTGTTAACAATAACCACAAACTAGTGTCTTAAAATACAAATTCTCTTACAGTTCTGGAGGTCACAAGTGCAAAATCAGTTTTGCTGGGCTAACATGGAGGCAATGCCACGCCTGGGTTCTTCTGGAAACTCTGAGGGAGAATCCAATTCTTTGCCTTTTTCTGCTTCTGGTGGCTGCCTATACCTATATATCCCATCTTATCGCTTCACAGGTGCTACAAATTGAAGGCAAGACCCTCCACCAGCAAAAAGACTATGACTCACCTTTTTGTGATGCTCACTTAAATGCAGTGGCCTGGAACCAAATCTGCAATATTTCTGAGGTATGCCTGTATTTTGTGGCTTGTGGCCCCTTCCTCTACCTTCAAAGAATCGTTCCAACCTCTCTATTCTGTTTTCACATATTTTTCTCTCTCTGATCAGCTTACCTCTGTTTGATAAGAGCTCCATTATTATACTAGATCTATCTGGCTAACCCAGGATCATCTCCCCATCAGAAGATCCTTAGCTTTATCTTAATAACAAAGTTCTTTTTACTATCCTATATAGTAAAAGGCTAATATGCAAATCGACCAAACGGTGGAACATCCAGTTGCTATGACGCACACTGATTACCAGGGGCCAGACACTCAATACAGAAGCTTCCCCCTGGTGGGCAGTATGCTCCCACAGGGGGAGTGCTGCTCAGCCAAAAGCCCTAAGCTGGGCTCATGGCTGGCATGCCCAGAAGCGGTAGCGGGAGCCTCTCCCGCAGCCATAGCAGAGCTAAGGATGTCTGACTGCCGGCTTAGGCGCGATCCCCGAAGGACATCCCCTGAAGGCTCCCGGCCTACAAGAGGGCACAGGCCAGGCTGAGGGACCCCAGACATATGCAAGTTGGGGGCGACTAGGCTGGCAGGGGAGTGGTTACGAGCCAGTGGTCCTGGATTGCGAGAGGGATGTCCAATTGCTGGGTTAGGCCCAATCTGGCTGTCAGACATCCCCCAAAGGGTCCCAGATTGGAGATGGTGCAGGCTGGACTGAGGGGACACACCACCCCTGCACAAATTTCTTGCACTGGGCCTCTAGTATAAAATAACTGGATCCAAGGATTCAGACTTCAATATATTCAGGGGTCATTGTACCATCCACCAGAAAGTACATGTTACTATCTTCTCTACCTTTGAGTAAGAACAAATGCTTCAGTTGAAATACTTCATTGCTGACCACTATAGTGCATATTAGGATTAATTTGCTGGGACTTAAGAGGAAAGTGCCACCTTAAGATGTATAAAAGGATGTTGAAGAAAAATGAGTGGCAGAATTTTTCCCCATTTGTTTTTCTCTTAGTGTGTATATACAATCAGTTCTCTGAGTCGCCCACTAATTAAGTAGGAACACCTGAGTAGGTCAACAAGCGTGGGTGGAAGGCTGAGGCAAAACTACCATCTCTCAAAGCTTATTATGTTACCCTGGAAACAGAAAAGTAATTGAGTATTTTGATTGAAAAGATGTTTTTTCTATACTGAAATCATGGGGTAGGGAAATGGTAAAATGGATAAAGGATTTTACTATTGCTCTAACTTCTCAATAAAGAGGAACAACATGGAATGCACATTGGGAACTGGATCATTTGATTTGAGAGGTTCTTCCCTTTTAAGTCTGCTATGGATTGTTAGAATTTTGTATTTTTTTTTTATATATTGTTATTCAAAAACAGCCATTCTGCTTTAGCTGGTTTGGCTCAGTGGATAAAAGGTCCCAGGTTAGATTCCGGTGAAAGGCACATGCCCAACTTGCGGGCTCAATTCCCAGTGGGGGGCATGCAGGAGGCAAGAGATTAATTATTCTCTCTCATCATTAATGTTTCTCTCTCTCCTTCTTCCTTCCTCTCTGAAATCAATAAAAAAAATTTTAATAATAAAAATAAAATACAGTCTAGCTATATTCCTCACAGGTTCAACAAAATTACCATGTGACCGAAAAGTCCAAACCTAGCTATATACCCAGGATAAGTGAAAACGTGTTCACCCAAATACTTGTACACCAATGTTCACAGCAGCATAATTCATGATGGTCCAACTGTGTCACATCAAAGGATGAATGTGACATATCCATAAATGGAACTGTTTGGCAATAAAAAGGAAGCATTGATATCTCAATAAAGTTGACTTTTGCAAATAACCTCTGCTGGGCAATACTACATAAATCTGTAAAATTTTCATGCTACCTTTCAACTGCTGTGCCAGCTGGAAGTATGCCATCCATTGTCTGTTCCCTACAGTAAGGTCTTCCAAGTAAACTATTTAATAGACATTCAGACAGCTTCATGTTTACAGCATGTTGAAAGGAGAGATCTAAAGAGGGAAGGGAAAGAAATCGGAAGGTGGCTCAGTTTCCTCCCACACTATTCATTGAATATGCACAGAGCCAGGTGTGTGCCTCCTCAGGGTTGCTTCTTTTAGGAATCTGTATCTGAGTCACCAGCAATGGCAGTGCATGTGTTATAAAGAAAAGCCTCAGAGACAAAGGACAAGTGGCATTAATGTTGGAAAAGGAGGTAGGGGGGTAAAGATTCTAAAGAATTTCTTGTTATCAATCCAGAGGCCTGTACTTGTTTAAATATACAGCCTCACAAGAATCTCGGCAAAGCATGATTACTCAAGATTTACAGCAGCCTTTAATATTTTCTGTTATAAAGAATTACATGTCAATAAATAAATTTGAGTCTAAGAAACAAATATTATTTCAGGGAGAAGGAGAGCTGGGAAGATAAGCTAGCAGTGAAGACAAAGGTTTATGGGGAAAAGGATGGATGCCTATCCTGTCCCCTGAGGAGCTAGTAGGTAGAGCTGAGCTCCTCTGCTATCTCTGAGAGAAAAGAGTAAAACTTTTTTTTTTTTTTTTTAAATTTTTGAAGGAAAACCAACATGGACTTGAAAAACCTCATGGCCTCAGATTCAGCTCAGTAATTTTCCTTTTAAAAAGGGGCATTACAGAAGTATCAGCTCCTTTTTCCAACTCTCTGGTCAAGCCCAAGCTAATTTATGGAGAGAATCTCCTGAGATATAAGCAACAGAGGGAAGTGAGGATTGGTGAAAGCCTGGAAGAGTCACCAGGGAAAGTGGCTCAGGCTGTCTCTCTCGCTGCCAAATGACTTACTAGTACCTACTGATACCAAAACATCCCATTTTATAACACTGCACAAAAGTGTGTGCATAGAGGGACCACACAGCAACTTTTCAGAAGCCTAAGAATAGTTTCCAAATTTAACCCATACAGTGGTCACTTTAAAACAAGAACAAAACAAAAAAAAACATAAATAAATAAATAAATAAATAAATAAATAAATAAATAAATAAAATTTAAAAAAGCAAATGTAGAAATAATGGTGAATAGGTTTGGCCCCCAGAAAAGAGCTGCTTCTCCGAGGCTACAGTGTACCGGGCTTGTTTGACACGAAAGCACTTCCTCTGCTGCCAGAACACTACACACTACACACTAAAATTTACATATGAGAACACTGAGACCTAGAAAGCCCAAATAATGTTCAAAAAGATTTGTCTGGGACTCTAGCAAGGGCAGGGAAGAGATCCAGACATCCTGCTTCATAACTATGGTCTTTGCAAGACACGACACTACCCTATGCTAGAAAAAAGGTTTCCTCTGACTAGTTAATAGAAAAATCCACACCCAGTAGCTATCCATGGACACAAAACGGGAGTTTTGGCTAAACTCTACCAGCTTTTCCCTTAATTAACTCATATTCACCATTCAAATAGTGACTGAAAATGTCTCTCTTCATCTCAGAAAAGTTTTCCCAAACTATTAAGAGTATTTATATGTTGTTCACCTATTAGAAAAATATACTTACTCAATGACTGTAATCAATAATTGGTTCCTCACTAAAGAGTCCAGCAAATACTCATAAATGTTAATGTTTAGCAGCATCCTCTTCCTTCACAGAAAATGTACCTTCAATTAATGGTGCTGACAACAAGTATGAGATTCACCATTACATTACATTACATACCTCTAAGACTGAAAACACTACTGTCAATTAACTAGAACATAGTCACTTAATAGCACTGCAAGATACCAACAATTTGTTTTGAATTTTCATTGAGTCCAGTTTATCAGCCTTCAAGGTGCATAGAAATAGGCAATCCTAGAAGACCTCACATAACTTTTATCAATTTGGGGACCATCTTTCTTTTCATAGGTCCCATAGAAAACACTTGGTAGTGAAAACATGAAATTCTGGCTATAAGAAATATTTGTTTCACTAATATTAAATTTATAAACTACTGCTTCATTTCTATGCCTTTGGCTCAATTCGAAATATGATATAGCACTGAAATGAAGTTGTTGTTGTTTTAAATCTTGTTTAAACAGGAGTTAATGGCAATATATGGAGACTTACGGTAACAATGACTGTAATTTGGAGAAAGAATGGCAATATGAACAAACTTGACCATTCCTCATGCTCAAATTGTGGGAAATATGTCATAATGTCATCTGATTATTTCTTAGTTTAAGCATTTTACATAGTAAAACATAAAAATCTGCCAAGTACCACCTGTTAGTAACACTAAAGTTCTGCCACTAGCTATACAGTCTCTATGTAATTAAAAAATACCTTTCAGGTAGACACATGTTTTAATGTAAGTTGTCTAGATAGAAGAATGGAGAAACTAAGTGAGCTATACCAGAAACATGAGGCCTGCCTTCATCATTGATACAGCAAAACATAACATGGTCACTTCAGATACCTAGTCAATATGCAGCACAAAACAGCAAAGCAATCCTATCTAATAAAAGAGTAATATGCAAATTGACCATTCTCCACTACACCCACAAGCCAATCAGGAGCCAATATGCAAATAAGCCCAACCAAGATGGCTGTGGCCACAGAGAGAGCAAGAGGGAGCCTTAAGTTTCCCCGGAGATGGAGGAAGCCAAGCTTTCTGCCTGCCCTTGCCACCCAGGCCTCCACTCAATGCTACAAAGTTTCAATAATAGAAGATAAATAAATCCCAACAAAATGACAGCAGCTGCGGAGCTGGAGAGAGCACAAAGCTAGGGTTGCCCCCAGAGATGGAGGAAGCCAAGTTTCCACAGGCCTGGCCTGACTTGGCCTCCAATTAAGGCTTCAAAGTTTCAATTATAGAAGATAAATAAATCCCAACAGAAATGGCTGTGGCCACGTAGCAAGCAGAAGGCTTTGCTCCACTCCAGGCAACAAAGTTTCAATTGTAGAAGATAAATAAATCCCAGATACCAGGGCCAGCCTGCAAACCACCATAGGCCCCTCGCCCAGGCCGCCCCACACCCCAAGGGAACCTGTACCCTGATCTGGGACACCCTTCAGGTGACACCCATCTGGTCCCCATCCATGCACCAGGCCTCTATCCTATCTAATAAAATGGCAATATGCAAATTGACCATGACTCCAACACACAAGATGGCTGCCCCCATGTGGTCAAAGATCCTCCCCCCATGTGGACAAAGGTGGCCACCACAAGATGGTCAGCAGGGAAGGGCAGTTGGGAAGAACCAGGCCTGCAAGGGAGGGCAGTTGTGGGTGATCAGGTCAGCAGGAGAGGGCAGTTGGGGGCAATCAAGCCTGCAGGGGAGAGCAGTTAGGAGTGACTAGGCTGGCAGAGGAGGGAAGTTGGGGGCGACCAGGCCTGCAGGGAAAGGGGGGGGGGGGGGAGAACCTAGGCCTGCAGGCGAGAACAGATGGGGGGGAGCAGGCCTGCAGGGGAGGGCAGTTAGGGGCAAACAGACTGGCAGGAGAGCAGTTAGCCATCAATATTGCTGTCAGGGGAGTGGTTAGGGGCTGTTCAGGCTGGCAGGCAAAAGCGGTTAGGGGTAATCAGGAAGGCAGGCAGATGAGCAGTTGGGAGCCAGTAGTCCTGGACTGTGAGAGATATCCAACTGCCCATTTAGGCCAGATCCCAATGAGACTGGGCCTAAACAGGCAATCAAACATCCCTCGAGGGGTCCCAGATTAAAGAGGGTGCAGGCTGGGCTGAGGGACGCACACCCCTGCACAAATTTTGTGCACCGAGCCTCTAGTCATATATAATGGCCTCCCAGTCTATTTTGGGACTTTATGGATATGTGCCTCTCTTCCATCTCCCCAAATTCTAGTCCCAAGTTAGAACAGATGTGTATATCTACTGAACTGAACAAGTTTCTAGCAGACTTACCTAATATTTAGCTCTTAGATACAGTGGGTGCTATTAACACCTCTAAACACACACACACACACACACACACACACACACACACACACACACAAAGTTCTGCAACTGTCATCATCTAATGTAGGGGTGTCGAACTCAATCAGAGAAGGGGCCAAAATCTAAAATCCAGCCTAAATCGTGGGCCGAATGGTTTACTGAACAGTCATAAACTGACAATGTCATAAACTGACAGCGGAGTGCAGTGATGACAGCGCGGTGCGGGCCACATTGCAAGGCCTGGCGGGCTGGATTTGGCCCGCGGGCCTTGTGTTTGACACATGTGATCTAATGGATGGTACAAAACTAACAATGACCAGATTTGACATGTGACAAAAGGTCAGGAACCAGGTTGTGAGGAGAAACTTGTGTCATCGCACACATATTTATTTTAAATAGTGCTTGTGTGACTCCAGAAAACAACTAGCAGGAATTAGCTAAAATTCCTAAAGAAAAGATGATGCATGCATTAAGATGAAGGCCAGAAGAATTGCTGGGTTTGATCAACCAGATCTTCACCTTTCCCTCACTCCCACTGACATAATCAAAACTGCAGCCTGAAGAGGGGAGCTGGGGGCCTTCCTGTCTGCTCTCCAGCTTAACTTCCGTTTATGGTATGACTTCCTTTTTCCTCCAGTGTTCCCTTAAGAGCTCCTCATATCTGGCGAGCCAAAACTGCAATTATCAAGCTGCCAAGAGTAAGACACAATCCCACTTCTAAAACAGTGCTCTTTAATTTGTACTCCACCTCCAGACTGCACAACCCTGGAAATAGAAATGGGAATTTTCAAACCTGGAAAATAGTTCTGACTGAAAAGTTCTCTCTACTCATTCTCTTTGCATAACTCAGTTAGGCCCACTCCACTCACACACACCTAATTAGGGCACGTAATGTAGTTGTGGCAGTAGATGAAGACACTAAAAATTTACCAGCCCACAAAATTCTATTCTCAGATTGAACATTTTTTACATTTTTGTTCAGTATCTTCCATCACCAAAAGGAAGCCACCATCTTGGATTACAGGATAAAAGCCAAAATACTAATTTAGATCCTTCAGAACTAACTATACTAATCTACCGCATCAGCCATAAATGAGCACCTGGTTGGAATCTAGCTTTAAAAAATCCTATATAATAAAGAAGTAATATGCAAATTGACCTCACACTGTTGCACAAGATGGCCGCCCCAATGTGGTCAAAGATGGCCGCCACAAGATGGTCAGCAGGGAAGGGCAGTTAGGGGCGACCTGGCCTACAGGAGAAGGTAGTTGGTGGCGACCAGATCTGCAGGGGAGCAGTTAGGTGTTGATCAGGCTGGCAGTGGAGTGGTTAGGGGCAATCAGGCAGGCAGGAGTGCATTTGGGAGATGGCAGTCGTACATCCCTTAAGGAGTCCCAGATTGGACAGAGTGCAGGCTGGGCTAAGGGATACACACACACACACACACACACACACACACACACACACACCCTCCCCCAGTGCACAAATTTCGTACACTGGGATCTAGTAAATAAATAAAGTATAAAAAGAAAGAAAACTGATAAGCAGAGCAGCCAAAGTCAAAGGGGAATTCACATTATAATGTGGTCTAAGTAATCTTACTGAAAATGTTTCCATCTCTAATGCACACATTATTAAGTTGAAAAAAATCCTTTTCAACTGCGTTCCTGGAGTTCTTTTCATGGCTTTAATTAAGAAGTCTTAAACTTCAACTTCCACCCTGTATGCCTCAGATGGTATACTATGCCCTGCCTCTCCCACTGATACATTTAATAAATTTTCTATCCAATTAATTGGTTTAACTGCCCCAAACCACCACCCAAGGAGGTAGTAAATAGTAAATGTTAAATCTCAGCAGCAAAGTGTGTTCTGGTGAGCTCTTCCCACCCTGAGCCTCCTGGTACAGCTGCTTCTCATCTAGCTGTACACAGTTCCCGTCTGCAAAGCATTGATTGTGGGCTTTTTATCCTCTAATGGTTTCAATGAAGAATAAAGGATAACTTCGAGTTTGACATTTTTATATTTGAGAAGAAAGCAGAGCAATTCTCTTTGCCCTTTCAAGTATAACTAAGAAGAAATTCCACTTAGCATCTGGAACAAAATATTAAATCAAATTAAAACTTTAAACTACTCTTGTAAACTTATGAAAAGTTTGAACATTTTAGAAAATGCTGACTATCCCCTCTTCCCCAATAATCTGGTTCAATGAATATGCAGAGAAAACAGCATCCTTGTCCTGTAACATGGATGTCAAACCTCCACTACCAACATAAACAAAGGGTAAAATTTTAAAGGCCGACAGAATTACATTTTGTAACAAGTCTTTAGTCTAACTGGTGAAGAATGTCTTAATTTTTGTCTCATTTTCATTCACATCCTCAAAAATAAAACATTACCCAATATACCCAGGAATCTGAAACACATATAACGGGAACAGAAACATATCTCACAAATGTTCACCTGCCAAAGGAGTAATCAGGGCACGCAAAATGGATTCTGAAGAATTAAAAGGTTAAAACTTAGAAAAATGCTCCTTCCCTAAAATAAAATAACCATTTTCTCTTATGAGCCACCATGCATGCTCTTCTCCCTTTCTCTCCACACCCCCCGCCCAACACATTTTCATTAAATCTTGCAATATACACTAAAATGCACTTTCTATACTAAAATAACTTAGGGTAGCCTATTTCCCCTAGGCTCTTCTCTCCCTCATCTCCTCATTCTCCACATAATTAACAGCCAAATTCTCAACCCCAAATCCTTAAATATAGCAATTACTGAATGTTTACATGTGTGTTGTGTCCTCAGATTACTTAATCAGCTGATATCTCAGGTTAGAAGACTCAAATACTGCTTTTAGAAATCATTCTACCTGGCTTTTTCCAGATATAAAATAGTTCAAATATATAAGTTTGACCACTATATTCAAAAATCTACTTGAAATTACAAACCTCCCAATGCTTACATCCATTAGGGCATACTCAAGACAAATGAAATCAAGCAATGCTTTTGGAGATAGCCAGAAAGGTTTCCGTAAATTATGGCTCCACTCTCCTCTCCCCTAGAGAAAAGAAAGAGAAATTCTTGCAGAAGAGATGGAAGGAAAAAGGAAAAAATAAAACGAAAAACACACAAACCTGACTAATCTGCCCTACAAACCAGAGAATCATCAGCATGTTAATTGAAAACAGAATCTGAGGATGCCAAGAAAACTTAAAAGGGGTGCAAACATTTATAGTAAGATGAGGAGACTCCTGGATTTAACTACTTTCACGATACATGACAATTAACAATAAATGGTGGAAACCACAAGACAGTAGACAGTGAAAAAAAAGCTAAGTGTTTACTGCCATTAGTGTTAACAACAGGAATGTCTAACACCTGCTATAAGCTACTATGTAATAAGAAATTAATTACTCCTCCAGTGAATAAACTGATATAATACATTAATGTAAGCCAGGTTCTTTGAGAACGCACATTTAAACTACTTTAAACCACCAAAGTAACATTCACCAAATAGATGCTTCAGTGCACACTTAACAGGATGGAAAGAATCTGAACTTCTTCAAAGCTTCCAGACTATATCTGACAACAAAACAGAACCTAGTGTTACCAGACAGGAAATTCACTTAATAAAAAAATTTATCGCCGAAACCGGTTTGGCTCAGTGGATAGAGCATCGGCCTGCGGACTGCAAGTTCCCGGGTTCAATTCCGGTCAAGGGCATGTACATTGGTTGCAGGCACATCCCCGGTAGGGGGCGTGCAGGATGCAGCTGGTCGATGATTCTCTCTCACCGATGTTTCTAGCTCTCTATCCCTCTCCCTTCCTCTCTGTAAAAATTCAATAAAATATAGTTTTTTAAATTATCATTTCAAATACAAACAATTGAATAACAACAAAAACAATAATGCATTTATTGAATATATTTTACATGTATCATCACAACTAATTCTCAGAACAACCCATGAAAGGCTAACCTGAGCAAGACTGCACAGTAAATGGCAGAAGAAGGTTCAACCCCAGGCCGCTCCCTACCAAAGTGAGCTGCAGCTCAGCTCCCTACTCTACCCACAAGGCTCAATGAGATCCAAGCAGCACATAACCTGAGGGCTCTGTTAAACCAGAACCTTACCCATGCCACTCGAAGAAAATGAAAATCTTTTTCAGTAAATTTCTATCTAAAGGGAATAAAGTCAAAATTTATATTTTAAGTGAGTAAATTCTTAAAGCTATAAAATTTATAAAATGCAGATGGTCTATTTCATTCCCCAAAACATATTATTAATAAAATTACAGCTATACGTAATTACAAACATAGTTTTAGTTGAATCATATTCCCCCTTACCACGAGATCTTGAACTACTTACTTATACACTGTCTAATTTGTATCAAAAGTGACAAAAATACAATGAATAACAAAGAGAAATTGGTCAAATTTTTAGTCCAAAGACACACAAATTTACCAGTTCTCAAAATGGGGTAAAGCTCCAAGCATGATAGCAGGGCTCCACTTCAGTTATTTCAAACTAGAGTAGCCAGGGGTAGAGTTCACAGCTGTTAATTTTTTTTTTATTATTTTTTTTTTTTGGTTCCATAGAGATTCAGATACACATCCCTGGTTAAGAATATGAGACACACTGCATTTCTGAATGTATTGTAGTCCTTCTTTAGTAAGACTTTGCAAGAAATCGTCTAAACACATCTTATCTAATAAAGAGGGAATATGCTAACCGGCCCTCATGCTGTCGCAAAGATGGTGGCATGCACAGCCAATAACGAGGGAATATGCTAATTGATTGCCCACCCTCAAAGATGGCAGCACCCACAGCCAATAAGGAGGGAATATGCTAACTGACATGCCCTCAAAGGTGACAGTTCCCACAGCCACAAAATGACAGTGCCCAGTCCCCTCAATTCCGCTGGGGCAGTAGGCACGCTGCAAGGCCGCTCCACTCGCCTTCCTCCAGAGTAACCCAGTCCCCTGAGCCCCCCAGCCACCCAGGGATGGCCGTAGACACAGGCAAGCCTCGGATGGCAGCTGCCCAGCCTCCCAGGGCCAGCCCGAGGTGCAGGCAAGCCTCAGATGGTGGCTGCCCACCCGTCCAGTGCCACCCAAGGCTCAGGTAACCAGGGCCAGCTGAGGCTTGCACTGCTGGCAGTGGCAGCAGCAGAGGTATGATGAGGACATTGCCTTCCCCTGATCGCTGGGTCACCTCCCACCCCTGAGGGCTCCTGGACTGTGAGAAGAGGCATGCGGGCTGAGGGACCCCCCTCTAGTGCATGAATTTTCATGCACCAGGCCTTTAGTATATGGTAAGCGGTGTGTAAGTTTCTATTCTAAAGCTGAGAAAGACAAGAACCTACTCAAAAACTTAAGAAAAGTGGAGCAAGAAAGCAGTAAGTACAGCCATTATCATCCCTGAACCTGGGAAACAGCAACAAAACCAAAAATAAAATATCAAGCGTGGTTATGCAAAGAGAAATCACATTTGATGATCATTTTGTAATTTTCGCAACAGCAGCAAATTCACTTTTCTAATTAAATTAGACTTTGGCAAAAATACAATCCTCAACAGTCCATGCTAAAGATGGATGATAATCCAAAACAGCAATTAATTCAATTCTTTAAAAAAAAAAAAAAAAAAAAAGTATTGCTAGTGGTAGCCTTTTTAGTTTAAGTTATCAATAAAATTATGTACATATAGATGTCCAGAGCATTACAATAGGAAATTAAAACAAGTAATAGCTAGTGAAGAAGAGTTGACTGTTACAGAAAACACAACAGGACAAGTCAGGCAATGTGGGATCAAATTTTTCTGCAGAGGGATATATAAAGTAACAAAAAGCTATGCAATAGGTAGGATATGACCCATCATAATACTCCAATTAATGCTGAATGATACATATTCATGAAAAGAAACAGTCATAGATGACTTCCTTCTAAAATCAGAGACCGAGTGCTGACAATATCCTGGAATCAGATTATGACAATGATTGCACAACTCTAAGAGCTTATTAAAAATCTTTGAATTGTACACTTTAAATAGATGGATTATATGACATATAACTTACCTACACCAATAAAAGAGTAAGATGCAAATTGACCGTAACATCACGATTCCTACTAGCCAATCAGGAGTGAGTATGAAAGCACGGGGGGGGGGGGGGGGGGGGGGGGGAGAGAGGAATGCACGATGACACGACAAGGTTCTTGTGTCATCACCATGGCAACAACACAGGGGTTCTGCACCACCCCAGCTGCTCCAGGCCTCTAGGCAGCGTGGAAAGCGGCTCCAGGCCAGAGCAAAAAGGCAGCTCCCGCAGACAGGAGAAGGAAGGCCCATTCTTGCCCCAATCTTCATGCATCAGGCCTCTAGTATTATCAATAAAGGTGTTTAAGAAAACAGCAAATAGCTCATCAGACTTTCATACAATCCTCTCTCAAAAAATTCTCTTTTTCATTGTAACAGCTAAATCAGACAGAACTCCACATGCTTCACCCTCACTAGTAATCCCAGTGTAGTTAGGGAGATCTCTACTAGCTGTACCAGTTAATAATGCAAATTTTTTTCAATAGATGGAGTTACACAGATGTTGATATGTATGCCATTTGATATGTATGCTATTTTCTTGGATTGACAGCAAGCTTCAAAACGTAGGATGTCAAACTTGCCGGAGGTGTTAACATTATAGATAAGCTTAAAAATGTCAGATTTTATGCAAAAAAAAAAGAGAGAGAGAGAGAGGATTTGCGGGAAATTTTAATTCATTACTTTATTTTGAAGAAAAGGTTATCGTATAATTTGGGAAGCTTATGGTGAACATGTTCCATCTCAAGATACTTGTGAATGCTGGTATAAATGCTTTAAAAGTGATTATTTCTATGTGAAAGACAAAGAATGTCCAGGTCAACCGAAAAAGTTTGAAGACCAACAATTACAAGCATTACTGGATAAAGATGTGTGTTAAACTCAAAAAACAACTTGCAGAAAGATTAAACATTGCTCAGCAAACAACTTCCGATCGTTTAAAAGCAATGGGAAAGATTTTTAAAGGAAGGAAAATGGGTGCCACGTCAACTGAACGAAAGACAAATGGAAAACAAAAAATCAGCAGTAAAATGTTGCTTCAATGGCACAAAAGAAAGTCTTTTTTGCATCAAATTGTGAATGACGATGTAAAGTGGATTTATTTTGAGAATCCCAAATGCACAAAATCTTGGGTTGATCCAGGTCAACCAACCTCAACTGCAAAGGCAAATCATTCGGAAAGAAGACAATACTCTGCATTTGGTGGGATCAGGAAAGTGTGGTGTATTATGAGCTTCTAAAACCAGGTGAAACAGTTAATACTGATCACTACCAACAACAAATAATCAATTTGAACCACGCTTTGATTGTGAAACGACCAGAATATTCCAGAAGACAAAGATTTTTCTTTATGATGACGAACATCACACACTTCAAAACCAGTTAAAGACACGTTAAAGATCTTGCCTGGGAAGTATTACCCCACCCACTGTATTCACCAGACCTTGCTCCTTCAGATTACCACTTGTTCTGATCGATGGCACACGCACTAACTAAACAGCACCTCAAAACACACGAAGAAGTGGAAAATGGGGTCTCTGAATGGTTTGCCTCAAAGCAAGTTCTATTGGGAAGTATCCACAAAGTTCCTGAAAGATGGGGAGAAAAGCGATGGGCATTACTGTGAATAAAGCATTTTTGATATTTCTCTTAAAATTTCGTGTTTGTTTGTTTTTTTAAATTACAAAATCCACCATTATTAACCAGTACACCTAGTATATACCAAAGTGTGCTTAATCTTTGTTACAGGAAAAATGACAGAATGGAAGAGAAAGAATTATATACTCAAGCACCACCCACTGAATAAAAATAACAGAGCATCAGTGAACATCTCCCTCTTTTATCTACTTTCAAAAACTGCTTTAGGATTGGCCACTACTTTATAGTCAACTATGAAAGTGAGTTTCACAGCCACTGTGGAAACTATAAAATCATCATTTATTCCTAAGTGTGAAAGAATATCATGTACTTCCCCTAAAATTTCAGCAAACTTTACATTTTATTCCATACTATGTATGCATTAAATAAACATTAAGTGAAACTGAAGCCAGAACAAGTGCCAAACATTGAGGTGTTACATAGCTGTAAAAAAACAACCAAATGGCTACTTGGCTAGTGACCTCCCTAGAGGTCTGAAAGGATGTGTAGTACTGACTCTGATGCCCAGCTCTAACACTCAGAAGCTATTTAAAAGGTCATCCCAGGTAAATCTAAAAGCAGCATGTATCAGAAATAACATTTATAAAATGGGTCAAGGACACCAAAGCTATTCTCCAATTATTAATTGCTTTGCTCTTTAATCTAACAATCCACCACCAGTTTTTCCTTGTCTATCTGGCTTACAGTCTTCTGATTACTAAGCTAAGATCAATGTGCATTATTTTAAACAACTTGATCTTAGCCAGACTCTGCTTCTGTCAAAGATAACTGAAGGGCAACATTAACTCACAGCACATCTGCTAACTGTTCAGGCGCAGTGACAGGATATCAAGCTGCCCTTCCTCCCCCCTCCAAAGATACTGATGGACCATACTCTGCAAAGGCCTCTTTGATGTACAATAGCCTAATTTTATTCAAGAGATGACCAAACTCTCAACACACATCCAACTCTTTAATGTAACCTCAAAACCCAGCTTTGGAGGAGTCTTTAAATAAGATATAAATTTACCATCTTTGAATTCCACCAGCAATAATAATGCCACCAAAATTATGAGGGTGATTTGTGTGTATTTGAGAACTTAATCACTCCTTCCTTTGAAGTTAAGTGGAAAAATCCCAGAAATCACAAAACCAAAGTTTAAAAGTATTCATAACAGCACTTTTTAAATCTTAAACTAGGACTGCATAAGTAAGCAACTTTTACCAAACAATCCTCATTAGCTTACCTGCCTAGGACTCAGTTAAGGCAACTTAGAAAGTGGATATAAACTCTGAAATCAAAGCACCTAAATACTAGTAATTATTGTCGAATTTAGTACTACAACATGCCTAAGAAAAAGAGGTTATTTAAATAATCCTATGAAAACACTTTGTCAACATAAAAACATCTAACTTTTTGTGTAATTTTAACATCACAGGACATCTCCATGGATTTTAAGAGTTATGTAAAAATAAAACTTACCAGAAGACTCTTTTTCTTATAATGTGTATATATGGACCAAATAATTTACTCCTTTTTATCCTCAAGAAGATAATTACGAAAATTCCCTAAACTGAGAGAATTCACTTCACTATCCCCAAGCCAGGTGTTAATAAATTCTAGCAAGCAACACAGCACAGTGGCTGAGCTGGGGTAGCTAAAGATCTGGGCATCAGACTATTCTGTGTGTCTGCCCTAACCCAGGTTCCCACATCTACTCTTACCCTCTGGGTTTTGGGTTCCTCCAGATATTGTGTTAAATAGACACACTAAGGAGGCGGGAGTGGGGGCAAGATCACATTGAACAATGCCTGGGGAAGGGAGCTTATAGGAACTCGATTCAGCTGCACTGTGGAATACTATATAGCCAGTTACAAAGAAAGATGCAGAAAATTATCTTAATACAAGACTTGAAGAGAAGCAGCATGTGCAATGTGTTTTGAGGCCTGTTTTCTGTTTTGTTGCTTAAAGTTTCAGTTTACTAGATGAATAGAAAAACTGATAAAAATAAAATAATCATCAAAGTAACACAAATGTCACTATTTTTTATTCTATTTTATTACCATCCATAGTTGCTAAATGTTTTTAAGATGAAAATAAATCACAAATCTATACTAATAAAAGGGTACTATGCTAATCAGACTGGATAGACTGGACATCCTTCTGGACAGTGCCACGGTGGCAGGGGCCGAGGCAAAGGTGGTTAGGAGTGATCAGGTCAGCAGGGGAGAGCAGTTAGGGGCATCAGGCAGGCAGGCAGAGGCAGTTAGGGGTGATCAGGCTGAAAGGCAAAGGTAGTTAGGGGTGACCAGGCAGGCAGACAGAGTGAATAGGGGTGATCAGGCAGGCAGGCAGGCAGATTAGGAGCCAGTGGACCCAGATTGCGAGAGGGACGTCGGACAGGATCGGGCCTAAACAGGCAGTCAGACATCCCCAAGGGGTCCAAGATTGGAGGGGTGCATGCTGGGCTGAGGGACACCCGCCCCATGCACAAATTTTGTGGGTATAAAAGTGTAATACTTTAAATAAATCAAACACAAAATAGGGTATTAAACTGTACCAAATTATATTCTTCCTCTTTCTGCAGTTTATAATTTAGATATTCTCACTGGCATATCTGCCTGATAATATTTAATTACATAATTTTTTTGTTGAGACACTTATTGAGTATCTATCAATGAAGGTCTATAAGGAGACTGTAATTCTGCCAGTGCCTGGGCACTATTCCAAACCCAGCCTTTCATCAATGTTATTTCTCATCTCCATTAACTAAAGAATAATGACTAATACAGTAATCACCAGCAAAGTTAATTGACATTCCTTCAATAATTCCTAGAATACAGTATGACCCAAAGAAAATTTATATGTAAAAATAAACTATTCTGATGACAAAACAGAAAGTCCAGTAAAATATAGTAAGCCTTGTTTATGGAGCCAGGCTCACTACATAGACAGGATTTCTGGCAAATGTAAGATTTGAAGCTGGGACCAGCTCCAGACTGTGACCATTTTCCTATCTGTTAGTAGGAAATTGAAAGCCTCTGGGAAACATTATAGATCTTATATCTGATTCCAAAAAGCATGACTCTAAGAACCATTTATAAATTTTCCACTCAAAATGTGGATGAGTGGGAGAGAGAGGGATAGAGAGTTAGAAACATCAATGAGAGAGAGAGAAACATTGATCAGCTGCCTCTTGCACACTCCCTACTGGGAAAGATGTGAGGGAGGGAGAATCACTAGTGGAAATTAACAGTTACATATAAGAAAAGAGAAAAGGTGGGCCAGGAAGAGGGTTTTCTTCAATAAGGATAACAACTCAAATTTGCACAGAAGAAACAATCATTTTACATAACAGTGAAAATAACACTTTTTCTAACACCTCCCAGGTAGGGATAGTGTGGGTATTAAAAAAAAAAAAGAGAGAGAGACTTTCTAATTTTCAGTCTTTTTTCTTTCACTTTTAAAAAGAGATAAAGGTCACTGAGTTTATAAAATTCAGTTAACATCCTCATATCACTTAAGGATTACATTGGTCACAAAATCATTTGAGACACGGGAATGTCATCTAAAACCATCGTACAGCCCTAACCGGTTAGGCTCAGTGGATAGAGCGTCAGCCTGCGGACTGAAGGGTTACAGGTTTAATTCTGGCCAAGGGCATGTACCTTGGTTGCAGGCACATCCCCAGTAGGGAGTGTACAAGAGGCAGCTGATCAATGTTTCTCTCTCATTGATGTTTCTAACTCTATCTCTCTCTCTTCCACTCTGTAAAAAATCAATTTTAAAAAAGTCTCTTTAAAACCATCTTACATTCACACTCACATTTTCTAATTGAGGAGGAAATAAGATACATTTCTAACCTGGAAAGAACTAAGGACTAGAATAAAGATCATGGTATTAACACTATAAATGTACCTTCTCTATCTATCATGGCTAAAATTGTAAGACATATACAGAACATCACCAAGTCATAGGAATAGAAGTCTATCTGAGGGCAATCAAAATATCTGCAATTCAACGGCTCTACCAATATTCATCTCCTAAAAGAACCACTGAAAACAAGATGGGGAGTGGACTTCACAGGGTTAGCACAAACACACAAGAAATCAAAACTAGTACCAGACTGAGTGCTCAAAACTCGAAGGTAATAGAAAACCAAAGTGTCAAAAATACCCTTCATGTCACCCAAGTCACAGAATGAGAATCAGGCTCAGAAACCAGCCTGTGTGACCTCACTGGGCACCAGGGGCCTTCATTTATGAAGTAAGAAGTAAAGGAGGAGGCAAACACAAAAAAGAAAGGGGCATGCCAGGTACTTCATAGGTACACCAGATGAGTTCCTTACTCTGACAATGTGAAGCTATCATCTCATAGTCTTGCATTATTAGAGACTAGTGGCCCAGTTCACAAAATTTGTGCATATTAAAAGGGAATTAATCAGAGGAAATATTTTAATATTACTATTTGCCCTTTCTCTATAATAGATGTGTCAGAGATTAAAGAAAATTAGTAAAATGTATATGAAAGTTTCTCTCCTGTCAGAATCTGGGGCATGACAAAGGACCTAGAGTCAAGTCCCCGCCTACTACCCACATGTGCTTCAAAAACACAGGAGACCCAGACCCGGCCAGCCCCACCCCCATTGGGTGAGACCCAGACCCAGCCCTCCACATCCCCATCAAGCCCCGCCAGGCAGGGGGCATGGCCTGAGGTCCCCCGACCTGGCACTGGGGTGGGGAGCGCAGCATGAGGTCTCCCAGCCCAGTGCTGGGGTAGTGGGCGCAGCCCGAGATCCCCCATAAAGCCCCACCAGGCAGTGGCTGTGACCTGAGGTCCCCAGTCAAGCCCTACCAGGCGAGGGGCATGGCCTGGGGTCCCCCGTCAAGCCCTATTGGGCGAGGGGTGCAGCCTGAGGGACCCTGTCAAGCCCCACAGGGCAGGGGGTGCAGGCTGAGGTCCCTTGCACCGGCCAGGCACCATGAAGCATCAGGTCCCTGCCGTTGGGTCATGATATTACTGTATCCCAGCTAATTTGCTCATTCTTCTATTATATAGACAGATAACCCTAGGATCTGGAATACATGTAAGAGGGGTGATTTGTAGTAACTAAGTGACCTACTGAACTACTCTCAATACTGAAAATGGGTTAACCTTTGTCTGGAAAGAGAAATTTGGTGAAAGTCCAACACTAGTTCCCAATCCTGACTGTATAAAAATGCATAATTCCAGCCCAGCTGGTGTGGCCCAGTCATAGAGTGTCAACCTATGAACCAGGAGGTCACATTTTGATTCCCAGTCTGAGCACACTGCGTAAGGTGCTGGTTTGATCCTCAGTAGAGAGCATGCAGGAGGCAGTGGATCTCATGAGGGGGGTGTGCAAGGGGTACTCGATCCCCAGCAGGAGGCATGCAGGAGACAACAGATAAATAATTCTCATCATTGATGATGTCATTAATTTTTTAAAATACATAATCACAGCAGTATGTTAAAATGCATAAAACACCTAAAAATTTTACTTAAATGTAAGTGTGTGTGTGTGTGTGTGTGTGTGTGTGTGTGTGTGTGTGTGTATGGCATAATCCTGTATTTAACTAGTGAACAAATGCTCAAATGGACAGAACACTGGAGAGGGTGCTTTTAATAAGCTTCAGAGAGCAGTTTTCAACATGTGGGGATTAGTGCAATATTCTTTCTCTAGGCAAAATGGTTTCCTCACAAAAGCCTTAGTATCTGTCATTTTATGTAAGAATTTATAAATGTTGTCGTAAATATATGCTTAAAATCTATAGTACAGTTCTACCTAAATGTTAGTTAGCTGTTACTCAATTCTGAGTTTGTCAAAAGTTCATTCCAAAATTTGAAAAGCCAAAATGTTTAATGCTTGGATTCTTATTTTTAACAATATACTGAAAATGTAGAAACGGTGTCATAAAACGTATAACTAAATAAGTTAGACTTGACATAATAGGTCTCTTAAGTTCTCTTCCCTTCCAGAAACAATTTTCCACTGCCCCCACTCGTACCTCGTTTTCATAGTCTCAGTCAGGGTCAGAACAGTCTCTACTCCTCCAGGACGATGAAGGGGTCATGCTTTTGGACAGCCACGCCTACCAAAAGGAAGAGGAGGAGGGCATCCGGAGGCTATTCTAAGTGCTGTTCAACAGGAACAGTGGGCATGGCCTAGGCTTGGAGGAAAGGCTGTGGACAGAGAGAGAACCAGGAGGTTCTGCAGCACACTCTAACAAGGACAATGGACACCACGAGTAAAGGGATGCTTAGGGACACCCAAAGGACAATCAGAGAAAGAGGAACTGCAACTAGAGAATGGTTAGAGAAAGGAAGAGAACAAAGCAAGAGAATAATGCTGTCCCAGATCTAAAGAAAGGAGAGACAACATGTAGGAACAAACATGTCAAAGGCTGTGTTATACATAGGCAACACTACAGAATAGAAAGAGCTCTGCCCCAACACATTAGGGGTTCAAAACAGACCTCTGCCCTAGCAAGGTACCACTGATGACTCTAACACTATTATGCACAAAATGAGGAGTGTGAAGAGAGGAAGTAGTCCCTGGGCCCCTCCAGTTCTATAGAACTAAGATGTCCTGCATTTCAGTACCATTTGGAAGACAAAAAGATCCTTAATGTTTAAAAGTCTGCATCAAAAAGAAATTAAATATATCTCACTGGTTTAATATCATTAATTTTTGAAAATTAAACCAATGACAACATTCTTTAGCGTAGGTGGTGTCATATGCTATTATATTCCAGTTATATAATCCACATTGGAGTCAGTTTTGAACAGGAACTAGAATTTTCCCAGTCCCACATTAGTCCATTTTTTATTGTTACTTCATGTCAAATTTCAAAAAGATCTTCTTCTTCAGTTTTATCCTATGCCAGATATTATAGTATTAATAATCTAACTTGACTTGGGGTGGTGAACACAATAGAAGAGTGTACAGATGATGTGCCATGGAACTGTATGCCTGAAACATGGCTAATTTTGTTAACCAGTGTCATCCCAATAAATTAAATAAAAGGGAAGGAGAAAATCTAGAAAAGGTATATAAAGGATATCACATAATGACTTCTAGATGCTCACTGGTAACAATACCTAATACCTGCTTAACCCAGGAAGTTAAGGGGCTGGAAGTCTGTGGGCTGGCTCCAAATGCTGACAAATGGGAAAACAAAGGAACAAGCGTTTTGTCCAAACAAATATGCAAAAACTGCTAGGGAAGTTAGCTGTCAAGCCCAAACCAGTTTGAAAATTAAGAGGAGTCCAGAAAAAGCGTCTGAGAAAGTAAACAGGGAATGAGCAGAAAACTCCATTACCTTCAGCTTTTATAAAATATCCTCCCACTGAAAGTATGTATTCATATAAAGACAATTATCAGATGGCATTCTCTTAGATCTGAGTTATTTCAAAGTAACTCAAGTGGGGCATATGTTACCCTCAATGACAAGAGCCATCACCTCATAGAACCCCCTCAATTACAAGGTCAAATTTTGTTACATTATGCATCACAATGACATGATCTGCTAATGTTGATTTATTGTAATTAAGCAATGCAGTTTAATGTCATCAAGAGGTTTTAATTAGAAAAGGCTGCTGTGTCTTCACACTGTCAGATCAATTCCTGTTTGCACATCCATACAGACATGCTCTGAGAACACCTCTGCTTGTATCAAGCAAGCTTTCCTCTGGGGCTATGCACTTCAACACTATGAAACATCGTTTTATAAACTTCTGCCCACAGAATGTGGGCACCCCTACCAAGACCATAGATTCAAAAAACAACCAGAAAAAAATTTTTAAAAAGTCTGCTCCTCTCACCTTAAGACTGCCCTGCAGGCCAACTGAGTCCTCTATAGTTCCTTTCTCTTGCACTTCTTATTCCTGAACAAATATGGATGCTAAACTAGCTATAATCCTTTCAGCTCATACCAAAACTCATTCAGATGGATTTGAGAAAAAAAGGGCATCCAGCATACCCCTCATTTCCTTGACAGCAGGGAAAGGAATTATTTGTATATAATACATCATATAAAGGACGTGTAATCAGAATATAAAAAGAATTCTTGTGTGTCATCAATAAAAAGACAACCCGATCTAAAAATGTACAAAGGATTTGGATAGACATTTCTCTGATATTAAAGTTAATTCCACTAGGAAGTATATGCCCAAGAAAATTGAAAACCTACATCCAGACAAATCTTGCACACAAAAGTTTATAACAGCATTATTTACACTACCCAATAAGTGAAAACAACTAAATGTCCCAATTCATGAATAGGTAAATAAATGTGGTACATTCATATAATGGAATATTATGAGGAATAAGAATGAATTCGGGAAAATCACTAGTAATGACTATTGCAAAACAGTGTGAATAAAGTCAATACCACTGAAATGCATTCCTAAAAATACAATTATATGGACTAGGCAAATCCCACCTTTACAGAAAGGACATTGGCAATTGCTAGGGCTTAGTGGGAGGCAGGAATGAAGAGTGGCTGCTAATGGGTATGGGGTTCCTTTCAGGGATAATGAAAATGTTCTGAAATAAGATAGCCGTGATGGTTGCATTATCTGTGAATACAATGAAAACCACTTATTAAAAGGGTGAGTTATGCCCTAACCTGTTTAGCTCAGTGGATAGAGCGTGAGCCTGTGGACTGAAGGGTCCCAGGTTTTATTCTGGTCAAGGGCGTGTATCTTGGTTGTGGGCAAATCACCAGTAGGCAGCTGATAGATGTACTCTCTCATCAATGTTTCTAACTCTCTATCCCTCTCCCTTCTTACTCTCTGTAAAAATCAATAAAAAATACATTTTAAAAAAGGGTGAGTTATATAGTATATGGATATCATAACAAAGCTACTATTTTTAAAGAGTAGTGAGAAGCTTTACGTGTGTGTGTGTGTGTGTGTGTGTAAAACGAATGTATTACGTATCAAAAACGATTTTCCCAATTTAGTTTGTGTTTTTTTTTTCTTTCCAGGGCAAATCCAAACAAAGAATTGCTCCATTTCCCAACTCAACAGGGTCAAAACAAACAAGTGAAACCCTCAAGCCCTGCTAGTTGAAGCCTCAAATTGGCAAAAAAAAAAAAAAAAAAAATACCCACAGTATCTATCTAATAAACATCTACCAAAGCAGCAAGCCAAATCCTTCTAAACACCGTGACCCTACCCTCTGGATTAGTATGGGCTCTGTCACTATCTTACCCAATAATAAACATGTAAATTGACCATACCTTCATTAAGCCTATAGCCAATCAGAGTGACTCTGCAAAGTAACCCAAACAAGAGGGCGGTTAATTTGCATACATAGGTGCCCAGCGCCTGTGTCCCAGGAACATCCTAGCACCCAGGTCATTGTGAGGTAAGGCCTGGGCAGGAGCGGACCCCTTGGGAGCAGGGAGCAGGGAGCAGGGGCGGACCCCCAGCGATCAATTGCAGAGAGCTGGGCTCCGCTCCTGATCAAGGCAGGGGCTTTAGGCTTGGAGCGGACCACCTTTGATCAATCGCCTGGGCAGAGAGCTGGGGGTCTTCTTTCGGCCTGGGCAGGAGCGGACCCCCTGCAATCAATCGCAGGGAGCTGGGGCTCCGCTCCTGCCCAAGAGGCTTTTGGCCTGGGAAGGCCTGGGCAGGGGCAGAGCCAGTGATCAGAGAAAGCTGGAAGGGCCCTGCCCAGATCTAAAGCTTCTGTCAGAGGCTTTAGGCTTGGGCAGGGCCCAGCCCGCCATTGGTGTGAACTATAAAGGAAACACCTTTTCTGACTGCTCATTGTAGGGGTGTCGAACTCAATCAGAGAAGGGGCCAAAATCTAAAATCCAGCCTAAATCGCGGGCCGAATGGCTTACTGAACAGTCATAAACTGACAATGTCATAAACTGACAGCGGAGTGCAGTGATGACAGCGCGGTGCGGGCCACATTGCAAGGCCTGGCGGGCTGGATTTGGCCCACGGGCCTTGTGTTTGACACATGTGGCTCATTGGCTAAAAGCTCCTTGTATGCCACTGATAATATTCTTGGGTAATAAGAATCCAAAAAGGTGATCTAGGGTTTTTCCACCGTACTACTGGAGAGAAAAAAACGAAGGTCTGCTGCTGGAGGGCTAAGAAATGTCATATCCTGCCCTAGCTGGTTTGACTCAGTGGATAATGCCTTGGCCTGCAGACAGCAGGGTCTGGGTTCAATTCTGATCAAAGGCATGTACCTAGGTTGCAGGCTCCTCTCTGGCCAGGGCCCATGGGGAGAGGGCCTAAGCCATCAGTAGGACATCCCCTGAGGGCTCCCAGTATGTGAGAGGAGGCAGGTTGGGCTGAGGGACACCCCCTTCAACCCCCAGTGCACGAATTTCGTGCACCGGACCCCTAGTAACAAATATTCCTTTAGAAGTAAAGAGATGTTATGGGTAATTTTGGAAGAGGGGTTTCAAATTTTGCTCCTTCCACATAATAAAACTGTTTCTACACAATGTTGCTTAAAAAGACTTGCCAGTTAAATGCAATGAAAATATTTAGTTCAAACTTTGAGTATTCCATGTTAACACTATTGCACAATTAATTAATGAATTAATTAAAAAATAATTAATGAAAAAATTATATGACAACTTTGAGTTCTAATTACTCTTCAGACATAACTTTAAAATTAAACTAATGTGGAAAACCCCTCCCATAAAATATCAATAAATTATCAATGGAAATATTTACCCATGTATATTCTCATCATTCTTTGTTGGCAGTTTTTCCTAGTCCATCCTACTCCTCCTCTTCTACTCTAATGTAGGGCTTAGAGCTACTGGTTTTTAATTTAAAAAGTACTTTTTACCAGCCTTTCCAAATTTTTCAGACATGAACCAACTCTGGCTCCTATGCCAGTACATACATTCGTAATGAATTACTCTTAGCAGGTATGCTCCCAAATCTCCTGGATATTTTGTCAACTGTTGCTCAGATGGACAGCTTTTAGTATTTGATTTCAGAACTATTAATGATTACACAAAACAATGAAGAGGTTAAATTTCATTACCTAATGTAATGCATATGTAAGTGAATTTTAGCATGTATCAGACTATCTTAAGAAGCAATTAATTACAATACCAAAGATATTTCACAGAACTTGAATAAAGTCACCTTCTAAAAATCCTGCTCTCTTTGGTCCTCCCAAGCAGAGTAGATAAACTGAGTCAGGATTTTTTTAAAAACATTTTAAGCCCTGCCCAGTGTGACTCAGTAGATAGAGCGTCAGCCTGCAGACTCAAGGGTCCCAGGTCTGATTCTGGTCAAGGGCATGTACCTTGGTTGCAGGCATATCCCCAGTGGGGGCGTGCAGAAGGCGGTTGATGGATGTTTCTCATTGGTGTTTCTAAACTATCCCTCTCCCTTCCTCTCTAAAAAATCAATAAAATGTTGTTTTTTTTTAAAGTTTTAAGAAATCTCTCTATGATTACCACTTCCCTAGTATTAAACAATACTTCTTTGCAATGCTTACATCTTTTAACTAACTCATCAAGTTTCTGACTATGCAACTGCCATCACTCATGCTATGGAGTGTTCAAAATGTGTTCTGTATACTTTCGTATTTTATCAATTTTTTTGAAATATATGGTGTCCCTTTAATGACACCATGCTCTGATCTAAGACTGTCAACCTAAGCCATTTATAACCATATTTCTGTTGGAAGAAAAATGCATTTAATTAACACTATCGGAGATTAAAACAAAAAAAGAAGAGGAAAAACCCACACACTGACACCACATTTCCTCCGGTAATTTTTCGTGACCACTGTGTTGTATCAAGTGCTGGCCACACAAGTGGATCAACTTAACCATTCCAGTGCTGGCGCAGGATGTGGACACAGTGGTATTAATGAGAGCATGAGCTTATAGGGTAACCTCACCAGACCAAATAACCTGGCCACACAAGTAGAAAATAATTAAAGCAAGGAGGATTCCAATTTAACCACATGGTGAATAAAAAAAAGCAGACAAAGACTCATTTTGTGAATAACCTGGAGAACCGCTCCTAGATTCTTTTAAAGTTACTGTCTGACTTGTGAAATTGGGGGAGGGAGGGGGGGGCGGGCGGGAGATGGACAACCCTTTGGGGAAAAGGGGAGAATACAAAGGTTCTCACCAGAATTTATTCCCAGAACACATACATGCCATTTTCCCTAGGTCAGTGGTCTGTAAACTGCGGCTCTGGAGCCAAATGCGGCTCTTCCACAAAAATACTATGGCCTGGGCAAATCTATTTTGAAGAAGTGGCGTTACAAGAAGTGAAACTTAAATTGGCTCTCAAAAGAAATTTCAATTGTACTGTTGATATTTTGCTCTGTTGACTAATGATTTTGCCGACCACTGCCCTAGGTTACAACCAAAGAAATCACAACATACTCCTTTAAATGAATGCCAAGTTTAATTACAGCAAAACCTCAAAATTCAGTAAAACTTAAGTAAAGGCAAGATATTGCTAAACACCTATTTCACTGATCATCACTAAACTGTACATAAATAATTATACAATGTAAATTTTTCAAATCACCAGAACTATGAAACAACACAAACCTCTACCACCAGTCTACAAAGATCCACCCCCCCACAAAAAAAATAAATAAATAAACATTTGCAACCTACCACAGGACCCATGTTATTTACTTTCTCCCCCCAACAAAGATAAAGGCATTTCATAGGTGGACAAAAGAAGAAGACATCCTACAATAAAATCCAGTAACTTTGCAAACACTGAACAATTCTGACCTCATCTCAAAATGGGGGGACAAAATCCAAAAGCCTGCCTGGCCTTCACCAGCTAGTCAGAGTGCAAGTGGTTTAACCGCTTATTAAAGATGGATGCTCTTGCTCATAAAAGGAGATTCATCTGTGCCAGCCTCTTATGGGGATGGAAAAAACAAAAGAGGCCATCAGACTGTCCAGTATGTTGCGCGCGCTCATGAGCGTGCGAGCGTGCGCGCGCGCGCACACACACACACACACACACACACACACACACACACACACACCATTTACAGCAGGCCTGCCAGGAGTGCACCAGGCTTCTAGTGTTATAAAGTTCCTATGGGTCTTAAATGGGAGAAGGGGTTTCTTGAAATTTTTTAAAAATATTTTTTTATTGATTTTTTTTTTTTTACAGAGAGGAAGGGAGAGGGATAGAGAAACATCGATGAGAGAGAAACATTGATCAGCTGCCTCCTGCACACAAACACCCCCCCCCCCCAATGTAACTAATTAGTTACAGCAATAACTAATTAGTTACATTGGACAACTTTGATGAACATTTTTATGCTGCAAAACACTCTTCTGTAAAATAGGAGTAACATTTAATAAATCTTAGCTATTTCCTAATCACTGTACCTGTATAAATATTCCACCCTTCCAATGATGCTAAATAATAATGTTGTAATAATATACTCAATTCATAGCATTTCTTCAAGTAAGCTATCCAGTTCTTACAGACAGAAGATAGTGGAGCAGAAGAATCAGCAACCTGAATGCAGAGTTGAATTGAAAATAATATTCGATACATGTGAAGCACATCTCACATGCAGGGGTCCTCAAACTTTTTAAAGTGGGGGCCAGATCACGGTCCCTCAGAGAGCTGGAGGGCCGGACTATATGAACTACTAATTCCTACTGTAACACCTCGGCTGCGCTCACTGCCCAAAAAACCTGGCGGGCCGGATCAGACTCCTCTGCGGGCCGCATGTGGCCCGCGGGCCGCAGTTTGAAGACCCCTGTCTCACAGAGTCCCTGGTACGCAGTAGAGGCTCAGTAAATAGTCCTTATTAGGGAATGATCACTGTTGACTTTTAGAGAGTTTCAAGATTCTGGTACAAGTTCTGTGAGACACCTGAATTTCACACAGGTGCCTCAGAGAGCATGTTCTTATAAGGTTAGTAGAACCTTTAAGGGTCCATATCATGCTAAAAAAAAAAACCTTCCCTGGCGTGTTGCAGGAGGCTTTTTTTCCACCTTCATGAACTCTCATTCCGAGTAATTCTTCCATTAGGTCAACATTCAATGAACAGCTACCCGTGCTGAGCCTGTGGAAAATATTCACCAGCAATCTGCTAACAGGATGGATCAAAGGAAACCAGGGCAGCACTGAGGGAAAAGATGCCTCTTAAAACACATAAGATCTGTATGATGTGTTTGTGACAGAAGTACTAACAAGATAACAGAACAGGAGAGTAACACAAACACAGAGGATACATCTAATTTTACAGGGGGCAGGAAGGACCAGGGAAAATGACACTGAATCATGAATGATAGGAATGTAAAAATAAAAGGGTAAAGACCTTGCCTTAGGCCCTGTCCTGTTCTTCTCCAATCACATTTATCTGATTTTTATAAAACCTGCCCTAGAACCAAAATTCTATAATCCTACTAGGATTTGTTTATACAAAAATCCTTCCATTGGCTTAGTTGTGTCTTGATCCTGTCCCTTGCTCCTCCTCTTTTCTACTCCCAGGCCGGCTCCCAAACACTCCTCAAGCAGCTGAATTCAGCCTCACTCCCATTTACACCTACCTAAGATCCCAAGTCAGAACTCATCCTCAGGCTTCATTAAATATGCACTTCTGAGGTAATTATGATTTCAAATTCCTGTATACACCCATGTGTGAAGGCACTCACAGACTCAAGCAAGGAATTCAGGATCTTGCAGAAATTTCCAGATATCAACTGAACAGTATACACACCGTAGATCTGCACACCTGAAAAAGTCCAGATGAGGGACTGAAAAATGAAAATATGAACACAATAGGGTGGAGGCTAGTCAGAAGGTAAGAATGAGATGTGTAAAAAACAAGGATACTCTCTCTTCAAAGCAAAACCCTGTGAGCAGTGTTCCAGCTCTGCCTTCATGCTGCTGCCAATCAGTCCACACACCTCCCCACTAAAGAAACAAACTTCAAATTGCAGGAGTGGGGATAAGGGAGAGGTTTTTAGATTAGTAATAAACTCACGTTTTGAATCAAGAAATCTCAAAGTATGGACCTTTCTTTAAAAAAGTGAGAAACAGATAGTAGGAAAAATTTGAACACTAATATTATTAATATTCAGAATTATTATTTATGCTTTCTCTATCATGGGTATGTTTTTTTAAAACAAAATCCTCGTCCTTTAAAAATTAATAATAAAATGATAAAAATAAACATTAAATACTATAATTACTTACATTATATAATATAAATAACCACTGGGCGGTGTGGCTCAGTGGTTGAGCATTGATCTATGAACCAAGAAGTCATTGTTCAATTCCCAGTCAGGGCACACACCCAGGTCTCGGGCTCAATCCCCACTGTGGGGTGTGCAGGAGGCAGCCGATCAATGATTCTCTCCCTCATCATTGATGTTTCTCTCTCTCTCTCTACCTCTCTGAAATCAATAAAAGTATTTTAAAAATAATGATGACTATATAATTACATTACACATGATGTTCAATATTTGCTTCACTACAATCCAAGGAATGGAAAGAGAAAGTATGAATGAAACGGAAATGACCAGGAGTTGGATATTGTTGAAGCTAGGAGACTAGTGTATGACAGTGCGTGACATTATTTTCACTACTTTCCACATATGTTTGCAATTTTCTATAAATAGGTAGAGCAGCAATTCTCAAACTGTTTGGTCTAAAGATCATTTTGGCCTTGGCCGGTTTGGTTCATCATGCCTGCAAACTGAAGGGTCCCAGGTTCGATTTCATTCAAGGGCAAATACCTCAGTTGCAGGCTCAGGGAGCGGAGCATGCAGGAGACAACTAATTGATGTGTCTCTTTCCCATCCATGTTTCTCTTCTCTCTCTCCCTCTCTCTCTCCCCTCCCTTCCATTCTCTCTAAAAATCAATGGAAAAATATCTTCGGGTGAGGATTAACAATAACAAAAAGATCTATTTAAATTCCAAGGACTCAAAAAGGCTGTGTTTACATGTGATATGTTGATATTCACAATACTAAAAACTGAAACTGAGAATTTTAAAATATTAACTCATGTAAAAAAATTTAAAAAAACCTTTATGTGTTAACACAGATACATTTTTATGAAAACTATACTTTCCAAAATAATTTTTTTTAATGTAGTGAAAAAAAGTGGCCATGTTTTCCAGTTTTGCAAACCTCTTGAATGGCCAGCTGAATTCTCATAACTGAATTCTGTACGTTGTGCATGGGAAACCCCACTGCACCCTGAGGAGCGAGAGTGAAAGGGGAAAACTACTGTGATAGTACTTTTTACCTTGCCAGCTCCCAGAAAGGGGCCCTGATAACCCCAAGGATCCCTGGGTAACACTAAAAACATTTAAATGGAGGGAAGTGTGGGAAAAGTAGAATTTTCCTAACACGGGGCCTGGCAAAGATCCTCTCTCCCTACTGCCCTTTACTATGAGGCTTGTAAGAGGCCAGAGTTGGCGGAAAACAACGATTCCCCCTAAACACCCTCCCACACATAGCACAATTATGAGGGAAGACCTCTGTGTGGTAGTGACTGGTATACATGTGAATGCCCAAAAGACACTGTTGTCTAGATTGTTGATTACTAATAGGGAATCAGTATACTGGGTTTCTTGGCAAGCATTTTTCTTTTAAATGAAATAGAAAAAAATTAGAGAGTATATCATGGATAGTACTAATACCAAGGCTAAGCTTTAATGAAAGTTGTTTCAGTTTTATGTGTGTGCGGGTGAGTACAAACACATGGCCTCAATTAAAAAAGTTCTTGGTGCAGATAAAAATCAAAGAAACAACTGTGCTTGGGTGCAAGGTATAAATTTTAAAAGTCTTAGTAAAGAAAGAGAACAGTAAGAAAACAGCATGTGAAAAAGAAACAAGTATAGGTAGTAGTCCTGCTGACACTAAACAGTAAAGAACCTCACTTCACAGGGGACAAACAAAACAGGTACAAGGAGGGACGAGACAGAATCTTGGGGGTCAAAACCTAGAGGAGTAAGTGAAGTCTGCAACACTTCCTCTAAACATCTAGCCTCAAAAGAAGAACCTGTTTACTCAACAGAGACAGAGATACGTGAGAATGTTCAATGTCAGAGCCGGGAGCCTGACAATCAACAGTGAATTGGTTTTTTTTCTTTTTTAAGGTGCAATACCTACAAACCGCAGACTACAAAGAAACCACAGGAAAAAAGATTGTAGTTAAGCTATACATCGGTACAAGAGATAGCTACTATAGATATAAGAAATAAGGTGAGCCCCCAAATTCAGAGGTGCTGGTAGAACACAAAACAAACTCAGGAGCCAGGCAGCAAGGCAAAATCTTTACTCCTGAAGGAGGGTGTGCGCACACATGCTCGGGACCACAAGCGCACCACCCGAGCAGGCAGTCCGCTAAGCTTTTTAGTCCTCACGCACGTGACCTATCCCTCACTCTTGATTGGAGCTCAGACGCACATTATTTCCCAATTGGCTAATTTGAAGGAAGGGGTTGACCTTTGCCATTTCAAGATGGCAGCCCCAAGGGGAGCTGCTACTCATGGGGCCAACGTGGTGGCTGTGAAGTCACATGAGCCAAAATGATGGCTTCAAAGTTACAGTCAAAAATGGCGGCTGTCTAAACTATTGACAGAAAAGATGACAGTATACAAGTTCCTGCCCTTACAAACTTTCAAGTTATCAATTTTGATAGTAAAAATATGGGCATCCCTCCCCCAGCACAGACAGCAGTATGGCTATGAGCAGAGGGCCCCACGTAAAGGCCCCGTGCAATAGGCCCTCGAGTGCTTCTTTGGAATGTAACCAAGTAGACCAGGGACCACCACCTGTAAATTAAGTGAAAAAATCAAGTTCCAAAATGATTATATGGTCCTCATCTTAATAAGAAGAAAATGAAATTATACAGATAAACAGAGAGAAAAACTTTGAAAAGATTTCCTCTATAGAGATTGGGCAAGGTGGAGAAATTGTTATTTTACTCCCTTCTGTGCTGTTGAAATTCTTTGTAAAAGAGCATGGATTACTTTTAGAGTTTAAAATCGAAAATAAATGGGCACTCATTAAAAAAAAAGAAATCACCTTTACCCATACTTTGTAGCAAACAAGGATTTTAACTCCAAAAGTAATCACTGCCTATTCCTAGATAAAAAAAATTACTAGGTTCCTGGAGCAAACACAGGAGAGAATCCTTGTGATCTCAGACCTTATAACAAACACAATGAATACCATAAACTCACAAAAATCTATATAGCTTTATTAGTAACTGCCAGAAACTGGAAATAAGCAAATGTCCATGAACTGATGAACAGAGAGACAAAATGTGGTACTTCTATACAACAGAGTACCACTCAGCAATAATAAAAAGGAAAGAAATCCTAATACAAACATGAATGAATCTCAAATACATAAAAAAAAAAGTACTCAAAAAACTAAATACTGTCACTTCAAACATTCTATAAAAGTCAAAGAAAATCTAGAAAAGAAATCAGTGGTTATAAAAAGGATTAACTTGACAGTGAAGGATTACATGCATTTATTGAACTTTTAGGCATTCATAGGACTGAATGCCTAAAACAGGTAACTTACTATATTCGAATTATACCTCAGTATAATTCCACTTCACTCAGGGCATAATGCCTCAGGTGTGCCCCAAGTTCCCTGCTTACAATTAATCAGTGCTGTCCAATAGCTATCTAACTCGGGCAACACAATAATTTTAAATTAATCAAGTAACCACATTACAATTATTAAAACAGGTGAGATTAACTTTGACATTTTATTTAACTCCAATATATACAAATTATCATCATCTAAACATGTAACCAGAGTGAAGGGGCAGGGGGAAGGGAGTAAAAATGGGTAAAGGGGAGATAAATTATGAAGAAATAAAATACATATACATGTAATCAATATAAAACTCAAATATATTTAGCTTTTTTTTTCTCCATATTACTAAATCTTGAGATTCAATGTATAATTCAGACTCTACAAATACAGATTCAGACCAGGCACATTTCATGTACCGTATTTTTCGGACCATAAGACGCACCGGACCATAAGATGCACCAGTTTTTAGAGAAGGGAAATGAAGAAAAAAAGATTCTGAAACAAACAGTGTCCTAAAATATTTTATGTGCATTAAAACCCAACATCACAGTCATAAACACATGTAATCAACCCTGTAAAGTAAACAGCAGCATTTAGAACCATTTTAGAGCCGGGCAAGCACACAGAGACCACACAGAGCCAGGCAAGTAAAAAAACTTTTTTTTTACAGTATATGTGTAGGCTATATTTGGACCATAAGACGCAGGGACTTTTTCCCCCCACTTCTGGGGGGGAAAAAGTGCGTCTTATGGTCCGAAAAATACGGTACTTACATGAGGACAGTGGCTACTTTCGCGTTTGAAATAACTTTGAGAAGTAACATGGCAAGAAAGAAACACAAAAAGAAGAGGTCTAACAGATCTGTGAAAGCTGTTCAGCCAGGCCAGGAGGACAGGATTTCTCTGGTGCTGCACAAACCCAAGTTAGGCTACAGTGAGTCACACTCACTGACATGCGCACCCCTATGCACCCCACCCCCACCCCCCAGCTCATGCCTCTGATGGTAAAAAATGAAAAGCAAAGAATGAGAGAGAGCCCTAACTGGTTTGGCTCAGTGGATAGAGTGTCGGCCTGCGGACTGAAGGGTCCCAGGTTTGAATCCAGTCAAGGGCATGTACTTTAGTTGAGGGACATCCCCAGTAGCGGGTGTACAGGAGGCAGCTGGATCGATGTTTCTTTCTCATCGATGTTTCTAACTCTCTATCCCTCTTCCTTCCTCTCAATAAAAAATAATATATATATATATATATATATATATATATATATATATATATATTTATTTATTTATTTTAGGAAAAGAATGAGAGATAACAATTACCACACAATTGAGATATGCTTCAAGGATAAAGAAAGCAACCCAAGAGAAATGCATTTGGAAAACCACACTATGCCCGACTGCCTAGCAGACAAAAGCCCACCACCCACACAAATCATAGAGGTTCCTTACCACAGCCCCTCTCCCCAATCCCCTGAGGAGTAGAACAGAAAAAAAAAAAAAAGCCAAAATGATTCTGTTGGAAACCTACAAACTATGCTATTGAGAAAAGTAACCTACAAACCTGTTGCTTGTTTACTTAGCATTGAAGTGAACTGCATTACTAGAATGAACCTACTACTACGACCAAATGGCATACAGTCTAATCTCAAATGAAGCAGATAATTCAGAACAGTCTGAAATTGTTCTCTTTGGTTAAGCAGTATGCTGTTCTGTTTATATCATGGTTATGTCTGATATTCCGGAATTCAGGGGTGGGGGGAGGGAGCTTTGATTGGAGACATGATCTGTACATTGGTAGGAAATCATCTAACCTCTCTCCCTGCCACTACCCACAATGTTACAGATACCTCATACAAAGGGAATCAACCCTATCTTTTTTGATGA
The DNA here is from genome assembly GCF_964339955.1 of Pipistrellus hanaki. Taxonomy (NCBI): domain Eukaryota; kingdom Metazoa; phylum Chordata; class Mammalia; order Chiroptera; family Vespertilionidae; genus Pipistrellus; species Pipistrellus hanaki. Next base: position 124,166,362 of record NC_140504.1, on the reverse strand, counting down.
ATCACAGTGGCTTATTGCAGATGCCAACTAAATAGACTGCCCAGGTTTTGGGTTTAAACAAATCACAAAAACATTTGTTGAACAGTTAAAATATACTGGTATGCCAGGTATTATTTTAAGCATTTCTCATGCAATTCAAACTCACTTGTAATCCTGACAAGGTAAGAGGTACCGTTTAGTATTTCCCATTTTGCAAAAAAAAGAGAAGGATTCATGAAGTGAATAGTGTTACTCAAAAATCACATACCTAGGCATCTGTCCAGACGTTCCTCAGCACAGAAAAACACACTGGGTAATTAAATATATTTGTAAGCTGTTGCAAATCAGCATTCAATTAGCCTAGAGAGTAATGAATTAGTCTAGAGAGCTCTTACATCTGAGCACCCCTATGCGCCCCACCCCCACCTGGTATAGACCAGAATCACAAGTGCCAACACACCTTCTCCTTGTTTTTTTTTTTCATCTCTACAACACTAAAGTCTAACAAATGGTCATTATATTGTTCTATACAGTTCTTGGTTAAGTCTGAAATTACATTTACATCGTTTTCATTGTACTAATCAGAACCTATGATTTCCCACCTTCCCATCAACCTGTACACACCAATTTTAATAGTTAAGAACACTTCCTTTTATAAAATTGGAGTGCTATTCTAAGTCATGCTTTACTATTAGGGACTAGCATCCCGATCCCAGGTACACCCCTCTCACAATCCAGGACCACTGGCTCCTAAATGCTTGCCTGCCAGCCTGATTGCCCCTAACTGGCACCCCTCACCATCCCCCCCAGTCTGGTCAACCACAACTGCCCCCCCTGCCAGCCTCATCACCCCTAATTGCCCCCTCCTGCTGGCTTGGTTGCCCCCAACTGCCCCGCTCTGCTGGCCTGGTCACCCCTCACTGCCCCATCTGCCAGTCTAGTCACCCCTCACTGCCTCCCTCTGCTGGCCTGGTCACTCCACGCAGCCTGCTGGTCAGTCATTTGGTCATCCTTCGCTAATCCCCATCAGCCTTGTTTCCCCACACAGGCTGCTGTTCGGTTGTTGCTGTGAGGGCGTCATGACCAATTTGCATATTAGACTTTTATGAGTATAGTTATTATCCATTCTGAATAACATCTAATCTAGCTGCTCAAGAAAGATTCCTGATTAGATAAAGAAGAAACTTGTTGTGTTATTAGCTATACAGTTCCATCTTGTTTAGGAATGCATTGTAATGAATACCAGATCAGTTTAAAGTACAGTAGGTTTAAAACAACCTCTAAATCACATTTATGTTGCCTTTTGATACAAAATGAACAGTCGACATTTCACCTCCTACTTCAACCCACTTACATGATAGTGCTCCCCTGCCCCAGATATGAATCTGTAAATTACTGAGGCTTGTAAATAATTTCTGTTTTCGTGAGATGCATAATTAAAGGCTTTCCTTTTTCCTTCTAAATCAGTTATGGTAGAAACTAAACATGATTTACATATCTTGGATGACTAGTATATTCCTAAGACTTTACCTGCATCTTCAACATTAAATACTGGAATTGTGAGGAAAATTAAAACACCAATGTACTTTCCATTCTTTTCACAAGCTCCCCCAGCCACAGGCAAGTTTCTTCCGGTTAGCTGATGCCATTACTTATCCACACAGAAGCAGAAGATATCAATGAACCATACTAAAGGGAGTGACAACAAAGTTTTTAATTTTTGAAAATTGTGAAAGAAGTAGGTGAGCTCAAATTAACCAAACCTGTGTCTATTTGAAATCATAGTACCAATGTATATTCACATACATATACTCCCTCACTAGGGTGTGACTGAAATATCTTAGAGCTTAGTTCCAGTTCAAATAAGGAAAGAACCACGGGGCTGTACTTCTCTGAAATCAAAGGTAAATGATGCAATGGAGCAAGAAGTTTGATTATTGCATCAAATTTACATAATTTGCCACCATTGATTATGTAGTTTTTCCTCATAGAAAGTTAGATGGCCATACTCAAGTTAAACTTTTGCTGCTACTCTCTCAAGTATAAATCCCATTTCCCAATTTTGTTCCGGAAACCAAAGGCAGTTAAGTCCATCTCATTCACTCACATAATAACCAGTGCAGAACCATGTAGAGGAAAAGGTTACAGGTGATACAGTGCCTGCCAGAGTCATCCTTTCAAAATTATGCTTAAGGCAGCAGCCCCTCATTCATCCCAGATTTCCAAATAGAATGAAACTTCAGCGTTTGCATCTCATGAATCTCTTTTTTATAAAATTCCCTATATCCCTCCCCCAAGAAAGTGAATAAAGCCAGTCATCCTGTCTCTGAACCCTCTCCCCACCACCACCCTTAAGCTCAGAAAAATGATTGAAAGCGAATGTCTAGGCTGCTTCCTTATGCCCTTTTAATAAAGCCAACCACAGTAAAGAAAACAGAAATTAGTGACAAGTACAGAGCTCTTTGCCACCAGGATCCACAGCAGTCTTTGGACAAACCATTAGGGCTGTCTGGCTCCAGCTCTCTTCTCAATAACCACCCACCCTCGCTCTCTGGCCTACCCCACACCACCCTCCAAGATCAAAGGCAGCACTTACTGTTTATAACATCCTGGGCAATCCGGGAATCAGAAGAGCTTTTTTGTTACCTTTCCCATCCCTGTTGTCTCTGTTCCAAAAAATATTTTCTAATGAGGCAGGCCAGCCCTGGCAAGGTCATGCCAGTGGATCAGGCCTGCCCCAAATGATACTGCTCTGAGATGCCTGGGGATGGAAGGTCAGAACAAGCTCTTCAAGAGCATACAGATCTCCACCTCTATTTCCCAGCAACTGTACAACTAAAGAGCTACAAAACAAGCTTCTCTCCTTGTAGGCAAGTGGCAAAAACAACCAAAATCAAGACACCCACAAAAGTTCTTGGTGGATATGTAAAACGTCCCAGGTATCCTACCACAAAACCCTGTGTTTTCCTGCAGATATCAACATGCCTTTTCCAGAGAGACTCGCGAGTGAGGGAGCAGCAGTGCCAGAAAACAGCTCCAGTTACTTAGCTGCTTTCTCCCTTGCCTTCTCCACTCAACTTTTAAACCCAAAATGCCAGCTATATCCTTCTGTTGTCCGACGGGGCACTGCACTTCAGCTTTTTTGTTGCAAAGGCAAAGCAAAATCTGTCTGTGTAAGCCTTCTTATTCTCACAACTGTCATGTTCACTTCTGGGGGCATGCTCAGCACCCAATAACATCAGCAAATCTCGTTGCCAGAGAAAACAGACTTGCCTTGCCTCTGCCTCCCTGTGCATTCTCACCTCGCATGCCCGGCTATGGCAGGAGGAAGGAGGCCTAAATACACTCGTTTTATGGGAGCAGGACTGGTACTAAAAACAAACCCGACAGGGACCACTTCACCTCCCTACTGGCCTCAGCCACCTCTGCACACCCCAGCTTTGGTGGTCGCTTCAAGGAATAGCTCCCAAGGGTACACCCACACAAGGGGTAAGGGGGTGGTATCTGTCTAGAGCACACACTCAGGCAACCTTGGCATTTCCTCAGATTTAAAACTCAACAAGATAAACTAATTCAAGCTAAAACCCAAAAAATGTATTCCAAGCCAACAACTCGGGGATTCAGAGGACATGTTCTGGTTGTGATTCCTGGCCCACTGGTTACACAATAAGCAATCAGGTAGGGAGGTACCTTTGGAAAAACATCTTTACTAACCTTATAAGCAGTACAAAATTTAAGTTCAACAGGCGAGACTCCAGGGTTCACTGAAGTAAAAGATAAAATTTCCTAGGGGGTTTTGGGGGAAATTACTCTTAGTGCAATGTTTGCTGAATATCTCAGATTTCAAACAAGTCTATCTTCACTTGCAAATCCATGTACCACCTTTTAAATGACTGCAAGTGACACCAAACCACAACCATTCCAGAAGCCAACTATTATCCTAAGTGAGACATTTTCAAGTGGAAGAGAAAAAAACTGACAAGTTAACATTGTCTCTGATCTGGTTCCAAGAGCTGTTTCTTCCCCTTTCTCATGGGGGATTCACAGGAGGGTGGGAGTAAATTATTTCTGACTAAAAAGTTATATTACTAAATTGAGAGAATCAAATTAAATATAACAAGGAACCATTCTGATTATAAATAACTGGTAGGAAAAGGAAGTATAAAATCACAACCACTAAAACTTAAGAGTGTATACAGGAACTCTTTCTAGATCTGACATATACTCATTTAAACTCCATAGCAACCCTGAGTCAAATACATTATTATTCCTGTTTTGCAAATGAGGAAACTGAGTCAAAGATGTTTATCAGACTGGCAAAAGGACTTGCCCAAGTCCATTACAATGGAGGCAAAGCTGAGATTCAAACCCAGTGTCTATCCTCTTAACTGAATGATCCCTCTTCAAAGTCTCAAAAAATGGAACAGGAGCTGAGCTCTTTAAGAGACTAAGGATGTTCCAAAAGTGATGATGGATGAATGGGTAAATGGGAGGGAGGGAGGGAAAGATAATTTACCAATGAGGGAATTCTTCATTCTCTGCAGTCTCTAACTAGGAGATTCCCTGATTTCAAGAACAGCAATGGCCTATTGTGGCCTATGGGTTCACTCCAAAGTCACTTGGGGTGCTCGTGTGAGAGAAAAGGGCCACACACCATTCACTCTCATCAGTATTATCTCCCTCTTTCACTGTCAACTTGACCATGTGCACATCCAACTCTAAAATATGTGGTATTTCTCAAGACAGGCAACAAGTCACACAGTCATTCTTATGACCTTGCACTAATAGCTCTCTCCTATTACTTTAAAAGGAGAAATAGAGGTGGCTCTCCTTTTTCTGATACCACTACTGTCACTGGTAAGAATAGTCCAAATGTCATCACTTTTGAGGACTGTAAAGCAGAACCATCCTCACCAACAAACCTAAAAATTATTTAAAAAGCAATCTTTATAATGCAATAGTCTTGTTACTTCTGCTGTACAACAACAGAATTTATAAATAGAAAACGTATAGGCCCCACCTTGGTTGTATTTGCAGTGTTAGTGGAGAAAAGACTTAACAAAATGACATTTGTGGAATGGAAGAAAAGGAAGAAGGGCCCCTGTAAATGACTTATGTTCTGAAGACAAAAAGATTCATAGATTCAAGAAACATTAAAAGAAATCATACTTCAAAGGTCAGAAATAGCAGGTACTGAATATATCTGATAGCACACCAGGCCCAGATGGCACACAACACAGGACTTGCTTCATTAAAGCATATTCCCAGTTCTGGTTACAGTAGTAGACTGAAAACTCAGAACTGAATTAGACGTGAAGAACTGGGCACAAACTGCACTCGTTTCTTCCAGTAACTCAGGCCACCACGATTAACAGGACCTACAACTAACCTGAAGCAGTGAAAGACACTTCGCTTATCTGGCTTCATCCCAACCTAATTGTTAAGGTTTTCCAGTTTCACTTGAGACACACTATAGCTCCTAAATACACAAGTGGTATAGGTCAAAACACCAGACTGGCCGAAACCGGTTTGGCTTAGTGGTAGAGCGTCAGTCTACGGACTGAAAGGTCCCAGGTTCGATTACGGTCAAGGGCATGTACATTGGTTGCGGGCACATCCCCGGTAGGGGGTGTGCAAGAGGCATCTGGTCGATGTTTCTCTCTCATCAATGTTTCTGGCTCTCTATCTCTCTCCCTTCCTCTCTGTAAAAACTCAATAAAATATATTTTTTTTAAAAAAAAAAACACACCAGACTGCACTCTTCACTCCAGGGTTTGCTAACTCTAGAATGCTTCCCAGACTAACGATCAAAGCTAAGTTTGAAACGAGTTCTTCAAGACAGGCAACAAGTCACACAGTCATTCTTATGACCTTGTCATAAGACAGTTACCCTGTTTCCCCGAAAATAAGACAGTGTCTTATATTAATTTTTGCTCCCAAAGATGCACTAGGTCTTATTTTCAGGGGATGTCTTATTTTTCCATGAAGAAGAATACGGTACACATTTATTGTTAAATGAAAATAAAGGAAATGTTTACCTGTATATGGTATGGTAGTACGGTAGTTGTTAATACAAACCAGACAAACTGTGAATCCTACAGTATCAAGAATTTACTCATTTATTCAATGACAATCATGTCATCATCTTCTGGAACATCATTATAACAATCCAATTCCTGAATTTCCTGGTGAATTTCTTGTGACTCCATTTCTTTCAGAATCAGTGGACCAAATCTCTGTTTAGCCTAGGGGGAGCTTTATTTTTGGGGGATACCTATATTTCACTCAGAAAGAAACCTGTAAGTAGGTCTTATTTTCGGAGGATGTCTTATTTTCGGGGAAACATGGTAGTATCACTGGGGGAAAAGTGAGGCATCAAATTTGCTAAGTCACCGATAATGGAGTCAACCAAACATCACTATCCAAGGGACCATTCTCTGGTTCTGACCTTCTGTAATCCTATAGATTGTCCAATAGCTGGTGTCTTAAAGAAGTGATGTTTGTAATAAAAATCCATCCAGCCCTAACCAGTTTGGTTCAGTGGATAGAGCATCAGCCTTTGGACTGACAAAGGTCCCAGATTCTATTCCCGTCAAGGGCATGTATCTTGGTTGGGGGCACATCCCCAATAGGGGGTGCGCAGGAGGCAGCTGATTGATGTTTCTCTCTCATCGATGTTTCTGACCCTCTTTCCCTCTCCCTTCCTCTCTGTAAAAATTCAATAAAATATTTTTTTTAATAAAAAATTAGGGATTTTCATTTTTTTAAAAATCCTCTTCTTTCTGACAGAATCAGTATACTTGATAGGTTTTGGACAAGCATGCTTCTGTTTCTTGTGAAAGGCTTGTACAGTGGCAGCCAGGACCAAACAAACCAGGTCAGGTAGGTACATTACCTGTTTTACCAAAGAGGTCTAAAAACTAAGGAGGAGAAAAGTCATTAATAATAATTCACAAATTATTAATGCCAATTCATCTCACAGTCCCCCAAAGCTCACATACTTTGTGGAAATAGAGGTTGCAGCCTGGTTTTAGGGGAAGACTCTGAACTGAGCCAGAACTCCACCATTTAGTCCCAGCTCTGGTATTACAATACAAAACTTGGGTCTATGGATAGTTTTGCTTCCCTCTCCCCCACCCCCACCCTTTATCTGGAGGAATGAGGTTAGAACCTAGCTGGATCACCTCTTCACTACTTGGCTTTTTGAGTCCTTGTGAAAGGTAAAACTTGCTTTAATGACCAGTTGAGAAATAGAGTCTACAGGGACTAATGAAAGGACCAGACCATTAGAGAGAAGAAAAGATAAGAAAAAAATAAATTAAAATTAAAATTAAAAAAAAGAACACATAGAAAGGCAGAAAGAAAATGATTAAAAGACTATTTAGCCATAAAAAGAAGGAACAAGCTATTGGTACACACAGTATAAATAAATCTAAAAAACAAAAACAAAAACAAAAAAAAACACGTTATAATGACCCTGGCCTATTTGGCTCAGTAGTAGAGCAGCTTCTGATCAAGAGTGATCAAGGGCACTGAGTTGCAGGTTCACTCCCCAGCCGGGGTGGGTGAGTGCAGGAGGCAACCAATTGATATGTCTCTCTCAGACTGATCTTTCTTTTTCTTTTCCTCCTTCCCTCCCTCCCATATCAATGGGGGGGGGGGGGGGGGGGGAGAGAGTTGGGAAATCCAGTGATTGCCTTTACAATGTCAAGTTGGATGATATTTCTGAAGAAGCACACTCCAAACAGTAAGGAACCACAACCTTAAGTAAATTAAAAAACGTGCCGAAACTGGTTTGGCTCAGTGGATAGAGCGTCAGTCTACGGACTGAAAGGTCCCTGGTTCGATTCCAGTCAAGGGCATGTACATTGGCTGCGGGCACATCCCCAGTAGGCAGATGGTCGATGTTTCTCATCGACGTTCCTAGCTCTCTATCCCTCTCATTTCCTCTCTGTGGAAAATCAATAAAATATTAAAAAAAAAAAAAAAAATGTTAGAATGAAGGAACCTGGACACAAAATTGCTTCCATTTCTTAAAACAGTGCTAGAAATAGAAAGCTGGTCAGTTTTAGACCAGGACTGGGGGGGGGGGGGGGGGGGGGGGAGGAGGAAATGACTGCAAAGGGGCATATCTTAACAGAATGATAATACCCAGGTATATGCAACTCTCAAAACCTATCAAACTGTGTACATTGAAACGGTTGCATTTGTAATTTTTATTGCAATAAATTTAAATTTTTTAAAAATCTGGACTTACAGTGTTGTGACAGCTTATTAGGTTAAAGTGGTTTTTTTCTGGAAAGTAGCCACCCAAATTAAATACACACCAATGCCAAAAGCCATACCTCTGGGTGATATAGTTCAGGGAACTGGTCCAAATGTGGAAAATTCCCCCAAGTTTCATGTTATTAAAAGTGACTTATTAAAGACATATGCACAATACAAACTCCCTTTCAAGGTTTGGGACAGTTAAAGGCAAAGTACATTTTATCTTTAAAAAAAGGAAAAGATGAAAACTAAGAAGTCACTTTTTTACATCCTGAATCAGTGTATCATTTGTGGTTTGTGTTAAGGAATTTGCCTCTGTGTTGGGCAGAAAAGCAAATCCAGCATTAACCTGTGGAGAGAAAAGACTTGCTCACTAGTTTTCATACTTTTACAAACCCAGAAAACTTACATTCCCATGTCTGACAGAGGCTCGCCACACTCAGGATTCACACTAGGTGGCAAGATGCAAACAATGAGCACTCCTGTGGGGGGGACCACCAGATTTGGAGCGGGTGTGAATCCCTGGCCCAGTCTGTACTCCTCAAATAAAAGTCTCTGAGACCAACACCTTATTGTTAAAGAAATATGACAGGAACTATCCCATTGCAGCACAAAAAAAGTGTTGTAGCCAAGAGCTGGATAGCACTGGAACTCAAATCTCAGCATCCCTAAGGGGCCCAGTGATTGCCTTTACAATGTCAAGAGCACCACAAGGTTTCCCACAGGGTATTGTAGGCAACACAGTAAATCAGAACACATTCCCAGATCCCGAATTGGGAGCTCACAAACCAAAGTCAGCTTAGTTCCTGGTATAAAACAATGTGCAGGTTATCCTGGTAGGGGGCACAGCCAAGATATATTTTAAGACAATCATCTCGGTCTAAATCTACCCCTCCCCCCCACCCCACCACACCCCCACCCCCGCCCAAGGGCAAAAGGGCGCTGGCTATTTTCTAAGTTGAAATCCCATCTCCTAGAAAGCATTAGTCATAACTTTGGTCCTTTCCCTTTTAGCACCTGCAGAAGTTTCTGCACATCAGTGAGGGCACCTCAAAATCTCTAGAACTACCTGGCTAGAAATGCGGAGAACACAGGGGCCAGACACTAGGAGGGCAGTCATAGCACTGTTTGTGCCATCTTTGTTCCACTTAGCTAGTTGTTTGCTATGTAAATCAGTTTCAGTTCTGCTTGGGGTAGCATGGGGGGGATGACTTACTAATGCTATCTGCAAATGGTAGTTCAACAGATGGTATTTTCCACTGTGACTACTAGTCATTTATAAAGAATATTGATTTTCTTAATTTTATTCTGTGAAGTGGTTATGGCAGGAAGCATCACTTTTATACTGTTCTGCAGGGTACTGATAAAAACTAATATTCATGTATTTTTACATAAATCACATGCTTGACTACTTGTTAAAGTAGTAGAAGGGCAAAGGCATTTAAGCAGCACTTCTAGAAATTATATTATGTACCCAGTTCATCTGTTTCAGACTCCTAGCCTGGTCCAGCCCAGCCAGCCCAGCATTCTAGGAAAACCTTCTTTGCCTCCATCCACCATTAGGGGAGCTGCTTCTCCTTAAGACATGAGTTTTCCCTAAGCTTCCGTGACTCCTTCTTTCCAAGACGAAGATTCTAAATAGCATTACTGTTGGTTTGTTGTTATTTTATTTCATACAGGGAGAGGGAGAGAGAGAAAGAGAGAAACATCAATGATGAGAGAAAATCATTGATCGGCTGCCCCCTGCACACCCTGTACTGGAGATTGAGCCCACACCTGAGCATGTGCCCTTGACTGGAATCCAACCCAGGACCCTTCAGTCCAGCTGACACTCTATCCACTGAGCCCAAACAACTAGGGCCATTATTTTTGTTTTTGTTGTGACTCCTCATCAGAGAATATTTTCTCCATTGATTTTAAAAAGAGTGGAAAGAAAAGAAGGAGGTGGGGGGAGGGGGAGAGGGGAAGGGGGAGAGGGAGGGAGAGAAGGAGGGAGGAAGGGAGAGGGAGGAGGGAGAGAAACAGCCGGAACAGCCTCCTGCTGGAATCTGCAACTCAGGTACATGCCTCTGATCTGGAACCAAATTAGTGACCCTTCAGTGTGCGGGCCAATGCTCTAACCATGGAGCACACTGGCCAGGGCTGTAGATACCACTTTTGAAAATTACATTGTATTAACATTACTTCTTGAAGAAAACATAAATAACAAGAAGTCTTAGCTCTTGAATATCCCGCCCCCTTCCAAAACTTCTGCATGCTATTTCTCAACTGGGACTTTACATTTGACTCTGAAATACACTGCTCCCCATCTTCCTCTACCTTCCAGGTCTCTACACTGTTAAGTCCAGAAAGTCTTCTTTCATTCCCTCACATGTCAGTTGTCCCAAAGTGCACCCAAAGCACCCTGAACACTTGTCTATCAAAGTACTTATCCCTCCCTCTATCCTATATAATAAAGGGCTAATATGCTAATTAGACCAAACAGCAGAACGACCATCCGGATGAAGCCAGGTTTTCGAGGGCCGGGGCGAGGGCCAAGCCCCTTACACAAATTTCGTGCATCCGGCCTCTAGTTATAACATAATAGCTACTGTTCACCACTGATTGAATGCCAGGTGTTTGGCACATGCCAGGCATGTGGCAAAAGATCAACAAATATTTCTCAGATAAACAAAAAGAAAACTCAAAGATAAAAACACTATCGATTATGGTATATATCCTTTTATAGTACTTTCTCTGAACAAATATACTACTTACTTAAATTATTTTATCCCCTATCTAAAAAGATTTATAGGGAGTCCCAAAAAATGTACATTCTCTTTGAATAATTGTAAAGACAGTGTTTATTAAAATACATTTCATTTTCATTTAAAACCTATCTGCTGGTAAAGTATGTACATTTTTTTGGAGACCTGATATATACCGCACATACTATTTTTTTCACTTGCTTTTTTCACTGACTACATTATCATTAAATAATCTTGCTATTGTACCATTTTAATGACTACATGAAACAGATGTTCCCTAATTTAACTAATTTGTTACTGGTTACAAATTTTCACTGTGGTACCCAGTAAAAACATAGTTCAAAAACATCCTTGTGACAAATTCCTAGAAGCAGAGTGACTGAGTCAAATGGTATATAAAATATACCAGTTATAGTATACAAAGAAAGCCTAAAATATGGGTTATCATTTGTTAAGGATACTGGCAGGATCTCCACAACCAGAATAATGAGGCACCTAAAATCTTCATCTAAAAAATGGCAAGGGGAGCAGTGTGTTGTTCGGCCCAGAGAAGATGAACAATGAACCTGCTGGATAGGAAACAATATTTAGTTACTCCTGAGGATAAAATGGAACCAGCTGCAAGAGATGGAAAGAGGTACTACTCTGTTAAATTCAAGAGAATAACATTTTCCCAAAGAGCTATCCACGTGGACCTTGCAGTTATTTTTAAGTATTCAGGCTGAGGCAGGCAAGAGTCCTGATTGGGTGGAAGGAGTGGGAGGAGTATGGGGTCAGAGACGCAGGAAGGTCAGTCAGTCTGTCAGTCAACCTAAAAGGTCAACTGTGTTCAACTACACTATTTCAAACTTCCAGAGGGCTCCCTACTGCACTCTTTAAATGAAACTGGAGAAAAACTGTGATTAAACTTTCCTGTGTTACCTTAAGTACTGTAGAAGCACATGGCATACTTAATGCACACAAACTGTTCATGAGAACCAATTTCACCAATAAGCAGAGTCATGGTACATTCAGTCACTGGCCAAAGCATAGCAATATTTTACTGTGTAAGCAGCATGTCTTTTCAAAATGGAAACTATCTAACTTAATCTCACATCTTATGGTCTTCACTGTAATATATGTAGTAAGAATAAATTACTTTAATGAAAACATTTCTTATAATTGCCTAATCTCCCTGTTTTTTAAAGAAGATATTAAACAGATCAACTGTCACTATTTCTTCCTCAATCTTTACAAATGTTTCATATGTAAATGAACTCATTTTCTAAAAGACAATTTATTTTGTGGTGTGTTTTTTTAAAGAACAGTAAAGGAAGGAGGAAAATACTCCACAAATAAGTCTCAGAGTTGAACTGCCAGTGAGTTTGTCTCCTATTTCTACATCTGACACACAGTTAACCCATACTGCCATGGTAGATATAAGAATTAAATAAGTTAATATATGTAAAATATTTAGTGCCCGGCACACAGGAAGTGCTATATAATTGCTAGACTCTTATTTCACCAGCAATGTGGATGGAAACCATAATACAGGACCTTATGTAAGCAAGAAGTGCTAGTGAAAAGATTATTTTAAAAATACAAGCAGCCCTAGCTAGTTTGGCTCAGTGGATAGAGTGTCGCCTGTGGACTGAAGGGCCCCAGGTTTGATTCCAGCTAAGGGCACGTGCCTGGTTTGCAGGCTCAATCCCCAGTAGGGGTTGTGCAGGAGGCAGCAGATCAATGATTCTCTCTCATTGGTTTTTCTAACTCGCTATTCCTCTCTCTTCCTCTCTGTAAAAAAATCAATATATTTTAAAAAAATAAAAGTTCATTTATTAACCAACCAGCCATTTAAAACTAAGAATGCTTTCCATCATCAGGAGAAAAAAAAAAAAAAAAATGTTTCAAATGGTGATTGAGTTCCTAAACCAACAACACAAATGAGTTAACAAAACAAAAACAAAAAATCCTCACTAGGTTAATTTTTTTTAAGGGAACAGATTAAGGAAAATTACTAGAATGTGCTATGGGGGTGAAAAACAGAATCCTCTGTGCCAGTCCAGAAAACTGGAAAAGTTCAAGAAGAAAGCACTGTGGCATGAACATTAGAATGGAAACTCAGGTTTGAATGAACAAACCCAAGTCACGGACTATAGTTTAATAAGTGCTTGTTTTAGCTGTCACTTGAATGGCTCCAGAGAAAATAATTAAGTTTTAGGCTACAGTGGCTGGGAGTCTGGATTTCTTGGATCCCATGAATTAAGCACTATAAAGAACTCTGCAAATTAACTGAAATCAGTCTCTACTATACTAGCAAAGTTGAGCAATGGATGTATTTCTCACTGGCTACTAGTGATAGGCCTGAAATTAAACTAATCACATATTAAAGGGAGAAAGAAGCTGAAGTACAGAAATATACTAAAATTTCCTCCATAAACAAAAGTGTTTTATTTTATGGAAGTGCTTCATCAGTAAAGGAAAAATATCCAGAGCAACTTACAAAGCCTTAAAAATTATATTATGAAGTTCCAAAATAGACTGTTCAAATTTCTTGCTGAGAAAGATATGTCTTTTTTAGAAGACACAACCCCCACCCCCACCCCCAAGCAGAGTGCTAAGAAATTTTAAAGTTTGGATGTAAATATAAGTTGCAATCTACTAAAACAAAAAACAAAAAACAAAAACAGAAGAAAACAGATATTTGAACTTCAAGGTATAAGGAGGAGGTCAGGAAAAAAAGATATCTGTAAATCTTCCCACCTTCCATTTGTTCCCCATTCCACTTGCCCCACATATTGTTATCCCTACACTCCTTGAACCTGGTTCTGCCCACCTCTTGTGAAACAATTCAAAACAAAAGTATGGTGTTGAAGATAGCTTCGAAAGAGGAGCTGATTCAATTTCTGGATCTAAGTGCTAGTTAAACAGATGTCTTCAGTTTGTGAGAATGCTAACTATACATTATGATATGTACACATTCCTACATGTTACCTCACTAGAGAGGGGTTTGTTTTTTTTAATATCTTTATTGATTTCATAGAGGAAGGGAGAGGGACACAGAGAGAGAGAGAGAAATATCAATGATGAGAGAGAATCATTGATTCTGCCTCCTGAAAGTCCCACACTAGGGATCAAGCCCGAAACCCAGGCATGGATCCATGACTTCCTGGTTCATAGGTCAATGCTCAACCCCTGAGCCCCACCAGCTAGGTAACATCAGTATTGAGCTTAACGATTTTTTCCAGCCCTATAGCCTGTGGCCCCAAGGGTCCTGGGGTTTGATTCCAGTCACGGACATGTACCTTGGTTGTAGGCTCCTCTCTGGCTCCAGGCCCTAGTGGAGGGCATGCAGCAGGCAACCAATCAATGTGTTTCTCTCACACTGATGTTTCGTCTTTCTCTCTCTCTTCTTCTCTCCCCTAAAAATCAATGGAAAAATATCCTCAGGTGAGGATAAATAAAACAAAACAAAGCACCTGAAAATAAGTTTAAAGAACATAGTATTCTTCTCATTTCCTCAGAATTTGGGCATAATGACACAATCCCTAAGGTAAAATATTGCCAACCCAACAACCCTCGCTTCATTATCAATGAGAAAAAAGGTGGTGGGTGGGTGGATGGGTAGGCTAGAAATTATGACCAAGATTTTGTTGCTGCTGCGGGCAGTGATGCACTCAACTCCAGAGGACACTCAGGAGACAATGCATCACTCTCCCACCTGACTACAAAAACACTGAGAGTATCAACCATTGTGATCTCAAAGTATGAAAATTGAAGTTACTTTTCTACTGTGTTTCCCGAAAATAAAACATCCTCCGAAAATAAGACCTACATACAGGTTTCCTTCTGAGTGAAATATAAGGCATCCCCCCGAAAATAAGGCCCCCCTAGGCTCCATTCCCTCCACTGCTTACGAAAGTGCACGTGTTTCCTGTATTTTGGCAATTCGTCTGGATGGCACCAAAATCCCACTTTTAATCATTCCTAAGGGCAAGAAGGAAAAGATTGAACCTGTTTTGGGTGCTTTTATTCTTGAAACTGAAAAAGCCTGGGCCACACAAGCAGTTATAAGGAAGTGGGTCGATTTAATGCTGCCACTTGCTATGCGAGGGAGCCAAAGAGGTATGCTAGTCTGGGATGCAGCCAGCACTCACTGCACTAAAGACATGAAGACATTTCTTCACAAAAGAAAAATAGATCAGATAATGATTCCGCAGGAATGACGGCCTATCTCCAGACTCTTGATATTGCAATAAAGAAGCCATTCAAAGACAATTTGCGCATGGAAATGAATGACTACATTGAAAATAGAATGGAGAGAAATCAGCGTGAAAACTTTGTGGAACCTAAACTGCAAGAAGTTGTGACTTGGGTGAAGAATTCATGGGAGAAAATCACTGACAGTTACATTGCAAATGCACTGCGAGCAGGCTACCTTGACAAGAAGTACTCACTTAAAGACAGTGCTATTGCTAAACATGAGAGATTTGGTCCACTGATTCTGAAAGAAATGGAGTCACAAGAAATTCACCAGGAAATTCAGGAATTGGATTGTTATGATAATGCTCCAGAAGATGATGACATGATTGTCATTGAATAAATGAGTAAATTCTTGATACTGTAGGATTCACAGTTTGTCTGGTATGTATTGACAACTACCGTACTACCCTACCATATACAGGTAATAAACTTCCTTTATGTTCATTTAATAAATGTATACCGTATTCTTCTTCATGGAAAAATAAGACATCCCCTGAAAATAAGACCTAGCACATCTTTGGGAGCAAAAATTAATATAAGACACTGTCTTATTTTCGGGGAAATAGGGTAGCAGAAATCCAGAACTGTTGGTCCAGCTCCGAACAACCTGACATTTTAAAAAGAGATAGATTTGGTCCCACACATGAGCCTTTCTTTAGAAATGTAAACTGAGTTTTTCTTTACATTTTTTTAAAATATATTTTATTGATTTTTTACAGAGAGGAAAGGAGACAGATAGTTAGAAACATTGATCAGCTGCCTTCTGCACACTCCCTACTAGGATGTGCCCACAACTGAGGTACATGCCCTTGACCAGAATCAAACCTGGAACCCTTCATTATACAGGCCAACGCTCTATCCACTGAGCCAAAGTGGCTCAGGCTTTCTTTACATTTTAAAAGTTGTAGTCAAAATCACAATAGTGAATGCTTCCTCTGAAAAATTCAAAGCAATGTACATATACATGTATATAACATAATGGTGAGATCCCTTTACCATTCACACACTGTCCATGTAATTCCTAAGTCTTCATCTTAACTGGCAAACACCTCTCACTAATTTTAACTCTAAGCTGAACCAAGTTGTAGGAAAAGATGATGGTGAAAAAGAATGGAATTTAGAGTGACGAAAACTATAAATCAACAACCAAAGGCATCAGCTGTTTGGGAGCAAATAGTGGGGCCTTCCCCCTCTCCAAACTGGAGTGATGAGAGAATCAGCAAAGTCAGCTCTCTCCTGAATCCCTTTTAGCTCAGGCCCTGGGACTTGGGACTGAATGGTGAACCAGATGTGAAATGCTCTCAGAACTGGAAATCCCCTCATGTTACTTTATACAGGGTGGGGGTTTACAGTTGTTTGCTTGGAAAATACAATAATTAACAAGTAATAATACAAAAATAAACTCTGGGTTTCACATACTAACAACAGTAAACCTGCCTTTGCCTCACCCTGTACATATAAGGGGGCGGGGTTCAAGAAGTCTTCAGTGGGCATTGTTTAAATCAGTGTTTCCCAAACTTCTCTCATGATGAGAATCACCTGGTGGAGTTGTTAAAACACAGATTCCTGAATTCCAACTAAGAAGTGCTAAACTAGAATTTTTGAGAACATATAGGTAAAATTGCATACCTAACTTAGTGCTCTGTATATAAAATCTGTGTTAGAGCACTAGTTAAGTATACAATTTTACCTATATGTTCCCAAAAATTCTATTATAGTTTAGCACTTCTTAGTTGGGATTCAGGAATCTGTGTTTTAACAACTCCACCAGGTGATTCTCATCATGAGAGAAGTTTGGGAAATACTGGTTTAAATCCTTCCTCACAAGAGCTGTCAATCTAGTTAACATTCCAAGATAGAAGGTCTTACAAAAGCCTACTGCAACCTCCTCAGCACCGTTCAGTTTCCAGCTGGGAATTACTGTCAAGACACTATCCAGCCAAACGCCAGGCTTGTGCTGGCTCCCAATGGGTGCACCTCCCACCAAATGCCAAGGGGAAATTCCTCGTAGCGGCCCCAATCAAAACCCATTTCAGATGTTCCAGCACAACCAGTCATAAGAAGCCTTCAGCTGAGAGAACAGAGCTAATAAAATGGAAGAAACACCTGTGACATGCTGCTTGGCCACTCTCTCCACTACATCAAGAGTGGAGACGCCTCTCCACAACGCTGGCACTGGGTGGCTCCCCTGCCAGCTCGTGCTCTGCGCACACACATTCACTCTGAGAACAAGACTGAGCCTGCTCAGCTCCCAGCCACAATCTGAAAGAACAGACACCAAATAAACTGGCCAGGGCTACTGTGAGCTCCCTGGATGAGAGCAGGACTCAGGAGAGAAATCACAGAGCAGCCTGTGGGCCTAAAAGGAAACGTTCAATAAATATTTGTTGATTGGTTTTTTTAAAAGATGATTAAAGGGTTACAGGGGGAAAGGCCGGTACAAAGTTCAAAAGTAAAGCATCAGTCATCTAGAAATGGGAGTCTGTGAAGGGCCATTTGATGATGGTCTGGCCACCGCAGAGAGGGCTGTACACCAACAAGCAGGCTTTTTTGCTGTGTCTGCAACTGGATGGACTGGGAAAGACTGCAGGAAGACTGGGAATTCTCCGACATATCACCTCTCTGGGAAGTCACCAAAAAGCGCAGGTTAATGGACCCAAATTATAGTGAGGAATCAGAAACCATGTCTATTCTCTATCAACTCCAGGAAAAGGAAAGAGGAATTGGGTAGAAAGGGACCTGGGCAGAAGATTACTAGAGCTGATCATCTGTCCTGAGTTTATTCTAGGACTGCTTACAAGCAATTGGCCTTTATTACCTCTTTTAATTACCTCATAGCAACCCAACTGGGAAGATACTATGATCCTCTCAACCTAAGAAATAGAGAACATAAGCAAGTCATTCAAAGTCACACAGTTTAAACAAATGGCAGAGTTGGGATTTGAATCCAGTGCTCTAAACCAAAAATTATGCACTGGGTTTAGTACTGAGATCGAGGCTACCTATTACTAAACCTACAGTGAGGGTGCACCCCAGGTGAACTAAGAAGACACCTAATACCAACAATACAAAGAAACCCCTGCACCTGAAATACCGTTTTTCAAAACATTTTGAAAGCTTCTATTCTCTTCAACCACTGCCCTGTTCAACTAGCTTACCTTGTTCATTTTTAATCCTCATCCAAGGATATGTTTATTGATTTTAGAGAGAGAGGAAGGGAGAGAGAAATAACAATCAGTTGCCTCCCATATGCACCAGGACTGGGGATGGGAACAGAAACTTAGTTATGTGCGCTGACAAGGAATCAAACTCCAAACCTCTCGGTGCCTGAGATGACACTCCAACCAAATGTGTCACTGGGCTAGGGCAACTTACCTTGTTTAATGGCAATTGGGTTTGGAGTTTTTCTTAGGGGAAGGATGTTGAGGACAGTTTTAAAAACATTACCAAATAATTGTAATCCCAATCATTTAAATTGTAACAAAAGAGGAGCAGCTCTTCTCACCTTACATCTATTTGACTAGGCAAACAGGGCAACAAACATTTTAAATATACTTCAAATAAGCTAGTAAAAAACAAACAAAACTGAACTTTAGAAAAATAAAGCCCTAGGGATAAAGAGCATCCTAAAGAGTTAAGGCCAGCAGTAGATAAGTGAAACTATGGCCACTGATCCACTCCCATTACCCCCACCCACTGCTCAGGACCACCTGGGAGCTTGCTTGAAATGCATCCTCTGGGCCCTAACACTCTCAGGCCCTATCCAGACATACTGAACGGGGGCAGGCATTTCCACAAGATCCCCGGGAGATTCCTATATAAATTGGAGAAGTGCATCCTTATCACATGTATGCCTTAACACATGATCCTACCTTACCAGAGAGCAAGTGGAGCTAGGGAGGTAAAGGTACCAATTGACTTATAAGGCTGTCAAAATAAGCCTCAAATTTCCATAACTTCAGTAATTACAAATTATAATTATCATTGTATTCTAATTCCTGCCATCAAGCATAAAAGAGGAAATTTCTTGAAAATTCCTTGTGGATCACAACTGTCATCTATTTTGAAAATTAACAGAAATCCTGTAATCACAATAAATTTATTATTGACTGGGGTTATCTGTTATCCTCTGTTAGATTGTCCAACCTCGGACAGTGGGCAAGAAAACCCGGTTTCAGATACATAAAAAAAAATTCCCATTACTAAAAATGGATCACTATGAAATGAGCAAAATAAGAAAATATGGAAAAGATAGTAAAGAAACATGTACAGTAACTACCCTAAGTTATTATAAAGCATATACATAAACCATCCTGTCAAGGCCAAAAAAGAACTTACATCATTAGGTTTTTAGCTACTAAAGCTGCAGTGAACAGTTTTTTTCATTCATCTTAGAGTAACACATTTTTAATAACTGTAAAATCAATGATTTGAATGTCATGAGTCATCTTTTTTGCAAAAGATCAAAAAGCATCACCTTTTTCTTCTATGTAGGAAGAGTTATAAAACATTTTTCCCTTCAAAGGTAGTATATATTCTTAAATTACCAGGACCAAAAAGCACACAAACATACAATTCACCAGCACTGACTATACATTAATCAAAATTTTAACTACTCCAGAAAAAAATAAGAAACTCTCCTTATTACAACCCTAGTCATTAAACCAGACAGTGCCTTCACAGGCTAATGATAGAATGTGTCCGACACATCAAGAAGGAAGCCTCATTTCCTGATATGAATTTAATACTCAAGTACACATGCAATTTCCCTTATGTTTCATATACTTAGAGGACAACTGTAGTTCTGCATTTATTATTTTATTCTATCAAATCACAATAGAAAAGAGAACAGAATCATCCCACACAAACCAAGCTTAAAGACTTTCAAACTGTAGGGTTAATTCTATAATAGATATAAAATTTGACCAACATCCCTCACTTAATGTTATGCTCTCACAATGGGAGATGGATTGCAATTATCCATTAGTGTAATCTAGCCTCCTTAGTCAATAAATAAATGTCACTTCCAATCACTCAGATAAAACTGGGTGAGGCTAGAAAGAGATATAAACAAGATTCTATAAACATCTAAGGAACACACTGATGACTGATTTCAAGCCAAAAATGTCTCAAACTCATGACAGAAAGTAAAAAGTCCATAATTAATATGGTCTAACTTCTAAATGCATTGAAGTTATGCTAACACTCTTACCAGTCTCTGAAAAGAGAAACAATTTTAAAGTTAAAAAAGAACTCAAGTTCCAACTGGCTAACTCAAACCACAGCCTATAAATGTATAGCCTCCTTTCTTGACCCTACTATTCCTTTGGTATTTTTAAAAGCCTGGGATTTTAGAAATTATAGTCATTTCACAAACAGTTACTGAAAACCTAGTTACCTATACACTGCTTTACATGTTTGCCTTTCAGTCTTCAGTCTGAAGAGAGACTTTGTAGGGAATCTTGTTCTTTTATAACCAAAATCTTCTCACCAAATATATTCTGCTTCCTGGCTACCAAAATTGACTCACGAGCTAGCTACTAACAAATGAGAATTGTAACTCTGACAGAGTCCTGTAAAATCTATTTCCAATTAAGAATGAGAGCTTTGGGAAACACCAGGGGAGGATTGCCTGCTCCCTTCTTGGCCCCTCTCTCTCTCTTCTTCTTTCTCTTTCTCTTTCTCTCTCTCTTTCTCTCTCTCTCTCTCTCTCTCTCTCTCTCTCTCTCTCTCTCTCTCACACACACACACACACACACACACACAGGAACACAAACACAAGTAACAGCAGTAGTAAAAACAAGGGGGTGCTTGGTGCTTGGTCTTTGCAAAGAGGCTCCACCATCTGGTAATTGGCTCATAAATTTCATTCATAATTTGAAAGAGAAAGGGTCCAAAATGAGCAATCTGTAATTTTAAGTGTTGTCATTATTCTCCTGGCTGCAAGTGATTACAGAAGGCCTTGCAAGCTCATGAATTACAGGTGCAGTTTATTACTCTGAATGAGCTCAGAACAAGCACAATATCTCAGGAAGCTGGAGATGAGAGGGGAAGGAGGTCATTTGCAAACCCAGACGCTTCCATGGAATTAACCTTAAATGTCACTTATCCAATCAATAGTGGAAGGATCCTTCTGCTCCGAGGCCCTCCCCCTTCACTAAATGCCTGCATGAACCAATCCAATCTTAAAGATTTTAAGATGGAGAAACTTTATACATTATGCATCTTTCCTTGAAAGTATATAGAGTGTACCCAAAAAAGTGTATATACACACACTGAATAATTATAAAGGCAGTGTTTATTAAAATACATTTCCTCAGCAGCAGCCAGGTCGGGAGCAGCCAGGCCCGGAGCAGCAGTGGCCAGGCCCAGAGCAGCTGAGCCCGGAGCATCCAGGCACGGAACAGCCAGGTCCCGAGCAGCAGCAGCCAGACCCGGAGCAGCTGGTTGTGGAGCGGACCAGAGCAACAGAGGCCAGGCCAGGCCCGAAACATCCAGGCCCGAAACAGCTCGCTCCTCGCATGCCCATGCCCCAGGGCTGCTTCTCAGACATGGCTGGAAACTTTGGGGGGAACCTGAGGGTCTGCTGAATCAAGTGATGAAGGCTTAGATCGGGATGTGTTGAGTTATTATAGTGCTGGGGTGTTGATCTGTGAGTGCCTTGTGCGAGGTCTGGATGAGGTTGGTTGATCTACTTGGAAGTCTCTTTTGTGTGAAGTGTATCCTTGGGCATGTGGAGGTATTATTGATTTGAGAAAATACTAATTGATTTACTACCTGAAAAATTTAAAGTTCTGAAAGTTTAAGGTCTCTTGCCAAAAAGAGGTTTTAAAGCTAACACCTTAATTTCAATGGAGAAAGGGGAGGACAAGCCCTTCATACCCAGAACAGGTAATCCAATTCCAGCCAGCAGCTATCTTTAAACAATGTGTCCATTTACATTTGAATGCTACGCCTTTTGATAGCCTAAGGGCAAGTTTACATGTAAACAAGTTTGCTTCTCAGTTCCCAGGGCAGGAAAAAAAAAAACAAGGTTTAAAATTATTAGATTTTAAAATTTATTCTTAAAAATATAAAAGTTTATTAATTAAAAAAAAAGGAAATTAAAAAACCTGATGAACAATATTAACTGTTGATTATAAAAGAATCAGAGATACGGGAGGGGAGTGGACTGACAATTCTTGGGGAAAAGGGGAGTGGTGGATGTGGGAAGAGACTGAACATAAACTGTGCACCTATGGATGAGGACAATGGGGGGTGGGGAAAGGGCAGAGGGTGGGGTGGGAACCTGGTGGAGGGGGAAAGAAATGAGTAACCTTTGTAATAATATGAACAATAAAGATTGATTTTTTTTAAAAAATTCCATCTGCACTAAGGCTCAAAAAAAAAAAAATACATTTCCTTTTCAAAATTGGAGCTATGTATATACATTTTTTGAGACACCCCGTATTTCAGCTCAAGATCCTCTAAGTACGGGATTTTAAATGCTTATGAAAGAAAAGAAATAGCAGTCAAAAAAATTAGGAAACGTTCACAGCTGAGTAGTTTTCCAACAGATTTCTATCTGCATATAACAGCTCCACACCATTCCAAGCCCAAGTTGAGAGGTAAATAAACGTACTCTGGAATCAATGATTTATTCTCACAAATACTGGACTAACTTGAAATCACATTTCAGGCATATCTTCAATTCTGGGAATGGTGACATCAGAAACATTAGGTGGTATAAAGAGGTAGGTATGGTAGGCA
This sequence comes from Pipistrellus hanaki, assembly GCF_964339955.1. NCBI lineage: Eukaryota > Metazoa > Chordata > Mammalia > Chiroptera > Vespertilionidae > Pipistrellus > Pipistrellus hanaki. Next base: position 124,143,377 of record NC_140504.1, on the reverse strand, counting down.
GTTCAACAGTCCACAGCCCACACACACAGGGCCTGAGACCCTGGCGGTGGCCAGACAAACTCCCATTCTCTTAAAGGGCAGAATGCAAAGTGAACATCAAGAGGACACTAAGTTCTCATCTTCAAGGCAAGCAAGTCAGAACAGTAAAAAAAATGATTCAATTAATGAATATCTTATCTCATTTGCCCACGCCCACGCCCACCCCTTTGAAGCGAGGCTGCCTCAATAACTTCCCGAAAAATGAGCACTGCTCTAGAAACTGCAGTGGGGCAATCTGTGTGGCCTCCAAGCTACAGTGCACTGGAACAAAAAGGAACCCAGCCCTAGCCGGTTTGGCTCAGTGGATAGAGCTTCGGCTTGTGGAACAAATTCCAATCAAAAGTAGGTGCCTTGGTTACAGGATCCTTCCAAGCCCGGGCGCTGGTGGGGCTTGTGCAGGAGGCAACCAATGGATTTGTTTCTATCACATCAATGTTTTTCTGTCTTTCCCTCTCTCTTCCACTCTCCCTAAAAATCAATGGAAAATATACTCAGATGAGGATTAACCAAAAAAGAAAGAAAAGAAAAAAAAAGAAAAAGAAAAAGAAAGAAAAGAAAAAGAAAAAGAAAAAGAAAAGAGAAAGAGGGCACCTTAAGACAGAGACCACAGGTATTGGCAAAGCTGGGAGGACTTGCTCTGTTTCCATTTATAGGCCTAAGTGAATGCAGGTCAACCTGGTTTTGAAATCCACCTCTACCCCCCTACCCAAACTTTAAATTCCTTACTCTAGAACAGGTGATAATACCAACTTCTAAAAGCTGAAGAACTTAATGAAATAAAGCACAAGAGAATAGGACAAATATTTTAGTTGCCTCTAAAGTATTTTCAGTGTGTAGACGCTCTTCCTCATGACACACCCAGAGATAAAATTTCTTCCCTGTGTCGACCATCTATTGTAGAGAAACCTGAAGTTTTAGTTATCCTACTGACACCTTCATTTTTACAATTAGTTGTTGTCAGCAAAGGCATAATTAGAATACTTGATGTGCTTTACAATACTTTGGTCTTTCCCAAAGGGAGTTCCAGAGAACCCTAGGTGGTTGACCAAAATTGTGGTTAACTGATCAACTAAGTTTGAAAAATGTTGGATTTAAACAGATTTCTGTCCTTTAGATTTGTTCATGTTTGTTGTGATTCTCTATAAAAGAATCCTAGTACCCCAAAATCATTTGACTGCTAAAACTTCCTCCTCTTGCCCACCAAAAGCAGAATATCTTTTCTCAGAATATACTAAGCTACACCACACTACCTTATCTCATTCAATTGTGTTGGTGGTTTGATTCAGGTCTTTATTTGTAAGGAGGGTGTTTTACTAAGTAATATATGAATAAATGGTGACTGCTTCAATTTTACAAACAACAGAACATTATCAACAAAACATATCTAGAGAAACTTGTAGAATATCAAAGTTCTTGTTTTAGTACTGAACTCTTAGGATCTTTAGCAGAACTATCACTTCATTACAAATTGTCTAACAAAGACCAGTAATCACTTTTTAAGAAAATACTTTGTTTTATTTGTACTATCAATAAAGATACTCGGAAAAGAGAGGAGTCATAAGAAGCTATCTAATAACGCAAATTAACAAAGTGAAAAAATCACCTGAGCTACAATTCAAATATAGTTATTAGATTTGATTACACACTAATTACATCATTTCCTGTTGCTATATATGAAGAAAAAGTTGAATTATATATCTCCCCAAAAATCTCTTAGTTACTAAGTTCCTGCTAAAGAGTTATTACACTGTAAATATGGTTTGACTGAGATCTATTTGTGCACAGATTTGGATTACTGTAAGAGAACATTAAGATCTATTTCCCCAGTCCTGGACGGTGTGGCTGAAAATCATCCCATGCACCAAGAGGTCACTGGCTCAATTCCAGGTCAGAGCACATGCTTGGTATGGGCTTGATCCCTAGTAGGGGGCATGTAGGAGGCAGGCAATCGATGTTTTCTCCTTTTCTCTCTCTCTAAAAAAACAAAATCATATTAAATTTCTCGTCTTCTACTTTCTGAATTTTCTGTACTACATATACTAGTAGGCTCCTTTCAAAAAGGAAAAAACAGTAACATGTAACATTTATAGAGAAAATATAGGGTTCACTAAATAATTTAATACTTGAGGTTTTTCACCTGCCTTGCCGATTCTTAAGAATCAGTAGAGTGCTGTGTGGAAAGGATTCTGGAAGGACTCACAGAGGGGAGCCTCTGCCAGAGCCACGGTCAAGAGGAAAGGAAAAGAATGAAGCGAACTACCAACCCATGTTACTGGGCGCCAAATATCCCAAACCTAACCAGACTAGTGTGCTCATGGAGAGGACATTCTGGGAAAGGGTGTGACTTAAAGCCTAAGCAGAAATAGTAAGTGGATGACAGCAGGAAAAAAAATTACATAAAGACATCAAGTTGAAACACCACCTATGAAGATGTCTGAGATTAATTTAGTTGAGGAATTCATGGTCATAGGATGTAAGCTGGTAACCATGACTTGAACAAAAACCACACCTGAAGTGCTATTAATACTACAGTGTAAACAAAAAGGAAAATTTAATTTAAAAAAAGAAAAACCTTTTATAACACCTCAAAAACCATAAAACTGTCAGGATACCTAAGGGGCTAGGAAAGTACAAGATGAGCCTGGCACATGTTGCAGTGACAGAAACACAGGAAGCAGTCAAGGAATGATGAGGACAGTTACAGCGACACCAGAGACAGCTTAAATGGCTCCCGGTATTAACATCCTCACTGATAACTATACTGTGGTTTTCTTGTTTTTCTTTTTTGTTAATCCTCATCCAAGGATATTTTTTCCATTGATTTTGAGGGAAGGAGGGAGGGAGGGAGGGAGGGAAGGAGACAATGTGAGAGAGACATATTGACTGGTTGCCTTTCAAACCAGGTCCAGGAATGGAAACCTCCACCCTTCGGTGGGCAGGCCAATTCTCTAACCACTGAAACCCACCAGCCAGAGCTGGACTGTGGTTTTTTAAAAAAAAAAAAAAATTCTTACTTTTAAAAAATATACACTGAAGTATTTGGGAATAAAGAACAACTATGACTGTAACTTACCTTTAATGGTTCAGAATTTCATAAGTATTTGGAGGGAAAGGGAAATGATAAAATGTTAAAATCAAAAAAAATATTTGTGCTATTTTTGTAAGATTTCATTTCAAAATAAGCTTTAAAGCATACTATCAAAACTAAGAAAAAATGTATAAATATGAGAGGATATTAGAGTATCGCTGCTTTATAAAGATGTGCTGCTGCCCTAACCAGTTTGGCTCAGTGGACAGAGCACTGGCCTGTGGACTGAAAGGTACCAAGTTCAATTCCCGTCAAGGGCACATACCCAGGTTGCAGGCTCGATCCCCAGTGGGGGGCATGCAGGAGGCAGCCAATCAATGATTCTGTCATCATTAATGTTTCTATCTCTCCCTCTCCCTTTCTCTTTGATTAAAAAATAATTTTTAAAAAAGATTTGCTGCTATCTTCTCTGGAAAAATCTGCAAGCTCAAATGCAATACTCCAAAAATGATACCATTAGACTGTACACTTCACAAATGCCCAATGGCAGTAATCTATGCCAAGAAAAATAAAAAATAAAATACCATTTACTTCAAACTAATAAAAATGTTACTGACAATGCCACTTACAAAACTGCTACTGACAAAGACATTTTTATTTTGAAATTACTTAAAAGGGACAAAAGAAAACTTTTTGACTGAAAAGAAGCAAGATCAGAAAATGAAAGAGACTGGAAGAAAAACATCTTTGTACATGAAGTTCTAGGCTCACAAAAAAAACACAAATACCACAGACCTCGCAGAAGTGATTCTCTTTTGTTTGTTTGGAGCCCAGGGTGAAGAGATTTGTGCATTTATCCTTGTTACCCCCTAAGTATTTGTCCAAATTGTTAGGAAGTTTTATCCACATCAGGTCTCTAATTCTTACTTTCAATTTTTTAATGAAAAAAAAAAAAAAAAAAACCCTTACACACAAGAAAAAAAGTTCATCCACTTGTACTTCTTACCACTCAACTCTTGGTTTGTTCTCTATATCTATAAACTGGGTTTGTGTTTTTTGGTATACAAATGATTCCACATTTAGAGAGATCATAAAGTATTTGTCTGTCTGACTTATTTCCCTCAGCATAATGTCCTCAAGTGCCATCCATGTTGTCTCAAATGGCAATAGTTCATTCTTTATATGGCTGAATAATATTCCACTGTATGTATACCACATTTTCTTTATTCATCCATCAGCGGACCTTTAGGTTTTCATTTCTTGGCTATAGTAAATAGTGCTTCAATAGGCCAGCTGGTGTGGCTCAATGGTTAAGTGTCAACCCATGAACCTTGAGGCCACAATTCAATTCCTGTTCAGGATACATGCCAGGGTTACATGCTGGATCCCTAGTATTTCTCTCTCATCCATCCATGTTTTTATCTCTCTATTCATCTCCCTTCCTATCTGTACAATCTAATTATCTATCTATCTATCTATATAGACTCTATATAGATAGATAGATAGATAATTAGAGAGAGATAAAATAATGCTTCAATAAACAAAGTTGCAGATATCTTTTAAAATTACTTTGTTCATTTACTTTGAATAAATACCCAAAACTGGAATAACTGGATCATATAGGAATTTTTAATTTTTTGAGAAACCCCCAAACGGTTTTTCCATAGTGGTTGCATCAACTTACATCCCCACCAACAGAAGTCTACCGACCTGGCAGAAGTGGTCCCTTTTTTGTATGTTTTATGGCCTCTGATACAGGTTCTGCAAGACCAGTATCTGGGGAAAAGGTAGTGACTTAATTATAGGTTATCATGAATGTACACTGAGCTTGCTGGCATGGATTCCAATTGTTAGCCCCCCAAATATCAAGGTTACATTGGAATTGGCCCTTTTTAGCCTTCTCAGATTACTTACAGGAATAAGTTTTATCTTTCTTAAGGCCTCACCTCCTTCCATGCCCTGCATTGAGCTCTACTTCAGCAACTATACACACTGACACACACACACACACACACACACACACACACACACGTGCTGTTCTAAGCACTGTGCTTTTACTCCTCCTCTCCCCTGGGCTTAAAATGTTCTTTTATTTTTTAATCCTCACTGAAGGACATGCTTATTGATTTTAGAGAGAGAGAAAGGTAGAGAGGGAGAAGGAGGGAGAGCGAGAGCAAGAGTGAGAAACATCTAATGGTTGCCACCCATGTACTCAGACTGGAAATGGAACCCAAAACCTAGGCATGTGCCCTGGCTGACAACTGAACCCACAACCTTCTGGTATATGGGACAATGCCCAAACCAGTTGAACCACCAAGACTGGCCTGGTCCGCAATGTTCTTTTTTTTTTTTTTTTTTTTTTTTTTTTTAATAACTTTATTGATTTCAGAGAGGAAAGAAGAGTAGAGAGAGATGGAATCATCGATGATGAAAGAGAATCATTGATCAGCTGCCTCCTGCACAATCCAGGATGGAGCTTGCAACCTGGACATGTGCCCCAACCAGGAATCAAATCATGACCTGAGCCACCACCACTGAGCAACCACGGCCAGGCTGCAATGTTCTTTTTGAATCTGCTTCTCTATCCAATCAATTCCTAATCTTTTTCCTAATGTATCCTTTGTAAGAAACTGTCTTCCAAGGAAGATTGGCTGGCCAGGCAGGGACTGTGGGAGGGCTCCAGGACATGTCCAACACCCGTCTTACCCAGTCGATCAGCGGGACCCCTGCAGCAGGCAAACCTACTGGTCTGCGTGTCTGCCCCCTGGTGATCAATGGAAGTCATAATGACTGGCCAACCAGTCAACTGTCTGCCCCCTAGTGGTTAGTGCACATCATAGCGAGCAGTTGAGTTGCCTTAACATATCATTAGCATATTACACTTTGATTGGTTGAACCCTCGACTGGACAACCAGACACTTAACATATTAGGCTTTTATTATATAGGGTAATTGTTTTTTTTGTTTTGTTTTAAAATATATTTTATTGATTTTTTTACAGAGAAGAAGGGAGAGGGATAGTTAGAAACATTAACATCGATGAGAGAGAAATATCGATCAGCTGCCTCCCGCACACCTCCTACTGGGGATGTGCACACAACCAAGGTACATGCTCCTGACCAGAATCAAGCCTGGGACCTTTCAGTCTACAGACCAATGTTCTATCCACTGAGCCAAATTGGTTAGGGCTAGGCTAATTGTTGTTCTATTAGCTAAATAACTGCAAATACTCTGTCATTGAGAAGAAAAAAAAAGTTGCAGCTGTCTTGCTGACATTCTGAATGCTTGTAAGTAAATACAATTTTTTTATTAAAAAAAAAAGGGGGGGGGGGGAGATTATCCTTGAAATGTGGAAGTTCCCTTAACAGCTTGAATTCATAATGCCTAACAAGGTTTGCCATTTCTACAGATCAGATCAAGATGGGGGTGGGGGACAGGGAGATACACAGCTTTCAAACATAAATCCAAACATCCACACACAAATCAATAACAAAGCTAAGAACACTTTAACACAGTCCACTCCAGGGACCACACCCCACACCTCCATCATGAGCTAAGGAGGGCATCAAGGGCATCAACAGGCCTCAGGCCTGGAAAAGAAAGGCACTCCTTTTCACCAGGGTCTGCAACTTTCTCAAAATCTTGTGCGTTTGTAGGTGGAAATAAGAAACTGACTCAATGTAATCTTCCTTTAACTGTTCAGTTTCTTAGATTATTTTTGGGATACACAGCTTTCAAAATACAAACTGTTTTCAAAGCTTGAAGGCAAATGACAGGCTTGTAAATTCACCAAGAAACTTTATATTCTTGCCACTACACATGAAAATCTTTCTAAAATGGTGCCCTACCTTGAAATAAGAAAACATTACAACCTAATATTCCAGAGGACGCTGGGGCACTGTAGTGAAACAAGCACTCTCAGCCTTGCTGGGAGCAGCAGTTTCATTTCCGGTGAATCACCTCACAAACTACAACAAGAGGCTTTAAGATGTCCATTTCTATTGACCAAGGGATCCTGTAATGAGAAAACTATCCTAAAGGAAACAATTAAAAGTAATATATAACACTAATCATACTTTTTTAGTGTTACCAAAATTCAGAACAATTAAAAAAAAATCAAAACAATGTAAAAACCTTTCAAAATAGTGTAATGGAAAAAAACTAGCGGTTGTACATTCATAAGATACCTGTGTACTCATTAAAATGGTTATTGTGGGAAAAAAGAACAAGCAAATTTTTTTAAAGCCTCACTCAACAGGATTTGCAAATCAGGGAAGACCTAAGTTCCACTCATAATGAAAACCTAAAGTGAAGGGGTTGTTTCAGAAAAGTAAAAGGTAGGGTAAAAAAAAAATTGTTGTCATGGAAATTTTGTAATAACATAAGGAAATGCTTATGGTAATATCTAGTGGGGAAAAACAGAACAAAATCTATTTTTTAGATTTATAAAAAATATTTGCATGGAGGGAAAGAACAGCTGTAAAATATATATATATATATATATATATATATATATATACACACACACACACACACACACACACACACACGTGTGTGTGTGTGTGTGTGTGTGTGTGTGTGTGTGTGTATATCACTAACTGGTTTGGCTCAGTGGATAAGAGTGTCAGCCTGTGGACTCAAGGGCCCGAGTTCAATTCGGTCAAGGGCATATGCTCAGGTTGTGGGCTCGATCCCTAGTAGGGGGTGTGCATGAGGCAGCTGGACAAAGATTCTCTCATCATTGATGTTTCTATCTCTCCCTCTCTCTTCCTCCCTGAAATCAATAAAAATGTTTTTTAAGACATTTGCTAATTTTTATAAGTAAAATTAAGGTTAAAAAATTAAGTATCTTCTCCCACCCTCTGTCCATTAAAATAGGTGGTTCACTAGCTTATAAATTTATCTATTTTTTTCCCATAGCTAAGGCAGTACTTATCCCAATTAAGTCATTTTTAAAATAGGTAAGAGTAAAATAATAAGCTTTATAACAAAATAAGTCTTTCTTTTTAGATTGTTTCCTCTAAAGAAGCACACCACATTCACTGCTCTAAATAGGCCATGCATTGATTGCTCCTTTTTATGCTTCTTGTTCACCTTAATCCCTCCCTCCCTCACCCATCTGCTGAAGGAAATCACAATTACTTCTTAAAGGCCCAGCTCCAGTACCACATCATCAAAGGGAAGTGTTAACTGGGTTTCACCGACGCCAGTCAAGATCACTTATATGTCTTTGCAACCAAATGTTCTCCAAAAGAACTGTCCCAGTGGTGATGGCTGTCTCTCTAGCCTCTATCCTCCTTTGTTCAGATCAGTAGTCACCAACCTTTTGGACCTCACAGACCACCAGTGGTCCGCGGACAACCGTTGACAACTGCTGACTTAGACAACAACCCCTGCTCCATGTCTCAGTCCCTCAAGCTCAGCCCCACTATCAACCAGTAGAGGCTCCACTGCTCACTGGCTTGGGTGCCAGAGCAATTAGTATGCAAAAGGCTCTAAAGGCCTTCTCCTCCTGTCCACACTAGCTGATTTAAGTTCCATTCTTACCTTCTTCCCCTCTGCAGAAGGCAAAAATCCAAATCTGATTCACCTTTGCTACCCCAAAGGCTTCCTTAATGCATTACAGTAAATTCTCTAACTGTAGGAGAAAAAAACCTTAGGTAGAAGCTAAGAAAGAAAAGGAAAACCTCATTTTCCCAAGTGAGCAAGCTACGGCACAAATAAATTATAAATTCATATACAATATTTAATAGGCACTGAGCAATACTATGTGCCAGGCATTTCAAGGCAGTAGGACTAACATCCTATGTTTATGTAATATACATATGTAAAGTATGTTTATGTGAAATTTGCATATATAGATGTGGGGATATTGCATTCCATTGGTCATGTTCTACTTCACCTCTCACCATATCCACCACTTTGGGATCTTTATACCCCTAAGCTTTTCGTGTGTGTGTGTGTGTGTGTGTGTGTGTGTGTGTGTGTGTTCCCCCTCTGCTTAAGGTGCTATCTATTTCATAAAAAATAGGAGTATTTTACAGACACCTATGATGTTGTGCTGAAAACAGTTACTGCACCCCCCAAGCTTACATAACCACTGAGCTCCCACATTGGAAGCAGGGCTCATACATATCATTTCACAGTGCTGCAATGGCACGTACAACATGGCTGCTAACCTAGAAAGGCCACATTGAGGTCATGAAGGCCAAGTGAGGCTCCCCCTGAGACAGTGAAATCAAGACATCAAGATGGCCCTAGGCAAAGGAAAACAACTGCAATAGGAAGGGAGTCCAGGGGGTTCAGGAGAAGATTCACGGAGGTTCTTAAGTCTGTGAACTTGGATAAGGAAACAATTACATGTTCACTTTCATTAATCTCTTACAAAAATTTAGCATTTCCTTACACTAGTGAATGTAGGCAATAAACCACAAATAGAAGTGCCTGTGAGTTTCATATCAAAGAAATGTAAATACTCATATTACATCGATTACAGATAGTACAAAATATTGTTTGCTATCATCACTTTGAAGTTACAATAATGAGACCCACTGTTGCAGCTTGTTATTTAATAAAGGATTCAGAAGCACATATTACCATATCACTAATTTGCTTTATAATATTTTGATGGCTATATTTCAATGTAATGGGTTCCTTTAAAATCCTAGGTTAATTTATTTTAAGTATTTGGAAACATTTTAAGAAAGGAGTCAACAAATTTCATCAGATTATAAACGTTAAAGTGCCTATGGGATAAGGAATAGGATATGTGGTGGGAGCAGAGACAAGAACAAAAACCAGAACAAGACTTTCTTTGGATTGGAGGGAGAAGGGAAGGGAAGGAACAGGAGGGTGGGGAGCAGAGTTAACAAAATCAGGCCAGAATGACAAGCTAGTGCTAGGGACAATGGGAGGCCCCCAGAGGGTTTTAAGGTGGTAACAAATTCCTTTCACCGCCATCTGGGAAATGGGTGAAGGACAAAGGGGCAAGCATCAAAGATGAGGTAGGTACAGGAAAATGAACTGGCAGGTTAATGAGTCCCAGTGTCAGTCGTGGTTCTGGTGGGCTATTATGCTAGAGACCAGCACTTTTAGAAAACAGTCATTTGAATATAAACACTATACTAAAAAGAGAAACTCCAAACTTAGTATAACCAATAATCCTAGTTATACTTCTGAAGTTGCAGGTTGCCAAGTAAACCAGCATAAATCTGCTGTTCTTTCATTAAAGTGGGTTTTAATATATAAGTGCGATACATAATACAAATTTCACAGCAAAATAAGAGAATTCAAAGACTTTCCAAAATGTCTTACTACAATATGAATTTTATGGAGGCAAAAGGTTATAAACACAGGACACTGCCTTCTTTTCTAGAATTCAGTTATCTTATAGCTCACTTATTAGGGAATATGTTATTTAGAGAAGTAGAAAATAAACAAAAGGCCTCTGGGGAATCAAAAGTAATTTCAAAATTCATACACAAAAGCAATGACTATTTATCACAGAGGCCCAGATCCAAAATCAGGGACTTTTTAGCTTTACTTTATACAGTAATAGCTTGGTTAACTGGTTTCTCATATTATAATTAATTGCATGATGAAAATATACTTAACACATTCAGAGTAACAATAAGTAGCAAGTGCCAACAAAACTCAGGAAGAACTTGAGTTGAGAGGGGACAGAGAGGGAAATCTTTAAAAAAAAAAAGAAAATGCTTTTAAAGCAGTTCTATCCCTTAAAAGAAATCAGACGGATGGTAAATATGTACAACAGATAAAAGGCAAGCTACATTGAATGCAATCTAGGCAAAAAGCTGAGCCAGTCCTCAAAGTGACTTTTACCAATGCAAATCTGACCACAATGAAAGCCATTTTGTCCTAGATTTTTTATCTGTTAATTTCATCCATTTTCTACCTTTGATATATGTAATAACAGTGGAATAGATGTTGCCCCCTTTAACTCCTATTTTGGTAGGCAGGTCAAGATAAACCCTATCCATAAAATGTGTTCGTCAGAAGTCACTGCTGGAAGATTCCAGTGAGTTGAGGTTTCATTCCATTTTAGTGGCTAATGTGAAGAATGTAGAGAGGATTAAGAAATTGGAGAGTGGAATTTAACTAGATGGGAAATAATAAAGATAATTTCTTAAGAGAATATTTTCATAATCTTGAAATCAGGAAAGCTTACTTCAGCAAAACCCAAAACCCATAAAGGAAAAAATTGAAATACAAAAAAAATAAAAACTTCTATAAGGAACTTCTATAAGGAAAGACACTATAAACACAAAGGATAAAGGACAGACTAAGAGAAAATATTTGCAATTCATTGAGTTAATGTCCAGAACATAGACCTCTGACAAAGCGCAGTAAGAAAAAGACAAATAAATCAATATAAAAATAAGCAAAGGGTATGAACAAAAATAACATGAATGGCCAAAGACTAATGAAAAATGTTCAATACAAAGAAATGCAAATCAGGTTCAATTCCATGGATATTCCCCCTCTCTCCCTTCCTGACCCTTTCCACTCTCTAAAAATCAATAGAAAAATATCCTCAGGTGAGGATTAGCAAAAAAATAAAATAAATAAAGACGCTTTATAATACCAAGTGTTGGCAAGAAGGAAGAGAAAGAAACACTTTCATACACTGTTGGGGTGGTAAATTGGTTAAACCTTTTAGGAAGAAAAAAATCCCTTTCTTCTATAAAAGCTGAGCATTATACCCTTGGACTCATTACCAATATGGCCAGGTGTGAAAGTTGTACGAAAAGAAATCTATTTTTAAGTAAACTAAACAGTGGAAACAACCTAAATGTCTACTGACTGCCTCCACAATGCCAGGCACTCTTCTAGGAAGTGAATGCTAAGGAAGTAGTTAAATGCACTGCGGCACACTGCAGCTGCCCGATGCCACGCAGCATGAAAGAGAGCAGCATGGGAAGAGCTTCAGGACATGGTAAAGTAAGAAAGGCCAAATCACACATGACCTCCATCATTCCATTTATATAAACAAGACAAAAAAGGAAACCCTATATATTTATCTCCATAAATATGAGTGTAAATACACAGAAAGTAGACTGAGTGGGACGAAGTGGGACTGCTTATTTTGCTCTGAAAACATCAGAATTTGATCATGAATTTGAATTTTATATTAGTATATATTCACATTATTTTTCCTTTTGGACACAAAATTATTTCTTACTGGTACCATGTAAATCACAATGCAGTGATACACAATCTGGGGCAAACCCAAATGGCTCTGCAAGCCACCTGGCATTTTGTAAGCCTGTGAGTGCCCTCCAAGTGTTGGTACAGATTGACTGGAAGCCACCTCCCAAAAGCATAGTAAATTTAGGTCTCCCACAATGACAAAAATCAAACACTGACACCCTTATACTCTCTAATATACCCCCAAATCATTCTTCCAAATGCCAGGTAGGTACATAATAATAATACTGAATTATCACTTATATATGGTGGCATGCTTGGATTTCCAGGTGATACACAGGTAATCTAGAAAACAAAACTCACATGTTAAAACAAAAGGGTTGTAACCCTGTACTTAGCATTTTATGGTACAGAACAAACTGCTGAATTAGCTACCCTCAATAGAGGTTCAAACATCCTATTTAAAGATTATCACAACAACCTTCTATAAATACTGCACAATTGAATCTTTGTCTCTTCCACTGACAGCTAATTCATGATCTTTTTTTTAATTCAGAAGGAGAAAACCAGGAGGAGGATTATAGAAATAAGAGTATCCAAAATCTTTTTCTTTTTTTCCTAAATTGGAAGGGGAAAAAAAACAAGAAACTAATTTCTCAACTTGGCCCTGCTTTAGTTTAACTTGAACAAATTGAGAGAAGCTATATTACTACAGCTGAAATAGAGCCAACATTTACTTTGGCAGAAAATAACCAAACCCATCGAAGTTATTTTTTTATTACTACTGAAATGCTATAATAGGAGAAGCAGCATGTTTATTTTTATCCTTTCACAATGGATAACAAAAACTTTCCAAAGCACCCATCGATCTGGGAGGAAGAAAGTAGACACTGGGTAATGCGCACACACAATGTTAACCTAGGTCTAGACTCTAGGTGATGTGTGCCCAGGTATATTCATCATACTGTCCCTTCACCTTCTCTAGTGAACTCTTGTACAATATAAGAAATTGGGGAAAGGGATTTAATCAAATTCATCTGGATGAACCTAGGGCTAACATGGGTTTCTATGGAAATTAGGATAACATTTCCTGCCTGGCTATCAAGTACCAGTGACCCAAGGATAAACCATGTAGGTATTTGCCTAACAACACAATACAGTACCTGTACACCCATGCTGGTCTCCCAGGACAAGGCCCAGTGCCCAGCACACAGTAGATGCTCACTAGCCATGCATGGTGGGAGAATAGAGTATTCACTGAAGTGGAACCTTTGTGGTAGGGGGCCCTGCAGTTCAACCAGTGGTGAAATGGAAGAAGGAAATGGGCAATATAACCACAGCCTTGAAGGACAATGACCTTGAAAGAAAAGAGACAGAGAAAATGAACAGGAATGTTTGATGCAGAAGGGGAGACTGGGATAAGATTGATCTAATAAAGGATTTTACGTAATGCTTAAGAATTCAGCAAAAAAGTAATCTTTTTTTTTTTTTTTTAAAGAAAGGTAACTATGACAACAGCTGGGAGGTTAGAAGGTGGTGTAGCATCAATAATGACCAATCAACACAAGTGCAAATTAATAACGATATAATTTATGTATCACTGTACTGGGAGAGCCAAAGGAATGACACCAGAATTTTAATAAAGTGGTGTTTGTAAAGGCTTTTAAACATTAGCAAGCAGGGAGATAAAGGTAATACACTTGATTTCTGACAACATAGAGGGTAATGGACCAAGTGATATTTCATAGGATTTCAACTGTATGTGGGATCTAAAATAAACAAAACAAACAAGCAAAACAAAAACAGCCTCAGATAGAGAACAAAGTGATCGTTGCTAATGGTAAGATTCTCCCTCCACACAGCCAACCAACCTAGAACTCCTTCCTTCCCCAGGGCTGTCCCAGTGCTGGGTGCATAACAGCGCCAAACATTTGGGACACACTGACAGTGATTTACATAATTCCCTAAATGCAAATTGACAGATATATGCTCTGTCTCTCCAGGAACATTTACACTCCTTTTTGGACAAAGATCATGTCTCCGACACACTGTTAAATTTACCAGGCCATAGAATGCTGAAGCATTATAACAGGTGTACAAAATCTGATGGCTCTGCACTGTCCTGCTTTTTCTGCAAGTCAGCCAAAACTGGACACTCACGGGGAGGAGAAGGACTAACACAAAATTAAATTAAGTAGGACATTTATCAAGTCAAACTTTTCTCAAGTTAGGTAGCTTAAATGGGAAAGGAAAGAAGGAAACATCCATTCAACTCCTTCCCTCCAGCAAAGCCTCTCTTCCTCATTAGCATCATAGAGAAAGAAATGCAAGGCAAATTTCCCTCTAACTTTTCTTCAGAAAATTAAGGCAATTTTTTTCCCTACAAGCTGCTTAAACATTCTGTTTCCATGCAGTAGCAATAAACAGCCTCGCCATAGCACTTGTTAACCTTTTTTTTCTTCTAAGAAAATATCCCCACTGCCCCAAAGCCCCACTATTCACAGCTTAATTTGCAAACCCCATTAGACAAAAAGTAGCAGAAAATTGTGTGTCCCACTTCATGCAGCACCTTCCCTGTAGTAGTGACATAAGCAATTAAGCTAATATGCCTGTGTCCCAAGAGGAGGAAAGGGGACAAAAGTCTCAACTTTTCTAAATGGAATAAAATTTTCCTCCACTACAGAAGCAAGGTTCAGAGGGTGAGACAAGGAAATTGCAAGGCAGTTAAATTTACTCTTTAATAATACAAGACCATAATCAACTTCAAGTCCTTAAACTTACACTATGCTTTTATACTGGGATACTCATGTAATTTCAAATGTATTACTGTAAAATCCTGGTCACTGGAGAGGCAAGAGACTGGGGGGATTAAACGGACTTTAATTAAAATATAATCTAAGTCCAGCTAATTCAAAGCATCTGACTCCAACACCTAGTCAGCTGGGAAACAGCAGCTGCTTCCAATTACAAGCGATTCTGAATTAACCGGTATCAGTATCTAATGAAGAAGCTGTGCATGTAGAAAATTTTCCAAATCAGCTGTGCACAGCACACAGCCTTTAAAAAAAAAAAAAAAAAAAAAAAAAAAAAAAAAAAAAAAAAAGCTAAAGACCCAAAGGCCTATCTATTAACCATATTCTAGGTCAGGGCAGTTTTTCAGCTTGCTCTTGTCCCCAAAGGCCAGTCTTTCTGTTGCCCCTATATTGTGCTTTCCAATCGCAGATCCTGAACATAGACACTTCACAAAGCAGATATGACAGCTCTTCTCCTGCTGCCCGCACACTCTTGCCTCCCTCTATTCTGACACCCATAGGTCGTGAGCTCAAGTGAGAAACCCAGATAACCCAGCAAAACCCATTTTTAATCCTAACACACAAATTTGGAAGCCAGAAAGACCTCTTGTGGCCTCTATAGAAACAGCAAAACTATAAAGGCCTAATCTCCTTCAGCCAGGACACTCCTACCAGCCTCTTTGGAAAGAACATTCCAGAAGGCTATCCAGCTTCTAACTGCAGGTGGAGCTTTAGACCAGCAGATTCTCAATAGCTTTTTTTCCCCCCCAATAGCTTGTTAAGGGTCCTACTGATGTGATAGATGGGAGAGTGGAAAATAATGGAAGGAGAAGTGGAAACCTCTAAAATCTTCTTAGATGCAAGTAAAACTACAGAAGCCAAGCAGCAGCATTAAGAGAAAAACCCAGATGCAAAAGTCAGCCAACCGCACTGCTGGCTCTCATCTTCTAAATCACCCTTTCATACATAAAAACTCAAGCTCTAAACCCTCCCTCTCACCTCCTGTGCTGATATATAATAAAGCACTCTGGGGACATCAGTTACTAAGGTTGTGTTAAATTATCTGAATTAATTTGGATCTGAGAACCCAACAATGCTTGCTGAACTGCCCTTTCCCCCCACACGTCCTGTCTTACAAACAGAACATGTTTCTTTATAACAAAATACTAGATAATACACAGAAACCTTTAGCTTTTCTGTGAAAATAAGGATCACTTAAATTTCTAGTTAATAGGCAAAAATCCACTGGGTTCTTACACTGCCACGGAAGCACACAAAAACATTATGGCTGTCCCTAAAAGTCTCATAAATTCAAAGAATAGTATTTCATAATGTCCAAAAACCTTGTTTTTTTAAAAAGAGGAAAGGAGCTGAAACCGGTTTGGCTCAGTGGTAGAGCGTCAGTCTGCAGACTGAAAGGCCCCAGGTTCGATTTCGGTCAAGGGCATGTACGTTGATTGCGGGCACATCCCCGGTAGGGGATGTGCAAGAGGCAGCTGGTCGATGTTTCTCTCTCATTGACGTTTCTAGCTCTCTATCTCTTTCCCTTCCTTTCTGTAAAAAATCAATAAAAATATATATTAAAAAAAAAAAAGAGGAAAGGAAAAAGAACAGATAAATTTGGAGAAATACAGAATGTGGGACAAACGAAACCAATAGGGTCTTCAGTGAGTCTTCCCACAGAATGAGGCTGATCTTCAGGAATGCAGAATCCTATTAATTTCTAAATATCATGCTTCAAAAAAAAAAAAAAAAATGCCCTTAGAAACAATTTTGTAAAGAACACAATCATTATTTAAAGATCAATCATTATTTAAACTTCTTTACTTTTATAAGTAAGGGCTTGTATTGTCCCAGAGGAGGCACAGTGGGAACATGTGCAGGAGAAAAGGAGATTATAAACACTCATCCATCCCATGTATAAATCTTTAATCATTTGGCTATTCAATTCAGTATATGTTTAGAGAGAACCCACTATGTGTACTCATTATTGTTAGCAAACAAAAAATATTTTTTTAAATAGTCTCAAGGCATCAGTGTACAGCAGTGTGGGGAAGATTAGGATATGCAGTTACTCTTAATATGAGAAAGTTTCGATGTTTCTAAGCAGGATCCTCCCCAGCTCCACCCCCAGAAACTGAACGAGTAAAAAATAAAAACCCACAAAATCCAGTAAGCACCGATTCTGAATAGTCCAACTTCCTTCTCTATAAATAGCCACTTAATAGGTTTTATTTTGCATGCTGATAACAACACATAAATGCAGTCTCTTAACCTATCATACCTTTTAACCCGAGAGAAAAGATCTATTTAACACTTGGGAGAATAATTTTTCACAACATTACTAGGGGGTAGGGTCGAGGGGGAGCTGGGTTTATAAATTCAGTGACAGTGTAGCAATAAAATCGCAATAGTAATCAAATGCACAGGAAGTGCCAGACATTCCAAATCATTTGGCACAGAATCTATACATAACAACCCTCCCTCCCCCACCCCCCACCCCACCACCACCACCACCACCACCACCACCACCACACACACACACACCGCACTTTACAGATACGAAAACTGAGACACAGAGAGATTAAGTAAATTAGGAGATCAAGAAAAAGACAAGAATCATAATTGAAGCCCAGGGATCTGACTACAGAACCTGGAGGCAGTACTCCTGCCAAGATGGGGAAGACAGCACAAACCTTCAAAGTGAAATAGGATTAGGATTCAAATCTCAACTGGGAAGAAGATTTGAATAGCCTTGTTTCCTCAACTGCAATTGAGGAAAAATGCCCACTTCGCAGGGTTGTGGTTAGACCTGGATAGGTAAAATACTGTCCATAAAACATTTATTTTTAGGTAAGTTTTTAATCAAAGTACTCCAATAGAGAACTTTCCTTTCTTTAAAAGATATACAAACATAAACTCATCATTTCAACATGAGTTCTGGATAGAAACCAGCAAGAAAGCAAGGGCTCTACACAAAAATTCCTGTGACTGCTCTGTGTTTACCAAATGAGACATGACAGAGTTTGGGGAAATGTATAACACTATACAGACAGTGCATTATAACTAGTTGTCTGTAAGGAAACAACACCAGGCTTCCTTCCAGAATAAGAAGTGAATGGTCCTCAGAGAGGAGCATTCAAGACACTGAGCCAAAAGAGGTTTCTTTAAGCACTGCTTGGGTTTTACAACCCCATCACTGCTGTTGTGTTATTCCACCCTCCTGGGCGCCTTCCCCTCCCTCCATCCTCCCACCCCCCAATGCTTGTCTCTAAGACCTGAAACTTGGAGCCACCAGTCAGTCAATCCTGGACTGCTGTAGCACTGGAATGGAACCATTAGCCACAGCAAGATTAACAGATCACAAACAGTGCTTCCCATCACTGTTTTTATTTTATTTTTAACTTTTTTTGTTGTTTTAATCCTCACCCAAGGATATTTTTTCATTCATTTTTAGGAAGAGTGGGAGAGCGAGGGAAAGACAGAGAGAAACATTGATTGGTTGCCTCTGGCATGAGCCCCGACCAGAGCCCAGGCAGGGGAGGAAGCCAGCAAGCAACGTACATGCACTTAACCAAAATCGAACCCGGGACCCTTTGGTCCAACGGGAACCAACAGATTGTCCGCGGACCACTGGTGGTCCAAGAGGTCCAAAAGGTTGGCGACCACTGATTTAAGGAAACATTTGGAGCAGCAGTGCCAACCGGTGTCCCTGAGGTCTGGAAGGTTGGCGACCATTGCTTTGGTCTGAAGTCCACCACTATCTACTAAGCCAAACCAGCTAGGGCCCATCACTGTTTTTAAACATCATTCAACTGTGGGAGAATGAATACCATGATCTTCAGCCTCTGCTGGTTCAGAAAGCTGGATCCCCTAAGATGACAACTTCCAAACATTTTTTTGGTAGAGGAGATCTTTGGTAATGAAAAGAGGGAGAGAACCACTGCACAAACTACCCACAAGAATAAAATTAGTCCTAACCCCTTGCTTTGATGCAGGAAGATGCCCAGAGAGCCTGGGAGAAATGCAGAATCTCAGGCCCCGCCACAGACTGCTGATTGAGAAGATCCCTGTGTGATTCCTATGCACTAGTCTAAAACTCTCATATTTGGTCTCAATCCAGGATTTCCCTCCCCATGTCCTTCCACTCCACCAGAGTAAAATACATGCATACTAGAGGCCCAGTGCACCTAATTCGTGCACAGGTGGGATCCCTCAGCCTGCCCAGCAATCGAGGCCTATTGGGGGACCAGCCAGCAGGCCAGTGGGAAGTACCCCAGGAGGATGGCAAGCCAAGCCAGCCTCACCACCCCCATCAGGGCCTATGGGGGGGAGGGAGAGGCAGCAGGTCAGGTAAGGGGGCAATTGAGGAGGGGCAACCAAGGGGAGGGGCTGCAGGTGGTTGGAGGGGGCCAACCAGGGTCCAGATCAGGATGACTGGCTGACACAGTGCCTATCATGGTGACCAGTCATTCCGGTCATTCTGCCATTAGGGTCACTGGGCTTTCATAATACAGACTAGCGGCCCAATGCACAAAATTCGTGCACAGGGTGCAGGGGAGGACCTCAGTCAAGCCTACACCCTTTCACAGTCCAGGAGCCCTCAGGAGCTGTCCAACTATTTTTTTTTTTTAAATCACCCTGTACTTAAGTTTCCTACTAACACCTCCTTTTAAACTCCCCTCACTCTCACATTCTGTTTCTTTTTTTTATTTAACTATTTTCCTGGCCTCACCCCATTTTAGCATCCTTCTCCTTCCTGCTCTTTCTCTCCCTCTGAACCTCCTGCAGCTCCTCTCCCTCCCTCCATTCCTCCTTCCTCCCCCTTCATTCCCCACGTCTGTCTCCTTCTTACTCCTCCAACCCCCCTCCCCACCCATTCTCCTTTCCCATGTGCGCCTGAACCCTGCCTCTCTCCCTCCTTCCCTATTATTACCCCCTGCCCCGCACCATGTTCACTGGTTTCTCTTTTAAACCTTCACCTTTCCTCTCTGGGACCTGCTTCCAGCCCCGCCTGAGCACACTTTATTAAAGCTTCCGTTCGGGGGGTGTTAACCCCCAACCCAGGGCCCAACCCTGGCCAGGCCTTTGCTGACCCCCTTCTCCGGCCTCCCCGCCACTCTCCTCCTCCCATTCCCTCCCTGGGACACCCCAACTTCTAGTCAACAAAGTACATTTAATGCACTACCAACCTAACCCTGGCCAGTGTCTTTGGGATCCAGCCCTCGGGGACAAAAGCAGTACCCTCCTTAGTGTCGACGAGGCCCCAGCTGAGCTGTGCCTCCCCTCCCAGCGCAGGGCGCCCAGCCCAGCGAGGGTGGCCGAGGCCCACACGGCCCGATACTGCTGCCACAGAGCAGGAGCACCGCCACCCAGAAGGCCTTGAAGTATCCACCCCTCCATCCCAACGGCTCATGCCTGGGGCCTGGGGCCTGGGGCCACCACCTTCCTCCCATGTCTAGGCGGGGCTATACGAGGCTTCCCGCTCCTCGCCAGCACAGTTGCTTCACCGCCCCCACCCCACCCCTGCTCTCTACACCCTCCCGTGTGCAGCCCGCATTTCCTTCCCTTTTTCATTCCTGTGTCTTTTTCTTGTTCCTTTTATGTATTTCTGTTTCTCCTCTTGGTCTGTCTGCATGCAGGCCTGCCGTCCTCTCCCTCTCCTTTCTTATCCCCTCCTATTGTATCCTACCCTACCTACCCCGGGCCTCACAGCTGCCTGAGCAGAGGCAAGGGCGCAGCCTGCTGAACAGTCGTTATGTGACGGCATCCCAGATAATTTGCATACTCTTCTATTATTAGTATAGATAATTGGCCATATATGCAAAGTAGATAATATATATGTGTGGAATTAAAACTGAATAAAGTAAAAGAGAAATCAGGCTGCAAAAAAAGAGAAGTATAAGAAGTCAAAAATCATGTTCCAATCATCCACTACAACTTCACAACTAAGAAAAACTAGACTGTGGAAAGGCAAAGTAAGTTACATGCAGAGCAAAAACTCAAACCAGAACCCAATGCCTCTATAACAGTCACTATCAAGCCCAAAGGTACCTTTCAAGTTCTAGCTCTACTACCTATTAGCCTGACAGGACTCAAAACCATTCAGCTTCTTAAAATATCAATTCCTATGAAATGAAAGGAGATGTTCAGACTAACAAATGATTACGACGAAATACACAAATCCCCAACACCCCATATCTACAGAAGTACTAAGGAATTAGCATATTCCCTTTTAAATATTCCTTGTGTTTAAAAAAAAAAACAAAAAAAACCACACACACACACACACACACACACACACACATTTCTATATAACTTCTCAGGGGGGCAAAAAATGAAAAGGTTGTGATGAAGCTAACTCAATCTCCTTGCAAAACTCAATTTAAGGTCATGTCACAGAATATTAAATTTACCTATCTTCATTCTGTGAGGTAAATCACATAAATACCCTTTCTGCTGACAATCCAGGTCTGAAGTGACAACAGTTCACTTCTGGACTCAGACCGAACACTGGTCTATTCATCAGTGGAAACACCCCAGACGTACATAAATGCTGCCTGAAAAACAGAGAGTGTCTTCCTATAGAGCTAGAGTGGATTTCTGTGAACATTCAATAACAAGAAACCAATTAATCACCCAAATGTTCAGAGGGTATCTCCAAAGTGCACTAAAAGATTAAAATGCCAATGTAAGAAGTCAGTTATCAAGGCAGAACCTGCACTTTTTAGATAAGAAGTTTTATAGCCCAGTGGCTTGGTCAGGGTTTGGGGGTGGAGCAGTGAGTGTGGGGCATTCAGATTGGGTTGGGAGGAGACAGAAAGCTAACTATAAGGACTTTTCTCCTTCAACAAGGAAGCAACCAACTAACAAAGTGGCAACCATTTTGAGGCCACCAAGAGATGTTGGCTCAGCGCATGTTTTTTTGATAAACTCTAGGATATTCCCAAGAACAAACCAGACAAGGAGCCTTAAATTTCCTCACCGGGAACAGCTGCTGGCACTTTCCACCTTGCCTGCCACTGGCACCTGCCTTGACTTTAAAAGATTTGACAGAAGAGTTATAGCCCTGAACTTCCTCGACTTTAATTAAACTTGGCGTCCACTTCTGAAAAATCCTCAAGTTTTAATTTTGTTTTGTAGTCCCACTAATGCTTTTAAATGAGAGATGCTGTGAAAAGGGGAAGCAAATTCTTTGCAGCTGTGTTTGAGCATCCTGCCAACTGAAGCACAGGAAGAAGCTCTCCCATGTTAAAAATTTCCAACTGGGAGATTTACAAAACAGCACGGGAGAATAGATGGTGGGGAGGAAGACATGCAAGGGAAAGATCTGCAAAAGGCTCCCTTTTTGTTTTTAAGTCCCAGGAGCCTTTGGAGGCTGTCATGCTTCAGCGATTGCTACCCCCTCCCACTTCACCCCCTTTCTAAAGCCATCGTCCTTTCCATACAGGCTTCCAGATAGAGGTGCATATTCTGTAGAACTACTTCTTAGCTGTTCCTTTATTTTACTCCCGTCTCCCCAGGCCTCCCCAACAGCCATTCTGTCACAACTGGATAATGGAAAGAAGCTTAACAGGGAGGTAGCAACTATTTTCCTCCGACTAAATGAAGTCCTGAACTTAAGCTGCACTTCTAAGAAGGAAATGACAATCATTTTGGCAAATGAATTTTTTAGTTTCTCTTAGCAGCAGTAAGATAACCATTGTCAACAATAGCAAAAGCTCAAAAATGAGCTTTTTGGTTGTATTGTTAAAGCTCTTATGTGGGAAAATCTAGCTATGCCATTATGAAAAGCTAATTCAGGTCAAATGCACCATCTGAGAGGGTTTGGAGATACTATTTTAAATTTCTGTATCGGTTCTGGTAATAGTAATAGGCTTTGCAAAGAAGGAAAAAAAGTGGTGGTCACCACCCCTTATCACAATTTTCAGTAAGCAGGTAGGCAGTTAGGAGCAAAGGTTTCACTATCACCCACCACCCATCCACCCTGGCCAACAAGAGATGCGGGGAGAGGAGAAGGCCATAACCCCACTATGGCCAAGAGAATAAATGACTGAATCCCTCTACAACTCTGGCATTAAGTTCTGACTCACTAGCATTCTGGAAGGCTATGTCAATGTGCACTACATGGAACCAACTATCCTCCTGCTGTGTCCTCTGATGAACAGAAGTTATTTCCAGGGCCCCAAGTAACACAGCATCCTCAGGAACATAGGTAAAATACATAGCCCTCCAGGGATGAACACGCACACAGTCCGATAGCAGTCCTATCCCATATCTAGAAGACTGCACAATATCAAAGAAATGTTAGACTAACAGCCGGGAGACCCTCTAAGGTCCTCAGTAATGAGATGAGAATAAAATCTCCTTCCTACATCATGGCAGACTTTTGAAGACAGAAGAGCCAATGAAATGTCCTCCCACAAAGAATTTAACAGCATGGGCTCACCAGAAAGCTCACCAGAACCAGTGTGCTCCACTCTCAGAGTATTCCAAGTCTGTTTCCATTTTACTATCATTTGAAACCTGATTCTAAAAACAATGTTCTACCTGGACTATTTCACAACTGACACACTTACAGTTGGTTATGATTCAGGCGCTCCTCTCCCAGTTGCTGACATACCCAGGCCTTTTGCTTCCCGTCAAGCAGATTTCTAAGCCAACCACTTCTATGTCTGTGTGGGAAAAGGCACTTGGTTCTACATCGAATGCTAGTGAGCGCTCCCCACAGTTTGTTTTGTTTTGTTTTGTTTTGTTTTCAGTGGAGGACACTGAGGTCAAGAGAATGATACTCCAGAAAGCTCAAGCTCTCTGGACACATTTTTTATGTTCAGAGTGTTCAGCTCACCATCTCTCCTTACAGTCAAAGGAGAACAACTTGATTAATAGTCTGCCATCCAGCAATTTGTAATGTGCCTGTATTATTCCAAACTCTCCCTCAAAGCAGCTTAAGAAAAGAGACACTGATACATGCAGGTGGAAGGGAATGCCTATCATGGAGGGGCACTTACTAAACACCTCCTCTTTGCTCACTGGGGCACCTACATCCCATTTACAGTGGAGAATACTGAGGCTGCCTTCAGATGAGGCTCAGTGGTCTTCCAGGCACTCAGCTGGGAAGAGGCAGGATGGACATTCAGTGGCCAGCTGCCGTCCTTATTTAGATCGGAAAGTACTTAGTTACAACAATAAGTCTCCGGGGGTCATGAAGTGACGTTCACGTGAATGAACAAACACAAACACACCCACACACAGACCACGTGCATGCCCACACATACTTGCCTGAGTATGTATTCACAAAACCGTTTTTGAAAACAGTGTTTTCAACCAAACTAAAATTAAGAACACATTTTTGCTTCAAGATAACTCAATAGAAGCAGAAGCGGCTTTGATAAAAGATTCCTAAAGCTCAAAATATACAACACCCTAGCCAGAAGTAGGTTGGGCAATGGGGTTTCCTGAAGCGCAACCAAGCACTACTAGGTGGGGAACAATGACCATGAAACTGCTGTTTCCTTATGAGGCCCTGCAAATTAGTCCTTCCCCCAGGGGGAGGGGATGTGAAGCTTGCTCTCTGCTATTTCCCAGTTCATGGCTACTATTCCAGGGTGAGTGTGTGTGATGGTAATGGGATGTTGTCAAGAAGTAAAAATTCTAAACTGATATTTGTATTTCTTCTCTGATGGAAGTTCACTAAAAGTAAGAATTAAAATATACTTGATCATTCTCTCCCCTTAAAAGAGCTCTTTAAAAGAGATGCAGAAGGATCCCCAAATTCTGCTTAGTCAGCACAAATACCACATGGGATCCACTAGACCTATTTGTCCTCTTGGGTTTCAGATGCTTTGTAGGGTGAAACGTGGAGACAAAAGAAATTAAGAAGAGTATATGTGGCAGATATTTAAGATAAATCTAACCAGTACTGACCTATAATTTGGAGAACCTGCACCTTGTGCCATCTTTTTCATGAACATGGGAGAGCACTCTGGGACATTTCCAGCTGGCAGGAAGGAAGCACCATTATTTATCCAGTTGGCTCAGACACCTGGCAAGCTCCACTTTTAAAACCTTTACAGCCTGTCTCTGTCACTCCCAAGATGGCAGACCTACTGAGCTCCATGGAAAAACCACCCAGCCTCAGTGACCGGGAGACCTGGCACAGGACCTGCGAGCAGGCTGCCTACCTGAAGAAACTACAGAAGCAAGAGAAACAACAGAAATGGAGTTTCGTAAAAAGATGGAGAAAGAGGTGCCCAATTTCACCCAAGACAGTGGGCAGATCAAGAAAAAGTTTCAGCCGATGAGCAAGATAGAAGCATTCTACACCATGTGGTGGAAGTGGCTGGCCTGACATACATCTCCTTCAGGGAAGATGATGAATTTCACTATTTCATAATCTTCAAAAAGGAGTTTGCACCCTCAGATGAAGAGCTAGTGGAGAGGAGTGGGACCCCAGGAGGCTGAGGATAAACAGAAGCTGAAGGAGCTGGCACAGCGGCAGGAGGCAGCTCAGCAGGGACCCGTTGTGGTGAGAGTACAAGGACAAGTACAGCCACCTTATCAGCTAAGGGGCAGCCAAGGATGCAGCCCATATGCTTACAGGCCAACAAGACCTATGGCTGTGGCCAACAAGAGGGACACATGCTCCACTTAAGAGGCTATGAATGAGATATGAGCCAAGAAGCATTGTGGCAGAGTGGGGAAGAGTTGCCACCTACCTCCTAGGCGCCCTAGCTCTCCGGGGCAGGGCAGGGAGGGACAGGCTGCTGCTATTAAAACCCATTCTGGAGCCCAGCTCTGAACCACCTCCTAACAGCTATCACTTAGGCTGTAGGAAGCAGGTGTCTGATTTGTCACTGTCGAGTTTGGTATGTATGTGGGGGGTGGAGGTGTTGTGTGTGTATGTGCAAGGGAGTAAATGCATAGGTGGGTATTTAATCTGTATTATTCGTTCTCCTTGGAACTTTCTTCCCCATGGGCCTGGGATTACTTTACATTCAATAAACACTGTTTGACCAAAAACAAAAACTATACACACTGCCCTCCAGCTTCAATGAATCATGGCTTTCAGAAAGACCCCTGAAGCTAAGGAGGGGGCTAGAAATAAATCACATTAAAACAAAAGGAGGGCTGGGACAAATCCACACTATCCAGTGAAAGACCATGGATACAGGTCCCAAACACATGAGTGTCCAGCCCAAAAGAGACTGGACATGCTGACATGGCTATCCTGGGTCTACAGCCACTGATGGGCCCTGCAGGGACACCCACTAATTGATTGGAAAGTGACCTGTCCAGTGGGTCTTTCTGTAGCCAATAAGTAGCCTTAACCTCTGACTGTATCCATGGGTAGAAATGAAGGCAATTCTCAAAGCAGTGCCCCTTCACAAAATAAATCCCACAGCACTGAATCCAGAATGTTACTGTACAGCTATCTGGAGTCCCAGCTGACAATCCCATATTTATTTGGAGCAGGGAGGGTGATTAAGGCTTTAAATTCAATTACAATTATGGAACTCTGAAAAACTTACTAAAAGAATGAATCCAAACCTACATTTGAGATGCAGAACTAAAGAGACAAGAATTCAGAGTCCCCACCTTGTCCAAAGGGGGGTCAGTCCCACAACACAGACTGGATCAGGGACTGTTAAAGACAAGGACTGGCTGCATTCAGCCAACATTATAAGAACAACCAACTGGTCCTGTTCCTTAGTCTTGTGCTTTTAAAGGACGGTCGATGTGCCAACTATTTTAAAGCTCTAACACACTAATTCTGTAAACAATAATGGCTACAGCCTGCACAATGCGCACTGGAATGGATTCCTCAACTTGGCCTCATCACTTATGCAGCTGATGAAACAAACACTGACAGCTTTTTTGCATTTGTAAAGGCCCCACAGCAGCTGTGGTGATCCCACCATAGAGCAATGAATTAAGCCTGAAACCCAGCTGGGTCTGAACAGAAGCCTTTTTTGCACAATACAGCAAGACTATCATTGTTAACCTAGGCATTATTGGGAAATATTCTGCATTACATTATAGGGCAGTTCTAACTCAATTTTTTAAAATTAGCTCTAATAAGCAATTTTAGTAGGAGGGATGTGGCACTTGCTTTTAAAAAAGCACAAGTATTTGTGCAGGTTATAGGTACACCACACAAAGGAAGCTTGGCAGGACAGATTTCCAGTTAAACAATGCAAAGTTTAAAACAGTAACTCCTTCTTATGCACACATTCATGCATACACACTCACTGACATCTACCTTCCAAATTGAAGAAGGTATATAACCTTGAAACTTCCTGGTTATTTGACCACAACAGAAAAAAATGTGGAATATAACTCCCCATTAGGTAAGCCAAATCCATGACCTAAGCACAAGAGTCAATTTGGAACAGAATGCTGTACTTGAAAAACTAGAGTGTGACAAAGCATGATTAATATCATTAGGAAGGACATTTTTTTACACTGAACTTGAGAGTACTCTGTAATAAATAAAATTCCAAATGCTGACAGACACACCAGGAACCTCAAGAAAAGGCCCGGACATCCATACCAAGATGCTCACTCCTCCCTGAGATGTAGAGCATGCACTCCCCACTTCTCTAAATGCTTTGGGACACCCTCAGGCCACGTGAGTTTTTCAACACCCAGCCTCTATTGCCTCATACTTTCCCTGAACACTTCAATATGAGCAAAAAGTGCCTGACTCAAATAAGAGGCCAATCTCATCTCAACAATTTCACACCAACTTGGGAAAATAAATCTGGCAAAAATCAGAAAAATCAAAAGAAAACATGGTCCCTAACCGGATATGCTCAAAGGACAGAGCACAGGCCTGTGGACTAAAGGGACCTGGGTTTGATTCCAGTAAAGGGCAAGTACCCTGATTGTGGGCTTGATCCCCAGTTGGGGGTATGCAAAAGGCAGCTGATAGATGTTTCTCTCTCATTTAGGTTTCTAACTCTCTATCCTTCTCCCTTCCTCTCTGTTAAAACCAATAAAATATATTTTTTTAAAAACAAAACAAATAATACTGCCGAAACCGGTTTTGCTCAGTGGATATAGCATTGGCCTTCGGACTGCAAGGTCCCGGGTTCGATTCCGGTCAAGGGCATGTACCTTGGTTGCGGGCACATTTCCATTAGGGGGTGTGCAGGAGGCAGCTGATAGATGATTCTCTCATTGGTGTTTCTAACTCTCTATCCCTCTCTCCTAAAGCAAGTTTGGAGGGAGCAACAAAATCAGGGAGAATTTCTAGGTAGATAGTTCTAGTACCCCTAGTGCTTTGCCAAAGAATGACAACACAGTTAACCACAAGTAAAAAAAAAAAAAAAAAAAAAAAATTGAAGAAAATAGTTCCTCGTCCTCTGCACTCCCAGAGGAGCCAGCATTTTAAATTCTACCTCTCCCAAAACTATGTGGTAAATGCTATGTGATGATGCATTTGAAGAGCCACACTATAGCCAAAAACGCCTGAGTCCCAACAAAAAGTAACTCACCCCATGATGAAATTCGAAGTCCCACCTTTTTTTCACACTTAAGCAAATGGAGAATCTGGTTCTAGCATAAATATGTGTAAACAGTGTTTACAGTATGCAAAAGGACAGAAGAAATAAGACATAGTGAAGCGGGCCAGTCAGGCAGGAAAGAAAATGAGAATCCGCCCCTTTAAAGGCAAGGCAACTGCCCAGAAGCAGAGGGTACAATATGGCACTGCTGAATAGAACAGAGGAGGCTGGAAACAAAAGCTGAGAATAACAGCTTAGCAGGTTAGTAAAACAGCGGTAAGACAATTTAATAATAATGCATGTGCATAATTTTCTAATTCAGAGCATTAGAAAATTATGCACATTAGGGCAAAAACATCAACCTCACAAAAACGTATACATAAATACTCATGGCAGCAAATTCATTAACAGCCAAAAGGTGGAAAAACAAACCTACATGTCTAACAGCTAATGGATGGATAAGCAAAGTGTGGTATGTCCATGCAATGAAATATTACTCGGGCCTAAAAAGGAATGAAGTACTGATATATGATGCAACATAAACAAACCTTGAAAACATTATGCTAAGTGAAAGAAGCTAGTCATAAAAAGCTACCTATTGTATAATTCAATTTATATGAAGTGTCTAATACAGGCAAATTCATAGAGCAGAAAGTAAATTAGTTGTTACCAGAGACTGGGGGAACTGGAATGAAATAACAAGTGACTGACTGCCAACGGGTTTGAAGTTTCTTTTTCAGGTGATGAAAATGTTCTAAAATGAATGGTGATGATGGTCACACAACTCTAAATATACTAAAAACCACTGAATTGTTAAGAGGAAAAAAATGTATTTTCATCTAAAGTCACTCAGGGAAAGACAGATGTCTCAATTGCCTTTTATTTTGAACTACCATTGAAACAGGCAAAGAAAAATAGTTGAACTTCCCAAAGAACTGGAATAAGTTGGGGATATAAGAAGAGTTTTGTGTTGTTGTTGTTTTGTGTGTGTTTTTTTTAAGGCTAAAAGGACTGACACTTTGCTAAAGATATAGCAGAAAGGATATATACTAAGAATATACTGGATCCAAAAACTATGGTACATCTACACAATGGAATACTATGC
Source organism: Pipistrellus hanaki (assembly GCF_964339955.1). Lineage (NCBI taxonomy): Eukaryota > Metazoa > Chordata > Mammalia > Chiroptera > Vespertilionidae > Pipistrellus > Pipistrellus hanaki. The sequence goes on along the minus strand of NC_140504.1, from coordinate 124,113,738 downwards.
TGCCATAAAAAAGGAATTCTCATCATTTGCAGCAACCTGGATAGAACTAGAGAACATCATGCTGAGTGAAATAAGCCAGTCAATGAAAGAGAAATACCACATGACCTCACTCATTTATGGATATTAAAGAACATTATAAACTGATGAACCAAAAGTCAGATATAAAGACAGTAAAGCAACAAGCAGACTGTCAAATTACAGCGGGGAGGGTAGGGAGATCTGGGGGAGATAAGAGATCAACCGAAGGACTTGTATACATGCATATAAATAAAACCAATGGACACAAAACTCTGGGGAGGGAGGGTGTGTGTGTAGGGGGGGGGGGGACAATGTTAAAATATGTACACAGATAATAATTTAATAAAAAAAAAATTTTTTTTAAGAATATATATACTGTTTATTAGACTGTAAAGTGCCATGTTATGTGGTGGAACTTTAATTTCCCAAAAAATAAAAACTGCAACTTTAGCCTTCCTATTTCCCTAATAGTGTGGGCTTTAAGTGAGTGAGAATCAACCATTTAAACATATTTATTTAGTGTCACCACCAACTCAGATAAGTCCCTTAGTCTTAAATCTATCTTTGAATTCATAAATTAGGCCGAAAGCAGTTAGGAGAAAACTCCAAAGGCAAGCTTATCACCTTTTTTAAGTTATTAACACTTTTAAAAATCGTTTGCCCTGGCCAATTGCTCAATGGTTAGAGCATCAGTCCATAGATCAAAGGGTTGCAGTTAGATCCCAGGCCCTGGTTAGGGCACATGTGGGATGTGTTTCTCATGTAGATAATTATTTCTCTCTCTCTCCCTCTCTGTTTCTCTCTATCCCCTCTCCTCCCCTCCCCACTCCTTCTCTCCCTTCCCCTCTCTCCCAACCTCCCTTCCACTCTCAAAAAATATATCCTATCTAATAAAAGAGTAATATGCAGATTGACCATCACTCCAACACACAAGATGGCTGCCCCATGTGGTCAAAGATCCTGCCCCCATGTAGACACAAGATGGCCACCACAAGATGGCCAGCAGGGGAGGGCAGTTAGGGGTGACCAGGCTGGCAGAGGAGGGAGTTGGGGCAAACAGGAAGGCAGGCAGGCGAGCAGTTGGGAGCCAGCAGTCCTGGATTGTGAGAGGGATGTCCGACTGCCCATTTAGACCCGATCCCATCGATCCCATCAGGATCTAAATGGGCAGTTGAACATTCCTTGAGGGATCCCAGATTGGAGAGGGTGCAGGATGGGCTGAGGGACACCCCCCCCCCCCACCTCACTCCCTACACGAATTTCATGCACCGGGCCTCTAGTATAATAATAAAATAAATGGAAAAAATATCTTCAGGTAAAAGTTAAAAAAAAAAAAAATCTTTAACACCCAGCAGAGAGGATTATTATGGGAGAAAACAAAAGTGACCATGAAGCACGATCCCAGGCCTATACCTAATGCCTGCCCAGAGAAAGCAGTTATGCTTGGGAAAGGTGTTCTGTTCTTTACTGAGATGACCTCTATATACAAAAAAGAATGCCTCTTTAATATGTACCACTAAGGTCTTCGTTTGTATTAAACAACTGTAAGCAAACAATGTTTGACTGTAAAAGCTTTTGCAAGTCAAAAATAATGGCCTTACTAGGCAAACTGACTGTTCTTTATAATCATCATTTATACTCCCCCAAGAGGCTGTGCCTATTGCTCCAATAAATTCTGGAAAGAAATAACATGACAACTGCAGCAAGTCTCATAGAAGGAGGAAAGCAAAAAAGGCCAGTTGAGTAGAAAATGTGTTTCATTTTAGGCAGTGTCAGTGTTGGGGTAGCAATCACATCACTCATTTGGTGCAGGGAGTAGAATTAGAAGGAAGAGAAAAACACACCACTTTTTAGCTCCAGATATTTCCAAATCAGACCCATCCTCCCCAACTCCCATGCTTTTCAGCTTACCAGGGTCATAAGAAAGCCCACTTTAATAGCATCATTAAAGTTCTGATTTATCACAACTACAACAGAGTGTGCTTCTCATCTGGATAAGAATTTGGTATAATATGAAGCTTTGAAGTCCTAGTGGTAGCAGGAATTTCTGCAGGACTAATTGATGTTTATATTGAGCTGGGCTGTGGGGGCGGATGGAGTCCAATTGAACTGAAAGAAGTATTCCCAACCCCTTGACCAGGAGCGTTGGCCATAGCTCAGATATGCCCAGAGCCTAGACTCTGGGACTATCAGGCAAGCCAAACGTGTTCTTTATTTTAAAGGAGTTTTCCATTCACTCTGTTAGCCACCTTTCAGATTCCAGCTGAGTTTAAACCACAATGGTCTGGAATTCTAACAGCAGTTTTGAGGATTATGACACAGAATGAGTATTTGAAAACATTTTTAAGACACAAAATGCTGGCTCATGCTGTAACATCTATCAATGGCCACCACTGAAAAAAAAAAAAAGGACTTCATTATTAAATCAAAATCCTCCATGGCCCCTTACACTGTGGAAAAAAGCAATAAACTGTATTGGCATTCAAACAGAAATTTGATCTCTGTCACTTGAGTATGTCATCACCACTGGGGATTACTTTCATGTATCTTTACAATTCCTTCAGATTAAAATTCTGTCAGGATGTCAATATCAATACTACCTAACAAAACTTGCCTTTAATTTAAGTTTTAGGTAAAGTTTTCAAAGCTAAAAACAAAAAGCTACTCAGCCCAAATACTGCTGGGTTGAGAAGGACAACTGCTCACTATCCATATTTTAATCTGTTTGTCACATTTTGGATTTAGAAAGTGAACTTAAATCAGATCAAAGCAAAAATTATTTGCTCCAAGGATGACTGCTCATTATGGCCTTAATTCCTTTTTGGAATGCAGTGTGATATATATGAATAAGTATATAAAACAAACAACCAGAATATAGCTGAGGTATTTAATTTAATGGTCTTCCAAGCCAGAGCCAAATGAAACCTTTTTAACCATACAAACCCACCCCTCACAAATGAGGCCAAAGTCACATATGAGAGTCTGGGTTACCTTAAAGTATGTTGTGCTCACACACAAAAAGTATCCCATAAATATAAAATATATAATTGTACAATTATACAGACTCTCTTCTTCCCTTTGCTACTACAATCATTCTAACAACACATTGTGTGCTTAAGGCAATTTTCTTTATAAAGTGCTTTCACATATCTCATTTAGTCCCAATAATGTGAGAGGACAAAGAAAGAAAACAAACTAAAATAAAACTCAACTGACATCTTTACAACTCATTACAAGTGCTTTTGTATTGGTTTTTAAAAGCAAACAAACTAACAAATCCTCTGGCTTCACACATACTACCTGTGGGGCCATAAATTAGTACAGCCTTTCTCCAAGAAAGCAATGTAGTAAAAGGGTTCTAAACATAAACACAGGCACTTCTGAGTCAGTAATTCCACTTTGAGTAAATTGGGATTAAGTGTCAAAAACACAGGTAAAGCATACTGCACAGGTGATTTTATACAACAGCCCCAAACTGTGAAAAGGCCATCAAAAACAGACAAGGCAAAGGAAAACTGTCAGACACAGAGTCAGGTGCAGAATCATATTTTAATAACTAAGATATAAGATATAAATGCAGCCGAAACCGGTTTGGCTCAGTGGATAGAGCGTCGGTCTGTGGACTGAAAGGTCCCAGGTTCGATTCGGTCAAGGGCATGTACATTGGTTGCGGGCACATCCCCAGTAGGAGGTGTGCAGGAAGCAGCTGGTCAATGTTTCTCTCTCATCAACATTTCTAGCTCTCTATCCCTCTCCCTTCCTCTCTGTAAAAAAAAAAAAAATCAATAAATATATATATGTGTATATATATATATATATATATATATATATATATATATAAAGATATAAATGCAAAAAACACACAACAGAACAGCACTTGAGTAGAAACCCATGTAAATAAACTATTTTTCTACAAGTACAAGATTGTTGGTGTGCAATTACCATGGTTTTCTATCTTTGTGTAAGCTGCCTGATTTGAATGATTCCTTATCTATCTCTATATATAAAAGCCTAAGTGACTGTTCAACCGTTTGACCAGTAGCTATGATGCCCACTGACCACCCAGGAGGCAGATGCTCAACACACAGGCATGGAAACATGGAACAGGCTGATAAATCTCAGAGGGAAGAGGAGTGGCAGAAAGAGATTAGCTAAAGATCTTATATGTATACTAGAGGCCCGGTGCTAGGGTCACCGGCCTGGCCTGTGGGAATTGGGCCAAAACCAGCAATATGATATAACCCGGAGGGTTCCCAGATTGTCAGAGGGTGCAGGCCAAGCCGAGGAACCCCACCGGTGCACAAATCCGTGCACTGGGCCTCTAGTAAATAAATTTAAAAACTTTTTGCAGAAACCGGTTTGGCTCAGTGGTAACCGGTTTGGCTCAGTGGTAGAGCGTCGGTCTGCAGACTGAAAGGTCCCAGGTTCAATTCCGGTCAGGGGCATGTACGTTGGTTGTGGGCACATCCCCGGTAGGGGGTGTGCAAGAGGCAGCTGGTCGATGTTTCTCTCTCATTGACGTTTCTAGCTCTCTATCTCTCTCCCTTCCTCTCTGTAAAAAATCAATAAAATATATTAAAATAAATAAATTTAAAAACTATTTTGCAAAGGGGGAAAGAAATGAATTGGCCTAATAGGTATAAGGATTATATGTAGCTTTTTACTTTTCTGTGAAAATGAACAAATTACTGCAGTTATGGAGAATACGCCTGGCAGAAACATCTCCAAAAGAGATGTTCACAGCCCCCCCTAATGTATCCGGGGCTGGATTTCATGTCCTGGTATGTCACTGATAAAACATGCAACCCTAGGCAGGTCACCCAACAGTTGGTACTAAACACCTCAGGTTTTCTCAGCTATAAAACTGATTAGTTAAGCCCTGGGCTGTGTGGCTCAGTAGGTTGAAGGTCATCCTGAACCCTTGAGTGGTGGGCTCCATTCAAGTCCAGACACGTTTTTCTCTCTCTTTCCCTCCCTTCCTAACCTCCCAAATCAATTAAAAAAAAAAAAACCTCATTAAGCTCATCTTTTTCTTCTAGATCCATAGTAATCCTCTTGCAACACTAGTTTTTTAAACACTCCATAATTCAACAAATATTCCTCAACTGTGACAACTTATAAAATTGAGCCCCTATTCTTGAAGGGTTAATAAGGTAAATGACATGTAAACAATAATTCTAGCACCTAGAGGTAGATGTGAGGAATCAGGTCAACAAAGAAAGGGGGCTTGGCTCTGCTTAACTGGGGAAAGACTCTTCAGGTAATCTGTTCCGTGAGCAAGTTGAGGAACCAGGACATGAAAAGACTAATAGCCTAGGCTCAGCTGAACTGAAAATGGGTGACAGAATAGGCCCAAGATAGATCTAGAAGGGCTTTTTATGCTGTGTTGACAATAAAAGTTGATTTAGACTTGACCCTGAGAGCCACTGAAGGAATCATGATCAGATTTTCAATATCAAGGACTATTGCTCTAGGATCCAGTTTAAACATCTCTGTGCAGACTCAGTACCACTCTAAACTTAATTCTCACTTTCTAATGCACCCCCCACCCTGACAAGTATGCAAGTTAAGTGATGAATAATACAGAAGAGATTCAACAACGATCAGAGGGGGAGCTAGCTAGGTAGCTCAGTTGGTTAGAGGTTGTCCCGATATGCCAACCTGTGGGTTCAATCCCCATCAGGGCACATACAAGAATCAACCAATGAGTACATAAAGAAGTGGAACAATAAATCAATGTTTCTCTCTCTCCCTTCCCCCCCCCCCCCGAAATCAATAAAGAAAAATTAAAAAAAAAAAAAAAAGTTTAAGGATGGAAAGCAATTGCATCACCTTCTAATCTTTAAAACCTTGTTCTATATCCCAAAATGCATTTCAGAATATTTTGCCATTCATTTGGATAATTAAAAGGCAAAGTATAGCCCTGGCCAGGGTGGCTCCGTTGGATGTGCACTGTCCCATGCACTGAAGGGTCACTGGTTCACTGGTTCATTCTCAGTCAAGCACATACCCAGGTCGTGGGTTCCATCCCATTGGGGCTAGTATGGAAAACAACCAATCAATGTTTCTTTCTCTCTCTCCCTCTTCCTTCCCCTCTCTCTAAAAATCAATTTTTAAAAATGTAAACACACACACAATAGAGGCAAAGTACAGAATTCAATTGATTCATTTATTTCTGAGTCAGGTAGAAAGCTGCCAGCAGGCCCAATGTCTCCAGATTGGTGACTTCCAACTGTGTAAAAATACATTAAGAATCTGTGTAGGAGTATGCAGTTTATGGAGTGCTTTCATATCAAAAATCTCGCTAGGTCTCCCAGCAACAAGCCTGTGAGGTACATGGACAAGTGTTCCAACGAGGAAGCAGCTCAGCAAAATGCCTTGCCATGGGTCACAGAGCCAGTATACTCAATGTAAGGCCAAACCATGAACTCAGCTCATATTCCCAATCTTGTCCATTACCCCATAGGTGATATATGCAAAGGGTGGGACAAAAGTAGGTTTACAGTTGTAAGTATGTAACACAGAGTTTATTATTGTATTATTACTTATTAACTATTGTATTATTTTCCATAGGAACAATTGTAAGCCTACTTTTGCCCCACCCTGTATTCAAAACAAGCCTGTTCACATGAGGCATTACATTTCTGAAGCCCATGCACTAGTAATAAGGCATCTATAATATATAGAACACAAAACTCTCCAAGTTTCAATAATGTCTATATCCAAATGCTGCTTAACAGAATAAACATTCATTCAGTCCCCTTTCTATAAACCTATGGAAAGAATAAATGCAAAAAACACATGCTCAGTCCTAATTCCTTCTCATTTCCTCCTGGCACCTGTTTCTGCCCCCACATGCACCAAACACTTTAACAGCTGGCAGAAATGAGAACCAAGAGATAACACACTCAACCATTGTAGATGCAACCCTAACCAAAATGTGGTCAGGAAATAATGGAGAAAGAACCACCCAGATGTAAAAAGAGAGCAATAACACAGGGTGCCAAAAAGATCTCCCACATTCTGGATGATTCCACCATTACAAACCTGGGCTTCTGTCCCAGTAAACCAGAGTCTCCTGATGGGAAACAGACACACAAAACCCACTCCTCTCACTCCTCCCCTGATCCCAAAAAACTATTGGTGGAAAAGAATTACTGGTTGCAGTGGAGGAAATATGTGCAGGGAAGGGCAAAAATGTGACTACTGTATTTAGTTTATTAACCTTCTAGGATTCGTGGTAACTAAACACTGCTGTTGATAATATGTCAAAGCTCACTGGTCTTCCTCTTCATGGGTGGTGGAGCCTGACCGACTTACAAAATTAGAACTTAAAATCCAATTTAGGCTTTTTAGGCTGCACCAGCTCTCAAGAACAGCTCTCAAGAATTTCTGCCAGTAGGGTTCCCCTTTCCAACACCCTCACACATCCTATGAATATGTGAGTAATTATGTATAATGTTCCCATTACTCACGCTGCTTCATTAACATATCTGGACAGCCTTTGTTTACCGGAAGGCCCAGACCCTGGTGAGGATTTGAGGGTAAATGATTTCCCACAGTGCCCATGGTCCCCTGAGCAGCAAAGTCACAGGCAACAATGCAAGTGCCAGAAAAAGTACTGAAGCCTATTTGTTACAGCCCTACGAAGTCAAAAGGGTTCTCAGAGGCCTGGAGAGTTAGTGCAGCCTACACGGGCTCTCAGGTACAAGGGAGAGGGTGGGGTGGTGGACACATAAAAATACTGAGCACACAAGTATCCCAAGGGGTACTGGGATCTCAGTTCTTTTTCCAATGAGGACTCAGAGACAGCCAGCTGGGAATGAGAGGGTAGCTCCACCAACTGGTGTTTAGAAAATACAACAAACACCAACATGCTCTCAAGATGGATACACTCCTGTTCCTGGAAGCCAAGAAACTGCCTTAACTTCCCCAACTTTCTCAAGCAAAAAATCTCTGCAGGGGCTCGCCAGAGTCCATATTATGGCCCTTTCTCACCTTCTGAGGGGCTACAGCCATTAACTATATGGTCAATATCTATTTGCTTCAGTTCTCTCTTCTGTAAAATGGTCTTAGCCTTTTTCTCATGTGAACTCATTGTGGATACAATAAATGTGGATAGATTTTCAGAATTGACGGGGTCTTCATTTAGGATTCTTTCAGGAGGGGTGGGTGTTATGTGGCCATCTAGAGCATTTTCTACAATCCAAACCCTTCTGGCATTTCTTCAAATGGCAAGCAGAGCCCTAGGAGAGAGGGCAGCCTCCCCACCAGAACAATACAACCTGTGACAAGACACACGGTGGTAAAAGAAACCCAGACATCCAGGTCCAGGGTGGTAGTCCAGTTGCTCACTCAGGTGGCCTAGATTGCCCCAGTGGGGCAGGATCTCCATATACAAACCATAGGCCCATTCCCATCCCAGACATCCTAAGAGAACAAGAAAGATAAAAGCCAACGGCAAGGGGTGACAGGAACAGGAACTCCTAGAAGTAGGCAGGATTACTGGATTAGGAGAAGCAGGGTGTCCAGCCAGTGCCATTCCTACAAGTTTCAGCTCTACTTTTAATGATTTTACTCTGAATGAGAAATGAAGGAAACCCCATTTTAAAAAGTGTGACGCTGTCTGAAGTCCCCAAAAAAGATAAAGAACTAAAAGGATAAGAAAAATCTCAAACTTCCTATAAAAAAGTAGACAAGTAGCAATACTACATCAAAACCAAAGTTATCAGAGTTCCCACCTCCTGGGATGAAAGAAGAGTGCAATGATGAAGCAAGTATGGGAAAGGTTTATGCAACCGGACAGAGATTCTCTGTTATCATTGATGTTTCTATCCCTCTCTCCCTCTCCTCTCGCTTTCTCTCTCTGAAATCAATAAAAAATATAAATAAATAGAAAGAAAAAGATTGAAAGAAAAGGTTTCTGGGGAAAAGGAACCAAAGACGCACAGACAGCCTGGAAAGCAACTGAGGCTTGCAGGGGTGTCAGAGAAAAAAAGAGAAGAACCACCCGAAAGATGGAAAGAAAAAAATAATTGGTTCCAACCACTGAGCCAGGGTGACCCAGTGGTTGAGCATTGACCTATGAACTGAGAGGTCACAGGTATTCACAATTTGATTCCACAGTGGGGGGTATGCAGGAGGCAGCCAATTAATGATATTCTAATCACTGATTTTCTATTTCTCGCTCCCACTCCCTTCCTCTCTGAAATCTATAAAAATATATTTTAATATTTTTTAAATAAAGTAAATAAACAGATTTTTTTTTCTCATTTCATTAACAGGTAGGCTTAAGGATTTAAAATAGAACAGACTTTCAACAATATCTCCTAAGAAAAGAAAGTTGCTAGATTACAAGATGCAAGCTTTTGAATTCCATATAAATTAGGTGTAAAATCATTAATCTTTCAGCCCCCCTACCAGACATTGAATAGCACAATTTTTTTTATTGTAAAAATAACACAAATTAACTCAAGAGGACCACTCTGAGCTATATTACAAAGCATGAACTAGATAGGGTGTCTAGTTTAATGTTTCGGGATTAAGACTAAATACAATGGAAGCACTCTTATCAAAGGTGATAGGGACCAGAGTTGGTTAGCTAATATAAAGTCTGTCTGGGAGAAAACCTTAAAAAAAAAAAAAATAGTGTATTTTATGTACATAAACATTTTAACTTAAACACATGAATGTACTTTTTATTTTGTTGGGAAGGGAATGTGGGGATAAATGAAGTTTGGTTCTTAAATGGGAATCAATGGCAATGTGCATGCAGAATTCTTAAGAGATTTTTCCCCCAAGTCTTTTCAATGTTGGGCCCCCATCCTATATAATAAAAGGCTAATATGCAAATCGACCAAACAGTGGAACAACTGTGCACTGACCACCAGGGGGCAGACGCTCAATGCAGGAGCTGCCTCCTGGTGGTCAGTACACTCCCACAGGGGAGCACTGCATAGCTGCATAGCTGGCAAGCACAGCGGTGGTGGCGGGTAGTAGCAGGCAGCTTGGGGAGCAGGCCTACACTGTCAGTAGGACGTCCCTCCCACCCCCACCCCCCCAAGGGCTCCCAGACTGCGAGAGGGCGCAGGCCGGGCTGGGGACCCCCTTCCCCCCAGGGCATAAATTTAATACACCGGGCCTCTAGTCTAATATAACAGCCTATTTTGTTAACAAGTCACTAACATCAAGTGTTCCCAAATCATTCATCTTAAATTTTCATAGAAACCAACTGTCTTTTCACACTCATTCAAAGGATTACATAATATTTAACTGTAATTGCAATAATAAGACTAACTGGAATAACCAGATTTGGAAACAAACTGACACTTGGCAAGCTTTCTATGGGTGGGAGCCAAAGGGGACACAGGCACACACACCCCAGGGCTGCCCATCAGCCAGGAGTTTCACAGCCAGGATGTTCTGCAGCCAACAGGGCAAGTTGGTTGGCGAGGTAGTGGTTAGCAGAGCTGCTACTGTAATCCTGGGGGACACTTACATGTGAACCAGTAACAGTACAATTACATTTCCAATGTCTAAATTTCTTAGACTACAAAACTTTTTAACCGTGCACTTAAAAATGTCAAGTCTGGGTCTTGAGACCACCGACAAACCATTTGATTAAAAATACTCCAACCAGGCCAGTGTGGCTAAGTGGTTGAGAATCAACCTATGAACCAGACGGTAACAGTTCCATTCTCAGTCAGGACACAGTTTGCAGACTTGATTCCCAGTAGGGGGCGTGCAGGAGACAGCTGATGGATGATTCTCTCATCACTGATGTTTTTACATTTCTCCCTCTCCTTTCCTCTTTCTGAAATCAATAAAAATATATTTTAGTACTTTTTTAAATATTCCAGCTTAGCCTTTACCAAGTGTTTTAATGTACTATAAGCTTAATATGACTTTGCCATATCATCTTTGAAAGGAAGAAAACAGTTCTATTTTAAATGTAACAGACTCTGTAAGATACTTCAAAAGATTCTCTTTCTGAAGAAGGGAAATGTAAGATAACCTTCAGGCCCTGGCCGGTGTGGCTCAGTTGGTGAAGCATCATCCCATGCACCAAGAGGTTACCAGTTCAATTCCTGCTCAGAGCACAATGCCCAAATTTCAGGCTTGATCCCTACTGGAGGGTGTGCAGGAGACAGCCGATCTATGTATCTCTTTCATCGATATTTCTCTCCCTTTCTTTTTCTAAAATCAATAAAAATGTATTTTAAAAAATAAAATAACCTTTGGAGCAGGGAATATACAAGATTACACGGGAGTTATCTCTAAGGCACTTGGAAGTGAGTCAGTAGCCCTCAGCCCAGCAACAGGAACTGGTTTAACCAACTATGAGAGAAGAAACAGCCATTACCAAATATTTCTAGTTGGCTATTTGAGCCAATGACTATGGGGGATACACAAGTCAGAGATACTTCTCTACAGTAAAATAATAGCCCAGATAATAACTGAAATTGGGTTATATTTGGACATAACTTATTTTTCTTTCAAATTGCAGAAACACACTTTGGACTCTATCTTTACAGTATTCATTCCTTAATCATAGCTGCTAAGTTCCTTTGCCCTAGACTTATCTGACAAAGAGAAAAATTACATGAACAGCCCATGAAAGGAAAAACACAGCAATTAAATAATATGTACAAGTTTTTGGCCCCCAGAACTGCAAAAAAAAACAAAAAAACTGGTTGAATGTAAAACAAGGTGGGGGGAGGAAAGGCTTATAAATCCTACCATTATACTTTGGGTATTTCTTTTTTCTTTATAATTTTATGTAATTGTTATTATAGTAAATCCTGCTATTGAGTCTTATAACAAATTTTTCCCAGATTTTAAGTCATACTGCACTTTTAAATCAGAAAATTAGACAGTTAACTTATGGCCTCGTGCAGTGGTTGGCAAACCGTGGCTCACGAGCCACATGTAGCTCTTAGGCCCCTTGAGTGTGGCTCTTCCACAAAATACCACATATGGGTGCGCACATACGGTGTGATTGAAACTTCGTGGCCCATGCGCAGAAGTCGGTTTTCGGCCTATTTTGAAGAAGTAGTTCTAATGCGGAGCCACACTCAAGGGGCTAAAGAGCCACATATGGCTCACAAGCCACGGTTTGTCGACCAGTGGCATAGTGGTACAAATTCTGCTTGAGTGGTCCTAGATATCAAACTCCCATCCTCCATGCTCCCACCCAGCCCCCTACAACCACGGGCTGGGTTCCCTGTAGGTTCCCTGTCTGCCATCAGCCCAGCTCCTGCCAATACTGATGGTGTCAGCCCAGCTCACTCCCCTGCTCACACCCGCTGGTGGGCGTCGTGATTGGGGCCGGCACCATCAGCCAGTGTGAGCTGTGGCTGCTGCTCCAATCCCCCCTCAGGAGCAGGGGGAGGTGGAGAAATGGCGCCATCAGCAGGTGCTGCTCTGATCACCCCCACAGGAGCAGGAGGGAGGAGCTCTTAAGGGCAATTGGGGCCAGCAGCTGCCACTCACACCTGACAGCACCGAGCTATTGCGGCCAGCTTTTTTTTTTTTTTTTTTTTTTTTTGGGGGGGGGGGGTGTCAGCAGCAGGTGCAAGCAGGCCGGGACCACAGGGCATGGGAGCAAAGAATTTTCAGTAGCCACCAGAGGCTCGCCCCAATGACAGCGACTGGCGCCCCACCTTGGTCTGGCATACCAGCTTCTTTTTTTCTTTTTTTTAACATATTTCATTGATTTTTTACGGAGAGGAAGAGAGAGGGATAGAGAGTTAGAAACATCGATGAGAGAGAATCATCGGTCAGCTGCCTCTTGCACACCCCCCACTGGAGATGTGCCCGCAACCAAGATACATGCCCTTGACGGGAATGGAACCTGGGACCCTTCAGTCCTCAGGCCAATACTCTATCCACTGAGCCAAACCGGTTTTGGCCATACCTGCTTCTTGCTCCACCAATCTGCCATGGCCAACACCTGTCATGCTCCATGTTCCACCACTGGCTTCCAATGCCTGCCATGTTCCACGTATGCCCCCTGGTGGTCAGCACATGTCATAGCAACTCGGTTGGTTGGTTGGTTGGTTGATTGATTGTTCTGCTGTTCGGTCTATTTGCATATATATATATTCTTCCTAGGAATAGCCAACTACTGAAATGATGAGCAGAAAATACCTATAGAGCAAAACTTGCAACTGTTTTTATTGTCCAAGAGGACTGGGCTTTGATAGGCAAATGTTTTTGGTTATCTAAGGTATTGCAGTGGAAGTTGTGCCCAGCACAATTAAGAGAGGGTTACACTGCAATTTATGAGTTTCTGAAAGATGTCATTTAATATGAAATATAACAATCATTTCTCCCAAAGTCTGCCACCTACAATCCCATCCCCAAACTCTGCTCTGCTAAGGCAATAAACTAAATGGCAACACAGCAGGCATCTAAGGCTTTTGAGACCAACTGCAGGAAATGTGTTGCCTTCTACCAGCTCGAGTAATAATGCCACATTACAAAGAAAGAGCATATTGTTTTTTATCTTGCATGCGCATCATCTCACATCTCAGAGAAAGTAAAGTGCAAAAGGCAGGTATTAATTTCTCTATTTTACAGAAAAGAAAATACTCAAGACTGGGGGCGGGGGGGGGGGGGGCCCTCTTCTCTTCTGGTTCAGAAGAACCCAGAACATCTTAAGACTTAAGAATCCAGTTGCCTTCCAAGCACACAGTATGAATGACAAGTCTTCCCTCATTTGGCCCCCTAAAAAAATACTCAATAGGCAGAGCTGGCACAGCAGAGGCCTCTCCCAACGGTATCGTAAGGCTTCCAGAAAAAACAACAGCTGCTGCTGTGCAGCATCACCCAGAAAGGCAACCCACCACATTCAGTGAAGACACGCCAAATACGACAAGGTAGCTGAATCCAAACACGGTCCTCCTACAAATGTAGCAAAGCTTTCCCTGAATTAGGCTCCCTTGCTTATTTAAAGCATTAATGAGCAGATCCCACTACCACAGTTGCATGCAATGCCACACCATCAGAAGACCTGCTAACAGAGAAGACGAAACATTTATCCAGAAAGGAGCCATCTCCTCCCTGCTCTCCGCCTCTACATCGGATCAGCATCCCAGGTAGGCCGGGGCACTAATCTGAGGGCGCCGGGCTCCCGCGCTCACCTGGAGGGCAGCGCGGCGTCTGAGGCGGAAGGCGGAGGCCGAGCACGCCCGCCTCCTCGTCCTCCTCCTCCGGGGTGGCAGCCCCGCTCGGCCGCGGCCCGCGGCACCCGTTCCCCGCAGCCCCATCTCGCTGGAACCTCCCACCCGACTTTTGACGTCACGGAGGAAGAAGAGGTTCCACCCGGCCCGTCCCTTTGTGACGTCAGGACAGCAGACTGCGGCTAGGAGCGTCCGGGAATCGGCGGCGGGAGGGGGCGGAGGGAGGCAGGGGGCCGGTGCGATGCGGGGGGAGGCAGGGGGGCAGGGAGGGGGCCGCTGACGTCTCACCGGCTTAACCTGTTGCTCTCAGGACCGCGCCGGAGCAGGGCCGCGGGGAGTCGCGGGGCCGCCGCCGCCAGGCTCCGCCGCGCGCCGTGGGGGGGCGCTCCTGCAGCCGTGCGCCCCCGCCCCGCCCGCGGCCGCTGCTCCCCCGTCCCCCCCCCCCCCCAACGCCGGGCCCCGCGCCCCGCCCGCCGGCCAGGGCCGCAGCCCCGAGCCACCCGGAGCCCCGAGCTCCGAGCCCCGAGCCCGCCCCCTACAGGCCGCGCGCGGCGCCCCACCCCGCCCGGCGCGACCCCAACACGCCCTCCGCTTCGCACCGTCTGGAGCCCGTCCGGCCCCGGGCTCTGCCCCCCGAACCTCCACTCGTGCTCGCCTCCCGCGGCCGCAGCCAGCCAGGAGCTGGCGGCCGGTCGCCCGGACTCGACACGATCCGCTGGCCACCAGCAACAAAAAATACCACCCCACACAGCTCTCCAACTTAGCGAGGTCTGGGACGGGGCGGAGGGGCGGTCCTAGTCCAAGTTCTACCCCATTTGCTTTGTCGCTGCACCCACATCGGACGAGCCCTGGGAAAACGTCCATGCTCCAAAGCAGGGGTGCCTCCATGCAGTTTCCACAGCCTGAATCTAAACTAGTCCTTTGCATTCTACCCGACCCTCTGCAATGCGGATGTATTTTAATTCTTACATTTTTAAGGGAACAGTTGTTTTAGTAGGGCTTGATTATTTAACCTTGCATTTCTTTCTTAGTTGAAGTTTACGTGTCTACATTAGGATCGGCACTCTCAATAAGGCATTCAGCTTTTAAATATATTTACAAAACCAGTGCCCGAAGGTCATCTCCCATTACACACATCACACTGCTCAAAAGGGGAAAATATTAACACCAATTTGTCGACTCGAGTCAAACAAAACTTTCTCATAATGTTGCGTTATTTCTAATGTATGTCCATTTAGCCTTTTAAAAATGGGTTCTTTGATTTAAAGCACGCAGCTAATCACCAATCACTCGAGTGCATATTTGTTTAATCCCTCTCGGTTCCCCCCTCCCCCCTCCTTACACCCCCCTCCCAAACTTAAAAAAAGGCAACCACACACAAAACAAACAGCCCCCATGCCAATCAAAACCTAGCTGTACTATGTATAATACAAATTTAACTATTCCAAAACATTTAAATCTCTGAATATTCACCCAATTTCAGAAACCAATTAACAGGGAGAATTATTTATAGTCACATAGGCATTCATTCACATGCCTACTTAAAAACATTAGCTATACTGTATGTCTTTTTCCCCTAAAACTGGAAGTCATTGAATTTTTAAACAAAACCAGTCCCATTATTAAAGTCAATCCCAACAAATGCATTCACTGTAACATGATTCCCAACTGGTTTATGCTGAGCCAGATAAGCCAAAACGACCACATACATTAAATTTGATGTGCCAGTGCAAGGAACAAGATCGCCATAATCGGACACTCGACTGCAACTTAAAGGGCTTCCAACACACACGGTACACCATTTCGAAACACATTAATAATAATACACACTTCTTTGCATGCAAAGTGCAATATGGGGGCAATCCTGCCCGAGAATGCAGTTTAGTTACAGTACCACAGCCCCCACCCTACTCCCAAGCTCCGCCAAAATCCCTTGCCTTTCATCTAAAACTAGATTATGGTTGTGTCATGCGAGGTCAATGTATTCACTTGAAGTATCTCTACACCAATATGTTTTTTCATCAAAACTAGGCAGGCACGACTTTGCTTGAAAAGCCCTCTTTCAGAAAAGAAAAGAAACAGCCTCATCGGACGCTGTGTTTAAAACCCTTCGGCTGCAGAATTATCTATAAACTTGACATTCACAGCCATTGCTTAAAACTGCAAGTCAAAAGATATGTTGTTAGGAGCACTTACGTATTTCTTCTGAATGATATTCCTCTTGGGTCTTTCCTTGCTCATTCTGAGATCCAAATGCTGATTGCAAAGGGGGACAATTGCTTCATGAATTTAAAGCCGTCAGAAATTTGCAAAAAAATATCCTGGTGGTTTTTATTGTTGTTGGTGGTTGTTCTTGTAATCCGACTTTTCTTCCTCTTCCACCAAAGCCCGATTCGCCTTGAAATAAATCCGAAATTGGGAAGGAAAAAAAAAAAAAAAAAAAAAGAGCCAAAGACGAACGAAGCAAACAAACAAAACAAACAAAAAATTCACTTTAGTAAAACACCCATAATGGAAAATTTCCCCCGAAACACACACACAAAAAAAAAAAGAAAAAAAAAAGAAAAAGAAACCGACGCCCTTCACTGCCCCCCCGTTTTTCCTCCAAAAACTACATCAGCGAAAACGTGAAGGTCCTTAGTGTCTGATCTGTAGTTACATCTTGGAAGAAAAAAGGGAAAGATAAATAAATGTTGGAAGTCACGTTTGTGCTGCAGCAGCAGTGCGAGCAGAAGAGTCAACTCCAGCGGCGGCGGCAGCACCACAGCGAGAGCTCGCCGAGTCTCTTTTTTCCAAGCCCCCCAGCCAATGAGAGGCAGGCGATCCAGCCCAACTTTAAATGGACTCTGCTTTTATACAACTTAGGGCTCCTCGGCTAATTCCCCGCCGGGCGCCAGCCGAAAACTCCCACCGCCCAGCCGCCCGGCTCCCGCCCGCCCCGGCGCCCGCCGCCGCCGGCCCAGCCGGGAGGGCCCCGCAGCCCCGTCGCCCGGAGACACCCGAAAGGCCCCGGGGAACCCTTCCCGGGCAACCCCCGCAGGCATCTCTCCCATGCCGAGCCTGGGAGTGGAATTGAGCGAGGCTCCCTAGCTCCATGCACGGCACGCTCGGTCGCTCCACCTCACCCCCTTTCCCCCAGCTTGCCGCTCACCCCACAGCCGCTAGAGGCGAGCCCTCCCCCCGCCACTGCCCTCATGTCTACCTGCAGCCGGCTTCTGGGTGCGAGTGCGCCGGGACGCCCGGCCCCGGGGAAAGCCGCCTATTCCCGGGGCACCTTAGAATCGTCCCCTTGATCTTCTGGAAGTTGTAGTCCCCCGACTACAAAATGGCTATGGCCACGGGATCGAGGAACTACAATTCCCAGCCTGCCCCGTAAGCCTGTCACTCAACTCCCCTCCCTCCACTTCTTCCCCCTCCTCCCCCTCTCCCCCCTCTCCTCACCGGCCCTGCCAACAAATGCTAGGACGTGTCCCGCGTGCGACAGACACAGCTAGGGGCTGGCTCCGGAACGGCCCGGCGGAGCGCGTGGTCCACGAGCGAGGAACTCCCCACGCCGGCCCGCCCCCGGGCCCGGCCCCCTCCCCGCGCGCCCCGCCCCCACCCGCGGCGCGAACCGCCTGTGGAATCGAGGAATCGCGCGCGCGCCGGGCCGGGCCGAGCGGAGCCGAGCGGCGGGGGAGGGACGCGAGGCTTCCCCGGGGAAGGCCTCGGAGCGCGGCGGCGCGGGGGGCGGTGTCAGCGAGGGGGTTGGAGCCCGTCCTCAGGAAAACTGGGCCACGCACCAAGAGGAATCCTCCGTGCGAACTAGTTGATCGGCGGCGCCTGCTGCCGCTGCCGCTGCCGCGCAGCCGGTGTCACCTCAGGACACCGCCTCGCGGAGCCGCACGGCGCGAGCGGCGGCCGGGCCAGGGTGGCCCGAGGTCACCTCCGCCCGCTACCGGCCGCCGCGCGCCCTCACCCCTCACGTGCGGGGCGGCGTGGCGGGGGGGAGGGGGGGCGGTGCAGCGCAGCACGCGGCCCCCAGGCGGGGACCCCCCCCCCCAAGCGGGTAAGCCAAAAAGGGGACCCCGGGCGGTCGCCTCCTACAAAGGGTAACCAGCTTTGTAGGTCCAATAACCAGAACTCCATCTCTGCCTTTACGGGCGTGTTTTGCGTCTGGGGGGGCCCCGGGAGCGAGGCACACATTGAGCTACAAACGAGTGTAGTGTGGAGAGCGAGCCACAGCCACGCGGGCGAAGGAAGCGTCTGGAACAGCGAGAGCCGCGCGAGGGGCTGCTCCTGTCTCTGCGCCGCCCCGGTTATTAAATCCCCGATAGAAACGGGGCTCCCGGCCCTGGCGTGTCTGTCTCCGGGCATCCGCCTCATTAACAACTTTGTGGAACCTCCCATAGCATTTTGCATTGTTAATTCCCTTATTGTAACCGGGGATTTAGGGAAGTGCTGTGGTAAATGATCTCCCAGACTGTCCTCTGAATAAATGAAAAATGGGGTCATACCCGAATACATTTTACTCTGCTTTCCATTCCTTAGATTCTCCCTAAAAAATAAAAATACTTATTTGCATCAGTGTTTGAAGAGATTAAACAATAGCGTCCAGAAAAGTCTCAAACCGAAGGTGAGGCCTGGGTTCAGATCGCATGCTGGCCACTTCCTAAGAGGTAACCCAGGGCCTCTCTGAGCTTGCCGGCTGCCTCACCTGAGAGTTAGCCATGACCACACCTTAGGAGGATCATAGAAAAACATTAATCCAGCTGAGAACCAGACAGGGTCTTGGAAACTTAAGTAAATGAAATGTTTTTCCTTACGTTTTAATGATTGCTGTTTAAAAACTAAATTCTATCTAGACTGAAATAATTTTGTCTTGTGTTCATTTCACAATCAGAAAATAAATGGCCTTTTGGGCCTTAATATTGCAAAACCTATTTCCTGGTGCCATCTACTCGGGAAGGCCCCATAGAGCAGAGCACGTTTTAGTGTCGGCCACCCAGGTAACTTCATGGTTGGGTTACAACCAGGTGTTTCCAAAAGACTTTCCTGGTCCCTAATGGCCTGTTATCCTGGAGGTTTCCACTTGTCCATAATGTTGTGGTTTTAACTCACTTTCTGGAAATTTAACATCAAATCTGTCATTCTCCAGCTAAAATATTAAGGCACAAAGGGGGGTTAATTCTTAAATTCCCTTGGCCAGCCCCTGAGGCTGGGTTTCTCTGTCCAATTCCAAGTCACCGCATAGTAAAAGGGATCATCCTACTTGAGACTTGAGAGCAGGGGGAATCTGCTCAAATTCAAAAGATCTGGATAACTTTAGTGTTGTTTTTCCCTAAAAAGGAAAATAGATTTTGTCCTTTTTTAGTGTTGAAAGCCTTTCCTGTTGCATAAGTAACTGTCTCCTGATGAACTTCCTTTTCCTGCCATCTTGGCAAGGCCACATGTTACCTTTCCTTTCTTTTTCCTCTTTTTTTTTATTTTCCAGAACCCTAATTTGCTCTCCTGGTGATTGTAACTCCTCACAGCACTTCTCTTGACCTCAAGTCTGAGAGTGAGGGTTGGGAGATGAGAGGGAAGACCTCACTCACACACTGCCTCTAGCATTACAAAGCTCAGTAGGAAAAGCAGACTTGACAGTCCGTTGTGATACCTCTGAAAGTGCTATGTTAGATATACGTGAAAAGATTCTAGAGGGAACATAGCTGAGGTCACCAGAAAGGAAAGAGTTTTGAAGGATGAGTAAGAGGTTCTGCAGGTTGAAGTAAGCTGAGCAACTTTGGGGCATGAAAGAAAATGGGGCCTAAAAAATAGGCCTGGATGGGATTCGATTTTGGTTTGGGAGTAACTACAGGTAAGCAGGAGCCAAGACCAGAAGGGTTTTGTATGCCAGACAGAGGAGTTTGGTCTTTGTAGGCTAAAGAGAGCATGTGAAGGATTGTGAGGTACAAAGCAGATTTGTGTGTTTTGAAAAGTAATTCCAATTGTGTGAGAGGTGAAATGGGAGATTGGAGAAGGGAGCGACAAGAGGCAGGGAGACTTAGGAACCAGATGCAATGTTATTGCATAAATGAGGTGAGAACTGATTGTGATCTGAATGCACTGGCAGAGGAGATATATACAGCAGAGAACAGGTTGAGAAATATTTAGGATGTCAAAAGTTTATAGGACTTGCCTATTTCTCATAACCTCCCCAAAGCTCCTACAACTTTGTAGAATTTGGAAGTGTCCAATATACGCTTATTGTTAAATAATTTCAATTCAATCCATGATGTTTTGATATGTATATTCATTTCACCATGACTACTAGCCAGGCTAATTAACATACTCATCACCTCATCTAGCTACCACCAGTCACATTTTTTTTTTTTTGAGCTTTAAAATTTTGTTCCATGTTGTCTTATTTTCTACGTAAGCCATTTGTATATCTTGTCCGTCCTAATTATATCAGACATTTCATGGGGCTATGATTTGTCTGATATGGAGGCAGCCTTTGGCATGGGAATCAGATGTTTCTGATATTCATTCTCTGAGAGGCCATAGCCATTTATCTGACCCCTCGGGGTCTCCCGTGGATCATTATGAAATGAGGAGGGTAACTTCCATCACCGCCGAAGGCGTTTCTGGGTGCGACGTGCTCTAATCCTACCTTGACCTTGTGTGCTGCTTTTTTCCACTCTCAGGGCTGGCCCCTACCCAGACACACACACTGCTTTTTATAAAATCGCTTGGATACGTTTCTTTATTCTTATACTGTTAGTTTCCTAACCCTAACCCTAACCCTTGTTCACTTGGTCCTGTAGGAGGCTTGCAGATCCGCGCTGGTCCGCCTGCGCCGCGCCCGTGTCCGTTGCCCGCGCCGAGCGCGTGGCTGGGGGCG
This sequence comes from Pipistrellus hanaki, assembly GCF_964339955.1. Lineage (NCBI taxonomy): Eukaryota > Metazoa > Chordata > Mammalia > Chiroptera > Vespertilionidae > Pipistrellus > Pipistrellus hanaki. Next base: position 124,092,672 of record NC_140504.1, on the reverse strand, counting down.
CGCGGCGGGGCGGCCGGGCGTTGGGACCGGGACCGGGGGCGGGGGCGGGGGCGGGGGCGGGGGCGGGGGGCGCGCAACGCCCGCTCGGGCCTCGGCTCCGCGGGCGCTTGCCCTGACCCCCTCCCGTGGTGGCCGGTCCACGGACTAACTTCTCCGTGATCTCTAACAATACTTTTCAGTTGTATAACTTTGTGTAGTGTTTAAGGGACAGCCATAATATCACTTAATCCATAAGGCAAACCGGGCTGGTCCTCGCTCTTCGGACGTGAAAATAAAATACTGGGAGGCGGTCATTTGCTCAAGCTCGTCGGAGTGGCGGAGCCATGCGTCAACCCCGAGCTCTTGCCTCCTCATCTCTGCAGACACCTCCCTGGTTTTCAAAATGTGACTCAAGACATTATTTCAAGAAATGTTACTGGATATGGCTGGAAAGGAAAGCACGCTTTGATGAAAGAGATTTGGAAATTGCTAACTTACACAAAGATAACCTGATTACTTTACCGTAGGATTTTTTAAATCCCAAGAGGCATATTGTTTTCAAAACTTATTTGGCCAGAGGAGCCTTTTTTTCTTTTTTTTTTCTTTTTTTTTTCTTTTTTAAGAAGCTGATATCCACGGAATAGGCTTAGAAATATACTCCACCCGGTAGGATGAATTTATGCTTCGTGAATGATGGTTGACAACAGTTCTTAACTAAGTGACTGCACACGTTGTGTGAAGTCTGTGCCTGTATATAGGTCTATCTCCATATGTGTGGGGGGTGGAGGAGGGGTGTAAAAAATAATCTTTGACATCAAATTTATCAATAGCTATGAGTCTGTGTACTCACAAGGTGGGGGGATTCTATTGCAAGAAAGTAGAACAACTATTTCAAGCTGACTGAGATTTGCAAGAGTATTTTAAAACACACTGGGAGGTACACTCAGAAGTAAACATCCTTCTTAAGAATGGGTGATGTCAATGATACATTAGTTCTTTTTGTTATTCACTGCTGAGACATTAGTTCTTTTTGTTATTCACTGCTTCCTGTCCCTGAATTTATAGTTTTATTTTTCAAGCCTTACTAAAAGGCCACAGCACAAACCAAATAGATACAATAAAATGTTGTTTTAAATCTACTGATTGTGGACCTCGTTTATAGGAGTCACTGAAGTCTCTGGTTCTTTGGATTATCTAAAATTTGAGGGCTAGCATTACTATTCTGCTTAGATTGTGTCTTGTGTTATTGAAAGAGAGCTGGCCCTGATTCAGAAACTCTGGTAAGGCAGCCAAGACGGGAAACCTGCAGTTCCTAAGAATAGAAGTTACTATTTACAATAATACTGTACTCTGCGTTTGGTGGTAAAATTTTATTAGTGATCAACTAATCCATAGGGGATCATTATGAGAAAACTGAGGCCCAGAGATAACAAGGCTACCCTGAGTAGGCAGGGACAGGATGGACACCTGTTGTAATTGAAAGAAGTCCAATGGTTAGTGGAAAAATAAAGCAGGGGAGCGAGAGGGTAGTTCACCAACTGGGAAATCCGGAGTCCTAATTTCTTGCTACAAACGATGCCATCATGTTTTCCTCTCTCCTTTCTTTTCTTTCTCTTGCCATTCACTTCAGATTTCTTTCTTCTGTTAGGCTCTCAATGCAGCCAGCAAAGATAGCTCCAAAGAAAACTCCTTCCTGCCATGAATATGGGGGTGGAGTAGAATTTATTATCAGAAGAGGTGGGAGAAAAGCATTCTGGGCAGCAAAAAAGCAATAGCAATCACAGTCCACTACAGAAGTCATTAGAACCTCAATCTGTCAGGACCACAGAAATGAGAAAAGCACCCTTTCACCAGTCAGAAGGATTCCTTCAGTCAGAACCAGTCCAGCTCAGGCTGGGGCTGCACTCTCATTCAACCCAGCTTGCACAGTTGGGGTTTTCATAGCCACATCACATGCCAAGATGCTGGTTGATCTCTATCAGACACTTGTGCCCACACCTCCTATGTATACTGTTCAATGAAAACACAACTTATGTCCTGTAAAATTGTGACATCTGCAAAGTTTATATTGTTCTTTTCTGAAATCTGAATGTTTCTGAAACCCCCAGATTCACCTATACCTTTACAGAAACCCTGCACCTTCTTTCTGATTCTATATAGTTAAACAAAAGATAGGCAATCAGCAGTTATCCTATGATTAAAGCTTAGTGGGTATTACTTTTCAGATGTTTGTTTTTCTCAATTGTCAAACATCACTGAAAACAAACATTTGTTGAAAATTTACTAAGGGTGTAAATTAAATAAAATATAGATCCTGTACTCAAAAATATGCACACAAAGCACTACAAATTTTGCCCCTGTAAAAACAATGTCAAGGAAGAGACATGAGAAGGTTTTTGCAGGTAGAAGGGAACTTCTAGGCACTACTCAACTCCGGGCTGGCCAGCAACTGCTCTGGTCTTGAGCCCCACAGCAGTTTGCAGAAGAGATCCTCATTCCTTAACTCCGAACCTGTCTACCCACCCTTCAGCCCCAAGACTCAAGATGCCAAGGTTCCAAAATGTCAGCCTCTTCACCGTTTTCCTTTTCTTTCCTCTAGCTTTCATTTGTTCACCCATTCTTTCGTTAGTACCCAGTGACTGCTTGCAATTCTCCCCTTTCTCTACATGCTCTTTTCTCTAGATCCTTGCAGCCCTCCTGAGTGAACATTCTTGGAGTTTCTACTGCCTTAAGCCCAACAGTCCTTAGGTGGGAAAAGCAACTGGGGAGAAAGACAAGGAGGGGCTGACTCTAGAAAGTCCAGAGAACTGGGACAAGGCAAGTTCATGTGCCTAAGATAAGGGAAAGTGAGGTCTTTCAAACAGTGCATGGTATCTAGAGAATTGGGGCATTTATAATTCTAGATAAATAGATACAGAAAGAACTATAAAATCAGTGAGATTAATACCATATGGTTTAATGGCAAGATTACACTGGAAATCTGAAGACTTGAGGTTTAATTTTAGCTTTTTATGACTTTAAACAAGTTACTTCAATTGTGAAAAGGGGAACTGACCTAGATGAGTCCTGGAGACCCTTCCAAATCTAGAGACCTATGATTATATACAAATCAAAACTAGTCTTGATAATTTGCAATCATATCAATTTTATACATCATGGTTAATGTTGTAAATCTCTAGTACAACAGTAAACTGTTAGATAATACACACAGTGCATAAACTATGGATACAGTTTCTGCTGTGTTCATAAATTTGTGATATATAAACAGTCATTCTTTTCAGAAACCTAGAAAAAAGATAATATAGGTAGACGACAAACATTGGGCACAGCTTATGCATTTATTTTGTTTTGCTGAGGGGTGGGGAGAGAGAGAGAGAGAGAGAGAGAGAGAGAGAGAGAGAGAGAGAGAGAGAGGAGAGAGAGAGAGAGATGAACTTGTTTTTCCACTTATTTATGCATTCATTAGTTGCTTGAAGTATGTGCCCTGACCAAACCACAACTTTGGTGTATCTGGCTACCCCTGGCCAGGACACAGCTTATGCTTTAGGCACTCTGTTTAAATTAATATGTTTGAAGATGAGATTAGGATCCTAGTTAATAGGAGAATCCATATCTTCCAAGCAATTAGGAATCCAAAATGAATCCCAAGAGATTCTCTCAATCTGGAGGCCTGGAGAAACCAGGAGAAAGGAGGCTAGATTTTATCCAATGTTACAATAGAGCAGATCCTTGGAGATTTCTCAGCCTGGTCAGTATGCCCGCAGCTGTTCCAAACTTTCCGAGGGCTCTGATATAAATGATAGGAATCACATTCCTTATACTCTCCATCTACCCACTTATAAAATACCTAGTATTTACCTAGCACAGTATCTATTGCACAGTAGATAAATGCTTCATAAATAAATGAATGGAATGTGGCACTGTGCCAATTATCATTTTGTTCACAAATAATTCTCTTCATCTGGAGTGCTCTTTCAAATAGGTCAGCTCCCACCAAGGAGTTGCAATTATTGAGGAAGTGAAATTGTTTGACAAGTGGCACTTAAAAGATCTTCGTTTTGCTTTCCAGCCAGCACTTCTCTTGTGAAATGTCCAAAGAGAAAGGACAAAATGAAAAATTTCCTGTTACGTCAGTAATGTATTGTAAAAAATGTAAAGACATTTTCATATAGTGAGTCTAAAATTCAATACCTTCATAGATATATTCATCTGACAAATGTTATTTGTCTGCTGCTGTTATAAACTGAATTGTCCCCACAACCCCCAAATTAAAATGTTGAATTACTGACCTTCAATACCTCATAATGTATTTGTATTTGGAGATAGAGTCTTTAAAAGGGTAATCAAGTTAAAATGGTGGACCCTAATCCATAATTGGTATCCTAATAAAAAGAGGAAATTTGGTCACAGACACAAAAAGAGGACAGAGAGAGAAGATGGCCATCTACAAGCCAAAGGGAGAGACTTTAGAAGAAACCAACTCAGCAGATACCTTGGTTTTTTACTTCTAGCCTCCACAATTATGAGGAAATATGGTTTAGTAGTTCTTTGTTATGGCAGCCCCAGCAAACTAATGCAGTTACCTTAGTTATATGAAAATGAAACTGACCAGTGGGCAGAAAGGCCTGATGTTGAGTTGTTTGTCTAGCAATGGGAATAGGCTGTATGGATCTGTTCTCACTTTCCCTGTGACATGAATTTTCTAGATGAGGCTGGTGAGATTAGGATCCACACTGCCCCAGCCACTCCAGGCCTCTGGGCAGTGTGAGATGGTAAAAAGGTAGCTTTGAGCTGGAGCAAAGGTGGTGCCGGCAGCCAGGGGAAGGAAGGCCCATTCTTGAATGAATCTTCATGCATTGGGCCTCTAGTTTATATATCAATATATAAAAGCCAAGTGATTGAATGACTGAAGGACCAGTCAACTGGTTGGTATGACATGCACTGACTACTAGGGGTTAGATGCTCAATACACAGGATTGGGCTCCCTCCTGTCTGCATCGGGCCCAGGAGGATCAGGCTGAAACCAGCTCTCCAACAACCCACAAGGGATCCCGGATTACAAGAGGGTGAAGACCAGGCCTCTAGTTTTAAAATAAAGCAGCAGCTGAAACCGGTTTAGTTCAGTGGATAGAGCGTCAGCCTGGGGACTGAAGGATCCTGGGCTCAATTTGTTCAAGGGCATGTACCTTGGCTCTGGGTACATCCCCGGTAGGGGGTGTGCAAGAGGCAACTGGTCGATGTTTCTCTCTCATCAATGTTTCTAACTCTCTCTTCCTTTCCTTTCCTCTCTGTAAAAAAATCAATAAAAAATATTTTTAAATAGAAAATAAAATAAAGAAGCAGCCAAGTATTTGATTGTTCTGGTTTAGTTGCTGGGTTATACTGTATAGAGTATTATTTAAGCACAATTTAAACTTTTATAATAATTTTAAAAGCCCAACATGCATGGCTTTTACATCCCCAAAAGTAACTGGCCTGTTATATATGCACAGACCAAATTATTATCTAGATTAAGAGAGGTACTTAATAAAATATCTCCTTTCTTAAATCTATGATCACAGTTAACCACAAATTATTTGTTGCCCTTTTAGGTAGTTAATTGATCTACTAGTTAGAGTTCTACCATTTACAATATCATTCCTAAATTATATATATCCTTTTTGGATAAGGCACTACAAGATCTAGGGACCTATTCTTAAATAAAAGTTATATGAGAGGCCCTAGCTGGAGAGAGCGTTGTCCTGCAAACTGAAGGGTCCCTGGTTCAATTCCTGTCAAGGGTACATGCTGGGTTTGTGGCCTTGATCCCCAGTAGGAAGTATGGAGGAGGCAGCCAAACCTTGATTCTCATCATTGATGTTTCTATCTCTTCCTCTCTCTTCCTCTCTGAAATATGTATATATATATATATAAAGTTATATGAGGGAGTTATTAAACCATTGTCAGACATTAATATATTAGCATGAATTAAGTATTAGAGATTAGTAAGCAAGGTCTAAGGAAACAAAATGAGGAAGTATTGATACTGTATAAAGTTGTTACACTTTTAGAGTATGCATGCAAGAATCTTTTGGAGCACTTGTTTGAAATGCATATTTTTGGCCATCAGCCTAGAATTATACTTTAGTAAATCTAGGGTGTGGTCCAGGAATTTGCCTTTGAACAAGTAATCCAGGTGTTTCTTATGCTGTAAATCTTGTCATCACACCTGAGAAACACTGGCCTGCATGATGCCCCCCTGGTTCTGTCCTGTGTCTCCCAGGCTTTTCACAAATGGATCTTCTAGAAGTATCATTTGACCATCTAAGGATTATAATTATTTCCTTTGGACCAGTGTTTTTCAACCTTTTTTGGGCAAAGGCACACTTGTTTCATGAAAAAAATCACGAGGCACACCACCATTAGAAAATGTTAAAAAATTTAACTCTGTGCCTATATTGACTATATATAAAGTAATTCTCTTGAATAGGAATCAAATAAACACAAAGAAAGTATTTTATAATTACTTTATTACGAAATATTAAGTAAACAAAATAGTGAAAAATTATAAAATTCTTGTCTTGTCTGCACCTACGGCACACCAGGCAACATCTGTGCCGCGGAACAGCGGTTGAAAAACGCTGCTTTGGACCAATCTTGCTAAAGTGATCAGAACTGTGCTGCTTTCTGACATCCCACTCCATCCAGTTCTGTATAAACTGACATCTCAACTACAGGACCTCTGCACTCTGACTAGATCTTCTGTCAAGAGGGTACTCTGAGCCAGACACAGAGTCTGGGTCAGATTCTGCCTGGGGAAGGTTAGCCCAAGATTAGCTATTCAAACAAGCATTTGCAAGAGTCCGATTTAATGAGACCAGAAAGGGAAGGTAAATGAATGCCAGAGATAATTTCTTTTACTTGAATCTTGCTTTATAGACTGTCACTGTTCTTTTTATTTATTTTTTTCTGGAAGTTACAATATATTAAAAGTATGGTTTATATCAGCTTTCTTGTCAATAAAATGGAGAAGTTATTACATGTTCTAGTAAGGATTTTGAGAAGGGAAAAATACTGGAAATATAAAAATCAACTGAAAGGAAAAGCATGGAACAGTCTGATGAATATCAGAGGGAAGGGGGGGTGGCAGGAAGAGACTACTCAAAGAACTTATATGCACATATGCATATAACCTATGAACATAAACAATAGTTGGGGAGTGGTGTGGGAGTGGTGTGGAGGGAGTCAAGGGGTGGGCGGGGGCAGGAGGGGGGGGGACACATCTGTTATACTTTCAACAAGATAAATTTATTTTTTAAAAGAAAAAGAAAAGCAGTAAGGAACACAGGTATCATTGTAAATATTCTTTAGTGTGTGACACATATCCTCCTGAAATGTTTAATTTGAAGCAGACTCTGCATAGAGAACTTAATTTTCTTTTTTTAAAATTAAATATATTTATTAATTTCAGAGAGGGAGAATGAGAGACAGAAACATCAATGATGAGAGAGAATCATACATTGATTGGCTGCATCCTGCAATGCCCCCCACTGGGGATAGACCCCCCCCCCACAACCCAGGCATGTGCCCTTGGCTGGAATTGAACCTGGGATCCTTCAGTACCCAGGCTGAAGCTCTACCCACTGAGCCAAGCCAGCTAGGGCGAGAACTTAATTTTCTTACTTCTCATTAGAATACTCAAAATGTGTTCTTCTGAAAAATGATTTGAGTATAAACATTTGCAATGTATTTTTAATTGTTTATACCTCTCTCTCTTTCTTGGATTCATTTTTTTCTTGATTTCTATCTTTTCTCTCAACATCCTGTCTACCCAGAGCTCAAAGCCATATATGCTACCATTTTCTTGGATTCATTTTTTTTCTTGATTTCTATCTATCTTTTCTCTCAACACCCTGTATACCCAGAGCTCAAAGCCAGTGGCTACCATTTTCAACAGCACAGCTCTATAGATTCAAGCAGAGTAAATTGTTATTTATGTGCTCTTGAGCCCAAGTTCAGGAACAAGAGATGTGGGGTCCAGGTAAGAGTCTACCTTTTGGTGTGCCTGAGATTTTCCCAGTAATAGCAGTGAGAGTCCCACATCCCATAAAACCCCTCAGCCCCTCAGTGCTGGACAAACTGTCAAGGTTGGTCACCCATCTTAGAAAAGTATTTGAGACTGCAAGCTCCATGAGGATTGGAGATTTCTTCTATCTGACTGCACATCCAAATGAAGGGCAGAACAGGCCCTCAATAACTATTTTTGGAATGATGGAATCAATGAACATCCACTGACCAAAAATTCTTCGCATTATACCCATTCCTCTGAACACTTGGGAGAGAAAGCATGACAGAAATCCCAGTGTGTTGAAAATAAAAGTTTAATATGTTTCTTGCTGGGCTTTATATTTTTATGATTTTAGATTTTTCCATGATTTCTTAAATAAAAATTAAAGGCCTGTTATTTCTGCCTCATATTGACATTGAAGGGAGTAAAAATTCATGTAAAAAATGACCCTTGCCCTTAGAATATACTTGGAACAAAAAACACATCCTCAAGAATCCTCAAGAATAATTAAATAACAGCACAAGGTTAAGTACAAATAAATGATTTAGATTAGATTAATAAATGTCATAGGATTCAGAAATAAGGTGGAGAGTGATTCAGCCAGTTGAGAAAGATTCCTGGAAGGGGTGGGGATTGAGCAAAATTTTCACAAAAAAAATGAGGGGCTTAGGCTTGCCCAGAACAATGGGGAAAGGGAGAGGAGGGCAGAAACACAGGGGACTGGGCAGCTGAGCAAGATAGGTAGCACACGGTGACAGCCCTGCTACAGAGGTGCCTGTGCCTCGGGGAGTGGGTTGAAGTGGAGAGTGTGTAGCTTCTGGAGAGCCATGGATGCCAGATTCTCTTAGAACTTTTCCCTTAACTGTGTGCTTTGTTTTGTTTTGAGGGCAAGGCAGATAATGAAAACAAGGGTAGATTGAGAGCCTGTTGTCAATGGAATTGGAGGTGGGGAGGAAGAGAAGAATGTCCAGAAAGGGCCTTGTAATACCCTCAATTATTCAACCCCATCTAAGGGGTGCTCACTCTGATGTCCTGAGATAGTAGAGAGCAGTTTTTCCCTGAAGGAGTGCGTAGTCCACTGATGGGAGACAGAATATTTTAATGTGGTACCATAAAAGATTTGGAAATTCCCAGCCTGGGCTATCAAGGAAGGCTTCTCAGAGGAAGGGACACCAGAGAGACTAAGTGGAGTTAGCCAGGTGCAGAAATGGGGTAAGGGCAATTCAGACAGAGGAAAGTAAGAGAGAATGGGATTGTGGGAACTGTAAGCAGATTGGTTGGCTTTGAGCAAAGGTGGAAATGAACAAGTGACCAGAGGCGAGTCTTGGAGAAATGGGTGGGATTGAGACCAATGAAGGGCTTTGGCAGGGCATATAGAAAGGTGAAGGGTGAAAGGCCAGACCCTGGGAGAAGAGGAGGACTGTGGGAAAGTCACAAGGCTTTGGAGTGAAAGAACTATTAGGGCTGATCAAATGATTGAATCGATACCCCCTCCCCTGGGAACTAACTTTTAGATCATCTCACAACTGATATTCCCTTTTCCTTAGACCACATTCCATTTGATAAGGCCATAATCCTTCCCCTCCATACCTTCCCAGAATCCCGACCCACCCAGAGAATTCTCCACCCAGAAAAAGCCTGCCTAGAGTCTTTTAAAATTTCTAACTCCCAGTCCCTGGGTGCTGGCACCATTTTGGGGCTCAGTCCATCTGGTGTTCCAAATGACCTATTCCTATATAATAGTTAATATGCAAGTGATCATCAAGCCATCATGCCTTAATGGCTCAGACACTCAACACTGAGGAGATAGGAATGGGGACCAGCCAGGCTACAGCCCAGGAAAGGGACAAGCTGAATGCCCTGTGGTCCCAGGTGCCAGCAGCTGCGCCTGGGCCTGTGGCCCAGGAAAGGGATAAGTCACCTGCCCCACAGTCCTGTGCAGCAGTGCCTATGGCTGTGGCCTTAGTGAAGCCACCCACCCACGGTGCCCTGCAGCTTCGGCTGGCCCAGGTGAAGCTGGCCTGAGGGAGGGAACCCTGGGTCCCAGGTACAGGGTGAGGAAGAGGCAGTTAGGGGCAATCAGTCCTGTGGGGGAGCAGTTAGGGGTGATAAAGCCAGTAGGGGAGCAGTTAGGAGATATCAGGCAGGCGGACAAAGGTGGTTAGGGACAATTAGGCAGGCAGGCAGGTAGGCAAGCAGTTAGGAGCCATCGATCCCTGAGGGGTCCCAGATTGCAGAGGGTGCAGGCTGGGTTGAGGAATCCCTTCCCACCCATCTCTTCCCTCCCCCCATGAATTTCGTGCACTGGGCCTCTAGTAAATTCATAATTCATAATTCTTTACCCCTTTCAGCCTCATGTGTTCCTCCTTCGGTGACCTAACAAGAACCAGCAAGACTTGGTGACAAATGGTTATGTGGGATGAGGAACAGGGAAAAGCATTTTAAAAATTTGTTTTTTTTAAGCTTGGGCAGCTCAGAGAATGCTATGACTGTTGAAAGAAATAGGGAAGTTTGGAGGGGAAACCGGTTTTTGGAGGGGAAACTGGGGGTGGGAGAAAGATGATTATTTCAGTTTGGACAAATACATTGTTTTCACTCTCATGCTGCTTTGTTTTGTTTCTATAATTGTTCCGTCTTCCCTTAAAAGTTAGTTTCAGTGCAGAGAGGGTGAAAAAGAGCCCAGTTTTGTGTCTTGCACAAGAACAAGGTGCATCTATTTATACAACTTAAAATTACACAAGAGCCTAAGGGATCAATAGACAACTGAGTTGTTCCAGATTTTCAGTGCCAAGTACCCAGGTGAGGAGGTACACTGAGAGAAGCTCTTCCACCCAGCGTTTCATTCTTGTCACCCCTGGCTACAGGTGAAGGAAGGTGTGGGAAGCTCACTTCATTGGCTAGACATGTTTTTCTGAGGAGTCCTTACTCCAAGAATCAGGGCTTCCCGATGGACCTGTCTAACTAGAATCACAGGTCTCTCATCCCAGACCATCCTGGCTCAGCTCTCCAAAGATAAAGCTTTCTAAACAGACTCTAGCTCTCTGGGGTCAGGAACGAAGGTTTCTATAGCCTCCAAGACCTCAGGTATTTTAGAGTCCTGCTTCAACTGGTGGCTGGGCTACCTATCAGAGAGAAAATCAGGCTGACTCTCCTGACCACTGAAGTGGAGCAAGTCCCATGATGTGGGGTCAAGGCAGGACAGCACAGCCTGACCTTGGCCTATCTCCATGGGGGCTACAGGAGAAGCAGGTTGGAATGGGGCCAGCTGACCTCTCTGCTTCCCTTTCAAGCTACCAGCCACATTGTCTCCTTGACTCACATGTGGGTGCTGTGTCATTGATTGACCTGTTAAGTACAGTACATTTAACTTAGATTTCTTTTGTTGTTGTTTTTTTGTAATCCTCACTCAAGGATATTTTTCAATTGATTTTTAGGGAGAGTATAAGAGAGAGGGAAAGACAGAGAAACACTTCAATTGGTTGCCCCCTGCATGAGCCCTGACCAGGACCCGGGCCAGGAAGGAGCCAGCAACCAAGGTACATGCCCTTAACTGGAATCAAACCCAGGACACCTTGGTCCACAGGCCCACGTTCTATCCACTGAGCCAAACCAGCAGAGCTAACTTGGATTTCTTGAAGTCAAACTAACCCTACTTGAGTGACTTCCTTAGCATGATTAAAGCATTGCTAAAAGATAAAATTCAGTGAGGAATAAGAATGACTTAAGTTGTGCTTTGACAGAACTAGGAGCAGATGCTCTGAAATAAGTAGGAGCTCTGGTGTCCTTCTTGACTCATTTCTCTCCATTCTTTTGGCCCAATTGCCAATTACCTGACCCTTCCCCTCTACTTCTCTTCATCTTTACCTCTTGCCTATTTTATTGTGATACTCACCAAACTGGTCTTTCTGCCTGCACTGCTAGCAGCCCAACTACAGCCCATTCTCTGCACTGAAGAAAGATTGGTCTTCCCACAATGCAATCTGGTTCTGTCCAGCATGATTGTCTGTGAAGGTGGCGCCAACATTTACTCCCATTCACATATGTACACCCTTCTAATGAAGAAGTGGAATCTATTTCTCCTCTTAAATCTGGGCCTTATGACTTGATTTTACCAACAGAAGTGTAAGTGGTGGGAGTGATATTTTGGAACTTCTAAACCCGAGGGTTTAGAAACCACCTTCTATTTTCCCTCTCTTGGGAGTCAGCTGCTGTGGAAAGTAGTTCAGTCCAGATTACAGGATAAGAGCCAGATAAAGAGACACGACCTCACATTTTGCAGCATTAGATGAGTGAGGCCATTTGTCCCACCTACTCATCCATCCATAAGGGAAACATCACTTCTTCCAGGAAATCTTTGATTTCATGAATGGGTTGGGGGCCTTATCAGGCTTTCTGTTGAACCTGTACCTATTTTATTGTAGCCCTTAAGTCATATTGCAATGACTTGAGTATTCATTAGTATCCACCATTATGCTTTTAGCTTCATGAAGGTAGAGACTATCTGCCTTTATAGTAAGTATATCTCTTATCTGGCACAGGATGTGCTATTCAATGTTTGATGAATGAATAGCCAACTGACTAAGGGATTACAACTGTGAAATGTTCTTTTTAGACTTGATCATGTTATCCTTCCCTTATACTATTCCTGATCGTCCCCAACAGATGCTATCTTCTAAAAACTCTGTTTCAGATTCTCTGAATTTTAAATGTCTCCTCTCTTTCTCAGCTGTTCCCAAAGGGACAGTAACTGGTATTCATGATGAGTTTGGGGATATGTTGAAATCTTGAAGTGATGAATTGTCACAGACTAAACTATAGTTTTAGTTTTTGAAAATGTAGTAAGCTAATTTGTGATAATCTATAACTCTTCATCAACCCTAATCTTAAAAATTCCTAAACAACTTGTCCTGTCAGTGTGGCTCAGCTAGTTCGACATTGTCCCATGCACTGGGAGGTCCCTAGTTTGTTTCCCAGTCTGGGCATATGCCAGATTGCTGGGCTTTATCCTCAGTGGGGAAGAGAGTGTGGGCAGGAGGCAGCTAATTGATGTTCCCCTCTCACATCTATTATGTTTCTCTCTTCTTCTGTCCTCTGTAAAAATCAAAGAAAAAATTATATATATATATATATATATATATATATATATATATATATAGTAGAAGAGTAGAAAACTGAATAAACACAAGCAACACTTAGAGAAATGGAATTACACAGCTTTAGTAGTCAGGCAGTCTCAGAGGAGTTGCCTCCAAAGTCTGAGCAAACCAATATGGTGAAAGCTCTTCTTTTATTCCCTTTGGTTTTTTTGTTCCCCAAATATGAGTGGGACTTCTGGATCTTTTGTGGGCTTTGCAAAAAGCCCCATGTGTTGAGGTGGGGCCTTGAGACCAAATCTAAGGGTCTGGCCTGGTGCCAGCACTAATAACTGCCTCCAGGGGTTATATATTGTTTATGGTTTATGGCTTCTCTAAAATGGGAGTAGTACTTTAGGTAAATAGGTCTTGCAAGACCAGATTGTGGAGAAAGGGGCAGTGACTTAGTTATAGGTTATCAAGAATGTACATTAAGTTACTGGCACAAATGCAGATTGCTAGCCCCCCAAACATCAGGGTTACATTGGAATTAGGCTTTTAGCCTTCTCAAAGATACTCCTAGAACTGGATATATACAGTCCTAAAAATGCATTCTGAGGTTATAGCAATGAACTGGATTACTCTGCCTATCATACTTATCCCTGAGAGTATCAGTTTGAGTGAAATCCATGACTGCCTATCATGTATATCTATGCAGAACAGAATCATGATTACAGTTTTAAAGAGGAAGGAGTCCTAGCCTGTTTGGCTCCGTGGACAAAGCATCGGTTGGAGGACTAAAGGGTCTTTCATGGGTCCAATTTTAGGTCAAGTTTACATACTTCAGTTGCAGGCTGGATCCCTGGCCCCAGTTAGAGCTCATGTGGGAGGAAACTAATTGACGTGTCTCTCTCATATTGATGTCTCTCTCTCTCTCTCTCTTTCTTTCTCTCTCCTCTCTCTCCTCTTTTTTACTCTTCCTAAAAATCAATGGAAAATATCCTCAGGTGAGGATTAACATAAAAAAATGAATGAATGAATGAATGAATGAATAAATAAATAAATAAATAAATAAATAAATAAATAGGAAGGAACACAGACTAAGGAGCTTGTCTCTGTTCTTTAAAACCCAACTGACCATTTAGGAGCCAGAACAACTCAATGCTTGTCCATGTGGGGAGTGGGGGAAGGAAGTCCTTACTTTTGTAAATTATTTTACTTTCTCTATCCTATAAAATAGAAATATACCACTGCTGCCTCTTCTATTTGTCTCATAAACTGTGGTAAAATGAAATGGTTAACAGATACTATATCTATTTTACAGGATTGGAAGCAGAGGTTGTATTGGCAACTAAGGCCCTGTATCTGGTTGTTGATACAAGTGAGAAAAGATCTGTTCTGTTGATGATTGACTAACCTGCTGCTGTTGTCCTATATGATCTCTGACAATATTAGGAAAGTCCAATTTATTAACTGAAAGTTGTACTTGACATTTATATTTTTCTCTATAGTAATTAGTTATTAAAATTTCCTTGCCCCAAAACCGGTTTGGCTCAGAGGTAGAGAGTCGGTCTGCGGACTGAAAGGTCCCAGGTTCGATTCCGGTCAAGGGCATGTACATTGGTTGCGGGCACATCCCCGGAAGGGGGTGTGCAAGAGGCAGCTGATCTATGTTTCTCTCTCATCGACGTTTCTAGCTCTCTAGCTCTCTCCTTTCCTCTCTGTAAGAAAAATCAATAAAATATATTTAAAAAAATTTTTTCCTTGCCATTCCTTTTTTAAAATTTAACTTTTTATTATGGAAAAATTTTAAACATATAGAGAACAATATAAGCATATGTGATGGTATGATGAATCCTCAACTTTAACAATTATCAGGATTTTGCCATTCTTATTTAATCTTCTCTTTCTCTCTCTATTTTTCTGGAGTACGTAAAAATAAGTTCCAGATGTCATTTCATTTTACCCATTAATCGCTCATTACATATAGCTAATATATCTTTTTTCTCTGTCTAAACCATAACCATAATATCACTTCACACCTACCAGGCAACTCTGAGCTTCTTTAAAGCAAGTATTCTAAACCAGTTTCTAGCACAATGCTTCGCATATAAAAACAACTAACATTAATTGAGCATATACTATGTGCTGTCTTTTTACTTTATTTTAATTAATCCTCATCATAGGCTTATGAGGTAAATACTATTATCCCAGTTTTACAAATGAGAAAATGAAGGAACAGAGTTGTTTCCCCTGCAAAAACTTTTCATTCCCTAACTTTCATCTCATTAAATGTCACCACTTTCCATCCAATTGCTTAAGACTTTAAGCTATGAGTCATCTTTGTTTCCTTTTTTCTTCCTCCCTCCCAATAGCCAATCTATTGTCATGTCCTGTTTTCTCTCTATCACCAAAATGCACCCTGAATCAGAATCTGTCAACTATTTTCAATACCTGTTGCTATTATCCTACTTTAAGCTACCATCACCTTTTAACTGGTTTCCTTGCTGTTACTCTGCCCTTTAATTTATTCCCCATTGAAACTCAAAATGATCTTTTAAAAATGTAAGTCAACCTGGCTGGTGTGGCTCAATAGTTGAGCATTGACCTATGAACCAGGAGGTCATGGTTCCATTCCTGATCGGGTCATATGCTAGGTTGCAGGCTCAATCCCCAATAGGGAGTGTGCAGGAGGCAGCTGATTCATTTTTCTCTCATTGATGTTTCTATCTCTCCCTCTCCCTTCCTCTCTCTGAAATCAATTAAAAATATTTTTTAAAAAGTAAGTCAGATAATGTTATCCCTCTGAGTAAAAGTTACCGTGACTTCTCACAGCCTTTGCTTAAAGGAATCACATTGGGCCCAACATAAAGTTAGTCAGGATAGGCGTCACATCAGCATTGACTAAGTTCTGTGCTTGGCTCTCCTAGAAAAGGAAAGCTTAAGTCAACAAATTAGCACTTGTTTGCTGAGTACAAGTTACCTGACCAGGCTCCAAGACTTCTCTTTGCTCCATATAAGGAGAGTAAACCTGCTTTAACCAATCAGCAAATGACCAGTATAACTTCCCTATTTCTACTCACCTTGGTCTATAAAATCCTCTCAAATTTTACAACTCCTTGGAGTTCCTTTCTATCTGCTAGCTTGAATGCTACCTAATTCATTAATTGCTGAGTAAAGCCAATAGGATCTTTAAAATTTACTTAGTTGAATTTCAGTTCTTTAACAAATTTAAACTAAATCTTTATTTCCTACTACCTGTCTATGTAAGAAACCTCCAAGCCTGTAGAGAATTTTTATGAGTTTATTTGAGTCAAACTGACAACTTATGCCAGGAAAGAAGAATTCAAATGCTCTGGAGAATATCAGTTTTGCAGCTTCTTTATTGCCCTTGAAATTTGTAAGGTTACATGAAGGTGAAAAAACAAGGCGGAAATTAGGTTACAGGATAGTATGGTTATTTGCTATCTTGAGGGAGGTTTCCACCTTTAGAGGGGTCTAAAAGGGCAGTGCACACATGTCTGGCTGGCATGGCTCGGTGGTTGAGCATTGACCTATGAACCAGATGGTCGCAGTTCACAGTTCAATTCCCAGCCAGGGCACATGCCCAGGTTGCGAGTTTGATCCCCAGTGTGGGGCATGCAGGAGGCAGCTGATCAATGATTCTCATCATTGAGGTTTCTATCTCTCTCCCTCTCTCTTCCTCTCTGAAATCAGTTATCATATATATAGACCTCTCCTTGTGAAGGAGAGGTCTGAAAAAGGCATTTTAAAGGTGTGTTAACCTAGCTGCACAAAAACAATGGGCAGGGCTTGCTTAAGGCAAAAGATAAAACTTTTACTAAAGAAGCTATATGCCTGGGGCTTGACTACTTACTGTGACCTGCCCAGTTAGGAATTTATGATAAGATTGTCCTGTAGTTACCTTCCATAGAAGTCCTCCCCATCCCCACCCCATACCTCTCCCTTGCTAATAAGCTCTAGTCACCAGAGTCTCCTTTCTGCTTGTAGTGGGCCAACTTCCTGGGAATGGCTCTTGTGATGTTCCCACAGATCTTAGCTAAAATGTTACTTTCTCAGCAAGAACTTCTCTGACCTCTATCCCACTTCTCACATATGAATCTGTAGATTTTCTTCATTGCAGTCATATCTTATTTCTCTGATTATTGTTGCTTTCCTTTGCCAGAATGTAATGTGGATGAAAAGGGGCCACATAGTAAACCTCACAAAGTCAGGAAGGCCTGCATGGTGGCCTTACAAACGCAGAGACCTAAAGTAACCACATAGAATGGTGTGAAATTAAAACTTTTTAACTAAAAGCAGTTTATGGCAGATAATCATGTCCTAGACTAGAACCTTCCTGGACAAAAGTCGATCTTCACCTTAATTAAGCCTGTTTATTGTCTTTATGCATTTACCATAAACTTACCTTTGAGAACGTCAGGGTAACTTCCCTTTTTCCAGACCCTTGAAGACACAACCTATGCACCAGGGTGGAAACCACAAGTCCTCTTTGTTATTGTGTTGTTGACTTAACTATCCTGCACCACCTTAATAAAAGACAAATGTGTCTATCATTTTACTTTTTTACAAAATATTTTTTATTTTTAAAATACATTTTTATTGATTTCAGAGAGGAAGGGAGAGGGAATGAGAAATAGAAACATCAATGATGAGAGAGAATCATTAATCAGCTGTCTCCTACACTCTACACTGGGGATCAACCTTGCAAACCGGGCATGTGCCCTGACCAGGAATTGAACTGTGACTTCCTGATTCATAGGTCGATGCTCAATCACTGATCCATGCTAGCAGGGCTATCATTTTACTTTTTATCCAATCACAGAGGCTTTTCCTTCTTTGCTTTTCACTTCCCTAATCTATCACCAGTGGATTTCATATAACTCACTTATGTCTTTTTTGATACAGTCCCTTTCTGCTTGTAGTGGGCCATTATCTGGAGTATTTCTCAACCCATTGAAATTTTGCTTCCTGGCAATTGTTGATAGTTTGACTAAAATAACCACACAAGGAGAGAGAATCCAAGATGGCTGCACAGGTAAACACATAGCCGCAGCCACACACAACAATTTCAATATAATACAACTAAAATATAAAATGGACATTACCCAGAATTACAGAAAAGTCGACTGACTGGAAATTCTACAACGAGAAACAAGGAAAAAACCAGAAGGAAGAGTGGAGGAGCTGTAAAAGCCTAAGGTACGGAGACACGCAGCGTGCTTGGAGAGGCAGTCCTGGAGGCGCGCACATTGCGCGCAGAGGACTGACTGTTGACTCTGCTGCCAGATTGCCCTGGAGGGAAGAAGACAAAGGCTCCAGACTGTGCTGGGCCCCAGTTCTGACTTTTCTGAACCCCAGTTCTAGGCCAGACCCCGGGGACCTAGGCTCAAATAGAGGGAGCTGGGCTGTAAGGTGGAACCCCGGGGGAGCAGCTAAAGGAGGTCCCGGAGGCGCGCACATTGCGCACAGAGAAGGGACGTTTGACTGTGCAGCGGGATTGCCCTGGCGGGAAGGAGACGGGGGCTCCAGACTGCTCTGAATGCCACCTCCAACTCCACTTCCAACTGAACTGAACCCCAGTTCCGGGCTCATTGGGGGAGAGCCTACACTGTTTGGTAGCAGGCGAAAATCGAGGGCACCTTTCTCTCAGAGGTGCTTGCAGCTAGTACTGAAGGACCCTGAGGAATACTGAGACTCAGGAACCGCATAGGGCATGGCTGACAGAAGCCAAGCCTGTAGGCTCCACCCTGAAACTCTGCCCCATCAGGGAAGTGGCAAAAATGCCAAGACAACGAAATAGATCACAAACGAAAGAAATGGAGGACAAAAAGCGACTGGATATAGAGTTCAAAACCACACTTATAAGGTTGTTCAAGAATCTCCTAGAAAAGGCCGATAAAATAAACGAGACCTATGAGGATATGAAAAGGGATCAACTAGAAATAATAAGGGATCAAGAAGAAATAATAAGGGATCAACAAGAAACAAAGAATACATTGTCTGAAATAAAAAATATTATACAGAGTCCTAAAAACAGAATGGAAGATCGCAAGAATCAAGTCAAAGATTTGGAACATAAAGAACCAGAAGACACTCCTCTGCAGAAGCAAGAAGGCAAGATAATCCAGAAAATTGAAGATAATGTAAGAAACCTCTGGGACAATTTCAAGCGAACCAACATCAGAATTATAGGGGTCCCAGAAGATGAGAGAGAGCAAGATATCGAAAACATATAGAAAGAAATAGTGACATAAATCTTCCCCCACCTGATGAAAGAATTAGACTTACAAGTCCAGAAGTGCACAGAACTCCAAACAAAAGGAATCCAAAGAAGACCACACCAAGACAAATCATAATTAAAATTCCAAGAGCAAAAGACAAAGAGAGAATATTAAAAGCAGCAAGAGCAAAGCAGGTAGTTACCTATAAAGGAGCACCCATACGATCGTCAGCTGATTTCTCAGCAGAAACCATGCAGGCCAGATGGGAATGGCAAGAAATATTCAAGGTGATGAATAGTAAGAACCTACAGCCAAAAATAATCTATCCAGCCAAAGCCGGTTTGGCTCAGTGGAAGAGCGTCAGCCTGGGGACTAAGGGGTTCCGGGTTCGATTCCAGTCAAGGGCATGTACATTGGTTGCGGGCACATCCCTAGTGGGGGGTATGCAGGAGGCAGCTGGTTGATGTTTCTTTCTCATCGATGTTTCTAACTCTCTATCCTTCTCAGTTCCTCTCTGTGTAAAATCAATAAAATATATTTAAAAAAAAAAAATCTATCCAGCAAAGCTATCACTCAGAATCGAAGGCCAGATAAAGAGCTTCACTAATAAAAAAAAAAGCTAAAGGAGTTCATCACCACCAAACCAGAATTATATGAATTGCTGAAGGGGGTTCTTTCAGAAGAGAAAGTAAATAAAGATAAAAATTATGAACAACAGCCGGGACTGTTTTGGTTCAGTGGATAGAGCGTTGGACTGCTGACTGAAAGGTCCCAGGGGTTCGATTCCGGTCAAGGGCATGTACCTTGGTTGCAGGCACATCCCCAGTAGGGGGTGTGCAAGAGGCAGCTGATCGATGATTCTCTCTCATCGATGTTTCTAACTTTCTATTCCTCTCTCTTCCTCTCTGTGAAAAATCAATAAAATAAAATAAAATAAAAAAACAACAAAGCTTAAAAAAAATAGCGTCTTCTATAAACTCTAAAAAAAATTATGAACAACAAATACGTAACTATCAACAAGTGAATCTAAAAAAAATCTGATGAACAGTATTAACTGTTGAATATAATATTGGGTCGGCAACTAAGTAATTGCGGATTTTAAAAAGAAAATCAAAGACAATTTTTTCATGGAACTAAATAACTTTATTCTGTAATGTATTGCCCATTTTGATCAATGACCTTTTGCCATCTTTCAGGCAGCATCATAATCCCACGTTCAAAAAACTTCTGGTTTTTATTAGCAAAAAACTGAATCAGGTACGATTTGATATCATCATCATTATTGAAATTTTTACCATTCAAGGAGTTTTGTAAAGATCGAAACAAAAAGTAATCAGATGGTGCAAGGTCAGGACTATATGGTGGATGTGGCAAAACATCCCAACCAAGCTCCATTAATTTTTGCCGAGTGACCAAAGATGTGTGTGGCCTTGCATTGTCATGATGGAATACAACACCTTTTCGATTTGTCAATTCGGGCCACTTTTCTTCAACTGCATTGTTTAATTTCGTTAGTTGTTCAATGTAGACATCAGAATTGATCGTTCGGTTGGGTGGTAAGAGTTTAAAGTAGACAATTCCTTTGTAATCCCACCAAACTGATAACAAAACCTTCTTTTGATGAATATCAGCTTTTGATGTTGTTTGAGTTGGTTCACCTGGCCTGCTCCACGATCTTTTCTGCTTGATATTGTTGTAAACAACCCATTTTTCATCGCCAGTTATCAGTTGTTTTAAAAATGGATCATTTTCATTACGTTTCTTTAGCAAATCGCAGCTGCTAATGCGTTGCGTTAACTGTGATTCTTTAATTTCGTGAGGAACCCATGTATCGAGTTTTAAAACACAGCCAAGTTGTTTTAAGTGATTTTCAATGCATGTATGTGATACATGAAGCTTCTCTGCAATCTCACGTGTTGTACTGTGACAGTCCAAATTGATTATTGCTTTGATTAGGGCGTCATCAACTTCAACTGGACGACCAGAGCGTTTTTCATCTTTGAGTGAAAAATCACCAGAACGAAATTTGGCAAACCAATTTTGACACTGCCGTTCTTTTAAGGCTTCGTCACCATAAACAGCACATAACTTTTTATGAGCTTGCGATGCGTTTTTCCCTTTGCAGAAATAAAAAAGCAAAATATGACGAAAATGTTCCTTTTGATTTTCCATTTTTCAACGAACGCCAAACGAAAATTACAAAACAGATCAAAAAACTTTTTTTACTGATTAACAGCTGAATAGCCAACTATCAAATAACAAAATGTGTTTTACATTTGTGCTGCGTCTGCAAACCTAAAAATTCAACTGAAGCCATATATGTGTGAAACCCGCAATTACTTAGCTGCCGACCCAATAGAATCAGAGGTATGGAAAGGGAGTGAACTGATGATTCTTGGGGAAAAGGGGAGAGGGGGATGTGGGAAGAGACTGAACATAAACTGTGCACCTAAGGATGAGGACAATGGGGGGTGGGGAAAGGGCAGAGGGTGGGGTGGGAACCTGGTGGAGGAGAGCAATGGAGGGGGGGAAAAAAGAGGAACATTTGTAATAATATGAACAATAGAGATTTATTTTAAAAAAAATAACCTCACAAAAATTCTCTACAAGTTTGAATGTTTCTTATGTTGACAGTAATTTCCACAAGTGTAGAATCCTTGTCTGTGGATTGCTGTAAACCCTAAGCCTAGAATAAATGCCTGTAAGCTGATGATTTTTTTTCTTTTTAAAGTAACAAATTAGGAAAATAAACAATCCAAGATAAAAATCCAAGCTCCAGAGCTGAGCATCTTGGTTAAATGGATAGCCTTGGTTCAAACCAAGGAACTCTCGAGCCACTCTTTGGAGGAAGTTGGGTGGGGAGGTGAGGGGGACTACCTTTATCCTGACCTTTGAATACCTGAAGTATTAAGCTTTCTAAAATTTTATTTTCCTGTGCCCCTGTGAGTGGAGATGTTTTTCCAAAATGTGTTTAAATTTGAGACTGGTTTATTACTTGAGAAGCAATTAAGACAGTTCTAGAACTCAAGACAAGTTGAAAAAACTAGTAGCTACTCAGGCTCCCTTCTGCATCTTATCTCTCTATAAGTGATATATATGTATATATTTCAGAGAGGAAGGGAGAAGGAGAGAGAAAGAAACATCAGCAAATCAATGATGAGAAAAAATCTGACTGGCTACCTCCTGCATGCCCCACACTGGGGATAGAGCTCACAACCTGGGTATGTGCCTTGACTAGGAATAGAACCATGACCTCCTGGTTCATAGGTCGATGCTCAGCCACCAAACCACGCCGGCCGAGCTTTATAAGTGGTTTTTATTATTTGATTAGGTAAACACCCAGAAAGAAGGAGTATAACTTAGTTAAAAATTAGTGTTATTTAATCCATTCTGCTGATTTTTATCTGTACAGAAAAAAATTTTATTCACTTTTTCAGACCCGTAGTAATTTTAAGTATAGAGGGCTTTTATTATTTTTAACATAGGCACAATTATTTAAAGTTAATAAACTTTTATTTATTTAAGGAATCTCACACGTTCTGAGTTCTTCCACTGCCTTAGTTCCTCTTGAGTTTGAGTTTTAATCATTTTACTCCCTTTTTTGTTCAATCCTGATTTCATTTCAGTCAGTCTTATATAACAGGAATAGAGATTATCATGATCACAAGCTGTATGGTAACTTATCTAGACAAAGGACATCAAGCCCCCAGACATCTAAGATGGATATCAACAAATCTCACTGATTACCAACAGCTATTACAAAAACCTCCTATAGCTTGTGTTAGATTTATAGTGGACAGTGATCTGGCAATGTAAATTAAGGTTGGTAAAATGTTCCTAGGAGGCTGAATGCTATGCTATCAACATAGCAGAAAAAAAAAACTATTGGGGAAATGTTTTGTAGTCATGTCCACAGCAAATGAGAAACTGCATTCTAAAAGCCTTGGTAATGACCACCGTAGTAATTTTTGAATTCTCTCTCTAAAAAAATAAACATTTCTTGGGGGCCAAGAGCTGAATCACGAATTTAGTAGGAAGTGGATCCTCCAACACAACTGACTGACTAGCCTGTGCTTCACCAGCTCTTCCAGCCACCTTGTGACAGCCTTTCTGTGGGATGCGAGGGTGAAATGCTTCGTCATTGCTGTCATCATCTCGAAGACGCATCTTCAGTAATAAGGCAAGACTGTAATTCCTCACCCTCTGGCTATTATTAATCATGATTCATTGCATAAAAGAGGGTATAAAAGCCTCCTAGGCCCAAAGCACATCTGAACTGGAAGGATTTCAGGTTTAGGCGTGTGAGGCCTTCTCCTTCATAAAGGGGGAAATGAGAGTGTGTCCTCCTGGGAGAGATAGGTCTGGCTCTAGCCAACAGAGAGCTAGATCTGCCTCTGGCATGGGAAAGGTTTTTTTTCATAATCAGCGGAAAATAAACTCAGCCTTTCTGACTCTTCATTAACAACCTGTATTGATTTAATATTCTGCAGTTGTGCTATTTGCCATTTTTTCTCCTTAGAAAACAAGACATGTCCAAACGCCTTGAGCTTATCTAGTTCCCACTTAGCCTGGAATTATTTGGGATTATTCATCCTTGTTAATGAATAACTCCCAGGACTACAGAACTGGAATGATTCTTAGAGATCATCTTACTGTTGATCTCCTCTGTTCAAAGATAATTGGGAAAGCCAGGTTGATAATGTTTACAGGGACCTGCTCAAGGACACTACTGCTTAACCTCAGAATCCAGGCTACCTCCCAGTGCTTCCGGCCCTTAAGGCCTATGCTCTTTCCACTGCAACAGAACTTCAGCTGAAGGGTGGGCTCTGGATAGTTCACACGCCACACTGGAGCTCAGTAAGAGGTGTGCTTAATTATAGGGGACAACCTGGCTCATGGATAAGATGTTATGGGATCGAGGGCAGGATTTTGGGAATCAGAGGACCCAGTTTCAAATGAAGACTATGCCATTTTTTTGCATAGTCTTGGGCAAACTATTTACCTTTAACAAAACTAAAAAAAAAACACTACAAAACCTCAGTTTCTTCACCTATAAAATGGGCCCAATAACATCTTCAACATTCTAACCTGGCTGGGAGTTGATACTCCCAGGACCTGGGAGTCAACCTTGGAATTTGGTCCATCCCCATTCAAGAACTGCCTACTGCCCTAACTGGTTTGGCTCAGTGGATAGAGCATTGGCCTATCGACTGAAGGGTCCCAGGTTTGATTCCGGTCAAGGGCATGTACCTTGGTTGCAGGCACATCCCCAGTAGGGAGTGCGCAGGAGGCAGCTGATCAATTTTTTTGGCTTTCTATCCCTCTCCCTTCCTCTCTGCAAAAATCAATAAAATATATTTTGGGAGGAAAAAAACAAAAAACTGCCTACTATCATGGAAAGATTAACAACCTTGTTGCCCAAACAATGGAGTCCCTACCCCAGCCCCGCCTCCCTGCAGCCCACCTTGACTACTTCCCCATGCCTGTAATTCCTACTTCCCCATGTAATCTTTGTCCTACCCAATATAAGTAGCTGGCTTATATGGGGCTGCAGAGCAGATTTTTGTAAATGACCTGCTGCTCTCTCATACTGCCAGCAGTATTGGAATAAACATATATGATTCAAACCTGTGTTTGTTTAATTGGCTCAAGTAGTGACTAGCAGCCTGGACCCACTGATTGTCCACTTACATTACATTCAGTAAGGTTTCCTTACTGAAGGTTAAAAGAAGCATGCAGGTTTTCTCTCACCCATGTCTTGACAAGACACTCTTCCCTTCCTTCTCAGTGGGCCAGCTTTCTTCGCTAAGGAGACCTTTTGCCCTTTCTGTCTCCTGCCTAGCAATGATAAGCATGTATTGGGTCGGCAGCTAAGTAATTGCGGATTTTTTAAAGAAAATCAAAGACAATTTTTTCATGGAACTAAATAACTTTATTCTGTAATGTATTGCCCATTTTAATCAATGACCTTTTGCCATCTTTCAGGCAGCATCATAATCCCACGTTCAAAAAACTTCTGGTTTTTATTAGCAAAAAACTGAATCAGGTACGATTTGACATCATCATCATTATTGAAATTTTTACCATTCAAGGAGTTTTGTAAAGATCGAAACAAAAAGTAATCAGATGGTGCAAGGTCAGGACTATATGGTGGATGTGGCAAAACATCCCAACCAAGCTCCATTAATTTTTGCCGAGTGACCAAAGATGTGTGTGGCCTTGCATTGTCATGATGGAATACAACACCTTTTCGATTTGTTAATTCGGGCCACTTTTTTTCAACTGCATTGTTTAATTTCGTTAGTTGTTCAATGTAGACATCAGAATTGATCGTTCGGTTGGGTGGTAAGAGTTCAAAGTAGATAATTCCTTTGTAATCCCACCAAACTGATAACAAAACCTTCTTTTGATGAATATCAGCTTTTGATGTTGTTTGAGTTGGTTCACCTGGCCTGCTCCACGATCTTTTCCGCTTGATATTGTTGTAAACAACCCATTTTTCATCGCCAGTTATCAGTCGTTTTAAAAATGGATCATTTTCATTACGTTTCTTTAGCAAATCGCAGCTGCTAATGCGTTGCGTTAACTGTGATTCTTTAATTTCGTGAGGAACCCATGTATCGAGTTTTAAAACACAGCCAAGTTGTTTTAAGTGATTTTCAATGCATGTATGTGATACATGAAGCTTCTCTGCAATCTCACGTGTTGTACTGTGACAGTCCAAATTGATTATTGCTTTGATTAGGGCGTCATCAACTTCAACTGGACGACCAGAGCGTTTTTCATCTTTGAGTGAAAAATCACCAGAACGAAATTTGGCAAACCAATTTTGACACTGCCGTTCTTTTAAGGCTTCGTCACCATAAACAGCACATAACTTTTTATGAGCTTGCGATGCGTTTTTCCCTTTGAGGAAATAAAAAAGCAAAATATGACGAAAATGTTCCTTTTGATTTTCCATTTTTTAATGAACGCCAAACGAAAACTACAAAACAGATCAAAAAACTTTTTTTACTGATTAACAGCTGAATAGCCAACTATCAAATAACAAAATGTGTTTTACATTTGTACTACGTCTGCAAACCTAAAAATTCAACTGAAGCCATATATGTGTGAAACCCGCAATTACTTAGCTGCCGACCCAATACAAGGTGGCAGTTCACCCACCCACTTTGGGAGAGAAAGGGTGCATCTTAAGGTTCATTTCTGCCCTTATCCCAGCTCAGAGCCAACTTCAAAAGGCTGGGAATCAGAGAATGCTGGTTATGGCTATTAGACTCTCCCTCACCCTTCCTATTTCACCTTTCTTCTCATCCCTTCTCCTCATCCTCTCTCCTTTTTTTTTTTTTCCTCCTATGTCATCACCTTAGTTGCTACCACTAACTCAGCACCGGGAATATTTCTATTGTGTGTTAAAAATAATTTTGTTTTCAGAGACATGACAGACTTGAGAGGCATCTTAAGACAGCCCGGACTACAAGGCTGAAAGGCCCCTACCCCTTTTCTCTAGGATCCATCTCAGCTTGAGATTGGCTTCCCGGAGTTGTTCCCCCTACCTCCCTCTCCAAGCCCCTGACCCTGACCCTGAACCTCATCCTGACTGAGCACCTGATGCTGGGAGGGGTGGGCTATTTCTGCCCCATGAGTGATTCCTCTGATGGGCCTGATTTGCTCCAGGTCTCCCTTGGTTTGAAGATTTAGTTACTTCTTCATCCTATTCTGAAGGCTCCCCCTGTCCCACCCTCTTTCTACCTATTTTCTTTCACGGGTATTTCCTGTGAAACGCCATTTCAGCCTGCTTTCCAGAGAACCCAAGAAAATATGCTAATCACAGCCGTAGAGCCATATGTGTGGGGCACACGCATGTTGGGAAAGGGAGCAGATGACAGATGACATACATGCAGAAAGGGCTCAGACCAGAGGAGTCCCAACTGCATGCTGGGCACTGAGCAGGCCCTTTGTATACATGATTTAATTTAGTCTTCATAATGAAACTGTGATGTAGGCTTTATTGTCTCCATTCCTGGTGAAGACACTAAGTCTCAGAAAGGTTAATAAACTTGCCTGAGGTCATCCAGTTACTAAGGTTGGAGCCAGGATTGGATTCTAGACAGTTTGACTCCAGTGTTTGAGCTCTTTCTGCTGCTCTGCTCAGTGTGTAGCAGAAAGTAAGCCAGCACAAAATGAGCCCGGCTCCTCTAAGTCAGTCTGTGAGAGCCAGGAGAATCATTCAAGGTGCTGTGCAGGAGAGAGAAATTAGAATCCTTCCCTCGCTCTGCAAACACCTTTTGAATCTCTCACTCTGATCTACCCCTTCCCCTAGATCCAGTTTCAGACAAAGAGCTAAGCCTAATAAAAGTAAAAATCATAATATTATAAAGTAATGCTAATATAAAGTTAACTCTCAGTTAATATGAGAGCTCTCATGATACATACCTTTTCACTCACAAACATCCACACATTTTCTTGCCTAATATTTATTCTTCCATCTGCCTTGCAAAGAACTATCTCCCCTTGTGACTGTTCTTGCGGGGGTCTGTCCTCCTGCTGACCCTGAATTTCAAGGAGGAGGCAGATGCTCAGCTGCTGCTCAGCCCTCTGGCAATACTTTGAGCCTTAGAGAGACAAGCAGGTACATGATTTTCCGCCACGTTACAAATAAGGAAACATGAAGGAGTAACTTGGGTTGCATGTATTATGTACGATGGCTATATGGGACTTGCTATCTTCCTGTGCTTTGGCTCAAAGGAAATTACAAACATTATTAAGCATTTGTTATACTGTGTCTCATGGGAATGTCATTTAGCTTCTTGATACATAAATGTTAGATCTGATCTGCAAGAAGAATGTTAGTACCACTTACTGGTGATTCACTACATGTCAAGCACTGTGATAGTCACTTTACATGCATTTGTTCTTTCATGGCTTTTGCAGTAGGCATGATTGTCCCATTTTACTTATGAGCACACAGATTTAGAGAGGTTAAGCAATGGTTTAAGATCACAAAGTTAGTCAGAGGCAGACTTAGATTCAAGTCTAACTCCTTCTGACTCCAAAGGTTGTTCTATGCCTTATGCTATGTAGCTTTGGAGAAATGGGCTTGTGATGTCCTGAAACTTAATGTTTTAAAATAGATATTAAAGCGCCCTGGCTGGGTTGCTCAGTTGGTTATGGCATTGTTCCGATATGCCAAGGTTGCAGGTACCTGGTCAAGACACATACAAGAATCAACCAATCCACAGTTAAATAAGTGGAACAACAAATCAAATCAAATCAAATAAAAAAATAGATATTAAGGCAATTTGATATCTATTGTATTCTCAAAACAATTTAGTAAGATAGATAATATTTCCTATCCTAAGACATCCATCCCTTTTTTATCCTCTTTTTCCTCCCCTAACTACCTCTTTCAAGGCCCAACTTCTCAAATAAAATTAATCCTCATATGCCATTCTCACTTCATGCTTCCATTGGGCTTTCATGCTCTCCTTGTCACAGAAACAGCTGTCATTGTCCCTCATGACCTCCTTGTTGCAAATCCCACTGGACTTCTTCTCCCCCCATCCCTATCTTTCCCAGATTTTAAGTAATATTTGTCCCATGTGATTGCTCCCTTCTTGGGGACACCATACACTGTCCTTGTTCTACCTTTCTTGCTACCTCTCAGTCTCCTTCACGGATTCTTATCTGCTGGGGCAATATACAGACCAGCTGTTTATGCAACAGCCATTTCTTCCTACTTCCCTGTGAATAAAACTCCAGTGTTACTTGGGGCAGCAAAGTGACCAGCTAAAAATACTTCCATTCTGGACTCACTTGAAGTTAGGGGTTGATGTGTCATAGTATTCTTGATTTTGTGCAGTTAAAACTTCACAACATGAATTCAGGTGAATTTTAGAGGATTTTTACTTATTTAAAAAAATATTTAAAAATTGATTTTTAGAGAGAGAGAGAGGAAGTGTGGGAGAGGGCTGCCTCCTACGACTTGGGCATGAAAGCTGGGGACAATGAAAGAAGAAAAGGCTGGGGAAGTGAGCCTGCCCTGGTCTGTTTGGCTCACTAGAAATCAGAGAAAAGAGGGCCTTGGGGAGAAGTGTCTTTGATGAATTGCCACTACTCTTTGCTGCCCTGGTTGCAAGCCTCATGGGGTCCCTTAGAGTTTAGAAGATGCATGCCTGTGGGGCAAGAAGATGGGGCGGGGAAGAGGGGAAAGGCAGAGGGGAAAGGAGGAAGAGTGAGCGCTGAGCCTTCATTTTGAGAGATTTTAAAGGCTGGGCATTTATGGGAGGATCTCAATAGAATATTCATCAGGTTTATGGTGATATACCAGATAAGATTTATTCCCTTAACTTCTTCTATCTTTGGCAAATGGCACTAATTGGATTTCTGTGTCTTACTGAGTAGGGTGATTTAAGCTATTTACCTTCTGGTTGGGGAGCAGTGTCCTTAGTTTAGAGAAGATAGAATTTATTAGATGGCTGCAAACTGCTGTTTAATTATCTATCTCAGTTTCCCTCTTCTGCTTCTCCTGGCTTACTAGCTTGTCTCAATAGCTCTGGGCAACGAAGAAGTTAGTTGAACCCTGACCAGTATGGCTCAGTTGGTTGGTATTGTCCCGTGTGAAAGATGAAACAGTATTCTCCATCAATAAAGACTGTGTCCTGGCCAAAACCGGTTTGGCTCAGTGGATAGAGCGTCGGCCCGAGGACTGAAAGGTCCCAGGTTCGATTCTGGTCAAGGGCATGTACAGTAGTTGCGGGCATATTCCTAGTAGGGGGTGTGCAGGAGGCAGCCTGGTTGATGTTTCTCTCTCATCAACGTTTCTAGCTCTCCATCCTTCTCCCTTCTTCTCTGTGGAAAATCAATAAAATATATTAAAAAAAAAAAAAAAAAAAAAAAAAGCCTGTGTCCTGGTATCTCTGCCTCCAGCCCCTCTGTTTTATCTTTCACTGTGTACCAAAAGGTTGCAGGCTCAATTTCTGGTCAGGGCACATACCTAGGTTGCCGGTTTGTCCCACAGTGGGAGGCAACCAATTGATGTTTCTCTCTCTCTCTCTCTCTCTCTCTCTCTTTGGTTGCGGGCACATTCTCAGTGGTGGGTGTGCAGGAGCAGCTGTTCGCGGTGTTTCTCTCATCGATGTTTCTAACTCTCTATCCCTCTCCCTCTCTGTAAAAAAATCAATAAAATATATTAAAATATATATATATATATATATATATATATATATATATATATATATATATATATATATATATCAATGAACAATGATGAAACACATCCTGGGGTGTGGGTTAAAAAAATAAGTTGGTTGAGTAAAAGCTTTTCTAGGTCCTCTTATTTCTTTTTTTTTTTTTTTTTTAAATATATTTTATTGATTTTGTACAGAGAGGAAGGGAGAGAGATAGAGAGTTAGAAACATCGATGAGAGAGAGTCATCGATCAGCTGCCTCTTGCACACCCCCTACTGGGGATATGCCCGCAACCAAGGTACATGCCCTTGACCGGAATCGAACCCGGGACCTTTCAGTCCCCAAGCCGACGCTCTATCCATTGAGCCAAACCGGTTTCGGCTAGGTCCTCTTATTTCTTGAGAAACGGGGGCTGACTTACTTTGTGTGCCTCCTCTTCCTACCTGAGTTGTGGTTGTGTGTCTAATAGTGCAACTTCCTTGAAGCCACAGCTCAAGGACAGAGGCCTACATATAAAGATGGCAGGAGGGGAGATAAAAGAACTTGAGTCCCCCAAAGTATCATTGGCCAGCTGTACCAGCTCCAGACTTCACATTGTGTGAGATTATACCCTGTCTGTTTTAAGACACTATCAGTGTATACTGTTATTTGCCATCAAATACATTCTGAATTGATATACTACATGGTCTTTGAATGTTAGAATCATGAAGGATTTAGTCATTGGACTCTCTTATCTTTTATCTTTTTAATAATATATAGGTGCTGGGAGAATGAAGCTCTCACTAGGTGACTTTGTGCATTCCCTTAGCTTTAAATAATAATTGGGCCTCATTATTCCTCTGCCAAAAACATTCTGTAGCAAATGCCTTCCATCCTCACCTCTCAGCCTCACATTAGTTTTCAGCTGTGGCTGGGGTGAGCAGCTTCAAGTCAATTCATAAGATAGTGGATACTTGCTGTGCACCTGGATGAGAGCGGGACTTTGCTTCCTGTTTGGGGATTCCTTTAAATTTGCAGGTCAATAGGAAGCTTGAAGCAAAGGATAAACAGTCCCACCTCTAGTCCATCCGGAGACCAATTCTGGAAAGCTTGCTTGATGCTTTTCCGGAGGTTGAATGAAGCCCCACTGCTTCTGCTGTAAGTGGCAATTTACATACTGCTTTTTCATCCTTCCCTCCCTTAATCTCATGATCTCTTTCCTGGGATCATTCCAAGTAAACTACCTGCAGGTAGGTTTTCATTTTAGGCTTTGTTTTCTTCCTTAACCCAAGCTAAGGAACCCTGTACTGGTTTTCTCTTTCACTTGGAATAATCTGCCAACAAATTGTGCTCACCTCTTCGATCTCATTCCATTCTACTCTCCCCTCTTGTACCGACTATATGGCATTGGCCACCTCCTACTTTCTTGCATATGTCCAAACATAAAAATGTCAGTGAAGGGTGGCAGAATATGCCATCCCAAAATATGCCTCTTTGGCAGAGGATTATTTTGAGTTGATAATTTCTGAGAAAAAGCAGACAGTAGAAATTGCCCTTTTGTAAGGGAAATTGACATTTATAAGGGAAATCTCCATTTGTAGGGTGTCTCCCTGTCTGTACCAAGGATTAACTCTAAATCATGAGAAACTCTTGTTAACAGAAAAGGCACCAGATGTAAATATGCATACAATTTTACTGGACTTTTCCTGATAAATTCCTATAACTGGACTCCCCACCCCTCAACAGATTTCTTTTATCTCTAGTGTTTAAAGTGCTGGCTTGAGTCATTTCTGGGAGTTGCTTAGCTTTTCTGGGTATCTCCCATGTATATATGTTATTAAACTTCCGTTTTTCTCTTGTTAATCTGTCTTTTATTGCTTCTTAGCCATGGAATTTAGATGGGTAGATAAAATTATTTTTCCGCCCCTACACCAGTTTGTGAATTTCAGCTGGAATTTATTCTGGCCAGAGAACCAGGGTTGTCCCTTTTCAGAATAAGTAGGTGCATCCAGGAGATGAAGTCTCAGTTCTGGGGAGTGCTTGACAAGTGGATAATGAGAGCAAAGGGGAGAAAGAGCACCAGACCCCTAGACGGGGACCTAGGCTTACCCCCTCTCCCCTCTGGGATCTCTGAGTAACATGCAGCCCTGCACAAATGGACTCTCCCTGGAGCAGGCTAACCTGATCCACAAAGTATTGGCATTCCTTGCTGTGGGAGTTGTGCAGAACTCCCTTCCCTCCCTACTTCCAACCTTGTCTCAGCTATATTACAATTAATCACATTAGAATTTGGGCACCACAGGTATATTCTCATGTTTCATGATAGTCTCCCTGATGAAAACTTTGTAGATTTCCTGGTTTCATCAACAATGTATTTCTAAGTAGTTTTTGTAATTTTAATCCCTCATTGTCAAATGAATGCAGTTCCTTGCAGAATGTTTGGAAAGTACAGAAAGAAGCCAACAGACAAACCACAATCCCACTAGGAAGAAAATAGTTTGGTATATGTCCACAAACATATAACCACCAACGTGGTGGAAAACTCTCCTGGAGAGTGAATGATTTGTGTAGATGATCAGGCCTGCCAGTCACTCTGGCAGTGGGAGTCCAACCAGAGTCCTTCTCTGGGTACGACCTATGGACTCTGGGAATAGGGAACTTCCTTTTTCTACTAGAACTTCTAGGTTGGGATGTGAAATGACTGGCAGTATTGGTGGACATTTTCCTTATGTTAGAAGAAGACTATTGTAGAAAGAGAATGAAACAAATACACAGGATTAGAAGTGGCCAAGAAATGAAGAGAGAAAAGGAGAAAAAGAGCAAGAACTATTGATCACATGTGAACACCTACATCTTTTCAAACCAATCATATATATGGACTTCTTTGTTTATAGGAGCCAATACATTTTTCTTTTTCTTTTCTTAAAAATAAATAAATAAATAAACTATGTTTTTATTGATTTCAGAGAGGGAGAGGGAGAGAGAGATAGAAATATCAATGATGAGAGGAATCATTGATTGGCTGCCTCCTGCATGCTCTGCCCCCTACTGGGGATTGAGCCAGAAACCTGGGCATATGCTCTTGACCAGAATTGAATGCAGGACTCTTCAGTCTGCAGGCCGATGCTCTATCCACTGAGCCAAACTAGCTAGGGCTAAATTCATTTTAAAAAAATTAATTTTAACTTAAAAATTTTTTAATGAGTTTATTTGAGCCAAATTGATGACATGCTGGGAAGCATGATCTTGAATGCTTTTTTAACTGGGGTTTTAATTGTTGAACCAAGAGAGTCATGATTAGGACAGTGCTTGTAGACATCTCGTTCAATCCTTCGACACGTCTGTGAACTGCATTTTAACCATGTTTTACAGATAAGGGGACTGAAATTTAGGGAGGTTAAATATCTGTTTAAAATCCCTCGGACAGAGAATTTAACTCTAAACCTGAATTCTTATGTTACAGTTACACTTTTATTTTTAAGTAATTGTTTTAAAAGTTTCTGTTTTGTTCATTGAATTTATTTGCAACTGCTTCATGTAAATGTTAACTAGCATAATGTTACCTCCTTTTTACTTTATCAAAGAGTGCCAGGGGGCTTGGCCAAGTGGCTCAGCTGGTTGAGCGTCATCCTTTGCACCGAAGGGTTGCTGGTTTTCTTCCCAGTCAGGGCACATACCTGGGTTTTGAACTCAGTCCCTGGTAAGAGCATGTATGGAAGGCAACTGATTGATGTTTTTTCCTCTTCCTTTCTTTCTCTAAGCATGTCTCAGGTGAGGATAAAAAAAAAAAAGTGGGGTGGGGGAGGGGTGGATGGTGTCAGGGTTGGAACAAGACAGGCCATAGAGCCTAGAGAGGGCCCAGAGGTGTTCCCTTTTATGGAAGGGTCCTGCTCTAAGTACTCTCCATTCCTCCCTCCAGCCCAGCCATAACCCACACACACACATAGCCTGGCCTGTGTCTCTCCATTGTGAATGAGCACATGAACATGGCATATTCTGCTCATAATCAGTGACTTGGTATAGCCATGATGTGCAGAGAGGTGGGGATGAGGCTTATTCATATCAGGGGTTGGGCTTTAAGTATGACCCAGAAACACATCTCTAAAGCGGCAGGCTTCTCTCTCCTCCAACCCTGAGAATCAACCTCTCCTCCTGAAAAATTCTGACATTACTTTCTACATACTCTCCTCTCAGAAAGACAGTGATAGCATGATAGTTTTACTAGTTTCCTAGTGATGCTGTAACAAAGAACCTCAGACTAAGTGCTTAAAACAATAAAAATTTATTCTCTCACAGTTCTGGAGGTTGGATGTCCAAAAATAACAGTGACAGCAGAGTTATCCTTCTTTTGAGGGCTCTAAGGAGGAATCAGGTTTTTTTCCTTTGTTTGTTTGTTTTGTTATTTTATATCTTCTGGTGACCTCAAGTTTTCCTTGGTTTGTGGTGATGTAACTCCAATCTTTGCCTTGTTTTCTCATGACCTTCTCCTATGGATATTATTAAGAAATCTATCCCGCTGAGACCGGTTTGGCTCAATGGATAGAGCGTCGGCTTGGGGACTGAAGGGTTCCGGGTTCGATTCCAGTCAAGGGCATGTATCTTGGTTGTAGGCATATCCCCAGTAGGGGGTGGGCAGGAGGCAGCTGATTGATGACTCTCTCTCATTGATGTTTCTAACTCTCTATCTCTCTCTCTTTCTCTCTGTACAAAATCAATAAAATATATTTTTAAAAAAAAGAAGAAAAAAAAAAAGAAAGAAATCCATCCCCATATGAGGCTGGCTTAAATGTAGGAACTGTAGGATAAGAAATAAAACTTTCCTCTATCTTCTTAGGTCCAGTAGTTTGGGGCCTGTAAATTAAAATGATAAAAGCCATTAACAGGAGAATAAAACCCAGTTTGCTTATACATGCTACACACATACATGTAGAAGAACTTAGTGATGAATACTAGTAAGTCAAGAGGTGGTTAGAATATGGGACTTATATACCATCTTAACCAAGGGTGATAAATTTATGGAGAAGTGACAAGACAAAGAAAAGGATTTGGGCTCCTAAGGGTGGTAAATTGTAGGAAGGTGAATATACTAGGGAAACTAAGATAAGAGTTATTTTAGTAAGATTTGTTTATGCAGACCTATCTTGGTGCTGACTTTCTGTCTCTAGTGATAATGGTGGTTTCCTCCTCATGTATGGGAAAGGGGAGGAGGACACCTTTACAAAGGGAAATTTATGACCTGCTTTTAAGTAGATGGGTGAAGAGGAAACAAGAATAAAAAAAGCTGCTTCTGCTTTTTCTACTGCTTAATTGCTTTTTGCTCCAAACAACTCCGGCCAAAGTGCTTATTTGGGGGTAGCATATTTTGATCCCCTCCCTGCACAACAAGTTAATTGATAAAGCACATAAACGTATATAAAGTATGTTTCTTTAATAGATCATGGTCTTCTCTGTATGAAACGACTTGAAATTCCTACATACTAATTTTAGAGGTGAGGCAACTGGGGCCCAAGGACATCAAGAAACTTGCTACTATTTGTCTCTTGCCTCATATTCTTGTTGGCTCCTCATCATTACATACAGGGTGGGCAAAAGTAGGTTTATAGTTATATGTGAAACACAGAGTTTATTCTTGTATTACTTAAAAAAAAAATACTTCATCTGTATTATGTGTTCACCACTCCAAGTCAAGTTACTTTTTATTCATTATTGTAGAATAAATTCTAAACATGGTGAACAAATTATTCAGGTCTGTCTGCCTTTCCAGACCCATTTCCCACTATTCACTTCACTTTTTGGTTGCTCTCGTAAAAGCAAACTTCTTGTAATCTTTCTGTGACCATCATATTATTTTATGTCTTGGTGGCTTTGTTCCTGCAAGTTTTCCCCTAATTCTTACTCAGGTATCAGCTTCTCCCAGAAGCTTTCTCCAAACCCCCAGATTGCTCTAAACCCCCACCATTCTACCTTCGTAGATCTTTGTGCATCCATCTCATAGAGCAATTGCTTTGAATATTGAAATGAATGGAATTTTTCAAACAATATGTCCCTTTAACTCAGGGATCATGCCACAGTTATTTTTATGACTCCACAGTGTCTGGCACATAATAGATACTCACCTAATGTTCATTGTATTAAACTAAATTGCTTTAACTTACAGGTTAATGAAATAATCAAGATAGTGATTGTGCATTATCTATTCCATCATACTGTAGTGTTAAAAATAATTGTTGTTCCAAAATTCAATTAATATTAGTAAAAATCTGTGGGTAGACATTTCCCTCCTGTTTTGCCTCTTATTTAAGAACATGCAGTTTTCTCCTTAAGCCTACAGACCACCTCGTTAGGTTTCCCTTTCATGCATATATTCAGTCCTACAGAACACACACCCAGTTGGGGAACATCAGAAATTAGTAAGAAGGTTCCACTGTTTTTGATCATTTTATGAGAAAACTGTTTGGTCTAATATTTCTTGTAAAGCCATGATTTAGAAACAGAGAGATCTTATTACAAAATTCCCCCTCTTTTCTCTCTACTTTATCAATAACTAACAGCTAAGACATACAAGATGAATTCACCCTAACTACTGACAAAAAAGCACCTAAAATCCCTTCTCCTCTAAACCTTACCATGGTATCAATTCTAGAAAGTACTTACCATTCTGAGATTTCAAAAGCTATGATAGTGAGAGGACATTAAAGAAATATATAGTCTGCATGCTAAAAAACTACTGAAATCTTAGTTCAACGTAAAGTAATTGATTTTTATTGCCATTTAAAATAACTGCTATTAAAATGCAATAAGAAAATTTAAATAATAGTAAGATATTTCTAATTTCAACTAAAATATAGAAAAACAAATTGGAATCTAAAAATTACAATGTTTGCTTTGCTACATAAAAAGAGTAGTAAGAGTCCTCCTCCTAAATTAAGATACTCAGAAATTACTTAAAGATGAATGATTTATCACTCTCAATTTCAAAAATAAAATTTAAAAAATGAAATAAGAAAGTACTATAAAACAAGGATAGTTGAAAAATAATTTTGGAACAGAGAACATTTTCCAAATATGCCACAAAATGTTAGAGTAAATATGGGGAAATTTTTTGCAAAGTATGTGACAAACATAAAGTTAATATTGATAATACACAAAGAATTCTTTACAAATCAATAAGAACAAGCATAAAAGAAAAAAATGGCAATGGATATAAATAGGCAGTTTACAAAAGAATAAAAAGATAACCAATAATAATCACATATATTCATTAGTGAGAGAAATGACTTTAATAACAAAAAAATGCAAATAAAATGTATGATTTCTATCATACTGTGAGATATAAAAATTTAAAAAATGTGTCAGAGAAGTAAAAGTGAATATCATATATTTATTGCTTGTAGTTGAATTTATCTCACCTTTCTAGATCCCAGTGGTACAATATGTACCAAGATTAAAAATACACATTTTCGGGGAGAAACCAAGATGGTAGCATCGCTAAACATCTGAACTTGCTGCCTCACACAAGAACTTCAAAACTACAACTAAAGGACAAAATGGATATCATCCAGAACCACAGGAAGGGTGGCTAAATGGAAATTCTACACCTAGAAGGGAGGAGAAAAGCACACTGAGACTCAGAGGATGTGTGATTTGCACATGAATGTTTACTGTATTATTTTAATTTTTCTCTGTTTTCATTTTTATTAAAATTATACATGCACATAATTTTAAGAAATAGTTCTACAAGGCTTGTTACTAAAAACAGCAAACCCTGATCATCCCTACCCATTTTCTGCTCCACAAACACTTCCAACACTTTACTTGATTATTTCAGTATTCATCTTCATAATTTTAAATAATAATTTGCATGCTTATTTCTTGAGTTTTCAGTTTTAGGAATCATCAGTTGATTTCCTAGTAGGGGGATGAGACCAGACCATAGCTCCCTCCCTTTCACAGCCCACCTCAGGACACACAAACAGACTCTTTGCCCTTCTCAAGTTCCCAATAGTTTTTTTTTTTAATTGAATATATTTTTATTGATTCAGAGAGGAAGGAGAGGGAGAGAGAGATAAAAACATCAATGATGATAAATAATTATTGATCAGCTGCCTCCTGCATGCCCTCTACTGGGGATTGAGCCCATAATCCAGGCATGCGCCCTTGACTGGAATTGAACCAGGACCCTTCAGTCAGTATGCTGACGCTCTATCCATTGAGCCAAGCCAGTTAGGGCAGCTTTTTTTTTTTTTCTTCAAGAAAAAATGATTTTAAATATGATAATGTTACATGCAATAAACACGAATTATTCAAGAAAAATGATCTTACATATAATAATATATGCAATAAGCATTAATATTTTATTCTTAAATATATTCTTAAAGTATAATAATGTTACCAAAACTATATTAACATAGTATAATATCATAAAAGTTTTAGAAAATATTAAAAAATCTGAAACTAACAGGATTACATCTATTATATTCCAGTATATACCCCCCCCCCACCCCCCCCCCGGGCTCTATTTTTGTTCATCAGTTTATGTTGTTCATTCCACAAATAAGTGAGAACATATGATATTTATCTTTCTCTGACTGGCTTATTTCATTTAGCATGATGCTCTCCAATTCCATCTATGCTGTTGCAAATCATTAAGAGTTCCTTCTTTTTTTACTGTAACGTAATATTTTATTGTGTAGATGTACCATTGTTTTCTAATCCACTCATCTGCTGATGGAAATTTTGGCTGTTTCCAAATCTTAGCTATTGAAAACTGTGTTGCTAAGAACGTAGGGGTACATATATCCTTTCTGAGTGGTGTTTCTGATTTCTTGAGATATATTTCTAGAGGTAGGATTATTGGGTCAAATGAAAGTTCCATTTTGAATTTTTTGAAGAAACTCCATATTTTTGTGAGTGATCTATGTGCGCTTGAGAAAAATGCATATTCTGCTGCGTTGGGGTGAAATGTTCTATAAATGTCTATTAAATCCATCTGATCCAGTGTGACCTTTAAAGTCTGTTTCCTCGTTCAGTTTTTATTTGGAAGATCTGTCCAAGGAAGTTAGAGGGGAGTTAAAGTCCCCTACTATGACTGTATTGTTGTTAATCTTTCAGTGGTAGTCCTCTAGAATTTTTTCTATATATTTAGGCGCACCTATATTGGATGCATAAATGCTTACCAGGATTATATCCTTTTGTTGAATCAATCCCTTTATTGCCTCTTGTGATGACCTTCATTTTAAAGTCTATTTTGTCAGATATGAGTATTGCTACTCCAACTTTTTTTTTTTTTACCATTTTCATAGAAAATTATTTTCCATCCCTTCACTTTCATCCTGTGTGTGTCTTGTTTGAGGTGGGTCTCTTGTAGATAGCATATAATTGGGTCATGTTTTTTCATTCTTTCAGCTACCCTACACCTTTTGATAGGAGCATTTAATCCATTTACATTTAGGGTTATTATTGAGAGGTACTTATTCATAGCCATTGTAATTTTGTATGGCTAGGTTTCTCTCTCTGTTTCTTCTTCCCAGCAACCTCTTACAGCAATCCCTTTAGCATTTCTTGTAATGCTGGCTTGGTGGTGATGAACTCCTTTAGCCTTTTTTTTTTTTTTTTTTTTTTTTTTTTTGGAAAGCTCTTTATTTGACCATCTGTTTTGAATGATAGCCTTGCTGGATATAGTAATCTTGGTCTCAGATCCTTGCATTCCATTACCTTGAGTACTTCATGCCATTGCCTTCTGACCTGTAGAGTTTCTAATGCCATCATCCTGGGAAACAGGCATCAACATATGAATTTGGGAAGGGATATGAACTCTGTCTATAGCAATTGTTATTTTCCAGGTCCTCCTTTGCTCCTCGACTTTGGTTTAAGAGTTGTTTCATGGCCAAAGCCGGTTTGGCTCAGTGGTAGAGAGTCGGTCTGTGGACTAAAAGGTCCCAGGTTCAATTCTGGGTAAGGGCATGTACAATGGTTGCGGGCACATCCCCGGTAGAGGGTGTGCAAGAGGCAGCTGGTCAATGTTTCTCTCTCATCGACGTTTCTAGCTCTCTATCTCTCTCCCTTCCTCTCTGTAAAAAATCAATAAAATATATTTTTTTATTTATTTTTTATTTTTTTTATTTTTTTTATTTTTTTTAAAATATATTTTATTGATTTTATACAGAGAGGAAGGGGGAGAGAGAGTTAGAAACATCAATGAGAGAGAGTCATCGATCAGCTGCCTCTTGCACACCCCCTACTGGGGATATGCCCGCAACCAAGGCACATGCCCTTGACCGGAATCGAACCCGGGACCCTTCAGTCCCCAAGCCGACGCTCTATCCACTGAGCCAGACCGGTCCCGGCAAAATATATTTTTTTAAAAAAAAGAGTTGTTTCATGTCTGCTCCTTTCTTAAAGTGGCTCTCCTTAAAATGAAGACAAAAACTAATTAACTGCCTGTATTAGACTTAATATTCTAAAATGATTTATGACTTTTTTTCTTCTGGTTGTCCCCTTATATTAATTATGAAGGCTCCCCAAATACTGCTAGTCTTACAGTTTTGTATTTCATGAGTGACCTTAATTAATGGGTTCTATGGGTATTGGTTATGTTCTTGAAGCTTTTCTCAAGGTAGCGGTGACAGACATTTCTATTCTGATAAATTATATCAACATCCTCTTGCTTTCCCTGAGCACAT
The DNA here is from genome assembly GCF_964339955.1 of Pipistrellus hanaki. NCBI lineage: Eukaryota > Metazoa > Chordata > Mammalia > Chiroptera > Vespertilionidae > Pipistrellus > Pipistrellus hanaki. Next base: position 124,051,478 of record NC_140504.1, on the reverse strand, counting down.
TTGAAGTTCCTCTTGCTCACATCTTTTTTTTTTTTTTTTTTTGAAAATTTATCTTTATTGTTGAAAGTATTACAGATGTTCTCTCTCTCTTTCTCCCCCCTTCTTCTCTCCCCCCTCCCCCCCAGTTGATCCCCTCCACCCTGCACTCTTCCTACTCCTCTTTCATCTCCCCTCAGGCCTTCACCACACTATTGTCTATAACCATGGGTTATGCATATAAATTCTTTGGTTAATCTTTCCCCTCCAGCTTCCCTCTGAGATTCATTGGTCTGTTCCATGCATCTATGCCTCTGGATCTGTTTTGTTCACCAGTTTATTTTGGTCATTAGATTATACATATGAATGAGATCATGTGATATTTGTCTTTCTCTGAATGGTTATTTGCCTACTACCCTTGCTCACATCTTGTATATGGAATCTCATAAAGTAAAAAGGAACATGTTGTGCCTATCTTTAAGACTGATGAAAACACATTAGAGAAGTAAACAAAAAAGGACTATTTCTCCTCAATCTTGTTCACAGTTAATCAACAGTAAAAATTCAGTCCTCCTATGCCATCTCAGGCTTGGAGACCACCTATAATGACTCACTTTAATATTTGAATCTGACTACTTCTCTGATATACAGAAATACCATAAAAACACAATTAGACATAACCTTTGTGGTCTGCTTTCATTTTTTAATAGAATATTAATGCTAGACAATATTTCAAAGATGTGGCCAAGAACATCTGAGAACATAAATTATGGGAGGCATGTGGTGGGCCATCCTATCTATTTTTAGTGCTCTCTAGGGATGAAGATGATAGAACTTACCTTAGTTGGCTATTCTAGTGTGAAATGACCATTATTGTTAGTAGGTCTAATCTGTGTTTTCTTACCATCTTTGTGGAATGTAAAGGTGGTTTGTTTTTCTTTGTTTTTATCTTTGCTTTATTAAAAAAAAAAAGTATAGTTTTATAACTTTGGAAGAGTAGTGTTGGTGATTGAAGTCTGGGGAGAAGGCAGGAGAAATAAAAACACTTGGGAGACATAAGTTACCTTATTTTTTTTGTTTTAAACTATTGTGATTTGCATTTCTGTTTCTATAGAGCAATCATAGATTAGAATGTCACTTGTTTAAGAATTCTTGCCATTCTTTGAAATGGCACGTGTTAAACATAAATGATTCTTAGAGACAAAGAAAACATTGTATGAGGACTGGATGTCAAGAGTACATGGCTTTCTCTGAAGAGGTCAATTATGTTTTAAAAAGGAACAGAATATTTTGAAACATTTGTTCTTCTAATGTGCTCCCCAACAGAACCAGGATATACAAAAGAATTTTTAAAAAGCAGCTGTATTACTATAATTTGTCAGCAAATGGACTATATAAAGTCTTTTATCCAATCAGGATTGTTGGGAAAATATCTTAGTCCCTGCTGATCAAAATGGTAACATTAATCAGTAGTAATTTGTGGTGATCAAGATGCCACTTCTTGAGGAGCAGATAAGCAGTCCCTACACCATCTTCCAAGATGAGCTCCTATCTCTGTACATAGATAACATAGCACATCTTCCGTTCCCTATCCTATACTTTACCAGGCCTGCAGGGGAGAGCAGTTGTGGGGGACCAGCCCTGCAGAGGAGGGCAGTTGGGGGAGACAAGGCCTGCAGGAGAGAGCAGTTGGGGATAGCCAGGCCTGCAGGGGAGGGCAGTTGGGGGCAACCAGGCCAGCAAGGGAGGGCAGTTAGGGGTGACTGGGCCAGCAGAGGAGGACAGTTTGGGGGAACCAGGTCTTCAGGGGCAACCAGGCCAGCAGGGGAGGGCAGTTAGGGACAATTGGGTCAGCAGGGGAGCAGTTAGGCATCGATCAGGCTGTCAGGGGAATGGTTAGGGGTGATCAGACTGGCAGGCAGAAGTGATTAGTGGCATTCGGGCAGGCAGACAGGTAGTATGCTGTTGGGAGCTAGCAGTCCTGGATTGTGAGAGGGATGTCCAACTGCTGGTTTAGGCCTGATCCTGGGGATTGGGCCTAAATGGGCAGTTGGTTATCCCTCAAGGGGCCTCAGATTGGAGAGGTTGCAGGCTGGGGTGAGGAACCCTCCCCTCATGTGCATGAATTTTATGCACTAGGCCTCTAGTATTCATATAATGGAACATTATTTAGCCTTAAAAAGGAAAGAACTTCTCCACCAACAGACAGACAGCCTATTGAATGGACAAGATATATGTTAATGATATATCTGATAAGGGTTTAATATCCAAACTATATAAGGAACTAATATAACTTAACAACTCAAAGCCAAATAATCATTAAAAAATGGTCAGAGGATCTGAATATATACAACATGGGGAATATAGCCAATCATATTGTAATAACTATGTATGGTGCCAGATAAGTACTAGACTCATAAGGGTAATCATTTTGTAAGTTATATAAATGCGTAATCATTATGTTGTATACCTAAAATTAATAGTATAATATTATTTGTCAATTGTATTTAAAAAAAGAAAAAGCTAAAATAAAATTTGTAGATATAAAGGAGGGAAATTCTGACAAATACTACAACATGGATAAACTTTGAAGACATTATACTAAGTTAATAAGTTGGACACAAAAGGACAAATATTGTATGATTCTATTCTTATGAGGTATTTAGGGCAGCCAAATCCATAGAGACACAAAGCAGAATGGTGGTTATCATGGGCTAAGAGGGGTGGGAGGATGGGGAACTATTGTTAAACTGGTACTGAGTTTCAGTTTAAGAAGATGAAAAGTATTGGCGACGGATGGTGGTGATGGTTGTACAGCAATGTGTATATACATAATGCCATTAAACTATACTTAAAATGGTTAGAGTGGTAAATTTTATGTTATGTATATTTTACCACAATTAAAATAAAGTAATAAAAAAAAGACAGCAAAGACATTGTCTCCTTTATAAAAACCTTTTCTGACCCCCTTAATCTGGGATGGGTGTCCCTTGAACTCGTAGCACACTATGCTATTTCTGTCATTATACCATCTCACAGTTTTCTCATATTGTAGAGATATGCAATATCAATAATGTAAAACATTTAGCATCTTATTTATTTAGTTATTGTTCAATACACAGCAGTTATTAAAACATTTATCAGTTGTATTGCAATCTTTCTTACTGGTCTTTTATTTTTTAAAAAAATTTTTAAGGTGATACCAACTTTAACACTTCATGAAGCAGACAGCCTCCATCCAGAGAATGCTAGTCTTTCTAGATCATATGCTCCTCTTTTAAAAAATATAATTTTGTGAAGCCTGGATTTATTTCTATTAAAAAATGCTCAAGAGATTTTAAAAAGGCCCAAAGCCCAAAGGTGTCCAGGTTTAATTTAAGATCATGCTGAGGAGGTATCCCTCGGGATGATCTTAAATTGAGATCATAAGCTTCTTGAAGACAGGACTGTCTCCTCTCTCCTTATGTTTTCAGAGCTTAGTAAAGTATCTGGAACATGAATTTATTGAAAAAATGAAATGAAAGTTAAAGGGATAATTCCTGGACCCCAGAGTGAGAAAAAGACTTTAGACTCAAAAAAAAAAAAAAAAAAAAAAAAAAAAGACTTTAGACTCTAAGAATAACATTGTGCCTACCATTGAGGTCATGTATAAAAAGTGCATTCTGCAATTCCTACATATAGTAGGCATTCAGTAAATTTTACAGAGAAGGGAGCTGAGCCCACAGGGCTGAAGTAATTGGCTCAGAATTAAACAGCTTAGTCACAGAAGTGACAAGCTCTGCATCTTCTGGTCCAGTGAATCCTTTTTTTCTATAACATTGGAAACGTGAGATGTGGGAAGGACCCTTGACCCCAACAGTAATAGGTTTACAAATAACTTCTTTTCATTATTCAAATGTACACAAAAATACAGATAATAGCAGTATAAGCCCATCACTCAGCACCAAAAATTACCAACTCGTTATTTATTTATTTATTTTTCATGTATATCCATGTATCTCTCTCTCTCTCCCAGAGTATTTTGAGGCTAATCCTAAACACCTTACCAAATTCTGACTGCATTTTTTATGGAACTATTTTTCATGTGTTTAATCTCTAGAAAGAGTGGATATCAGATCCTCGAAGCAGGCTTTAGAATGTTGCTGAAGTGCCAAAACAAAGTAACATCTGATTTGCCTTAATCTCTAGAGATCAGTATGTAGATTTCTTTCAATTTTTATATCTCTGCTGGGTTTTCATGCTTCTGTATTGTCATTTCTAAGTTTTGTACACCAGTTCCAATTTTGTGCTTTTCTTTATTTTACTTCATCGAATGACTTCTTTCTTCCAAAATCTTATCAGTCCTTCAAGACCCATTTCAGGAATTTTGTCCTGCCTAAAACCGTTTTACTAGTAGATTATCTCACCCGTGGAATGTGATAGAGTTTCTGGGCACAGCTTTACCCTTATTCTTATTTAATTGTTTCACATGCAATAGTTTCACTTTAACAAAATTGCAGGTGCCTTGATGGCTAGAATTCTGTCAGAACATTTTTTTTTTAATCTCCTCTCATTTTCCCCTCCCCCTTTCCAAGGTTAATGTCAATGGGGAGCCCATACTAAATTGCTCATCAGTTTGTTGATTAATATTTGTGCACTCACATTTTGGGTCTATCATGCACACTTCAGTAATATAGTTGAACCTAGGGAGTGGTCTTGCCAAAAATATCAAATTTAAATCTGATCTGTTTTCCTGACCCAACTTCCAATTTCCCAGAAAACAGAGAATAGAGGACTCCACAGGGGTACAAATAGCAAAATCTAGACTGTGGGGAACTATAAGAAAAGTTTCTTCAATAAATAAATTACAATGAGGAAAAAACATGAAGCAGGAGCATATAGATTTAAAAAGACCTGACAAACCCTGGCTGGTTTGGCTCAGTGGACAGAGTGTTAGGTTTGATTCTGGTCAGGGACACATGTCCCGGTTGAGGACTCGTACTGTTCAGGAGGCAGCCAATCAATGATTCTCTCTCATCATAGATGTTTCTATCTTTCTTTCCCTCTTCCTTCCACTCTGAAATCAATAAAAATATACACAAAAAATCAATAAAAATAAAAGACCTGACAACCAACCACTCTGTGTAAACCTTATATGGATTCTGATCCAAACAAACAAACTGAACAAATTTATGACATTTATGAAATAACTAGAGGCCTGGTGCATGAAATTTGTGCAAGGGGCTCAGCCCTTGCAGCCCCCAGCTGCCTCGACCCTGGCAGCTACCAGCTTTGTCCGGAAGGTCATCTGGAAGGTCATCAGGATAGGTCTAATTAGCATATTAGCTCTTTATTATATAGGATTAAGCACTTAGTAAACAGTTTATGATGTGAAGGGTTTTATTTTTAATAAATTAAAAAACTGTGGTAAAATACATATATCTAACATAAAGTTTACCATCTTAACCATTTTTAAGTGTACAGTTCATTAGTATTAAGTTTACATTGTTGTGCTACCATCACCACTGTCTGAACACAGAACTCTATTCATCTTGCAAATTGAAACTGTACCATTAAACAATAATCCCATTCTCTCCTCCTCCATCCCCCAGAAACCACCATCCACTTTTTGTCTCTATGAATTTAATACTCTAGGAATCTTATCTAAGTGGAAATTTGCATTTGTCCTCTTGTAACTGGCTTATTTAATTTAGCACATTGTTCTCACGGTTCATCCATGTTGTCACATGTGTCAAAAGAGTATTTTTTTTAAGAGGAGTAATTGTTTTGTATTTGATAATAATAAAAAGAACCCTTGTCTTTTAGAGATACACAGTGAAATATTTCTGGATGGAATGATAGAAAATCTGGGATTTGCTTCAAGATAGCATAATGGCAGGGAATAGATGGGGGTACAGATGAAATAAGATTGTAAGTTATTAATTATTGCAGCTGGGTAATAGGTACTTAGGGGGTCATTATAATATTATGTTGACTTTGATCTATGTTTGACATGTTTCATAATGAATTGTTAGAAAATGAAAAAGTATCCGTGAGAGAACGTGTGGATTATTTAGCACTTCTCTGTCCCCTCCTGCTCTCTTCTTAGCAATGAGGACGACAACCTCTGCTCTCTGGCAGCCAGGCCTACAGCCTGTGCAGAACTGTTGACACTGGCACTCTGTGCCCAGTGATACACTGCTGAGGTTGCATATAAATCAGGTATCCCTGTGCCACTCCTGTTGATGGATTGATCTGGCTTTGCTATTAGAATCAGGGAGGTGTTTAGAATCCAGACACACAAGCCAGGGGATTTGTCCTTGTGCTTGTTCCGTGCCTGCGTAGATTTACTCAGCATTACCCTGTCGCCTCAACTCACAGGGGCCCCACATGGGAGAATGTGAGGTGACCCTCCCAACGCACCCCATCTTGGGCTTGTCAACTGTCAGGGGGCTTTCAGTTTGGGGAGTGGAAGGGAGGGCTGGTATAAAACAGCTTCATTGTATTAAGCTCTGAAAGAGGCTGGCTCATCCTCCTGGGGAATAGAAAGTAAATTGCTTCCCTTTAGGAGTAGAATTAACTCTTTCAGGCCAATAGAATTAGGTTAGTAATGACTGCCCCGTTGCCTTAGGATTCCCCCAAGTGGTATTTTTAATGAGCTGTGTCTCTCCATTGCTACCAAATGACACAATTTAACGAAATTGACTGGCAACAACAGGTTTGACTAATTTTTTCCTCAAAATACACCAGGTGTTCTTGGGAAGGGATCAATTGGCTGCTTGTTTCCGAACTGAGAAGGCACAACCTCATTAGAGGCCGCCAGGAGACGAACGCTCTAATCCTTATTCATTTTCAGAACAAGGATTGTAGTTTCTTGTACCCCAGCCCGTCAGCAGGTCTTTTGTGTTGCTATCAAGTCTTAGTTCCTTGTTTCCAATTTGCTATATAATTCCTCTTCAGGCTTGTAGCTTCAGAGAAAAGGAGTAACAGTAAGCAAGTTTTAACTGACAGGTTTTGAAACCTGAAAGTTAAACATCTAGACAGGTTAGCAGTTGCGTTGAAAAGGCTTTAAAGAAGATTGTAGTTGATTTCCAACTTTGCAGTTGGCTGTGTTTATAATTGAACAGCTCTGAAATTTGAGGAAAAGGTCTCTTATTTGCAAACTAGAGGCTCGATGCACAAAATTTGTGCAAGAGTAGGCTTCCCTTGCAGCCCCAGCTTCGTTCAAAAGGTTGTCTGGTCTAATTAGTATATTAAACTTTTATTATTATAGATATCTCATCTCCCCCAGCAACACAGAAGGTGGGAGAAATAGGAAAAATAAGAAATAGTATTTTTTCATTAAAAGTAATCTTGGAAAATTTTAAGGTCTTCTCCCCACTTTCTGTTAAGCAGAAAAACAATGATCTTGTCTGAAACTGGCTATTTATTTATTTACTTATTTATTTAAAACAGTAAATTCATTAAAAAAAAATATATGTTTTATTGATTTTTAGAAAGAGAGGAAGGGAGAGTGATAGAGAGATAGAAACATTGAAGAGAGAGAAACATCATTAATGGGCTGCTTCCTGCACACTCCCTACTGGGGATGGACCCCGAAACTTGACAATTTCCAGGGCACATGACTGGAAATTGAACCAGCAACCTCTTGGTTCATGGGTTGACACTCAATCACTCAGCCACAGCGGCTGGGCTGCAACTGTCCTTTTAAAGAAAAGCTATCTAGGCGGGAGAATTGATGCCTGAAGAAGGTTAGTCAATGGCTTCCACTTGGGAGATACATTTACTCTGTGAGACCATGTAGTCACATTTAGTAACTTGTAGAAATAATTAAACCAAATATTAACCCCCTGAAAGAGTTAGTTCCTCTCTTCAGGTTACACGGTTTATTTCTAGAGACCAAGTTACTTGTCTCAGCCACGTCTCCCACCCCCGTCATCACCCCACAGCAGCCCTGTGTCCCCAGTTCTCCTCTGAAGGGACTGTGTAGCTCAAATCAAATAAGTGGGACTTACCAAAGAATTAGGTGCCTTCAGAATCCCAGTTCCCTGAAGGAGGCGAGAGTTTGTTGGACATGAGTGCACAGATTTGTGATTTGCATAGCTGCTGTATGTTGGTTAATTCTTTTAAAAATATATATATATATATATATTTTATTGATTTTTTTTCAGAGAGGAAGGGAGAGGCAGAGAGAGTTAGATACATCAATGAGAGAGAAACATCGATCAGCTGCCTCCTGCAAACCCCTCACTGGGATGTGCCCGAAACCAAGGTACAAGCCCCTGGCCAGAATCGAACCTGGGACCTCTGAGTCCACCAGCCAATGCTTTGTCCACTGAGCCAATCTGCTTGGGCTGGTTAATTATTTTTTTTAAATATATTTTATTGATTTTTACAGAGAGGAAGAGAGAGGGATAGAGAGTTAGAAACATCGATGAGAGAAAATCATCGATCAGCTGCCTCTTGCACACTCCCTTCTGGGGATGTGCCCACAACCAAGGTACATGCCCTTGACCAGAATCGAACCCGGGAGCTTTCAGTCCGCAGGCTGACACTGTGGAACTGATTTTGTTGGGCTGATTAATTCTTAATAAAATCATACGTCCGTGGATAGGATACATACCCCTGGGAGGTAGAGCTCTCCATGGAAGAAGATTCAGTGATGCTGTAGCTTAGGGCCTGGCAGCTATTGTCATCTTTACTGCTGTTATTACAAAGTCTCTCCCTCTTTGGACCCTGCCTCCCTTTCCATCAATGAAATCCTCCATATTTCTCCGGGAAGTCTCTACAGATTCCCCCTCACTAGTTCCTGTCATAGTTTGTAGGTGCCATTGTTAAAGCCCTTATTCTATTAAAGCTGCTTGTTACCCTGCTTGGACAGCTGTTGTAGGAATTAAGGTAATGTATGTGCCTACCACAGAGGAGGCAATCACTGAAATGTAACTTCATTTTACTTGCACGGTATCTGTCTCAGTACCGGTAGGTACAATTTATCCAACAAATGTTCACTGAATGTCTACTATAAGCAATTATCTCATGCAATCCTTACAACCATTCCAGGAAGTAGCTCCTGTTACACAATGGAGGAGGAGGTTTGCAGTGGTCAAGTAAGTTGCCCAAAGCAACTAGAAGTAAGGGTGAAGACTTAGCTAGTTTGGCTCAGTGGATAGAGTGTCAGCCTGCAGACTGAAGGGTCCCAGGTTCGATTCCAATCAAGGGCACATGTCCAGGTTGCAGACTTGATCCCCAGTAGGAGTGTTCAGGAGGCAACAGATCAATGATTCTTGATGTTTCTATCTCTCTCTCCCACTCCCTTCTTCTCTGAAATCAATAAAAATATATGTAAAGTGCAAGTAAGGATGAAGAGCTAGGATTCAAACTCAGGTTTGTCTGTGAGAGCTGAGACGATATGTTATAGATCATAGCATTCTTAGAACCTAGAACAGATCTTAACATCTGCAAAATGTTCCATAAATATCGCATGACTTCATTGGAGCCAGCTATCATTCTTCACTCTACTAAGATAAAAGGTCCAATGAGTTTTTAGTCAGCACTCCGTGCTTTAAAGAACAGGCTGGCTGTTCTCCGATTCAGTCCTCATACTTCCCTGTTCTGCTCTGGATCATGCACAAGGGGCTGGTCTGCAAATGGCCTTTCCCAGACTCCCTTGCCAATTGGCTTCCAGCAAGGTTCAGCCAGTGGGAGGCTTCTCTGCAGGAGTTGCAACCATGGAGTTGGTGCGATCATGGCCAAGCATGCTGCCTACAACAGAGACGAAGGGGAGAAACACTCTGACTCCTCCTTTCCTCCTGCTCCCCAATCTCTGCCCAGTGCCTCTCTCCCATTGACTAAACCTAGCTGGATGTCAGTTGGCAAGGGACATGAGAAATGGACTTTGCAACAGGCCGTTTTGGTGATTCAGAACAAAGCAGCAATGAATGGATCTAAGAGCAATCGAGCAATCTCTCCCACCTTGTTTCTAGGTCAAAGTTTCTTCCAATCAAAAACTTTGCTCAGGTACAAAAGGTCCCAAACTGGGAGCGACTCTCTGGGAAAGCAGATGGTGAGGGTGGGTATGTAGAGCAGAAAACATCTTTTTCTGTGTTCTGTTACTGGCATACTTCACTTTTGCTGGTGGATTGGGGCTTGTGGAGAAAGTAAAAATATACCTTTTTTTTTTTTTTTTAAAATGTTATTATTAACTTCAGAGAGAGGAAGATTGTGCCTTGACTGGAAATCAAACCATGACCTCCTGGTTCATGGGTTGTAGCTCATTGAGCTACACTGGCCGGGCTCAAAATATGTTTTAATATGTGCTTTTAACTTGCCCATTAAAAAAATATCCTGTGAAAAATGGCCTCTTACTCTGAAGATGTATTCACTTAAGGCTCCCACTTGAGTGGCCACGAGAACATTGTTCATGGATTTGTGGCAGAATGAGACTTGTCAATAGCTCGCTTAATAAATATAGATTAAAAAGATATCCAATATCTGCCTTAAACCCACAAAGGAATATAAATTTGCAGCAAGAGATCAAGACTCGAACGAAGGCAGCAGAAAATGTCTTTAAAGAGAATTCCCTGTTGCAACTTGATGATGAAAATCAGTCTTAACTGAGCATTTAATTTCTTCTGTGGGTTAAAAACACATCCCTAAAGTTTTATTCCAGGAAGGTGGATCATGATAGTCTTTGATGCTGTAAACCTTCTAATATTGGGTAGAGTTAGTAAAAGATATTTTTGTGAATGAACGTTTTGCTTATTTTAAGAGAGGTGTTATAAAAAACAAAAAAGAACCCCCAAAATTACCAATTTTGCAGAATCCCTTGATAAAAACTAATGTGGGAAAATACATGGGATTCATAAGTTGATGGTATTTATTTGTTAAAAAAACCTTTCTCATTCTAAAAAAGCACGCATATTTTCTTAGCAAAATTCTGTGCATTGAATCTTTTTATGTAAAAAAAAAGAAAGAAAAAGAAAGGTGAAAAAAAGGAAGGAAGGAAGAAAGGAAGAAAGAAAAAACAAAACTCCTTCCTTGATGAGGTAGCAGAAGCCTATTTAATGCAGGACAACATTTTAGAGGCACATGGCAGGTTCATAAAACTTGTGCAGTTTTTCTTTCGTTTTTTCTCATTGATTTTCCTTTTTGGCCTGCTCTGGGCCTTCCAAGACTGGCTTACCTTGTCAAATAAGCCAGACTTTATGAGTGTTTACCTTTGATTCCACACACCACCCCAGTCCCACACTATTTCTGCTTTCCCTTTATTACTCTCTAGCTCTAAGCCAGAAATTCTCATACTTAACTATGCAGAAAGATCAAATGAGACTTTTGGCTAAAATTCAGATTCCAGGGCTCTGGGAAACCCAGGATTCTGATTCAGTGATTCTGGGTGAATTATTAAATCTGAGTTTTTGAAGACTTATATATAGGAGAATCCAAGTTGGCTGCACAGGTAAACACCTAGCCGCAGACGCACACAACAATTTCAAGAAAATACAACTAAAATATAAAATGGACATTACCCAGAACTACAGGAAAGTCGACTGACTGGAAATTCTACAACAAGAAGCAAGGAGAAAACCAGAAGGAAGAGCGGAGGAGCTGTAAAAGCCTAAGGTATGGAGACACGGTGCACGTGGAGAGGACGGAGCCAGAGACGAGGAAGGCTGAGTGCCTGGCTGGCGTTCCCTAGAGGGAAGGAGATAAAAGCTCAGACTGTGCTGGGCCCCAGTTCCGACTGCTCTGAACCCCAGTTCTAGGCCAGACTCCAGGGACCCAGGCTCAAACAGAGGGCAGAACCCCGGGGAAGTGGCTAAAGGAGGTCCCGGAGGCACACACACTGCGCACAGAGAAGGGACGGTTGGCTGTGCCGTGGGATTGCCCTGGTGGGAAGGAGATGGGGGCTCCAGTCTGCTCTGAACGCCACCCCCAACCCCACTTCCAACTGAATTGAGCCCCAGTTCCAGGCTCATTGGGGGAGAGCCTACACTGTTTGGTAGCAGGCAAAAATCGAGGACACCTTTTTCTCAGAGGTGCTTGCAGCTAGTACTGAAGGACCCTGAGGAATCCTGAGACTCAGGAGCCGCATAGGGCGTGGCTGACAGAAGCCAAGCCTATAGGCTCCACCCTGAAACTCTGCCCCATCAGGGAAGCGGCAAAAATGCCAAGACAATAAAATAGATCACAAACGAAAGAAATGGAGGACAAAAAGCGACTGGATATAGAGTTCAAAACCACACTTATAAGGTTGTTCAAGAATCTCCTAGAAAAGGCTGATAAAATAAATGAGACCTATGAGGATATGAAAAGGGATCAACTAGAAATAATAAGGGATCAAGAAGAAATAATAAGGGATCAACAAGAAACAAAGAATACATTGTCTGAAATAAAAAATATTATACAGAGTCCTAAAAACAGAATGGAAGAACGCAAGAATCAAGTCAAAGATTTGGAACATAAAGAGCCAGAAGACACTCCTCTGCAGAAGCAAGAAGGCAAGATAATCCAGAAAATTAAAGATAATGTAAGAAACCTCTGGGACAACTTCAAGCGAACCAACATCAGAATTATGGGGGTCCCAGAAGATGAGAGAGAGCAAGATATCAAAAACATATTGAAAGAAATAGTGACAGAAAACTTCCCCCACCTGATGAAAGAATTAGACTTACAAGTCCAGAAGCGTACAGAACTCCAAACAAAAGGAATCGAAAGAGGACCACACCAAGACAAATCATAATTAAAATTCCAAGAGCAAAGACAAAGAGAGAATATTAAAAGCAGCAAGAGCAAAGCAGGTAGTTACCTATAAAGGAGCAGCTATATGATTGTCAGCTGATTTCTCAACAGAAACTATGCAGGCCAGATGGGAATGGCAAGAAATATTCAAGGTGATGAATAGTAAGAACCTACAGCCAAAAATAATCTATCCAGCAAAGCTATCACTCAGAATCGAAGGCCAGATAAAGAGCTTCACTAATAAAAAAAAAGCTAAAGGAGTTCATCACCACCAAACCAGAATTATATGAATTGCTGAAGGGGGTTCTTTTGGAAGAGAAAGTAAATAAAGATAAAAATTTTGAACAACAAATACATAACTATCAACAAGTGAATCTAAAAACCAAGGAAATTAAAAAAAAACAAAACACAAAACTGATGAACAATAATAACTGCTGAATATAATAGAATCAGAGGTATGGAAGGGGAGTGAACTGACGATTCTTGGGGAAAAGGGAGAGGGGGATGTGGGAAGAGACTGAACATAAACTGTGCACCTATGGATGAGGACAATGGGGGTTGGGGAAAGGGCAGAGGATGGGGTGGGAACCTGGTGGAGGAGAGCAATGGGGGGGGGAGGGGAAGAGGAACATTTGTAATAATATGAACAATAAAGGTTTATTTAAAAAAAAAAAAAGACTTACTTATAAAAAAAAATAAAAAAATAAATCTGAGTTTTACCAAATACCACACGTATTTCTGTTGTAGGTGTTGAGGTGTGATGTTATCCAATAAGAGGTGACTTTTCATCAAGTTAATTCCATTTTATTGAAAGAGGAATGAATCTTTAATTGTGGAACTATAGGCATCAACCGTCTTTGTGTCTAGAATTTCTATGAGGAGCATAGCTTCCTGAAAGATCCTTTCTTGTCAGGCCTGCAGTTCTTGCTTTTCCTTCCTCTTCCCCTCCCCTGTAGCAGGGGAGTGAGGTGGGATCCCCGCAGGTCTAAAGTGATCATCCATCTCTGGTCTGGAATTCAAGGATTTGGAGAGACCCAAGTCTACCCACATTCTTTGGTAGACTACTTTCCAGCTTTGTTAGGTTTTTTAAAATTTAAAGCAAACTGAAAAGTAATAAAAAATAAATAAAAATAAAAAAACCCTGTACTCAGCACTTGCCTCACATATAAGAAATTACTTTTGTAACATGAATTGAGGGAATCAACTCCAGGTTCAAAAATGTCTCTCCCACTACCTGTCAATGTACCTGAAATTCTGCCATTACAAATGACAGCAGCCTTTTGACCCTGGCAAACTGCTAGCTATTACAATGCACATACTTCTGGGTCAATATCACCTTAAATTGGAGTCAGTGAGCATTTTGGTGATAGTCTCAGATGATTGAAACTAGGGACCCCCCCAAATGGGGAGAGGGTTAGGAGAAAGGAGAGTTTGCTGGAGCTGGCTATGCTCCCAGGTGAGAAGAAAGGCATCCCTTCTCCGTTGTTTATTCTAATCACTGGCACTGTAAACAAATAAGAAACATTACACCGAAGGAGGAGAAATACCCAACAACTTAAGAGTGGCTGTTTGGATGAATTCTAGACAAACAGAAACAATCTCTACAACATTGCTTATCAACCTTCCAAAACCTGAATATATTGAATAGTGGAAATGTATTTTTATTTTGTATGTTTCTTGACATTAATGTACAATAAAGTTACAGTAGATATATTTTCATATGACATAGTACAGATTGAAATAAATTTAAAATGTCGCTTTAAGTTATTGAAGGCTTTAAATTATTAGGTTTGAAATATTAGGTGAAAGTATTCAATATAATTTAAAATTCTGAAGGGATAAAGGGAAACTTTCAGGATAGAAGTATGTATTTGTGTCATCAGTTGCATTAAATTATGCTAAAACTTTCTAAGACTCTGAAAAATGTTCTGCTTTTGAATACTCATAGAAATAACTTCTTTGAGGAGTTACAGATCAGCCTTCATTTTTGTCTTTATTCTCTTTCCTGCTTTTTTCTCCACTTACTTCAGTCAATGGATTATCTACAAAAGTTAGCCCTGGCCTGTGTGCACACGTCATCTCAGAGCTGGGAACAAGATAGCCTCCAGGATGAGCTTGTCCTAGTGGCCTGAGGCTGTGCTGGTGACTCTGGAATTTTAGGATCTCAGCAAGTTAGCTTTGATTTCCCCACTGATAAAGTGGAGATAACAATGCCATTTATACAAAAAGAATTCGTAAGTTATGCACAGGTACTTTAATCTTGTTTAAAGTCCTCTAGTAAGCAGCAATGTTATAAGAAGAAGTGGGTTTTAACATTTACTCTGAGGAAGGGAAAGGAAAGTACCCCTCTTCAAAACAAAACAAAACAAAAGTCAAAATTGAAACTTTCTATTATTGTCATTATCTTTGACTTTAGTGAAATCATTTGAGTAGAATCTCCATTTTTTATATTTAAACATTTTTTAAAATAGGAAATTATATATTTAAAATATATTTTATTGATTTTTTATAGAGAAGAAGGAAGAGGGATAGAGAGAAACATTGATGAGAGAGAAACATCAATCAGCTGCCTCTTGCACACTCCCTACTGGGGATGTGCCTGCAACCAAGGTACATGCCCTTGACTGGAATCGAACCTGGAACCCTTGAGTCCACAGGCTGATGCTCTATCCACTGAGCCAAACTGGCCAGGGCTATATATATATTTTTAAATTGATTTGAGAAAGAGAGAGAGACATGTGAGAGAGACATCCATCAGTTGATTCCCTACATTCACCCTGACAGAGCATCTGAACCAGCAACTTGAGTATGTATGTCCCCCTCCTGGAAATCAAACCAGGAGTGTACAGGAGACTCCAACCAACTGAGTCACACTGGCCCAGACTATCTAATTTTTTACCTCCACTTTCCAGAACTTGTTTTACACGGAAACAAAAGTTGCTAAACTGTAAGATATGTTGAAATGGCCAATTCTCATTCAAGGTATTAAGGCTACAACAACCTGAGCTATGTGTGTTGCATCTAATCAGATGGGGGTCTCTCCCATAGGACTATTGAGGGAGTTTGCTTTCTCATTGTTGAGGCTCTGAGCTATGGCAATAGTAAGTGCAAACAAGTGTTAACCTTGGATCCGTTTTCAGATACTATATCCAAACCAAGTGTGTACATTTTGTTGGAGAACTGCACACTTTGCAGCAGGCATTTGCACATTTATACCCATGCACGGCCTTAATGGGAAACATTTGAGTCTGGTTACAAAAATTTGCTCAGTGTGAAATCTGTTCCTAACACAATGGTCAGATCGAAAGGAGTTTCATTACATGGGTAGGCATTTCTTCTTTCTTTGGGTAACAATATAAAAGGTGAATGCAATACTTTCAAGTTTAAAGTTACCACCAAACTTCATAATCTTAACCTCAAAATCTACTCCTAAATTTATACAGAGAACCAGAGGCCTGGAGCTGGCTGCAACTGCTTGTTTGATCTTGGTTAAGTTCCAAAAAGCCAGGGAGAGTTCAAAGCAGGGCCAGGGGCAACTCCACACTTTAATTCACACTCCCCTTTTCCTTCTCTCTTTACTCGCCCTCTATCTTCTGGTCTGAACTACACCATATATACATTTCAATAACCCTGGACCCTGTAGATTCTAGAACAATGAGGAAAACGTCTTTCCTTATTGATACTGACAGGACCTTTGGTCAGAAAATGTCCCCCAACAGATGTTAGAGAATGCGGTCATAAACCAGAAAGATGTGTGTTACAACTTTTAAGGTTGTTTTATTTCTACCTCTCTAAATTCTACTGGATAAGGTGTAATTCCCCTCCCCCTTTTCTGCAGAAACCCCTCTTGAGAGTTTAGGGTAAAGGAAAAGTAGTTAGGGTTTTAGATAAGTTACTGGCTTTGCTTTGTATTAGTCACTCCTTCCCCATCTTCCCAAAAAAGAAATAAAGAGAGAACATAAAGAACAATTATGAATTGATACCAGTAATAAAACAAGAATGCATTCTTTAAATTTGTTATTCAAGGCACTGTATTTGGAAATTGAATAATGCCATTTTGTTTCAATCTAAGCACTCTGGATGTTATTTTAGTCCAATCATATTGTTGTAAGAAGGTTTTAGGTTATTTTAACTCAGGCTAATGAATATATCCATTGATAGTAAAAATAATTGAATTGGACCCTGACATTGAGGGCCCAGAATTGTATTACTGCCTTAGTACTGACCTAGTCTGAAATTCACTTTCTATCAAATGGGCCACCCAGCCTAAATGAATTTAGCTTAAAATTCCTAATGATGCCACAAGCATTGTCCATAAATAAATGAAACCGGAGTTACATTGTATGGTAATGTCTTCTTCTTTTCCAAGAGGATTTATTCCCTGTAACATAAACCAAACAAATGTGATAAATAAACAATGAAAATGAGGAGTAAAATGGAACAGAAATTGCATTCTGACACAGGTGACATGACAGTGATGACAGTTGTATGTGGCTTTGCTCCCAAGTCACTCTGAGCACAAGTGAGTTCTCTACCTGATGAGATAAACATTCCCACTTTTGCACTACCCAACCCCTCTGGTCCCTTCAGTTCTGAGTTTTGGCAAGAGTGGGAAAGAGTGCTATACTGTTCGTATTTTTAATGCAGAGCTCCTGAACATTGCACAAAAAAATGTGTAGGAGCCCTGGTCAGTGTAGCTCAGTTGGTTGGGTGTCATCCGATGCCCAACTAAGGTTGCCAGTTTGATTCCCAGTTAGGACACAGGCAGGCTCAACCCTCAGTAGGAGGTATTCAGGAGGCAGCTGATCAGTGTTCCTCTCTCTCTTCCCCTTTCTTTATCTTTAAAAATCAATACAAAAATCTTAAAAAAAAAAAAATTGAAGGTTAGGTTGATAATGTGAATGCAGGTTATGGACAACTGGGGCCACATGCTAACCTGACAAACTCGGGGAAAGTCTGCATGGTGGTTTTGCAAACTCAGAGACCTAAAGTAACCACAAAGGATGGCCTGAAATTAAGCTTTAACTAAAAGCAGATATGGTGGGTAGTTACATCCTGGGCCAGTCCTTATCTTTGCTGACAAGGTAAACCTTTACCTTAACTGAGCCTATCTGTCTTTTTGCATCTATGATAACATACCTTGAAATGTCTGGGTATCTTGTAACTTTCTTTTTTATCTGGACCCCTTGGGGTACAACCTACTGTGCCTGGGCTCCAGGACAGATACCACAAATTCCTTCATTGTTGTGTTCACATGTTAATTGTTGACTATCCTGTACTCACCTAAGTATGTGTCTCATTTTACTTTTTATCTGATCCCTGGGGTTTCCCTGCTTTGCTATCTCCTGCTTTTCTAATCTATCACCAATGGATTTCATGTGACCCTCCTTTGATTGCAATGTACAAATATAGATGAAAACCTGCCATTCTCTGGAGCATTATCCCAATCTGTTGAGATACTGCTTTCTGGCAAGAAAACACACAAAAGTTCTTTACAGCCAAAACTAGTTTGGCTCAGTGGTAGAGCATCGGTCTGCGGACTGAAAGGTCCCGGGTTCGATTCCGGTCAAGGGCATGTACCTTGGTTGCGGGCATATCCCCGGTAGGGGGTATGCAGGAGGCAGCTGGTCGATGTTTCTCTCTCATCGACGTTTCTAGCTCTCTAGCTCTCTCCCTTCCTCTCTGTAAAAAATCAATAAAATATATTTAAAAAAAATTATTTACAGGTTTGAATGTTTTTATGTTAACAAGGGGAAAGTTTGAGTGTTATGGCAGATTCTATTTTTCAAGAGATAGACACATATACATCCTCTGGAATATATAATATTGTTCTTTTTGCAATATGATGTTGACATTCCTCTATTGAGAAGTTATGTTCCCTACCTTGGAACTTGGGAAAATCTTTGTAACTATCTCAACAAATAGAATAATGCAGTGGATGTGATACAATTTGATCTCTGGACCTAGCTCATAGAAGGCACTGTCTTCTGTATGGCTTCCTCTCTTTCAGGATGCTTACCTTGGAAACCCAGAACCATTCAGTGAGGAAGTCCTGGCCGCTTGGAGAAGCACATGCAGGTGTTCCAATCCACAGTCTTACCTAACAGGTGCTCCTAGGCTGGGGAAGAGTGGAAATAAGAGGGTAAAAGGAGCATAAAGAAGAGGATAGAAGCGACTGCTCAGTAACTGACTCTAGGAATACTATTGAGTTTCCCATGTGTACTAGGCACGGCTCTAGAAGCTGGGAAATGGCCATGAATAAAACAGACATAAATAGCCATGTTCTTTGTAGAGGGCCCCTTGGGAATGCACATGGAAGACCTTTAAATTAATGTCAGCTGAGTCCGAGGTGACTGGCATGGCTGTCCTTCAGAAACAGCCTCCCAAAATGTCGGAGACTGTTATCAGTACTGATTTCTTATCTTTATCCATGTTCTTGGAATGAGGAACGAATAGGACCTTGATTTATCCAAGTCTTGATATGCTAAATCCCAGGAATGAGGAATGAATAGGACCTGGGCACACCCAAACTTTATTTGACCTTAAATCCCCCTCCCTTTTGGAAAGAAATAAATGCACTGTGTTGTCTGTGGTGGGTCGTTGACTGTCTCTCCATCAGAGTGATAGCACCCCACCTGGATCCCAGCTTGAATCTATTTCTGCCTCTGGTCTCTTTCTATTTTTTCTTTAATTTCTTGATCCCCAGCTCCTCCACTCAGGAACCTGTTGTTTTCCGTGCGGGTCTCAGAAAACAGAAACAGCCCCCCACAGTTCTTTGCTCTTTCTTCAGACTCTTTAAATTTTTCTTACTAGCCTTCTACAGCTGGGAGAACCAAGATCAGATTTTACACAATCCTGACCAAAATTTAAAATTACAGCGAACATATTTCATGGGAATTAATTTGTTCTTTGGAATGGAGTTCCCCTTGGTTACAGACTAACAAAGCCTAGAGAAGTTGATGGTAATTAATTCACCTTCATGTGACTATTGGAAATGGCACCTAAATCATTTTTGTTCCCATGTTTTACTTTTTCCATAAGTCACCAGGGGTATGCTCCATTGTAGATGGCAGTGTGTGCCTAGTTCTTTACGTGGCAGGCGTACCTGTCCAGCAAGCACTTAGGTGGGAAGATAAGAAGAATCCTGGCTAGGTGGGGTGCCCTTCTGTGTGCATGTCTGCCTACCCTTACTGAATGGATGGTGTTTGAGGACAGGGACAGTGTGAGTCTTAGTTCTGTTTCCATACAGGGTCTGCTAGAGTTCTAGGTCCAGTATAAGAGCTCTGTGAGTGTTTGGGAGTGATGAATGAACAGGTGCCGGGCGGGGGTGGGCACCATCCCCTCCCGACTCCATTCCTCTTCAGTATAGTGTGCTCCATTTTGTTGGCCACTGCTGCTTGGGAAACAGAGAAACGCACTAGCTCACTCTTCCTTCAAGGAAAGACTTGCTGACCAGCTGCAGGGAGTACAGTCAGAAGGAAACCTGCAGCTGTCCACTCCTTCAGAGTCTGCTGTTTTTGCAGAGAGCCACCTTGCCCATGGCCATGCCTTATCGGATCATTCTCAATCCTGTGACTGATGCAGGGAGGATATAAAGGTCTGGCCCTTTTGGCCCAATGGGGGCCAACTCAGATGGGTAATATTTACTCTAAAGCTCCCTGCCTGATTGGCTAAAACTTTATTGAGCCTGCATCACACTTCAACTCCCCCCCTCTGTCCATTCCCTCTTCCAGTCTTCTTTTCACATGTGTTGGTCCTTAATAAACATTTTAGACACCAACTCCATCTCAGCATCTACTTCTGGGGAATCCAACCTGTAAGGCTCTTTACCTTTGCTTACTATACTGTTTACCAACATAACTTACAGTGTTTATTTTGCTAAGGTTTTAAAATACTCATTTCTGATTATGAGAAGAATGACAACTCCAAAGGAAGGCCAGGCGCAATATGATTGAGCGCCCGCTTAGAAGGTTGGTAGTGCCTTTCTCATAGATACTAAGTAATATATATGACTTATTTTCATGAAATCACTGTGTCAGTGGATAATGCACAGGTTGCTGATTTTCTTTTTCTTGACCACTATTCTGCTGTTTGAGATCATCAAATGCCTTGAAGAGAAAAACTGCTTCATCTGACAAATATCAGATTCTCTTCTCTCTAGTGCTAGGTGCCTAGGTTCCTCTCTGATGTCCTCAAGCTGACTCTTCTCCCCCATCTCCATCTTCTCCCAGGCGCTCCTAAGGGGGGGCATGGGTCTGTTACAAATTAATCTGCCACAGCTGGAGGCACATCATCCAGGATCACCTTCTCTGGATGATTTGAAAAAGTAGATGTAATCTTTCAGCAAAGAAGAGAAAAATTAAAAGATTTTTTAAAGATTAAAAGGTTATTAGAGAGAAAAAATAAGATTGGGAAGATTCTGGAAAAGCATGTTGCTTTTTCAATAAGAATTGTATTCCTTAATTCATCCTTAATTAGAAAAACATGACTTTCACTTACCATAAACACATTCAAGTCTAATTCTTGCTGTTATTTTGTTTCCTTTAATTTTAATTCAATCATTTTAATTACATTTAACCAAAAAGAAATTTATCATGTTAAATTTTTAAGAATTTAAGAATTCATTTCTTTATCCTGAAAAAACGTTAAGTTTCCAGTTAACTCTCAATTATGTCACTGTAATGTAGAATTATTTTTTTAATCCATAATTAAAATTGATGAGTAATTAAAAAAATTATTGTTGGCTTTGACTGCAGGTCAGATTTTGCTAGTTAATGGTTTATCTTCCTGATTATATTTTACTTAAACAAATATATTTAGTTTTAAATCTATCTTTATTGGCCAAACAATTTCCTTTTTACTGTGTGTGTCAGCATTTACATGTGCTTTTAAGACTGTATAAGTCTTTTAACAGTTAAGTGACATTCCATGGTCTTCATAAGACACACCACAATAATTAATTATGGTAATTGGTGTCTTTGTCAATATTGATGTTTTCAGCTGTGCATGCAGTTAAAATTTCTTCTCCTCCTTAGTGTTCATTGTGTTTGTTTCATATTCAAGGAATTTGAGACTCATCAGTCAGTGCCAAACCCCTGATGGCTAGTTGGTGAAGATCTCTACCATCAAGACGAATACGCAAAGAAAAAAACTACACACAAAGAGAAGCCTCTCTGGACAGATTAGAGTAGAATTCAGACTATTGATAAATCTTCTAGAATGACCTTCCCCAAGGTGCCTGCTGGGTGTCAATGCCTTTGAGAAGGAATTGGAACAAGGGTGATTAAGTTAGTCCTTTCCCTTAAGAAGAGTCTCACTGCTCCTGTGACAGGGGAATTGGTTATCTGGTCAGCTGAGGCAGTCTTGTTCAATTGGATCCAACACTTTTTATTTTTATTTTTTTATTATTATTTTTTTGGACCCAATGCTTTTTAATATCTTTATTTTTGAAGTCTAAAATACTATGGCTTTCTAACTTATAGTCAGTTTATGTCCAGTTTTCTCATTCACTCATTCATGCATTCATTGACATATTTCTCTTTGTAGGTGCTACCCAGTTATGAATGGCCCTTTGTATACAGCATCTTCTCTTTCAAGACCCTTCCTCTGCTCCCTCTTTCCTTCACCAGTCTAACATCCACTCACAGCACCACATCAAATCCTTGGGCAAATGACTAATGATGACTCAAGAAAGGAAAGGGAAGGACACTCCAGAAACTTCACTCTGATTGCTCTTGGTTCTCCAGCTTCTGTTCCAATCTGTTGTTCAATCCACAGTCTGAAAACAGAAAAACTCCCCTAGCTTTTCTGTTGAAAAACCCAGGATCTGTTATCTAATTTTTCCTTGAAATGCAGATGAGTTTTACTTCAAGTTTTTATGTACTCACCCTCACCTTTAATATCTGTACTTGGCTTTGTTATACCATATAGAAACAAATAAAGAGAAGTGAGTAAATTAAGATAGAGAAGAAAATGATTTTGTTCGTCATTTCTCTTTGCTTTTTTTTTTTTTTTTGTCTTTGAGAGAGAGAGAGAGAGAGAAAGGGAGAGGGAGAGAGAGAAACAACAATTTGTTGTTCCATTTATTTATATTTACTTATGCATTCATTGGTTGATTCTTGTATGTGCTCTGACCAGGGATCGAACCTACAATCTCTGTATTGGGATGACACTCTAACCAACTGAGCTACCCAGCCAGGGCAGTTCTTCATTTTTCTTGCTTTAAGCAGTAAAGAGCTTTAGAAAACTTTTAAGTGACTCTGTATTTCAGACAGGAGGGTAGGGAGATGTTATTGGACTAGATTGTATCCTTCAGCAGCCAGGGAGGAGAGAGACTTTGGTCATAAGGAACAGATGGTGGTGATAGGATAGGAGGTCTAGGGCTAATCCTAGGACAGCGTTTTTCAACCGCTGTTCCGCGGCACACTAGTGTGCCGCGAGATGTTGCCTGGTGTGCCGTAGGTGCAGACAAGACAAGAATTTTATAATTTTTCACTATTTTGTTTACTTAATATTTCATAATAAAATAATTATAAAATACTTTCTTTGTGTTTATTTGATTCCTATTCAAGAGAATTACTTTATATATAGTCAATATAGGCACAGAGTTAAATTTTTTAACATTTTCTAATGGTGGTGTGCCTCGTGATTTTTTTCATGAAACAAGTATGCCTTTGCCCAAAAAAGGTTGAAAAACACTGTCCTAGGACCATCAGAAGAAATAATATGTCATCTCTATTTCATTAGCAGAATTGCTATATCAAAAAATGGGTGCATTTAAAATGTTGGTAGACATTGCAAAATAGTATATACCAGCATTGTGACCCAGCATTTCTCATTTTGGTAATACTTACTAATAGCATGTGAAATTGGTATTCCAGAAAACACCCGTTTTATAACTGGTCAATTTTTAATTCTTCTAATCTGTGTGCAGCATACACAACTGCATATATATATATATATATATATATATATATATATATATATATATATAGATGAGGAACTGAGCTCAGAAACTTGACCACTTCTTATGAGGTTGTCTCTCTCTCTTTACCTCCCACTTGCTGAGACCACCCCCTGCCTCATCCCAGGGCACAGATGCCCGCAAAGCCTGTACTTGGAGAAGCAGCTACTCTTTTGCTGGGGTTAAACTCTGGATTTTCCTGGAGAAGTGTTAAGTATATGATGGTTAGGTTTATATGTATATTTTAAGCATGGTTCTTTATTTCTGGTGGATTGCAGATTATTAGCTATTGTGGTTTCCCCGGGTGATTCTGCCATATCCAGCAGGTTTTAAACAACAGTAGTAATAGCCATCATTTATTGAACATCTACTGTATGCCAAGTACTTGAGAGACACTATTTGTCACAACAATCTTGCAATAGAGATATACTTCTAAGAAGTCCTCATGGTTATTTGAGGCTGGGAGAGGTTGTTACTTGTTCAAGGTTACTATGAGTTAATTGCTCAAGATGGAACTATGATTCACTCAGTTTTGTCTGCCTTCTCTGAATCATAATGCCTTTATTTAAAAAGGCATTTTCAGCCCCAAGCAACAACTAATGTTTGAAACACACCTTGTTGCATAATTTGAGACTGTCCTCTTCCCAAGTCTCTTTGACAATGATTGGCTTAGCTGCCTATCTCCAGATATGACTCTTTTGTGCTACTTGCCTATTTGATTAAGATCTACTTTGGTTTAAACAGAGTTAAACTATGAGATCACCTACAGTGAGATATCTCTTTACTCTTTCCCTCTCTTTGATCTGTGCCTCTGTTCTTTTCTTACTTCTTTGATTTTTCACAAGACTGGTGAGGTTTTGTATTCCCTCAGCATAAAGCACCTTTGCTGTCTGCCCTGTTGGACATCAAACAAAAGATCTTGTGAATTAAATCAAGAAGGGAGGGAAAAATCAGGGATTTTCAATGTTTTTATCCTGCAACCCATCTCTTCCCACACCTTCCTTTTCCTTACTTCCATGTTCCCCTCAAATAGGGAAGTATTTCTTTCAAGAGGCGAGGGATAGGGAAGAATGATAAAGGCATAGAGAAGACCAGGTTTAGAAGGGGTGCAAGGGGTGGGGACATTCAGGCAAGGCACAGAATGGGAGTGAGAGGAAAGGTCTTTACATTGCAGAGGGGGTTTGGTTGTGCAGCCAAAGCTCCAGCAGTGACCAGGCAGATGCAGAGAAAGAGCAACACAAAGGGAAGGAGCCGGAGATCAGAAGGCTGGCAGGAGGAGCCTGCAGGAAAGGTGAGGCAGAGGAGCAAACAGGACCAGGTGGAGGCAGGTGACAGCACAGACATTTTGGAGAACAGAAGGGCATTCAGGGAGCAGAGCCAAGGCCACATAGGGTCGACATTTTTCTTTCTTTTTCTTTCTTTCTTTTTTTTTTTTTTTTAAAGGATTAAGGATGAATCACTGTTTTCATAAGCATCAGTGCACACACCATATGTTAGGTGTTGCTAGAGTGGAAAACACGTTATGCTGACTTAGAACAGGCCCGACAGCCTTGCACTCCTCCCTGTCAGAGGCTTGGGAGAGAGCCCCATGGGTTTAGATTCCCCCAGGGATGAGGTAATGGTTCTCAGGCCTCTCTTGGTGCATGACCCTTACCCCTGCCCTCCTGTAAAATGAAACCCAAACCAACATAAACCCTGTAAAACTTCCCTGACTGTTCATGGGTTAGAAGAGAAGTGGAGGTTCGCGGCACCACTAATGACAGATTCCATGGTAAAGGCTCAATAAACACTTGGTAATTAATTACAGAGAAAAGAGGAACAGGATACTAATTTAGGTCAATGCCTTCTTTGAAAACCTGATGAAAGCTACAGACCTTCTTTCCCAGAAAAAAGCACATGTGCATGTACACAACTTAGTTTTATTTATAATGTCAGGATGCTCACTAGAATCATGCGGACAAGGCCCGTGGGCTCCATGAACCCCTTGTAAGAAGTCCTTACTGTGAGTATATAAAATACTTTTGCATCTGTGAACTATTTTATACAACCAAAACGCTGGGGGAGATGCTACCCATGATGGACAGACAGGAAACCTTGGTATAGAGGTGGGTGATTTGTCCCCATATTTGCTAAGAGGCAGTGTGGGGCTAATCTTAGCTTTCGTATCTGCAAGGCCAGACTTGCTCCATTTCCCGCAGAAAATTTGGAACCTGCTGTTAAAAGGACAGAATTTCTATTTTTATTTAGTTTCACTTTTTGGTAATTATCAGGACTTTTAGAAAGGGGGAAATTAGACTGTACTTCTTCATTCTTTGACTGAGTCAATAGCACATTTTCTAGTTCTCTCTTCTGCTATGCTCAAAATAGCAGAAGTGACTTTAAGTGACTTTAAGATCATGAGAAACAACCCATGATGAAAAATAATATTAATAGCAGCTGTACACATTATAATTGCTGCAACTTCCCTGTGTCAGGAATCCTATTTATCATGAGGCCCACTTCTAATTGGATAACAGGGAGCAGAGTTAATAGAAACCCAATAATGCAATCCAGATATACCGCCTGTGCTGATTCTTCTAACCAATGTCAGGCAACATTGCAGCCACTTGCCAGTGTGAAAACTCTGCTTGTCAAAGAGGCCATTTGTCGCTTTTGGGGTTTAATAATGGAACCCTGTATGTCAATGACTGGTGAGTCATGGAAAATGAGTATGATACTGCATGGAAGTTTTATTTCATTAGATGATGGGTTACTGGGGATTTATATATTGTTTTATTGGAATTTTATTAGTTTTTTTGGGCTTTGTAATGTCCCTATAATAACATACTGCATACACGAACCTCAAAAATTTGTGACTAGAATAATACCTCTTAATATATGATGTGCATAAAAATCACTCGGGATGCTTTT
The DNA here is from genome assembly GCF_964339955.1 of Pipistrellus hanaki. Lineage (NCBI taxonomy): Eukaryota > Metazoa > Chordata > Mammalia > Chiroptera > Vespertilionidae > Pipistrellus > Pipistrellus hanaki. The sequence goes on along the minus strand of NC_140504.1, from coordinate 124,024,912 downwards.
GAAAAGCTCCTGGGCCAAGAAACAAGTGTTGGAGAGAATCTGGAGAAAAGGGAACCCTCATATGCCATTGGTGGAAATGCAAATGGTGCAGCCACTATGGAAAACAGTAGGGAGCTTCCTAAAAAAATTAAGAATAGAACTCCCAGATGATTTTCAAAAAAATATATGTACCTCTATGTTTATTGCAGCATTATTTACACTAGCCAAGATATGGAAACAATTTAAGTGCCCACTGATGGAGAGTTAAAGAAGTTGTGGTATATATTTACAATGGAATATTATTTAGCCATAAAAAAGAATAAATCTTACTATTTGTAACAAATGAAAAGACCTTGAGTGTATTATGCTAAATGAGAGAAGTCAGATAGAGAGAGACAAATACCATATGATTTTACTCATATGTGAAATCTAAACCCAAACCAAACAAATAAAATAAAAACAAAGTCATAGATGCAGACAATGGATTGATGGTTACCAGAGGGAAGGAGGGTCAGGGGAATGGGGTCAATTGCATAGTGAAAGATGGTGATTAGAATTTTGGTGGCGATCATGATGTAATGCATACAGATATTGAATTGCAATGTTGTACACATGCAATTTATATAATGTTTATATCAATTAAAAAATAAGAAAAAAACAAAAAAACCTCCTAGGCCCAAGCACTAGGTTAAATGCTTGATTCTATAGGCCAGGCATGAGGTTAGGGGTCTGAGGTCTGAGAACTTTTTTGCAGCAAGTCTAAGGATGTGCTTTTTGAAACACTGAATAGAGGATTAGGGAGGCACCTCTGCTATACAGATTCTCATACCACAAGTCCTGCTTTATTTCCCCTCCACCATCGCGCCTCCCCCCCCCCCCCCACACACACACACAGTCAGCAATGATGAGCTCCTTGAAGGCAGAGACAAATATGATGCCCATTTATACTCCTGGATCTTGGCATAATTACTGGTATTAGGCTAAAAGAACAGGAATATTAGTTGAAATGCCAGAAGATGAATATTAATATGTTGAGGTATTTCTACTTAACACCACATCATGGAAAATAAATCTTTATTTAACCAATAGAAATCCCCTACAGTCCAGTGTTTCCCAAAGTGTGGTACGTGTACACCCAGGGGTACGGAAAAAGTTTGGTGGGGGTACGCGTTGCACCGGAGTTTGGTGGGGATATGCACTGCACTGTGCTTAGCTGCGCCTAATTCTACATTCTCATGAGTACGAGGGGTATGAAAATTATAGTAGGAGTACACATACGTCAAAAGTTTGGGAAACACTGAATGGAGATAAGGCTGCATACACAAGGTGAGACAAGACTTGATTATAAATGCTTTGAAAGGAAATGGGTTGCTTGTTATTGGATGTATTCTGGCATTGGCTAGAAGACCACTCAGTAGGCTGTTACCTACAAGATTCAAGCATTATGTAAAATGATCTTGAAGTTCATCTTCAACCTAAAATTCTAAAACTCTTGCTAGTTATCTATTGGCAGTGACTAAGCCCCATAACCTATATCCCACAACCCAGCACAGTCACAGCACATACTGGTGAAGAATGAACAGATGTGAGTTGTCCCAGGATTGTCCATGGTACCTTTAACAGGTACCTTAATTGTTATAGAATCTCAGCTCTAAAGATGTAAACTACACCCTAGGATTTGGCCAAGTACACATCTATTTGGAGAAATAGTTTTGCTTTCCCTACACGAGGCAATAATTTGTAAACCATATGCATTGCAATTGGCTTTTAAAGCAGCAGTCACTGTAATAACAAATTCAACTGATGGGAAATTTCAGCCATGTTTCTGCATAGTCCTTTCATTCCCAGTGGGATTTGGCTGGGGCCTTGGGGAAGAAGGAAAATTTCATAGTCATAGTTAGTTAAAACCAAGATGTTGGAGCATAGTCATGAATGAGGTTGGGGTGAGAAGCAGGAAATAAGATGATGAATTTATGATTGACTTCAATTCCAAAGAGTGTTTTAAAATATTTTTGTTTTTACTGAATATCAACTTACTTATCTACAATGGTTGTTGTTGGGTGCTCTTGGACTGAGGAAAAAAACACAACATTTTCCAGATCCTACTTTGGATCATGAAGGCTCCTAGTGATGGGTTACATTTACACACTACAATTTACAATCACATGCCCAAGATGATTAGGAGCAAACAATTTTGTTTGTTTCAGCACATTGATGAGTACATATGCAAAAACTTAATATCTTAAGTTTCTGAGTCAAGATAGCCTATCAAAGACATAGCATTTACTCTATGCTAAAGGTGGCACCAAGTTAAAATTTGATGGGATGTCTTACAAATGATATGGCTTCTTCTGGAACCTACTGAACATGTATCCAGAGATGGAAGATGCTGACAATGCCTTGCCATACTACTAGCAGACAGCAGCTGTGTGTCACTGAGGATTCCAAGACCAAACTAGAGATGGTCAGACCTGCATCACCACCATTTGTCCACCTACCAGATCTGAAATATCATAGCTGACATGTACACATAAGGAACTGTTTGACATTGAAATTAGGACTCAAAAGAACTGTTGACCCAGAAAGAAACTCACTACAGACTGATTCATTTGCCTCTCAGCATAACCATTATGGCTTGTCTTATTTTCGGTTCTTATAAGGGTATATTTTGTATCACATGATCTCACACATCTAGGGGAAATATGAACAACATAAACTGATGAACAAAAACAGACCTGGAGACAGAGAAGCAGTGACCAGACTGTCAAACCTCAGAGGGAAGGTAGGAGAGGGTGGAATAAGGGGAAGAGATCAACCAAAGGACTTGTGTGCATGCATATAAGCCTAACCAGTGGTCATGGACAACAGAGGGGTGGGGACATATGTGGGGAGGTGTTTGGGATGGGAATGGGGAAGTGAGGACAATTATGTGATACCATAATCAATAAAGAAATTAAAAAAGATATGTAAAAATATCAAAAAACATTGAGCTAGTGTCAATATGTATTCAATGAACATTTATTGAGCACATATCATATGCTGGATTGATAAATAAACATGGCCCTCACTGTTGAACAACTTAATCCTGCTGGAGAGACCAGTACATTTAGGCAACTAATTATAAGTACAGGTGGTTAGAAATGCATATGTGGAGTCTGAGAAGTAATTATTATTAATCATTCTTTTTGCTTAGTGCAAAGATGGATGCTCTGATGATTTATAATAGGAGCTGAAATTGTGTAGAATTCACAGAGAGGTGGGCAAGAATATTATATACAGAAGGGATAATATGAGCAAAGGGTTGGAGGCAAAATCATGTGTAACTTCTTTAGGGAATAATAGGTAATCCAGAGCCTTGCTACTCCAAGTATAGTCCCCAGAAAAGAGTATTGTCATCACCTGGGGATTTTGTTAAAAAGCAGGGCCTTATTTAAATACATCTGGGGAGGGGCCCACGATTCTGCATTTTACTTTTCCCTCCCAATTTCTTACAAGATGATGCCGGTGCTGATCCATACACACATCCTAAATAACAAGGAATTAGAGCATCTGAGCAGGTGATATGTAATGACAGGACCTAGACTGTGACCATTGTCCATGCTGAAGAACGTGGAGCTGATCCTACAGGCAAAGCCTTTGGGGTGAGGATACCTGAGTTCTATTTTTACCTTTGTAATTGTCTCCCTTTATTCAGAGACGGAATTTCATAGGACTGTTAATTATTGTCACTCACCCAGAACTATTTTGAATCCCCTAGTTAAGAAGTTTTATTGAATGGGCATGAATATGCTGTGCTTAAGAGGTTCGAGAGAACTAAGAGAAATGACAAAATACCATAAAGTGTCAATATTCAAAGCAGGTGGCCTGTGTCCTTGCACATTTGATACAGTGCCCAAACCTGCAGGAACAATTGTTCACTCAGTTATTTAACTTTGTGCCTAGCTCTATATGTAAGTACTGAGGCCTTGGAAGTGGTTGGTGGTGAGATGGCAAGGAGGGAAAAAGGACCATTTTGACCTGTAGTTGAACCAGAGCTGGAAAGCAGCTTCCTTTAACTTGATAACTCTGAGATAGAGCAAAAGAAAAAGCAGGATCTGGGTTATATGTAGGATTTGAAAAATTGTAGGACAGGAGTTCAATTTAGGGGACTGATGAAGTGTCACTGAAATGTGGCTAGATGAGGTACATAGTTATGGGCAAATCACAGTCTAAATGTGTACTTTCTGATCAGTCTTCAAAGCACTACCAGAGGTCATCCAGATAAGACCTAATGTGAACAAGACATGGCCCAACAGACCATTTCAGAAGAATAACAAAATGTTAGCTTGACCCATACATGGCACAATTTACAATGGTAATGATACCTATATGGATAAGAGTTTATTATTATTAATTATCATCATCTGGCTTTTAGCCTGACTAAGATGGAAAGGACCTGAAGTTTGCCAGAAAATGAGTTGCTAGCTAATTGGAAGAGAAATATGTAAGTGATTGGATTCCCCTTACCCATCACTTCACTCACACAAAATAGAACAGAAATAAAGGCTAAAATCTTAAAAATATATATATGTATATATATATATATATATATATATATATATATATATATATATATATACACACACACACACACACACACACACACACACACACACACACACACACATATATATATATATATATATATATATATATATATATATATATATTATTGATTTTTTTACAGAGAGGAAGGGAGAGGGATAGAAAGCCAAAAACATGGATGAGAGAGAAAAATCGACCAGCTGCCTCCTGCACACCCCCCACCGAGGATGTGCCCGCAACCAATGTACATGCCCTTGACCGGAATCGAACCTGGGACCTTTCAGTCCGCAGACCGATGCTCTATCCACTGAGCCAAACCAGTTTCGGCAAGGCTAAAATCTTTTACCTTATGAGAGGGCACCCCTTTACTTATTGGACCAGGCACTTTTCATAGGATATTCTAGCAATTCTTGAACAGCCTAATGATCAGCTGCCATTACTAATATTTTACAATTAAATAAGTTGAGATTCAGAAAAGTAAAGTAACTTGGATGAAAGTTTTAATGAAAAGAATAAGTACCATCTTGAATCCCCATATAGGTTTTTATCCCTGTAGGAAAAGGTAAGACTTGGTAGTATCTGCAGTGTCTTAAATCCTAAGAAAGATGTGTTCACCCTCTAGGAATGGAGAATTCTTTGTTAGAGAAGCTGACACAAAAGAATTAGAGATGGCTCATGAAACTCTAATTAAAAATCTGGAAAATTTAAGCTGAATCAAAAATCTTGAGCCGCAGGCAAAAGTCTTTTCCTGGGAAGGTTCTAAATAGATATTTAGAGAAGAATAAATTAAGCTCCTGCAACAGAATATTCTATTTTATTTGGAAAAGGTTTGATGGCCCATTGGGAAGTGATCCATAGGGGTGTGGTCCATTTTACCTAATAATAGATAAACATGTAAATTGACCGTACCTCTGCTATGCCCACAGCCAATCAGAGTGAATATGCAAATTAGGAGGCCAAAGATGGAGGCTGCTGAGCTGCTCCAGGCGCAGTGGCCAGGTGGGGCAGGACACCTGCTAAAAGAGGGAGGGCAGAGGGCGAAGGGATATATAGGAGTGAGTGCCGCAGCAAGACAAGACTATAGACTCTGGAGTCTGCAGTGAAGACGAAGATGGCAGATTCCAGCCAGAATCTGCAGCAAAGATGAAGATGGCAGTCTGCAGTGAAGATGGCAGACTCTAGCTGGAGTCTGTAGCAAAGACGAACAGGACAGAGTCTGGCTGGAGGGAAGGCCTTGGTGCCAGGTGCCAGAGGAAAACTGGTGCTGAAAGCCAAGGGAAGGAAGGCCTATTGCACGAATCTCTTTGTGCAACAGACCTTTAGTAGGATTACAATCCTAAGGGTTATCTCTGGAGCTGGGAGAAGGCACAGATATGGTGTAGCCTGATAAAGAAAAAACAAATAAACCAATAGAAATATCTACAGAGCAAATAGACTTGAGTTTTTAATTTTCAGTTCTACCACTTAGTACAAAGTGAGCATGAACAAGTTATTTAAATGCTTTGAGAATCAATTTCCCAAGCTATAAAATGAAACTAATAATACCTACATTTCATGGGGGATACATGAGATGATGTCTATGTAAAGAGCCTAGCCTAATGTCTAGTTTCTCCCAGATGCCTAAAATATGGTGCTACTGTGAAAAATTACTTACCTAGGAGTTTAAACTTTGAAGTAGGAAACAATGAAATTATAAAGTGGTCCTAAAAGCATTTAAAAAATAATAATCTATTACAAAATAAAAACTCCATAATAACTGAATGAAGAACCATTTATTATAAACTTTTGGTTAAGATGATGGTGAAGTGATGAAAAGTTGATCTATAAAATGCACACAGCAGATGATACACTGATGTTATGGAGACTCTGGCTACTTACATGAGAGTGGGTCCTTGCTGACTAATCTATTTTGATGGGTAACACCTGTTTTATATTATTACTGAAGCCTGGTGCACAAAATTCATGCACAGAGGGAAGTTCCTTAGCTCAGCCCGCACCCTTTCCAATCTGGGGGATGTCCAACTGCTGGTTGCAATCTGGGATGACTGGCTCCTAACCACTCGCCTGCATGCCTGCCTGTCTGATCACCCCTAACTGCCTCTGCCTGCCTGCCTGATTACCCCTAATTGCCCTCCCCTGCCAGCCTGATCTTTCCCCTAAATGCTCTCCCCTACTGGCTTGATTGCCCCTACCTTACCCCCCTGCCTGCCTGATTGCCCCTAACCTCTCTGCCTGCCTGCCTGATGGCCCCCAACTGCCCTCCCCTGCCAGCCTGATCACCCTAGCTGCCTATGCCTCAGCCCCCACCACCATGGCTTTGTCAGGAAGGAAGTTGGATGTTTGGAAGATGGCCAGTCAACCCAGTCTAATTAGCATATTACCCTTTTATTAGTATAGATAGATTATTTAGGATAGGATTGTTTAAATTGGGGGGTGGGGGGTGCTTTTTCAGCAGGAGGAGATGCTCTTGGCAGGCAAAAACACATAATCCCTATATCTGGACTGATAGCCAGCCATATGCACTATACTGCCAAACTGGTCATTAAAAAATTGAACCACTTTCTTACACCTTACACCAAACAGTTGCCCTTAAAATCCCTCCTCAGTCCCCACCTTAGGTTCTGCCTTCACAGTTCACCCAGAGTAGGTTCTGATTGGCCAATTTCTATGCCAGTCAGCATCTCTGGTTCTATCTCTAGGCCTGATCATAGAGGTGGGGCTGATCAGTAGCCACCCCAGGCTGCTGGTAAGTGGGATGAACTGCTGACCTCTGGGAGAGAGAAGAGAGCCTTGCCAGCAGCTGCTGCAGCTGCTGATCAGCCCACCTCTCTCTCTCTCTCTAAGAGGTCAGCAGTTCAGCCTGCTTGCCCGCTACGCATGCAGCCTTGTGTTCGGTGGAGTCTTCAGTCATTTTGGATGTTATGACCCTGGCTCATATATATATAATTTTTTTATCCTCTCTTGAGGATATGCTTAAAGAGAGAAAGGAAGAGAGAGAAACATTGATGTGAGAGAGAAACATTCATCAGTTGCCTTCTATATGCATTCCAAGTAGGACTGAACCAAATATCTGGGAATGTGCCCTGACCAGAAATCAAGCCTGCAACCATTTGGTGCACAGGGTCACACTCAACTAACAGCCATTCTGGCCAGGTGCATAACAGCTGTTTTAAAGCTTTAAAGTACTAATGGCAAGCTTGAATAAGAAATGAATTTTCATTTGCTCCACAATATATGGATGCAGGAAATCTCATTTATTTAATATTCCTAAATCAAATTAAGTTTGTCTTGTTGGCAGTTACCTCCCAGGGTTGGTAATTTGACCAATATCAGTTGCCAGGGTGAGCTTCTCCACATCCCTTGGTTAGTATAAGACCTCTCTACCTCTTTTGGATTGAATGTGTTTACCCAAAATTTATATGCTGCTATCCTAATCCTCAAGATGATGGTATTAGGAAGATGGGGCTTTCATGAATATGATTAGTATCCTTGTAGAACAGACCCCAGGATGCTCTCTCACCCCTTCTGTCATGTGAAGACAGAGCAATAGTGGGACCCCACCAGACACTGAATTTGCCAGCATCTTGTTCTTGAATTTCCCAGCCACTAGAACTATGAGAAATAAATTTCTGTTGTTTATACCCGGTCTATGTTACTCTGTTATAGCAGCCTAAACAAACTAAGACATTATTCAAAGTGTGGTCCTCAGAAGCTTGTTAGTAATACTAGAATCTTGGGTCTCACCCCAAACCTAATGAATTAGAATTTGCTTTTTTTTTTCTTTATTAATCCTGACCTGAGGATATTTTTTCCATTGATTTTTTAGAGAGAGAGTGGAAGGGACGGGGGAGAGACAGAGAGAGAAACATTAATGTGAGAGAAACACACCGATTAGTTGCCTCCCGTACATGCCAGTTTAGGGCCGGGCATTGAGCCTACAACCTAGATACGTGCCCTTGACTGGAATTGAACCTGGGACCCTTCAGTCTGTGAGCTTATGCTCTATCCACTGAGCAAAACCGGCTAGGGCTAGAATTTGCATTTTAAGAGACTCAGGCAATTCATATGCACATTATAGTTTGGGAGGTACTGGTGTAAGAGACTTGGAGGCTTATATAGTCCTGAAAACTTAAGGAGGGCCCACTGGCCTTCAGATGTTCATGATGATTGCTGAAATAATTATTGTCCAGTCTTTTGACATTGATTAGAATGGAGGCGTTTCCGCTTCCTCTGGGTTTGTATTGCTCCATCAATGGAACCTGCGTGGGCAGGTCCATCCTACTCTCAAAGCACCAGCATCCATTTCCCACCCTCTGGGAACCATCGCACACTAGACTTTCAGGGCCAACAATCTCCTCCCACATCACTGTTTCTGTTCCTAAGGTGGGGAGCGGGGAGGGAGTGCCCAGGTGGGGCCCTGCACAGGCTGGTTTCTCAGCAATCTATCAGAACCTTTTTTTCTGCTGTGAAATGGGTCTCAGCTGTGGTTGGCTGGTGACTTTTCTCAGGAGGAAGGACACATGAACCAGAGCCAGAGGCTCCTGCACAATATGGGGAAACAGGAAGTCAGTCCTGACTCAGGTTCAAGTTGGACCAGTGAGGGGATTTGGCTGTGTTTTGTCCTATGAAACAATCCAGATGTGGGTGGGCAATGAGTGCTTCCTGAATCAACATCAAGAAAGGCTCTCTAACACAGGGTTTCAGTTCATTTGGATACTTTTCCCCTCCCACAACAAAAAATTAAGAATTTTTAGGACATTTTAATTATTGTGACATGACAACAGAAAATTTGGAATTATGGTGATTCAGGAAATTCAAAATGTGATACTTTTTTGGGGGAATAGGTAACTGAAAAAAAAATTGATTAGAACCCCTAACCCACTTTATTGTAATTAAAAAGAAAAAAATCAGATGCTGTCACCATAGTGTTTAACTGACTAAGCTTTTGGAAATTCATTTATTGTTATGAGGTAGCACTTCTTAAAGGAAAGGGAAAAAACATCACTACAAACATTTAGCATGAAATAAGTTTCAAGATAAATATTCACTAAGTTCCAGGTTTTATTATACTTTTGCAAATAAAAGTAAGATCTTAAAAACCAGTTTGAGCCAAATCTCAGGTGAATTGTGCCCAGATTTGCCCTAGTCTAATCTCTCCTGACCTTTTGTTCCTATAATTAGAATCATTGCCTACATCACTGTTAGCTAAGGAGACCTAATATTTAGATAGAGCTGTTTTAAGATTTCTATTAAATTAGCTGCAGTCACGTTCTCATGTGAGCTCACAAGTCTTCAGCTCCAGGGTGAAGGCTGTTTCTCATTTAAACATTGTCAAACGAAGAAGGATGATTCAATTGCTCCTGAGTTTTGCATACGTCAGCATAGTAGAAGCTTAGTCATGCAAATCCCTATTACTTAGCATGTCCTTAGCCCAGAAATACAGAGCTGTGTTTCCATATTTTATCTGTGTTTGTAGTTGAAAGCATGCCTTCTATTGTGCTTTTAAAGAACAGATGTCAGGACAATGTTTAAAGCACATAACCCAAGTATTGAAAAATGTTTTTTCCGCTTAAAAAAAAAAATCCACAATAATGAATGCAGTCTGCCAGTTTGTATTTTCAAGGAATATTTTAACTGTTGAGGGACTTTCCAGCTCCTACCCTTTAAAACTGCCTTTAAACCGCCAAAGAAGGCCAAAGCCATCTTGAACTAACAGTTTCTTTTGTAGCCTCACTAAGACAGCAATAGATGTCAGCCCTTCAAGGATTGAAACTCTCTTAGAACTTCAGAGCTCTTGTCATGTTCTCATTTATTGAATGAACAGCACACGAGGGAAGCAGTAATGAACACACTTTCTCTGAAGACCTCGATGGCGATGAACCAGAGGCACGTTAGTGCTCAGGGAAGATCAGTTGTGAGGGCTGTGAGGGTTGGAGGAGAGATGAATGCAGAGGATGCACCACTTTTCCGGGGGATTGGTAGTTGCCTTGGCAGGAACTGAATGAGTAATGGATGGAACAGATGGTCCAGGGTCAGGAATCAAGTTTGATTCTGTGTAGGGTGGTGATGAAAGGTACTCAGACAGGGAAACAAAGCGGTGGGCAAAGCACACCCAACAGGAAGGCATATAAAGGTCACAGCCTATTTACTCATACCAGCAACCATTGGCAGCCATTTGTCTGAATGTCATGCATGGCAAGATTGGGCCAGTTCTCAGTAAGGAAAGGTGAAGTTCCCCACCTTGTCTTACAAGATAACAGTTTGCGGGGAGAGGGAGAGGAGATAACAGGCAGGTAAACTGCAGTCAAAAGCATGGAGCTGAAATAGACTTTTGAGATTGACTAGAACAGTTTAAAAGGTAGATTTTCAGCTTGTCATCTGTAAATCAAAAGTTTTCATTAGAAGGGAATCATATTGCTAATGCAGCTGAAGGACTCTGAGTCAAACCCAGGCCACTCCACTCCACTATGTCTGAATTTTACCACTCTTAAGACTTTTTTGCAAATTAGTACTCACAGTAATAGGGACCTGGAAGTCAGACAAGATGTGATCTATGAAGAAGCAACATTATAGTGATTTTAGAAAGAGACTCTAAACTCTACTTTCCAATTTATCTGGGCAGTGAGTGAGAGTCAGGCCGGGGTGGGGGGGTAGGGGGGGTGGGGGGGTGGGGGGGTGGGGGAGGAGATTACAAGAAGGAGCAAAAAAAAGTTTGGTGCTGGAACCAGGCACCCGTGCCCTTAATTATTCTCTGACAAGCAGTATCTGCGGATGAGGATATTAGTATGGAATTCTCCTGTCCAGAAAAACAATGTACCAAGGTCTTGGGGCACTTCTCACAGTTCTTTACAAACAACTATTTTTGTTTCTGGTAGTGGATTCATGCAAGTGATTTCAAGGCATCCAATTGAATCAGTGTCCTGTAGAGATTTGTTTCAGGAGCAAGCTTCGTAAGGGCAGGAGGTGTGCAGGGCCAGAAATGAATGGGCAGTGAGACATGCACCTGGTCGGCAGCACCGCCATTTTTTTCTTCCGTGATGTCTTTGTTAGACCATTCATTCGTTCAGCAAGAAAGTGTAAGATTCGCAGTCTCTGGAGGGCTTCCCAGCTCTACTGCAAGTGATGGGTACATCCCTGCCCTTAAGTAACTTATGCTCTATAGAAAATCCAAAACATGCGTTTGAAGTACTTGGGGAGATAATTACAAGGTAACTCACAATTCCTCCTCCTTTGAAGTACAAGATCAAAGGGGCTGTGTTGCAGTGGGTCATCATGCTGGAGCCTGTATGGATTGCCCAAGTGCTCCGGAGGCATTTAGACTGGAGGTGAAGAGGGGCCAGGACTAGGTTTAGTGACTCGACTTTCCCACTTCCTCCTCTGGGTTTGCTTCCTCACCATGAGCCTGGGAATTTCAGTTCTGGGTCTGACTCACCAGGATGTTGTAAAGATGGGGAGAAGTGGTCTGTCCTGCACTTTCCGCCCTTTGACAGAAAGGCTCTTCTGGAGATGAATAGAGGGTGTTAGTGCTGAAGATAGCAGTTTCGATTTGCATTTCCATATGCTAGACAACCTAATCCACCCTGTCTAAACATGGAAATCCCATAACTCTGCCCAACTCATCACTCCGTTAATCCACTTAACCCCTGGCCAATGCATAATCTAAATATTTAATCTTGTCTATTTGTTATCTGTGTTTATTCCATGTTAATTCATGGTCTGAATTTCCTTTCTGTTTATCCACATTGGTGGAATCTAACTTCAGCTAGGAGTATTCAAGGAGGGGTTGGAGAGTATCTTATTTATTTCTTTTTTTCCTGGCACCTAGTACTGAACTTGGGCACATAGTAGGTGTTCATCAATTGTTTGATATTAAAGGTCAAGAAGCTTTCAGGGCAATTTTTTTTATTTTTTTTTATTTGCAAAGGGATCTTTTATTATTGCCATGGAAGAATCTTACAGTTTCAAATGCTCACCATAGTGCCTGGCACTTAGTGAGTATGCAGTAAAAAAGTTGGATAAATGATCTTTGGTCCTACTTTTGGAGCAGTAGAATGTAAAAAAGGAGGACTGCTCTAGAAGGCAGGAGACTTGGAATCTGTTTTTGGATTTAGAATAAGCTGGTACATGACGTCGGTCAAGTCCTTAAAGCCTCTAGGCATCAGTTTTCTTATCTGTCACATGGACAAATGGTATTTGGTGAACTTGCAACTGCTTTGGCTCTAATGCCTTTCTAGGAGCATGTCTGGGAGTCACGGAATAAAGAGAGGCGCAGGGAGTCACCAATTGTTGGAATGAGTATTTCTTCCCACTATTGGCACTCAAGGGCCTGGGGAGGGCAGGAAAACGGGGGCCTGTTCTCTTCTAAGCCTCCTACTCATGGTCTGTCCTTCACAGCCTGGGCTCAGGACTCCAGACATCTGCTCGTTCCATCTGTATCAGCTAATGTTTATCCATTGCCCCTGGGTGCCTGGGCCTGGAGTCACCTGGGGGAGGGCATGTGCAGAGGGGGCTGGAGTGGAACTTGATTACACCGATGCTTCCATGTGGACTGTGGGAGGTAGAAGGAGAATAAAGGAGATCCTAATTTATTGCTCAGTCATGTTTATTTTCACTCTGGGCTGGTTCGGGGCATTTTTCTTAATGTATTAGGGTCATAATTTTACTAACTTTAAAGATGCTTGAAAGCAGTGAGAGAGCGAGAGAGAAAGAAAGAGAGAGAGAGAGGAAGAGAGAGAGAGATAGAGATAGAGAAAGGAAAAGAGAGAGATATTCTTATTTTCTTATATTTTTTCCAGTACAACTTTTTTATTTTTTAAATAATCAGCCTGTCTAGCTAAATTCATTTCTTTTCCACAGATCACTACACCCATCACAATCTGATCATGATTAGTTTAATTTGTCTAGAGAATAATTAGGAACTGATTTAGCTATTTTTAAAAGGCTTCCTCCCTTTGGCCAGTGTGGCTCAGTTGGTTGAGTGTCATCTGTGCACCAAAAGGTTGCTGGTTCAATTCCCAGTCAGGGCATATGCCCAGGTTGTGGGCTGGATCCCTGGTGAGGGCACATGTGGGAGGCAACTGATCAATGTTTCTCTGTCACATACTAAGAGTAGATGCTTTTTTTCTTTTTTAATAAATATTTTATTGATTTTTTACAGAGAGGAAGGGAGAGGGATAGAGAGCTAGAAACATCAATGAGAGAGAAACATCGACCAGCTGCCTCCTGCACACTCCCTATTGGGGATGTGCCCGCAACCAATGTACATGCCCTTGACCGGAATCGAACCTGAAACCTTTCAGTCCGCAGACCGATGCTCTATCCACTGAGCCAAACCGGTTGTGGCGTAGATGCTCCCCCCCCCCCCCCCTTCTCTCTTTCCCTCTTTCTTTCTCTCTTTCAAAACGACATAAAAAAAAAGAGAAAAAAAGAAAGCTTCCTCTTTTTATACTTTCCTCCAGGAATCTAAACAACTGGGTCTTGAAGAATAACAGCACTACCTACTATTTATTAAGCACTGCTCCAGGCCTCATGTCAAGTAGTTTACATAACTTGAAATGGGAAATATCTCCATTTTACAGATGAGGAAATTAAGGTTCAGAGAAGTCAAACCTGAAACAGGTTTGCTGGATTTGTTCCTCTCCTGAAAATTGAGTCATCAGAAAATGGGATTTAAAGCATGTTTTGGAGAGCTGAAGGCAGAGTGAAATATGCCTGAGCTGAGAGAGGCAGAATTGTCAGGCAATTTAGGGCTCCGTGCTCTTAGAAATAAAGGCAGCAAAAAGGAGGAAAAGGTTGCCTGCAAAGAAGGAAAATTAATGCTCCACTTTCTTTCCTTGGGGTAAGCCTAGTGATTTCTAGAGTCAACTCAGGTTTTGGTGAACAATCGTTATTACTGTTGCTGCCTTTTGCATCTTTCAACATTGGAAAACTTACCCTCTAGGTGTAGCTTTTGATAGTGTTTTAGTTCATTTATCCACAGTGTTAGATCCTGTGTTAGGGACAGTAACTGCAAAGATGAGTAAGGCGTACTTCTTACCATCCAGCGGTTCAGTTTAGTTCCTCAAGGTTTCTCAGCACCTGGCTGAATTGAGAACACGTGCCCAGTCATGGGGGTGTGGTCTCCTGGTCCTAAATGAAGCTTAAGCTACATGAGAGTCATAATCCAGTTATCTTTGTAAGCACAGAATTCTACAATAACCCCCATGAACTAAGAGAGTGATTTCAAGTAACCTGCCCAGTGCAAACTCCTCAGAGGCGCTAGGGGGGTTACTGCAGAGCAATGATTAACTTTTTAAATATGTGTCCCATTCAATGGTCATTTAATAGTAACTTGTTCTGACAGCCCATGACAATGTTTTCTGGGTTAAATTTATGCTCTTGCAGGAAGAACAATGTCTGCTAAACTATCAAGGCATTGCCAGGGTGGCACTTACTTTTAAAAATCACATTTTGATGGTTGTGGAAAAAATGTCAAAGTTTTCTAAGTCTTGAACTATTTTCCTGATTTATTTTTTATTATTTTTTTATTTTATTTTATTTTTTTGCTACTCATCTTTTCCATCTGACTCCTTGGAAATAGCAAAAGGAGGAAAAGAATGTTAGGATAGCAATATTAAGGTGATAGAGATGTGGCTACATGCAAAGCCAATGAACATATGGGCTCTTAAATTAGGAATGATTCCGAAACATTGGCCAAAATATTTCCTGTTATTTGTAATAGTATACTTTATTTTTCAAAGTTGAATTTTATCAAGAAAGGTGAGGATGAATTAACTTTTGTTTAAAGAACAATATATGATGAATAGTGTTTCATTATCTTTGTATGTAAACTTGTAGAGAATGGTTTTCTATGGCTGATATTAAAAACTGGTTCTGCCTGGCCAGTGTGGCTCAGTGGTTGAGCATCAATCCAGGAATCAAGAGGTCACCGGTTTGATACCTGGTCAGGGCACATGCCCGAGTTGTGGGCTGGATCCCCAGTGTGGGGGTGCAGGAAGCAGTCGATCCATGGTGTTTCTCTCTCATCAATGTTTCCCTCTATCCTTTTCCCTTCCTCTCTCTAAAAATAAATGAAAACATATTTAAAACAAAACAAGCCTGGTTCTACAATAAAAAAAAGAAGGGGACAACTGTAATACTTTTAACAATAAATTAAAATAAAATAAAAACTGGTTTTAAGATATTGGTGGGAAATTTATTTGGTCTACATTTAGGTGTTTATTTTGATTTTGTGTATATGGGCATAGTTCTGAGGGATGCTTGGCCAAAGGAAACTGACCCATATTTCTTCCTGTACAGAGAGCATGCTAAGAGATCATGCAGAAACTCCTCAGCAACAACAGGGCACGGGACCTAATGAGAGAGGGGACTTGCCATGTGCCAGACATGGTAGGTTCTCGAGAAATTATTAAATAATTGTTTGGTTGAATGACACATTTTCCCCCTCCCTCAGTCTACTGATGAGAGCAAATCTAGGTAGAGATTAGTTTCTGTGAATAACAGTCTCACTGTACTTTTGAAAGCTCAGGTCTTATTTCCCTCCATTTCTTTTCTTTTTTATGTTCTTCCTTTGAAGTGGAGAAATAATTTTTTTATTTATATTCAATATTATTTTGTATTAATGTCAGCAGCATAGTGATCGGCAAACTCATTAGTCAATCAGTGATTGGCAAACTCATTAGTCAACAGAGCCAAATATCAACAGTACAACGAAAAAAAAAAAAAAACACACCCAAAAATAAAAACAAAACAAAACAAAACAAAAAACCCAAAAAACAGTATGATTAAAATTTCTTTTGAGAGCCAAATTTTTAAAACTTAAACTTCTTCTAATGCCACTTCTTCAAAATAGACTTGCCCAGGCCATGGTATTTTGTGGAAGAGCCACACTCAAGGGGCCAAAGAGCCACATGTGGCTCGAGAGCCGCAGTTTGCCGACCACGGGGTTAGACAATCATATACTTATCTCCTCTGGGCCTATTTAAAGAAGGCTAACTCATACTTTGGGAAACAAAAATGTGCAGGTACATATCAAAGCATAACTTTGGTATACCCATCAGCCCAGTAATTTTGCCTCTAGAATTTATCTTAAGAATAAATTGTGCCCTGGCCTGTGTAGCTCAGGTTGAGTGTCGTCCCTAGCACCAAAAGATCGCTGGTTCCATTCCCAGTCAGGGCACACACTCAGGTTGTAGGGTTTGATCCTGGTCTGGGTACATGCAGGAGGCAACCAATGGATGTTTCTCTCTTACATCAATGTCTCTCTCATTCTCCCTTCCTCCTTCTAAAAATCAATAAAATTAAAAAAAAGAAAACATCATGAAAAAACATTTAATAAGAGTTTCCTTTTAAATGAAAGCTCAAACAACTGTATAGTATCCACCTGCAGCTAAATTTGATTGTAATGGTGTAACATGTGGAGGGAAGCTTTTGACCTTGGGGACTCTGAAATCCAGAGTTTAGTGTTGATTTAAAATAAAAATGATACCTAGAAACAATTTTTCCTGCTTACATTTCTGGAAAGCACCCAGGAATGAACTCAGCTCCCGTGAGGCAGGCAAATGGGCATGCACAGCAACTCTCATGATCTTATCAAGTGCAAATGTGATGTATGTAATATGACAAATGCTAATGGGGAGGCGCAGAAGAAACTTTGTTATAACAAATGTGCTATTTAATTCCTTTATCTTTAAGACATGAAATAACTATCTTTCCCAAAATTTTTAAAAAGAGAGCTTTTCCCGAGTCTACTACGTGATTCTGATGTTAGGTTTCCATGAAAAAATATTTTAGCAAGTGTCAACTGCTAAGCTAGCATTAATGAAACCTCTGACCTCTTTTGTTTCTCTCTGTGAAGGTTGCTGGGGGTGATTATACCCCATGCCCACACTTCATTCTAGCTGAGATAAGTTGTGGTTATTGATTAGCTAGCTGGACTAGAAGAATAATGGGTTGTGCACTGATGAGTAGCTAATATGTTTGAAGTACTTCTGCTTTCACTTAGATTATTACATGTAATCCTTTTTTTCAACCTTATGAATAGTACTATTTAGAGCTGAAAAATGTGAGTTAGCTCTATATGGAAAGCTATAAGTGACATAGCTGAGATTTGAACCCAAGTCTTTTGACACCAAATCCTATTCTTTTCCACAACTTTCTGCTGGTTGGAGTCTCATTAGGGACAAAGTGCTACATAATATTTGGTCATCAATTTCCTGGATTAAATTGATGTATTAGTTTTTTAAAAAATATTTTATTGAATTTTTACAGAAAGGAAGGGAGAGGAATAGAGAGTTAGAAACATCGATGAGCGAGAAACATCGATCAGCTGCCTCCTGCACACCCTCTACTGGGGATGTGCCCACAACCAAGGTACATGCCCTTGACTGGAATTGAACCTGGGACCCTTCAGGCTGACACTCTATCCACTCAGCCCAAACCGGTAGGGCTGATGTATTAGTTTTTATAGGTTAAACAATAATAATAGGGGTTTATTTTATACTAGTGATCCAGTGCATGAAATTTGTGCACATTAAAAGGGAATTAGAGGAAATATTTTAATATTGCTATTTGGCCTTTCTCTATAATAGACGTGTCAGAAATGAAAGAAAATTAGTAAAATGTATATGAAAATCTTCCTCCTGTCAGAGTCTGGGGTGTGCCATGGGAGCCAGAGTCAAATCCCTGCCCATCCATGTGAGTCTCAAAATCATGCAAAACCCAGACCCAGCCAGAC
This sequence comes from Pipistrellus hanaki, assembly GCF_964339955.1. Classification (NCBI taxonomy): domain Eukaryota; kingdom Metazoa; phylum Chordata; class Mammalia; order Chiroptera; family Vespertilionidae; genus Pipistrellus; species Pipistrellus hanaki. Next base: position 124,006,614 of record NC_140504.1, on the reverse strand, counting down.
CCACCCCCATTGGGCTAGATCCAGATCCAGCTGGCCCCACCCCCATCAAGTCCTGCTGTGTTGGGGCGCTGCTTGAGGTCCCCTGGCCAAGGGTGTGGCCTGAGGTCCCTTGTTAAGCCCTGCCAGGCAGGGGGGCACAGCCTCAGGTTCCCCAGCTTGGCGCCAGGGTGGAGTGCATGGCCTGAGGTTCCCGTCAAGCCCCATGGGTGGGTGGGTGGGGGGCACAGCCTGAGGTTCCCCTGCCAGGGGACGGGGGATATGGCCTCAGTTCCCCTGGCCCAGCGCCGAATGGGGTGCGGCCTGAGTCCCCCAGCCTGGCGTTGGGGTGGGAGCATGGCCTGTGGCCCCCCCATCAAGCTCTGCTGGGCAGGGTCATAGCCTGAGGTCTCCGGGTCTGGTGCCGGGGTAGGGGGCAAGGCCTGAGCTTTCCTGTCAAGCCGCACCAGGTAGGGGGTGCAGTCTTTGGTCCCCTGCCCTGGCCCAGTGCCACAAAGCCTCAGGTCCCTGCTGATTGCTTATTAAGGTTTCTTACGAGAACTCAGCCTCCATTATAGGCACAGCCATCTTGTGTTATGGAATCCCTGCCTCCACTGTGGGTGCAGCCATCTTGTTATGGTGTGATGGTCAATTTGCATATTCCCTCTTTATTAGATAGGATGGTATATTTCAAAATATTTTAGATGTTTTCCAAATATTTATTTATTTCTTTTTTTTCTTGTTTGATCAGTCCCTCCACCCCCCTCAGATATTTATTTTACACTAGCTCTAAAGATAAATATTATGTGATATTACTTTACAACATGAACAAAGTTTTTAACTTATAGTATCCCTGAAAATAATTGCAAACATTCTCACTGTAGTGAACTTTTAATTCTCTTTTCAACTTGAGGATCTGAAATTGGATAAATAGTTAAGATTCTAATGGCAGACAATGGAAATAAAAAACATGACCTTGCGTACCTAATCCCATGTGAACAATTGTCTCTTTGGCAGAGTTACAATAGGTTTTCTGTGATGAGTGAATCAGTTTGGACACAGATTCAGTAAGTGGCAAGTTAGGGGTTACATTTGGAGTTCTTGAGAAAATTTGATGTCATTAATATTAACATCCTTTTATGAAATGGGTGCCTATAGGGAATGGACATGTATTATCTTACTACTCCCAAAATTACCTTTGAGGGCTAGGCATTCCATCTGTATCACTTACTGCCATCATTATGACTAATGACAGTGTTAAGGAGAAACTGAGGCCCTGCCCTCAGATGAGGTGTCTGGGGCCACATAGGTATAGAAGGCTCTTCTTGGCACATCCTCTGTATGAGGGTGGGTAGGACCTAGATGGGAGATAAGACTTAAGCACTTACATCTTAGGAGTCAAAGACAGACTAGAGTAATGGCCCTCACATTTTATGAGGGTGAGGACCCCTTGTTAATATGAAGGAATTTAATGAGCCTTGTGTGATAATTGTTATACTTTTAATTATCTTGTTGCTGGAAACTACTGAGTAGAAGCATGAATTTGCAACCTAGTTATTACCTCCTGGGAACAGAGGCCTCCAGGGTATGAAGGAGCCACTGAAGAAGAGCAAGAAATCCTGAAGTTTTGGGGCCTTATCTGGATATTAACACTTCAAAATTCTTGCTTTTAATGGCCTCTCTTCGCTTTTCCTACACTCTTTGCTCTGAGAGTCTGGAGTTAGGACTATGAGAGTGAGTTTTCTAAGCAAATCTTTTTTTTTTTTTTTTTTTTAATATATATACAGTATTATTGATATTTTACAGAGAGGAAGGGAGAGAGATAGAGAGCTAGAAACGTCGGTGAGAGAGAAACATCGACCAGCTGCCTGTTGCACACCCCCTACCGGGGATGTGCCCGCAACCAAGGTACATGCCCTTGACCGGAATTGAACCCGGGACCTTTCAGTCCAAAGACCGACGCTCTACCACTGAGCCAAACCGGTTTCGATTCTAAGCAAATCTCTTATTTTGTGCTTCTGAAACTAGCCTCCAAGCAAACTCCAATGGGTCTATCACGCTAGATATTCTTGTTCTTGGTTCAGTTCCTGGTGAGACACTTTTTTGCTCAATCTTCTCCCTCCCTAATTCCCTACCTTCCCCCCTTCCCCCCCCCCCCCCCCAGCTGTCTGCCTACTATCTATGAGTCTGTCTCTATTTTGCTTGTTAGTTCATTAAATTCCATATATGAATGAAATCATATGGTACTTATCTTTCTTTGACTGACTTACTTCATTTAGCGTAATGTTCTCTAGGTCCATCCATGCTGTCACAAAGGACACAATTTTCTTCCTTTTTATGGCTGAGTAGCACTCCATTGTGTAAATGTACCACAGCTGTTTTATCCACTTATCTGCTGATGGACACTTGGGCTGCTTCCAAATCTTGGCTATTGTAAATAATGCTACAATAAACACTGGGATGCATATGTTCTTTTGAATCAGTGTTTTGGATTTCCTCAGATAAATTCCCAGAAGTGGAATCACTGGGTAGTCCAGAAAATTGCTGACCAAACATTATATAGTACTTTGAGGTAACCCCATACTGCTTCCTCAGTGACTACACTAATCTGTATTCCCTCCAACACTGCACAAGGGTTATGTTTTCTCCACAACCTCACCAGCATTTGCTGCTTCTTGATTTATTGATAATAGCCATTCTGACAGGTGTGAGGGAGACACTGTTAATGATGAACTTGACTCCTTTGTATTAGTGAACATTGAGGTAATTGTTAGGAATCTTGCCAAGTTATCTTTTGATATAAATTATGCAGAAATATAAATTAGCTTCTAGACCGGGTGACAAATCCTTCCTCCCTTTTACCTTGTTTTCTAAATTTCCCAAGCCATGTGTAGCATATGTGAATAAGAAAAATAAATTTTGCTTTGGCTTGGTAGCTCAGTTGATTAGAGTGTCGTCCCGATATGCCAAAATTGCAGGTTCGATATCCAGTCAGGGCATATATAGGAATCAACAAATGAATGCATAAATAAGTTAAACAAGAAATCTCTCTCTCTCTCTCTCTCTCTCTCTCTCTCTCTCTCTCTCTCTCTCTCTCTCAAATCAATGAATAAATAAAATTTAAAAAATGAATTTTAAACTATACCAACTTTAATCTCTCTACTTGGAAATCCATTTATTTTTCTTTCTTCCTGCTATTCTACTCCTTGCTGACTAATAGAAGCAAGCATGCTGCTAATTATGTTGCTTGTGTAAGACCACAGTGGCCTGGAGGACTGTGTGCCCTTAGGGAATGCTTGCATCTAATGGGATAAGACTGGAGAACAAGTTTGCAGGGTGGTGGATGTTTTGGAAACTGTCTACCAAACTGATCTGGACTATGTATAAGAACAATAATTTTCCAGGCAGGACCTTTTGTTGTTATTGTTATTGTCTATCAAGCTCAGTAGTGGCTCGGCATGAGAGAATAGGGGATACTTCACCTCTGCTATCCTGGCTCTGTGGGAGGCTGAGGGTTTGCGGGGCACTAACATGGTAATCAGAAGTGAAATTTCACCCATGCGATATAGATACTCTACCCGAGCTAGACTGGTTTCTCTCTCTTTGAAGGATAAATTAAGCTGTTTATTCTTCTGCTGTTTATTAGCTCTGCCTGACCTGATTTCCATCACCCAGAACATGGAAACTTGGTGTCTTAAGTTCTCTGGCTGAGGAGTCACCATGTCCTGAAATAAACATTGTTTCACACGCCTCACATTGTGTTTGATTTATAACACTTCAGAGCAGAGCACGGAGGGAGGGAGAAAGAAGTGCCAGTGAATTTACTCGATAGGCCAACTTCTGTGTACCGTGTCCTTTTCCAGACAGGTTGTGGATGTGATTGTCCAGCTGTTCAGTTTCTTTAGAAAAAATACTTCAAATCGCAAGAGAAGGCTTCCAAATGTCTGACACTAGTATCTAACTGAGTCACAACTGCTATTCGCTGACATAACCAGCCTGCGTGTGACTGTAGGTCGCAGTGGCTGGTGGGTATAGAGGAAGCCCTGCCAGCTCAGTTGCCCTTACGTGCCTCACAGCCAAGATCACCACTTCATTTGCAGGATGCCAGGAGGTAGCAACTTGAAGATCACTTGGGCCATTGTGAATCCCCACACTCCTCAGCCTCTGGATTTGTCCAGAGAATATGGTGCACTCATGGGAAGGCATGATGGCTTAGTGGTTAAAGGCACAGCCCTGTTTTAGTCCCAGCCCTGTTACTTACTAGTTCAGTTCACTCTCTCTCTCTGTGCTTCTTTCCTCACCTGTTATTGAACACTGTCTTCTACAGTTCCAGGTTCCCAGCGATCCTTTCTGTCTCAGCAGTAGAGAAATGACTTTCCTTTTCCTTTGTTTTCTTTAGAGGGCCCACAGCAGAGTGGCCAGGGCCCAGATGGTGAGCTGTCTTAGCTTTTGCCCCTCTAGGTCAGCACTGTCCAGTATGATGGCCTCCAGCCACAAGAGGCTACTGAGCACTTAAAACGATGCTAGCTGATCTGAGATGTACCATAAGTGTAAAATGAATGTTGAAATATAAAGACAAAGTATGAAGAAATAATGTAAAATACCTTATCAAGCCCTAACCAATTTGGCTCAGTGGATAGAGCATCAGCCTGCAGACTGAAAGGTCCCAGGTTTGATTCTGGTCAAGGGCATGTACCTTGTTTTCAGGCACATTTCCAGTAGGAAGTTTGGAGGAGGCAGCTGACCGATGTTTCTCTCTCATCGATGTTTCTAACTCTCTATCCCTCTCCCTTCCTCTCTGTAAAAAATCAATAAAATATATTTAAAACAATGATTTCATATTGAAATGATAGGTTTGTTTTAAATATGTTGGAGCAAAGAAAATATATTTTAAAAATTAATTTCCCCTATTTCTTAAAAAAAAAATTTTTTTTTTTAATGTGGCTACTAGAAAAAAAATTGTGGTGGTGAAATATACATAAGATAAAATTTACAATTTTAACCATTTTTGGGTGTACAGGTCAATGGCATTAAGTCCATTCACATTGTTGTGCACCCATCATTTTTATCTCCAGAACTTTTTATCTTTCCAAATTGAAACTTTGTACCAATTAAACACTAACACCCATTTCCCCCTCCAAGTCCCTGGTAAACCACTGTTCTACTTTGCATCTTCATGAATTTGACTATTCTAGGTATCTCATATAAGTGGAATCATATAATACATTTGTCTTTTTGGGTCTGACTTATTGCTTAAGATGTCTATATTGCTTAGTATAATGTCTTCAAGGTTCCTCTATGTTGTAGCATGTGTCACAATTTCCTTCCTTTTTAAGGCTGAGTGATATTTCTCTGTGTACACCACATTTTGTTTTTCCATGGCCATTGGATTGTTTCCACCTTTTGTCTATTGTGAGTAATGGAGACACGTTTAAATCTCCTATATGGCATGTTTTGTGTTCATATTGGGCAGTGCTATGCAAACATGTATATAAATTGGTATGAGATGGCTTTCAATAAGGGCTTGGAAATACTGCCGTAGCTGGCTCCTCAGGCTGCTGCTGATCCAGTTGTCAGCCACTTGTCTGCCTTGGTCCCTGGCTCCTGCCATTCTCCCTGCAGTGCTGCTTCTCTTAGGCCCCTTCCTTACGTTTGCCTTCGCCTGCCCCCAACTTTGGTTTCTGTGGAAATTCTTCTTTAGAAACCTTGGATCTCAAGATAAGTAACTTCAAGTCCATGGATTGGGGTGGAAAGCAGGTGAGAAGGGTTTTATCTTGAAACCCTGGCCTTGCCTCTGACATGGCTGGGGCAGGGATGTATATGGGCTGCGAGGTAGGACGGGCAGAGGTGTTCTCCGTTCGTGGATAAGGATTCACAGTGGAGGCTGGGAACTTTCCCATGGGTGTGCAGCTGGGACACAAAGCTGCCTATTTGGAGTCTGGAACTAGAGTAAGATCCCTTTTAGACAGCAATTCAACCACAGGAACTTACCTTTTTTATTTTATTTTTTTATTTTTACATAAATCAGTGTTACCTGGGGCTAAGGTTCTTTGGTTTTTGAAAATGCTTCATAGCCCACTTTGGTCACAATTAAATGTGGTCAGAACTATGTGGGGGCCCAACATTATTTCTAGTTGCTGTGAGGATGAGGACTGACATAATGGGTCAGCTTGACAACACCTTTTTCATTTCAGGGACTTTTAGCAAGTAAATGTACATTGTCCTTCTCTCCCTGAAAACATTTCTCATGTGAATGAAGAACTGCAGTCTGACCTAAATATATCTCTTTTACTATGTAAGTATTTCTCATTTTTTTTATATGCTTCAAATATTTTTGTTTGCCCAGCATCAGTAAACAATTTGGGTATGCACTTTCAATATCTGTATGTCTATGTGTTCTACTCTCAAATTGAATAACCTACTAGTCAGATTAATTTCATTATTTGTTTTTACAAAGTAAAGAAGAGTAAATACAATGGAAGTCTTACTGTTGCTTCCCTGGGCCTCTGTGGATCCTCTCCTCTCACACACATTCTGGGCTGCAGGTACCTCACTCTGCAGTCAGCAACCTGCTTTTTAAAGTGGGGGAAGGCAAAATCCCAAGAGTGTAAGCAATTTGTTCTGCTCTGATTAGTGGTGGGGCAGAATTATTACCAGCTGAAACTCTCAATTTACTTAAACCAAAATGTACGACAGTATTAGAAGTACTGTAAATATTGCATAAGAATTATCCAGAGCTGTTTTTTTTTTCCAGATGAGTATTACACTGGCAAAGTGACAAGATGTTGACAACATACATTGTTTTCATTATAGTTCTCAATGTATATTCTCATTTACTATCATTAATAATTATCATGGTATGAAAACTGGTAATGTTACAAACAATACACATGGAAGATTTTCCTTCAAGTTTGAGGGCGAACTTACAAATTGTGGGTCCCATGGTGGGATCCAGGCATGTGGGTTGCTTGTAAGACATTGGACACATAATCCCCAACAAGAAGAAAAAGATTCAAACCTCTGTATGTCTATCTATCTGACATTCATTTTTTTGTGCTTTAAAAAAAAAAAAAAAAAGATATGACTCACCCTGGCATTTTTCCTGATTTCAGAAGTTTCTAGATGTGCCCTCAGCAGGGAGACCTCCCCAGACCCAGGCGGATCTGCTTAAATGGCAACCTGCACACCCGGAGGTGGCCCTTGCCTGTCGCTCTCCGTGCGGGCTGGGGGATCAGTGTAATTAGAGCCTCTGCTTGTGCAGCACTTGGACATTCTCAGATGAAAAGTGCTAGATGAGCGTAAAAATTTATAACTGTAATAGAATCCAGGCAAATAGCAGTGTAATAAATGGGTCTTGCTGCTGATACTGCATTTAAGAGTCGCCTCTTTATTATCTCCTGTTTACTCTATGTGATGAGCTGAGGTGATGAATAACAATGATAATAATTACTCCTATAGCAGTTTATGCTTTCAAAGGGCTTTACAACTTGTTCAGTGTGTAATCTTTAATCTTCACAGTTGTGACTGTGCTAAATCAGTATCGTTCGTTTAACAGACACGAAGAAGTCAGGAACAGAGACGAAGGGTGAAGTTTTCCAGTTCACACTGCACAGCAACATGGAGATGCTGGCTTTTAATTAAGGAAAGTCAAGATGTGTAATGAACTGGAAAGGAGGACCAGGAGGGAGAGGGAGAAGAAAGCTTGAGGGAGAGAGGTTACCATACAGGCTGTGGATCGCTGTGGTCTGGTTAAGCTAAGCAGTGGTCGGCAAACTCATTAGTCAACAGAGCCAAATATTAACAGTACGACGATTAAAATTTCTTTTGAGAGCCAAGTTTTTTAAACTTAAACTTCTTCTAATGCCACTTCTTCAAAATAGACTTGCCCAGGCCATGGTCTTTTGTGGAAGAGCCACACTCAAGGAGTCAAAGAGCCGCATGTGGCCCGAGAGCCGCAGTTTGCCAACCACGGAGCTAAAGCAAAGGGAAACTTAATTCAGAATTGGGAGGTTGAGGTTCCCACTTCATGACCCCCTCTGAGAAGGCCTGGGTGCTGCCAAGAAATTCCCTGCAGCCTGTGTTCATTCAGCTGCTCCTTTACACTTGGTCAAGGTTGGTCAAAGGGATAGGGCTTTATGTGGCAGCTAATTGGGTGCTACAAGGAACAGACCCCAAACTGTAGTGTCAGCAACTGTGCATTGCATAATCAGCTCCTTTGGATGCCCACCTGGGGATTAGACCGCGATAAGCGAGAGCTGGAGGGATCTGCGAGATAAGCAGTGTGTCAATTACCCTGTGGATGGCCAGATTTATGTGCTTTTTGGCAGAGCTGTTAAGCTATTAATCATGTCTCATGAACAGGCCCATGTAAACCAAAAGCAAATGGCACATCTCCTGGATCATCCCAGCAAAAAAGTCACATTTGCCCCTCTATCTCCTGCTGATGTCTACGGCACTCAGAATGGACACACAGAGGCACTGAGCTATCATTAAGTACAAACTTCTGATTTCTTCTCTCCTCTCTTCTCTTTATTTTTCTTTTCTCATTTCTTCGCTTCCCTTTCCTATTCTCTTTCTTTAAAAATAAAGACCAAACTACATTTTCCGAGCCGAGGAGACCGAATTCCTGGTTAGCATCTGGAAATGGCTTATTTCACATAAATATACATCCATTACATTTTCTTTTAATGACAACATGAGGGTTTCATGGCTTTCCTTTACTTTTATTACATTGTCATTTAGAGGGGCCATACATGCAGATTTCTTATTACTTGCTAAGCTACATATGTCATAAGGTGCAGTATATCTAATGTCATAATTAAGTGTCACCAGGCTAACGTGTATGCGTGTTTCGAGCTTTATCACTAATTGCTGTGTTAGCATGAATTAGACAGAGAAGTAATTAGAAGCCCAAATGCATGTGTGTCATGTGGTGCGGTTTCTGGGGTGGGCTGTGTGTGTGTGTGTGTGTGTGTGTGAGCACGCGCGCGCGCGGCGGAGAGTGCCCTAGTGCGAGCCGGTTCCCCCCTCTTTCCCCTTATCCCTGATTGCAGCAGAGTCCTCGCCAGTCTCTCCTGTCTGTGGAGAAGTCTCTGAGATGATGTCTGCCTTTGTCTGTAAAAAGAACCCCATGTTTCTTTAAATAAGCAATTTTCCGTAATCAGTCACAGGGGAAAGCTTTCCTGTGAAAACCAGAATAAATGGGAGGCAGGTTTTCGGGTTTAAAGAAAGCATGTTTATCTTCTGGACGGTCGAGCTGGGGTTGGGGTATGCACGTGTGTATAAGAGGGGCTGGCAGTTGGGTAATGGAGAAACTAGGGTGACATTTGGTTTTAGCTTGAGATCTTTTCTAATCTTCCCACGTCCATCAGATCCTCAAGGAACCATCCTGCGGATCATGTGACAGTTGAACTTTTCCTCTCACCTCCTCCCCAACCCCCACCGTGTCTGCTCTTCCCCACTCCTTCTAGGTTTTGTACTAAACAGGAGTTAGAGGAGTGGCCTATAAAAATCATGCTCTGGCGTCCTGCTCCATCCCTGGGGAAGTAAAAGGCATAAAGCGAGGCCTTCATCTCCAAGGCTCTGGGGCCCAGGAGAGCGGGACCCCTCCCTGGCCTCCTCCAGCCAGGGCTCCTCCATGTTTCTTTATTCAATGGACATCTTCTGTGTTAGGGTGTGACTGTGATCATCACGCGGCTGTTTTTAATCCACAATGGAGCAGCCTCAGGGAAAAGTCTATCCTCCGATAACTTTTATCTGCCAGAGAGGCCATTACCACCTGCTTGATTTCTCAGGCAATTTTCATTCATTGCTGCCCTGTGATAGGAAATCTGAAAGACAGAGTCCTTCAATCTGAGTTACCACAGCCCCAAGATACACTGTGTGCTTGGCCTATACCTGTTTTATTCATCCAGATATTTTCTGTAGGACTTGGATTTATGCGCTGGCCCCGCTGATGTCTGAGCAGCTTCCCACCACAGGTTTTAGCTCCTGTCCTCGAAGGACTGGCAGAGCCCACGGAGTTGTTCCCCTCCTAGGTAGGAGGAGAATGAAAAAGCCTCTGCCATTGCCTGACAGTTTTGACAAGCCTTGTCAAATTCCCATTCCCAGAGGTGCCTCGTGCCCATTAGGAGGCTGATTGCCTACCGGGGAGTCTCCTGAATTCCAACAGAGACAAGATCAAGGCCTAATGCACCTGAGAACATGGGCCTCCCTCTCCTTGACCAACAAATTCTGACAGAATGGCTTGTCAACAAATGGGCCTGGGGTAGGAAGATAAAGAGTTGTCATTTAGAAATAAATGCTGTTATTTCTTTTCACAATTTGTAACCTTTTTTCAGCTCTTTTCCTCCCCCTCTCCCTCCTCCTCCCCAGCCCCATACTTTGCACACGAGCAAAATGCTCATGCAGCTCCATCCACACAATCCTCCTGCTCGGCAGCTGTGGCCTGTACTCCCTCCTGTGGGGGCTTCTTGCTCCTGACCTTCCTGAACAACTCTCTGGCCACTTTTAAAAAATTCCACGACAGCCCTAGCCAGTTTGGCTCAGTGGATAGAGCATCAGCCTGTGGACTGAAGGGTCCTGGATTCAATTCTGGTCAAGGGCATATGCAAGGGAAGACACATTGTGTGTGTCTCTAAAATGGGCAATTGCTTTTCTGTTCACCAGTCCTTGTATATTGAGTAATTTCTAATTTAAATTAATATAATTCCATGAACTCTACTTTCCTTGGCTACTCATCATCCACGTTGCATGTGTTGCCTACCTAGCCTCTTCCTGTAGTTCCCCAATCGGAGTACTCCGCACTTGTGCTGCTATTGGCTGATTTCTTGTCTATGTGCCCATTAAATTACAAACTTCATGAGGGCAGGACCTATATTTACCTTGTTTATAGTTGCATGCCAACCTCTAGCATTGGACTTGGGGTACAAATGATGCTCATTAAATGCTAGTTGAATGAATGCATGGATGTATGCTTTGCTCTGCATAAGATGCTGTGCGAAGTTGCTGCAGGACTGATTCTGATTTTAAAAATTTATTGTGTGGTGAGACCCAAGTTCACAAATCCTTATAATAAATTGCTATGTCAGAGAACTGCTATATGAGAGAATAAAACAAACTTTTAATGTTGCTCATAGTGGAAAGGCAACATTGGATCAGGAAAAGTTTCTTAGATGATATAGAATTTAAGGTGAGTCTTGAAGGATGGGTGAGATCTTGACAGACCAAGATGGGGCAGAATAGAGGCTTGAGGGAGAAGGAGAATATGGTGGGCATTTGTTCTTTTGAGTCATCCAGCTTTAGTTACCTCACTTTTAGCAATAGTTCTTGGTTTTCTTTTGGATGTCCACCCCTGATGCCCTACTGGGTCCAATGGGTCTAATGCCTTGGAGGTGGCCTGGGACCAGGCCTGGCCAATGAAACTTGGGACTAAATATGAAAGAAGAGAGAGCAATAGCAAATAAGTACTTGAAAATATGCTTGATGTTGTAGGTCATGAGATATGCAAATTAAAGCCAGTGAGGTACCACCACATTTACTATAATAAAATTTTTTTTAAAAGAGTTTATGTGAATTTATTTCTAGAATAAAATAATTTAAAAGATAACCATACAAAATGCTGGCGAGTATGTGGAACAACTGGAACTTTCATACTCTCAAAAGTTGCTGATGGTACAGCCAGTTTAGAAAACTATTGGCAGGTTTAGTATCTATCATCGACCTATCTACCTACCTATATCTCCAATAATTCTTCTTTTTCTGTCTTAAGTGTTTACTCAAAGGAATAAAAGCATAAATCTATAAGTATGTTTATTGAAGCTTTATTCCTAATAGCAAAAAAATTGAAAACAAACCAAATGTTTATCAACAGCTGAATGGGTAAACGAAATGTGTCATGTTCATACATTGGAACACTACTCTGCAAATAAAAATAAATACAGTAACTTGGATGGATCTGAAAGACATTGTTTTTTCTGAAGAAAGCCATGTCTAAAAAATTACACACTTGATTCCATTTATCTGAAATTTAAAAACAGACAAAATTTAAGGGAATAGAAATCAGAAGAATAGTTGCCTCTGGGTAGAGGTGGATTGATAAGAAAGGGACACTGAGGACTTGTTTGGGATATTGGTGTAAATATGTTTGTTGAAATTCACTGACTACACATGAAGATCTGTGCACTTCACTGCATGTCAGTGCCACCTCAATTTTTGAAAGTCAGGAAATGTACAAAAAATTAAAAGAAGAAAGTAATTTTAATAGTTTTATCATCCAAAGATCATTATTGACATATTAGCATAGTTCCTTCTAATGCTTTTATTTTGTGCATGCTTATTTAAAAACTAGAGTTGTGACCATATTATATTGAATATTTTGTCCCCTTTTCAATTAATGTTATAGGCAATTATCATTTTAGAATATGAATTTCAAAAAAACATAGTTTTTAATGGCTACAATGCTTTTGTGATTCACTTTATTACTATCTCTTACCTACAGCCATTTCCTAACAAAATGATGTCCAAGTTTCTAGCTTGGGTCACTGAATTATTGTCTGATGACAAATTCCCAGAAATAGAATAGGTAAAAAAAAATGAACACTTACATGTTGTATGTGTTATTTTAAAGAGAGAGGAAGGGAGAGAGAGCGAGAGAGAGAGAGAGAGAGAGAGAGAGAGAGAGAGAGAGAGAGAGAATCATCAATATGAGAAACATCAATTGGTTGCCTCTCATATATGCTCTGACCAGGGATTGAGCCCACAACTTAGGTATGTGTCCTGATCAGAAATTGAATCCTTTTTGTGTATGGGATGATGTTTCAACCAACTAAACTATGGGACAAGAGCTAAAGTTTTATTTATTTATTTATTTATTTATTTTAAACATATGCAGTTTAAGCCTTAGTTGTAGTGCCTTATGAAGATTCAACTACGTACATATAGAGCTAAAACAGCTAATGGCAGTCCATTTTGCAATTTTAAAATGGGTTTTCTATATTAGACACAACCTCAAATTCATTTCTGATTCTCTAGTTTGCTTTGTTGTCTATATTGGAGTCAAAGGGACACATAACCATCATGAACTAAATTATTCCATGGCATGCATAGGGATAGCTCAAATGTTCTCATGGATGCTGTCAATCTAATTTTAATTTGTGGAACTAGAGAAATTTATCTTTTAAAGCTGTTAAATTAGCATTAAGGTGTTCCCGTGCCTAAGAGCTGTAGGACACCTACTGAAATGTCTTACTTCTGTTCCCCACCCATTCTGCTACAAGCTTGTGACCTTGAACTGAACCTTTTCTTGTCTAGGATTCTTTACCTGCCTATCTCCTCAGTGTCCCTTTTCCAACCCTTGGCACTCCTCACTCCATATTATCTGTGGGAAAAGCCATGGTCAAAGCCAGAAAGGGAAGGATCAACTGACATGTTATTCTGTGTCATGTGCTTGACATACATGTTCTCATTTAATTACTGTGACTGCCCTTGGGGGTGAATGTGTGATCCCTATTTTACTGAAGAGGAAACTGAGACCCAGAGAGTTAGGTAAGCTGCTCATTGCAGAAGTGGTTGTTCAAATAATAGATGTTTATGGTCTGAAGATAAAATAGCAAGTCTAATCTTGTGTTTAGCCCCACTGTAGTCATCCCTCCCTGAAAAAGGCCCTGGGCTCTTGCAGCAGGAGATAAGACGCCACAGCTTTCAGCAGACCTGCTTAGCAAGAGCAATGTCAAACAGCAGTGTGTCTGGTGGGTAGATGTCTGAGAACGAAATATTTGTGCAGCAGGCTGAGACTTAAGCCACGTCCTCACTAGGTATTCATTGTCTTGCTCCTCCATCAAACTGTGGTTCCATTGAGAGGGCTGCACTTCCACAAAGTTACTTTAAAATAAAGAGAAAACAGCAGACTCTTACTGCCATTGTTTTTTTCCTTTGAGCGGCCCCTTCACAACGAAGTGATGTTTTTTCAACAGGAAGTTGGAACTGCAGACTTTAGAAAGGGTCAGGCCCAACTCAGAGAAAAGAAGGGACATACAGCAAGTTAAGTGACAGTTCCATGTCTAGATTTCAAACTTTCTATTCTACATTTCCTAGAAGGGGATTGAGTATCAGTGACCTCTTTGGACACCTGTGGTCTTTTTGCGTGTGTTTCAAGTAATACCTTTATCAAATGACTTTTTTTTGCTGAACATTTGCCTCCCGTTGAGACAAGCAGAGCTCCCTAACCTTTCTCAGGTGGAGGGACACATTGAAAATGATAACATTGGTAAGGACTGCTCTTGGTTGGTGGTGACAGATCTCAGGACTCTGGCTTCACCTTGCTGCCCTGAGATCTGAGAAAATCATTGTCTTCACTGTGACTTAGGTTTTCTTTTCTTTTTCTAAGTAGTTTTAAAAATTTTATTTATTTAGGAGAAGGAGGAGAAGGAGGAGGAAGAGAAGGAGGAGGAGGAGGAGGAGGAGGAGGAGGAGGAGGAGGAGGAGGAGGAGGAGGAGGAGGGAGAGAAATAGAGAAAAACATTGATTTGTTGTTCCAGGTATTTATGCCTTCATTGGTTGATTCTTATATGTGCCCTGACTGGGGATAGACCCTGCAACCTTAGCATACTGGGATGATGCTCTAACCAACTGAGCTGGCCAGGACTGTGACCCATGCTTTCAAAACGCTGGTTGGAAACTGTGTAAAGTACCAGCAGAAACATTGCACGTACTATTTTAGCCTTAGGATAAATGGTTTTCTGTAAAAAACCCAATGGTAAACTTTTGAGGGAAGCTAAGGGATATATACTGGAATGCTTTTGCAATCTCTCTCTCTCTCTCTCTCTCTCTCTCTCTCTCTCTCTCTCTCTCTCTCTCTCCCTCTCTCCCTCTTCTCCTTGAACAGTAAATAGAAAAATAACTTTGAACAGACATCTTGAACTTACAATCTTATCTTAATATTGACTGGGATACTACCAAATAGGGCAGGGGCGAGATACTAGAAGAGACAGAGCCAGAAAAAGGAAGGCAGATGAAGAAAGAAATTGCATTTTATCAGAATATTTAGAATCACTTAATCATAAATCACAAATCATTGAAAAGCTTCCTTGAAATTGTTTAGCCTTAAATAATATTCTGGGTACTTTTAATACAAATCTAGTGTCTAAATTGATTAGGAAAAATAGATAACAACATTAAGCAGTAGAGTATGAAGAAAGGACTTTGGAGTCAGTGAGATCTGGATGTGAATCAGACATGTCCAAACCTGTAGGGAATTTTTATGAGTTTACTTGAGCCGAACCTGACGACATTTTCTGGGAAGCAAGATCTCAAATGAATGCTGTAAATGACAGTTTTGCAACTTCTTTTATACCTTTGAGATAAGGAGGGAACATAAGGAAGATTCCACAAAGGTGAGAGAAGGCAAGGGGTGACTGGATTACAGGACAGTAAACCTGAGTATATGCTCTGTTGAGGGTGGTTGCATCTTAGAGGGGTATTACCTCTCCCATTTCAAAGGTGAGTTAGCCCAGATGCACAAGGACAGTAGACAGGGCTTGCTTAAACACCTTACACTAATGAAGTTACGGGCCTGAGACATGACTATCCACAAGGTTGTTGAGTTAGGAATTTATGATGTAGTACAGTACCCCCTTTTCATCCACACCAGCTAGACTACCTGTTCGTTTTGTGACCGTGGGAGTTGTGTGTAAACTTTCTGTGAAATGGGGGTAATAATACCAACCTTCTGAGGCTATGCTATTAACTGAATGAGTAACGAGTGTGAAAGAACTAAGAGCACACATTTATTTATTTATTTATTTATTTATTTATTTATTTATTTATAAAATATATTTTATCGATTTTTCACAGAGAGGAAGGAAGAAAGATAGAGAGCTAGAAACACTGATGAGAGAGAAACATCAACCAGCTGCCTCCTGCACACCCCTAATGGGGATGTGCCCGCAACCAATGTACATGCCCCTGACCGGAATTGAACATGGGACCTTTCAGTCTGCAGGCAAACGCTCTATCCACTGAGCCAAACCGGTTTCGGTAAAGAGCACACATTTAATAGAGTGCTCAGCCCACATGAATTCTCTGTATGTTAGCTTTATTCTAAGACTGTCTCATGCTGTGGCACCCATCTTACAGTGAGTTCCTCTTGGCACTTTGGTAACATTTTTTTGAATGGTGTCCAGAACAGATCCATCTCCACATAAATTTTATGGTTTAACAACCAATGTTTCAATAAAGTATAACTTGACAGTATAAGAAGGTAGAAGGTGAAGGTGTCATATTTGTAACTGTAGGCAAAATACATTGCTCCCATGAATGCATCTGGTCATTTAGTTTATTCAGTCATAAATGAAAAGGGCTCTCCATGAATTATTATTATTATGTTATTTTTAAAAATACATTTTTATTGATTTCAGAAGGGAAATGAAGAGAGAGATAGAAACATCAGTGATGAGAGGGAATCATTAATTGGCTGCCTCCTGCACGTTGGACCAACCCTGCAACCCAGACATGTGCCCTTGACCAGAACTGAACCTGGGACCATTCTGTCCACAGGCCAACGTTCTATCCACTGAGCCAAACCAGCGAGGGAACCATGCATTATGGAATCTCATGACAGTTTCGTGAAGTAGGTATCATTAACCTCATATTACAAATAGAGAAACTGAGGCTGGAAGATTAAAGTGTTCCATGTGACTACTTGTAAGTGGCAGTTAGGATTAAAGTCAGGTCTTCCTGACTCTGAAGCTCCCCCTCTGCCCCCGCCCCCCTCCCCCCCCATTTTTCAGGCTGATGGATGAATACACAGTTTGAATACAACAAAATAATGTAGACAGCCCTTACATTTAACTGTAAAGCATGACATTGCTTGGGAGTCAGATGATGTCTTTCCTATCTCCTGCTCTTTGGGTACAACACTTGGCCTGCCAGTTGAGTATGCAATATATTTCTTGGTCTTAGTTAAAATGGAGATTTAGCTCTGGCCAAGTGGCTAGGTTGGTTGGAGTGTCATCCTGCACACCAAAGAGTTGTGGGTTTGATTCCAGGTTAGGGCACATACCTAGGTTGTGGATTTGATCACCAGTTGGGGTACATGTGGGAGGCAGCTGATCAACATTTCTCTCTCTCCCACCACTCTCTCTTCCTTTCTCTCTAAAATCAATGTAAGATTTAAGTAAAAATAAAAACATATCTTTGGGTGCAAGAAGAGTAAATTTACGTTACCCAATTCCCACTACTGTTAACATTTTGGCTCAGAGACATTTTTACTTAAAAAAATATGTTTTGTTTTAGATGTAATTTTATCATTAGCTCATTCCCAAGTGGGAAATGGGACAACATAGCTGCCCGAATCTTACAAGGTTCTTTCTTCTTTATTCATAACTGCTTTTCTGACTCCATTTCCAGATGGTGATCAAACCACCAACCCTCAACCCACTACTGTCCCCACTTCTACCCTTGTCCCTGGAGTGCATCCCTTTTCCGGACACCGGTTGGAAGTTGACCTCTTGGTTTATAGGACACACGACTCATGTGGCATCTTTGAGGTCCTAAAGGCTGAATTTCTACCTGTCCAGGAGTCATTCCTCTGGACATTTACTAGGAATTTTCTCTTTTGTAAGCCATGGAAGAATATCATATATTTTAGAAAAATTCCATTTTAAAAATGTTTGGCTTTAAAGAGATAGGTTTCTGATATCTCAAAGGTTTACTTATGCAGAACATCTCACTTTCAAGTAAAGGCAATCCATTCATAGAACAGGAAACAATGTGAGCTTTGTGTTCAGAGACCCGAGTCTGGAACCTCATTCTAAGCGTAGAAGTATTAGGCACGTCCCTAAACCAGTCTGTCTGTTCCTCCACCTTCGAATTTCTTACTGCTTCAGGCCCTAGTAACTGCCCAAAAGACAGTCTCCTTTCTAATCAGAGCAAGTAGTTTAGAGGATGAGACTGGCCGTTCGTTCTCTCTCACTAGGAAATACTTATGTCTAAGTGTCTGAAATGGTAATCATTCATTATTTAGCTCTCCCTGGAGCTCTGTCCAACTGTGTGAGTCTTACATTTGCTCAGAAGAAAGGACATGGAAGAGTTAAACAGGAATACAGGGTTTTTGCTGTTTTGGAGTTTTTCTTCTTTGTTTAACATCAAAGTAGCCTGCAGTCCATTTTGCCAGTTTATACATATTGTTGTACTCAGGGAAAGGCTTGGAGGAGCGGAGCTGGCTGCCTGATTAGCTGTGACTCCCTTGCTGGCTGGCTTAGGAGACCAAATGGATTCGACCCCTTTAAGGTTTTAATGATGGGGTAAGTTAGGGGGAGAAGCTCCCTCCCTTTCTTAGCGGGACTTGGTGGAGGCTCCGATAATAAATCATTTGTTCCCTGTAAATGCACTCTTGCATTCACATAGACACATACTCACGTGGTTCCCACTTGAAATTTCTCATCAACTGCAAATAGCTCCCAGCCCAAATGTTGGACTGCTTTTCAGCCTCCTCTTTGTGAAGAGGTTTCGGCTGTGACTGGTCCCGGTGAGAACAGAGTCTGTGCCTCCGAGCAAACAAAGTCAGAGACTCACTTTGTCTGCACTCTACCCCATTCCACCACCCTTACCTCATCTTCCTCTCCTTCCCCCTCAACTCTGAATGCCATAGAGAAGAAAACCAGCAACATCAAGAATTTGGAAGTCAGACCTGCTTGCCTACTCGTTAACCAGTCCTTGGAGTTGCCTTCAATGGGCCCTGAAGCCTGCCCCTCTCCCAGGGGAAGCTGCCCAGCCTCCACAGGAAAATGAGCAGCTGAAAGTAACTCGGCTGGGGAGCTGGGTATGAGTCCCGCTCTGTTCCTTCTTATCCTCCCACTCGGCCCGGGGAGAGCCAGGATGCCACGTGGCTACTTCTGGGTTGGTCTGCCCCTGCCCTGCCTCCCTGCCCTTCCATCCAGCCCGGAGAGCTGCTGGCCCCTCTGTCAGCTGGAGTCCTTCAGAGAGTGCCAGGTCCTCCCTTCCATACAGGTGTGCAGCTGGGATAACCGATGATTAATGCCTGTGTCTGGTCGGGCCTTCAGGGTAATTTGATTTGCTTGATATCTAGAGTGATCACCCTCTTTCCTGTCTCCTCCTTTTCTTTTCCTGAGTTTGTGGCAGTGTTTACCTTAGTTGTTGTTTTCAGTTGATGAATGACACTTGTTCCTGGTGTTTGTTTCCGCCCAAGTTTTAATTACATTTTGCATGAGGCTTCTGTAATTATGGATCTGGAACTCTCTCCCTCATCTTACCTCTCAAAAGTTACTCAGTGTTCAGAACTTGCCCCACTTTTCCTTTCTCTCCTCCTCACCATCAATCCCTGGTGCCGATGGGCTGGCAGGAGACCCCCATCGCTGCAGCCATTACCTTTGGGGTTTATGGTCTTAGATGGCCGAATCCACATCCTGCTCCTGAGGGAATCCATTAACTGGAGGGAGGAATAGACCCCAGAAAGATGAACTTGCCTACTTGCAGAGAGCTGTGCTGTGCCCTGTATAATGGGATGTTTGAAAAATAACCCTTCTAAGTAGATGCTGCAGGAGGGTTCTGTCTCCACAAGAAGTGAGATGGGAGCTGAGTTTTCTTTTTAAGAGTTATGTATGTGGAGGAGGAGGCTGTATATGTTCTAACTGAAAGAATGTTCTCATGACTGGGGAAGCCAGAGCAATGGATTAATGGCCTAGGAAATAGATGAACTAAACCAACCCAGGCTTACTATCTGCCTGCAAAGTTGAGATAAAATTAGAGCAAGTACATCTGGTTCAATTTATAGTGAGTGCAGAGTTAGGGCCAAGAAGTAAACTGGACATGCTTCTGAGGTTGCAAAAATTGGCCAAGTTTTTTCAAATATATATTATTCACCTGCATTTGTTTTGTTTCGCCTAATTCAATCTTAGAAAACGTATACAGAAGATATTTGGAATTGGAAGAGGAGAAAAATATATTATTCCTAAGAAACTGTTAAAGAGAAATTTTAGGCCCAAGTGAGTAAGGGGATGACTTAGAAACACTTTTATGATTTCAACATGGTCTTATTAAGACTGTGCTGGGTGTTGTGAGGACACAAATGACATGGTGGTCCTTGCCTGTCCCAATGTAGCTTCAAAACCCTCTTGGGGACAATAAGTTAAACATATTTGAAGTAGTGAAATAGAGGCAAGCTGGTGCTTTGAAGAAGATATCAGGCTATGGGTTCTATTCTCTCCTCTGCTACTAATGAGTGCTGGGATTTGGGCAAGTAATCATTCAGGCGTGGTGTCCTTTGATACATAAGAAAGGAGTCAAATGAAATAATCTCCTGAAATTCCTTAGAGCCTTATCTTCAGAATCTAGTTGCCATTACCAGTAGACCTGTTCTAAAAGCAAGCAATAAAGGGAACATGCAGGTGAAAGATGCTGGGAGAGAGAGTTCAGAAAAGCTTGTGTCACCAGGAACAGGAACTGGTTGAGGAGGGACTGCTGATGGGCTGGGGCTCAGGTTGGACTTTGGAAGGTAGGCAGGAGATCCAGGAGAGAGTAATCTCAAGGTGTGTTTGGAGAGTGGGGAGGAGGCCAAATGGTTGGAGCAGCTGGCAGAGGTGCGTAGTGAGAGGGAAGGTAGAAAGTTGGATTTGGGCCACATGGGGAGGTGTTGAACTCTGGCCTAAGGAGGTAGAGCTTGAGCTTGTGGGCAAAAGGCAGCTGTGGAAGATGTGATGCAACAGAGGGGAGGCTGAACAGGTGTGTATCTGGGACAGTGTGGAGGCAGACAAACCTTCACTATTGGCATCAGTACTGGCCTACCTTTAGTTTTAGAAGCTTTACCTCACCGTACTCCACTTGCTCCCAGATGTGGCTCTTCCCCCACTTGGCTGTGCTCAGTCAATCAACAATAGAGGATTGGGTCAGAAGATAGGGAAAAGATAAGTAAAAGCCTGTGAGAGAGATATTGCATTAAAATTTTAAATTGTGTTTAAACATATATATATATATATATATATATATATATATATATATATATATAACATAAAATTTACCATTTTAGACACTTTTTGGCATACAATTTGGTGGTATTAAGCACATTTACATTGCTGTATAACCATCACCACTATTCATTCCAGAACTTTTTTGTCATCCCAAGCAGAAACTCTATACCTATTGAACAATAATTCTCCATTACTCCCTCTCCCAGCCCTTGGTAACCACTGTTCTACTTTCTGTTTTTAAAAATTTGCATATTAGGTACCTCATATAAGTGGAAGCATATATTTAACTGCCCTTTAGTGTCTGAATTATTTTATAATGCCCTTGAAATTCATTCATGTTGTGACATGTATCAGAACTTCATTCCAATTTAAGGCTGAATAATATTCCATTGCATATGTCATATCCATGCATATATTGATGGACACTGGGTTGTTTCCACCTTTTGGCTTTTGTGAATGATATTGCATTTAACATTTGAAATTTTATTGAGAAGAGTTTTATTCTCTATAAGGCATGCAATGCATTAAAAATTGTTTTTTTCCAGCCCTGGCTGGTGTGGGTCAGTTGGTTGGAGCATCATCTCATGCACCAAAAGGTCACATGCCCAGGTTGCAGTATCAATCCCCGGTAAGGGGCATGCAGGAGGCAGCCGATTCATGTTCCACTCTCACATATCAATGTTTCTCTCTCCCTCTCCCTTCCTATCTTTCTCTGTATATATTCTAAAACATTGTTTTTTCCACAGAGACCTTTGAGCAGCTCAGGTCCTCCCAGATGACTCAGCTTAGTTGGATGATTTGAAGAATGGGATCTGTGGGTTTGAGAAGGTATGGAACTAGAATGGCTTTTCTGACAGCTACTCAAAACTCTGAATAAGATTATTGGAGAAGGTCTTGGCAGAAGGGAGGAAGTCTTCATGGAGGCCTCCTCTGGAAGGAGGCAGAGAATCAATCTCTGCCCTCAGTTCCTGCCCCTGGACTTCTCTGCTTCCTCTCCCAGCCTCAATCAAATCTGCTTGCAAAGAAGGATTAAGGGACAAGCACTGACTGAACTTAAAGGGATGTGCTGCTTTCCTTGGGAATATTTGCATGGTAAGCCTCATCTCTGTTAGGGAATAAAATGAGATTTTGCTAATTGTCAAATGGATCCTAGCACTTGACACTTAGATGGAAGAGCTGTGTCCTGACCTCTGCCTTGCAGCCAATATGGATCGGTTCCCTTCCACTCAGACACCATTTGGGTTTGTGGAAGAAGATATTGGCTCTTTAGGGAAGCTGTGATCTTCACAGGAGTCCTGGGAGAAGGAATCAGAAATCTCAAGGAGGGGAGGAGCAGTCACTTGCTTTTGTTCCTTCTTATTGCCACCTTCATTGGAGAGGATCCAGGCATTGCTCCAGAGATCTCTGCAGAACCTTGCAGGGGAGTTGAGGGCATGCCTGCCTTTATTGCACGAGGGTAAAGAGGGGGGATTTCATGGGAATATTTTCGTTAATGATTTTCACAAAGTGTGACCTATCTCAGCTGTTTGCATGCACAGCTGCAGGTGATTCAGAGACCAGCTTCTCTATGTGCTCTGAATGCCAGTGCAGCCTTCTGCTGATGAGAACCACCTCAGGGGTTCCCACTCTGCCTCCACATGTCCTACCTCTGAGTCACAGAGATCTCACAAAGGAGAAGTGACAGCAGCTGGATTTTGTTGTGCTGTAGCATGGTGGAGTAGAAAGAGAGGAGCTGACTGAGTAAGCAGCTACTGTGGCAGGGTGTGTTCAAGGAATCTACAAAGGATCCTTTCTCTTTGGATACCCAGTGAGAAGGACAAAAGTTGTAGTATAGTTATAAAATATTCAGTCAACAAACATTTATTGAGACCTTCTAGAGTACTGGGTATGGGAGCTAAAGAGATAAAAGGTCTGTTTTCTGTGTGCCCACAATCAAATTGAGGCAGAAGACAAGTGCATAATCAAGTCTCAGAGACTGTGGAAGATTGTGTTTCCCCCAAATGGTCACAGTAATTATCACTGAAAAGGTATTTGTTACATTCACAGATTCCAAGAAGATGAGGCACGCCATGCTACCAGGGGCCACACGGAGAAGCACCAGAGAGGAGGAGAAACTGCAGCAAGCCCCTTTAGAGTGGTCTCTGTGGGAAGGAACTGTGAGGCAGGGAAAGCAGCTTAGACTGGGCTAGCCTGAATGATTTCAGCAGGCTCTGAGGCATAGAGACTAGTTGTCTGGGACTTGGCCTTTAGATGATTAGGGCAGGGGGATAGTAGCTCAGAGTATGAAAATCCAATGAAGATGTTGGTTGTGGGCTCTGCATTGGTTGGTTTGTATTTGAGAAATGTGCTTTTGGGTAAGTTGTTTACTATCTCTAGGAATTGGTTAACTCTGGAAGGAGCAGTCCCTAAAGTTAGCAAGGCCCCAGACGTCAAAGCATCAGAACACAGAAAATGAAAGACATGGCTAGTACAGAAACAGTTTTGGTTTCTCATGCTTTCCTTGAACCTCACCACTCCTCCATCACGAAAAGGACTTTTGCCGGACTGTGTGGCTCAGTGGTTGAGTGTTGGTGAGCACACAAACGTAGGTTGGAATGTTTGTAAGGAGGACATTCTGAGAAAAGGGAAGTGTGTGAAAGGCCACCTGCCCTGTTTATCGGAATTCTGTCTTAGGGGAGTGCCGAAGGCAGTGCTCCTGTTTATTCCTTGACCTTTCCAAACAAGTCTGTGCATGTGCAGACCCCCGGGTGTTTACTAAAATCCTTATGCTTAATGTTTTGGATGTCCTTGCTTAAAGGACATTATAAACACATGTGACCTCTCAATATTAGTTACCCTGCTGGTTGTATCTAAAAGATAAAATTTATCTCAAACTGCTGTGACAATAAAAGCCTAATGAGGCAGGCAATCGAGGAGGCCTGGTTCTTATAGCCAGGCTGTACCTTAGTCCTCTCTTTCACAGAAAAGTTTGTGTCAGAATCATCCATTCATCTGTCACTCAGGGTCTGCTGGTCAGCCCTGGCAGTTGAGTATTGGCCCATGAAGCAAGAGGTCACTGATTCGATTACCAGTCAGGGCACATGCCCAGGTTGTAGTGCAGGAGGCAGCTGACTGATGTTTCTTTCTTAACTCTCTATCACCCTTCCTTCCTTTCTCCCTCTAAAATCAATAAAAACGTGTTTTTTTTTTTTTTTTTTTTTTTTTTTTTTTTTTTTTTTTTTTAAGAAGAAGACTATTTCCTCTTATAATACCTTGAGCTTGGAGGACTTTTGTAAGTGCCTCCCTAAATAGACTGTGAGGCAAGTAACACTGTGGCTTCCAAGGTGAGGTCATTTAGAGGTGATACGGCTTCCACTTGGCTCTTTTTCCACTGGGACTCTTGCCCATGGAACTCAGCCACCATGTTGTGCTATGAGGAGGCCCAGAGCACATGGAGAGGCCACATGTCTGCAGTCTGATCAAGAGCCTCTGCTCAGGTCCTAGCTGTTAGCCTGCATCAAAAGTGCATGTGAGTGAACATGGCTTTAGCCCTCAAGCCACCTGGCTGATGCCAATTGGAGCAGAAGAAAGCTGTCCTTGCTGAATCCCTCCAAGTTCAGATTTGTGATAAAAATAAATATTATAATTCTTTTTAGTCACTAGTCTCAGGGTGGTTTGTTATACAGCAGTAGATAACCAGGCACAGGATGCTGGGATGATGCTGGGCAGGGGAGCACAGAATGTTTTGAGTACTCATGATGGGTAGGGACAGGCATAGGGATGGAGACAGGTCAGAAAAAGCATCCTGGATATAAGAGCCAAACTAGAGAGCTGACTACACACCCAGGCACTATTTTAAGCACTTTATGTGCTTCTGAATTGTTTCTACTCCCAACATTCTGACAGCAAATATGTGGGATTTTCCCTCAAATCAACTAATTCTTCAACTCTTCAGATACCAGCTGGGTAGCTTGCAATTCAATTCCAACACCTGCTACCTGGAGTTAGTGCAGACACCACAGGTCCCACAAAACTGTGTCTCTCTCCTCTCCCCGCCCCCCCCCCCCAACACACACACACACACACACACACACACACACACACACACACACACACACTTCAGATGCCAATTTCAGTCTCTTGTGATCTGTACTTCTGAACAACAGTTAGAATGGTTCACAGAATTCAAGAAAGTGCTTTACTTACTGTCACCTGTTTATTATGAAGGCTACAAATCAGGAAAAGCCAGATGGAAGAGAGGCACAGGGCAAGAGGTGGGGTGGGTGTGTGAACTTCCATGCCCTCTCTGGGCGGGCAGTTCTCCCAGCACTTCGTGTTCACCAACCAGGAAACTCTCAGAATCCATCTTCGGAGTTTCCATTGTGTAGGCATGATTGATTACATCACTGACCATTGGGGATTGAACTCAATCTTTACTTCCCAGGAGGTTGTGGATAGAGATGAAAGTTCTAACTCTCTAATCACATGGTTGATTCCTCTGGCCATCAGTGTCAACTCATTAGCATGAACTCAGGTATGTTAAAGTGGCTTGCTATGAATAACAAAACATGCTCCTATCACTCAGGAAATTCCATGGATTTTAGAAGCTCTGTGTCAGGAACTAAATATATCTGTCTATCACAGTGCATTAACACATGTAATCCTCATAACAACCCTCCGATGTTAGTACTATTCCTACTGGGATAAGAAAATTAAACTCAGGAAGTCACACAGCTAGAGGAATGTATAGAACTGTGATATCAGTCAGGTAGTCTGCTTTTTACTGCTAACTTATGTTGGCTTATTAATTCACAGCCTCTTCCTTTACCACAGAAATAACAGAGATCATTATTTACTCGTTTGGCGAACATTTGAGTGCCCACTTCATGCTGGCCAGTAATGCACAGGCTGATTTTGAAAAATGAAGAAAAGTTAGAAAGTATATATGAAAATGATAATGTTCTACCAAAAGAGATGAAAACATGAGAGAACTTGATTCATTTTTAACCTTTTTATTTTGAAATATAGACTGATTTACAGAAAGTCATAAAAAGAACGTACAGGGCAGTCCCATACACCCATCAGCCCTCCTCTCCAAAAATTGGCATCTCGTGTAACTATAGTACAACATCAGCACCACAAACTGATGCTGGTACAATGCACAAAGCTTTCTTGAGTCTTTACAGGTTACATATGCCCTTGTGTGTGCCTGCCACTGTGTGTGTGTGTGTGTGTGTGTGTGTGTGTGTGTGTGTGTGAGCTTTATCCTGTGTGAGGTTTTATGTGTCTACCAGCAGGATAAAAATGTACAGTTGTTCTATCTCCACATGCCTGGCACTTTTGGTTTGACTGAGACATAGCAACGCTGGAGTAGAATGATGAACTAATGAGAGAAGCCAGCAGAGGCCATGTCCCGAAGGACTTGCACATCAGGGGGCGTTTAATTTTGTTTGGAAGCATTTACACAGTGACAGGGGTAAAGTGGAAGTGCCTAGAGAGAGCCAGTGGAATGCCTTACATTCACCTCGAGGTACAAATACATGACTTTCGTTAGAACCTATTCCAAGAGTTTTCAGAGCTGAGAGGGAAGAGAGAGACCATGGCCAATGGGTGACAGTGTGGATGTGAGTGGGGTCCAGGCGAAGGTCACTCTGACCTAGGACTGACCTAGGACTGCCCTCTGCCAGTCTTCGTTTGCCCGCATGATCATTGCCTCCAGAGCTGCCCTCTGAGCACCACTCACCAGCTTTGCTACTTAATCCCTCCACCCACCCTACCATCTGACTCTGGGAACAACTGTAAAGAATTAGTGTGTTTTGGGTTTTTACATAATATTTAATGAAATACAGAGCACTCCTTTGCAGTTTGATCCTTTTTCTTCTTGTCACCAAAACAAAATATAAGGAAGAATGAAGTCATTTTACACTTGCCGCAATGACTACTGAATTGAGATTGGAAAAATGATTTGCTTGTGTGTCGATCAGATAAATCCCATGAATTTGCTTCTTAAAAATGTGTTTGTTAGAGAGAGGGCTGCTGCCTTGTTTTTTTGAGTGGGTGAATTCCAAAAACCTTGGCTTCATTTGGAAGGAATTTTGTGTTTGTGCCCTTTAGCATGTGATAAAACCCTGTCCTTTTTCATGATCTCATTTAATCCTCATTAGGAGATGGGTAAGGTAGCATAGGAGTATATTATCTCCAGTTTATAAATAAAGGGAATGAGACATGAACCTACCAATGCACAGCTAATAAGGAGAGGGTACACCTCTCAGCTTTTTAATTCTTCAGACGAGCTGTGGATGAAAAAGAGTGTCTAGGAAAGTAACCTCACATAACTGCTAACTGGGCAGGTCATGGTGAGTAGTCACACTGCAGGCATGTAACCTTTGAAGTAAAAGGTTTATCTTCATCTTAAGCAAGATCTGTCCATTGTTTTTGTGCATCTGGGTTAATTCACCTTCTATGTAAGTATAACCATCCCCTCGGCAGCAGCTGCCAACTGGTAGTCCACGAACCACTGGTGGTCTGTGAGGTCTGAGAGGTTGGTGACCACTGCCCTAGAGAGCACATAATCTGGCTAACTATCCTGTAATCCAGTCCCTACCTTGTTTTCTTTCACCTTCATGTAACCTTCTCTATGTTCCCTCCTTAATTCCAAATGCATAAAAGAAACTGCAAAACTCTTTCTACAGAGCATTTGAGATCCTGCTTCTGGGCAATTGTCACTTTGGCTCAGATACATCCTTAGAAAAATTATCTGCATTTGGATGTTTCTTAGGTTGACAGAGCCTATGCCGTTTGGGTGGTACATTTAAATATATATGTTCCATCTGATTTTCAGATGGGAGTCACACCTAGAAGAGAAGCAGAGGAAGACAGCGGCCATTTATTTTGTGCTCATTTTGTGCCAGAAACGGGGCAAGTTGGCTTACGTTTGTTATCTCACTTAATGAGAGCAATCAGAACCCAAAGCAAACAATCTCCAGGCTGGCTTTTCATAAAACTGTAAGTGAGCTCAGTTGCTTTTGGTAACTTCGGCTTCCCCTGGAGGAGGTTTTCCAAGCGGTGTCCCGCCTGCTTCCCCCTTTCAGACCTCACAGGCCACCAGTGGTCCGAGGACCACCGTTGGACGGCTGCTCTAGGGGATGGTTATACTTACATAGAAGGTGCACCTAGGTGCACAAAAACAATGGATAGATCTTGCTTAAGATAAAGATAAACCTTTTACTTAAAAGATTACATGCCTGCAGGGTGTTTGTTAATCTGGGCTGAGGCATGCACCCCGTGACCACCCTTCTGCTGGCTTCTGCAGTCCATAGTAAACACGAGGTCCCCGCAGACCCTCACACACCACGAGCCCTTGTCCTCATAGGTTCACCAGGACCTCCACCAGGTATTTCTGAGAGTGATCAGGGGTGGCTTACAGGTGGTACCAACAGCCTGTCCCCACTGACTGCTCTGCCGCTTCCCCAGGGGAGTGCCAAGCTCCAGGGCGTCCATGCCACACAGTTACCAGTGGAGGGGTCGGAGCCACATGCCTGCTCCCCTCACTGTTGCAGCTTGTTGCAGGGTGTTCAGTCTGGGCAGCTGGTACCTCAGTGTTTCTCAGAACTTCAGTAACAAAATTCTCTCAGCTTCTCACAGAACTGGTTTCCTGAGGACACAGGTACAAGTGCTGGTTCCTTGTGAGGATTAACTTGGATCCCAGGTGTGCTTGGCACACACACTCCTGAGTGACCTCAAGGGACCCTCCTCTCTGCAGATGACCATGGCTGGTTATTGGGTCAAGCTCAAAGGCCTGGGTCCTACTCCGCTCTGGGTGAGTTGTCTCAATATAATAGCAGATAAGGGGAGTGTCAGTTATTTGTACTCCCCCCCCATTCCCATTCAATTCTAAAACTTGCGTCACTGATAAAAAGCAGCCAGCATTTGTTGATTATTCACATCCACTGAGCCAGCTGCTGTGCTAGGAGCTTTATGTACCTTATCTCCTTTTAATCCCCAGAACAACTCTGGGACAGCACAAACTACCTCCTATGGGGTCAGAGGTCAGTGGGAACCTGAGAGTGTAGGTGTAATATGTTGCCTAGTGTAAGAGACTGTACTTTTCTGTGACTTTTTCCCTTATCTATAAAATTAGACAGACCATATGTTCTTTAAATTCCTTTCTGAACCTAAAAATCACTTCTGTTGCCTTTCTAAGTAATATTGGCAACCTAAGAAAAGTAAAAATTTTAAGACCCCAAAGACACAGGTCTATATTTATATATCAATGTATCAGTGGGCTATTGTTATGAGGAGGGAGTTGTCTAAAATTCAGTTAAGGTTATTGTCTTTTAAAACTTCAAAAAACAGGAAGCTCATCTCAGACTCGGTTAGCAACTTAGGAAACATATTTTTGAAAGGTCTGGAGCTGACCATGGGCTTCTGCTCTTTATGTCCATAATTTGCAGATTTTGCCTTTGCCTGTGGTTCACCTTTGTCCTCGGTCAGGGTTCCTTCATTTGAAGGAAGATCTTTGGAACTTATAGGGGCTTACTCCTATCCAGGAGGAAAGCACTGCTTTCCATAATCAGTGAATGGTTTTTACTTTCACTCTGATGGACTCATCTAGGAACTACTCTAAACAAGTACTAGGACTTAGTTGGCCTAGGTCAGTGGTCGGCAAACTTATTAGTCAACAGAGCCAAATATCAACAGTACGATTGAAATTTCTTTTGAGAGCTAATTTTTTTAAACTTAAACTTCTTCTAATGCTACTTCTTCAAAAGAGACTAGCCCAGGCCATGGTATTTTGAGCAAGAGCCACACTCAAGGGGTCAAAGAGCCGCATGTGACCTACATGTGGCCACGGGCCTAGGTTATGACCTACTCTTAAACCAATCACTCTGGCAGAGGGATAACTATACCAATTGATTATGCCAATAAGGGTCTATCCCTTAGAGCTGGGGGTAGATTCAGTTCTAGCTAAAAATGCTTGAGGCGGGGCAGATTCTCCAAAGGAAATTCTGTGTAGTCAGGTTGGAATAGGTATGCCATAGTAATAAACATACCCAATATCTTAGTGGTTTGAAACAATAAAGCCGTTTCTTGCTTGTGTTTGGTGCAGGTTGACAGGAAGACTCTGCCCATGGCAGTCACTCCTGGAACCAATCTGACGAAAGCTCAGCTGTCAGCACGTGCTCTCAGTGTATCTGTGGCAGGGGAGAAGGCTGGAGAGACCAGCCCAGCAGGAAAATGTTTCCAGCTGGAAATGACACGCATCTTTTCTGCTCACATTTCATTGATGAAAGCAAGCCAGATGGTGACGTCTAACTTCCAGGGGGCAGAAAGTACAGCCCTCCTGCATGCAGCAGGAGAGGGGACCTGTGTCAGTGACCAGCAATGATGTGGGACACAGCAAGAACAGATGCAGATGGGTCTCCACAAAACTCAAGGCGAAACTTCTGAAATCCTAACAAAAGAAGATGGGAAGTGGCTGTGAAGAACTGGAAAGAGCACTGACTTGGCATCAGAACATCCAGGTTGGAGTATGAAATCTACTAGCTATTCCTCTGATTCTCATAGAACCTTAATATCAATCCTTGTCAGTTCTGGAATGAGCTTTTGGGAGGCAATTGCTGACTCTGCCTTTGATCTCTGTCCATCACTCTGTCCCTACTACACCACCCTCAAATGTAGAAATGTGATCGAAATGGCTCTGATTTTTCAAATAGAAGCATTTCCCCCCCAAAAGACTGTCATTTGTGCTTTCATTTCGCAATCATGTCAGTGGTCTATTTCTTCATAGATGATAGTGTATTGTTTTAGTTCCATAAAGGTGTCAGCAATGTGAGATTTCCGAACTACACAAGAGAGCAGGTAGACTGGGCCATGGTACAATGGCAATATTCCTTCTGGGAAGTCCGGAGATCTGGGTTCTGTACAGGCTCTGCTACTTGTAAGCTGCATGACCCCGGGCAAGCCACCCAACACATTCAGCCTCATTTAGCTAATATGTAAAGTGCAGATAAATATTCCAACCCCATCTTCCACAGAGAATTTTTGAGAGAATAAAGGAATTAATATTCCCATTTTATATCCACAGATATGCATAGAATACTTTCCAGGTGGGGCAAGACTCTGAGCCAGTTGCCCCTGGGAAATCAATTAATTGGATGTGCTAGCTCCACGTGTGTGGCTCTCTGCGGGGAAGCTGGGGGCTTAACTGGTAGGCAGAGAGCGCATGGAAGCAGGATGTAAGGTGGGAAGATGAGGAGAGTTTAGGAGAAGATGGGCACCTCCGAGGGGATCACATTGCTGCTCCCCTTCAGGGACTCCTCCCCACTTTTGGTGGCCCCATCAAGAGAAATTCAAAGAAGGTGGTAGAAGGGGTGGGTGGACACCAAGTGATGGAACCGCAGAGTGAGAGTATTCATTTTGAGTACTGACTGGCAGATGGTGGTGTACCTGGGGCCGGTGACTCACCTGTTCTAGCGGTGAAGGAATGCACCTTCTGGGGTTTTGCAAGTCATTCTTTTGACCCAGCTTCCCAATCCTGCAGGGAGCAAGGGCAGAGTTTTCCACAGCCTTTTTACTGGATGTGGTGTCACCCCACCTCCTGGGCAAGTACCCAGCCTTATGCCTCGCGGAGAGCCCAGAATGTCTCTGTCCCTTCACAGCTCCAAATCAGCGGCTCCCTGATGGCTTTGCTGGAGCAGGGCTTCGGGTGAGGGCTAATTAGATAATGTCTGGGAAGCACTTGGAGTTCCTTAGAGACAGGCTCGCTCTCGATGTATTATTAATAGTGGCGAGCATAGTGTTTCCAAACAAAGCTGGTGTCTATTTAAATACTCAGGGTGGGGGCAGGGAGGGAAGAGGGAAGGGCAGGACTAGCCAAGAGAGTCCATCCCTTGGGAAGGCCTGCAGGCCAGTCAGGTGAACTGAAGGATTGGGTCAGAGAACAGAGATTGTCATTAGGAGTGGGAAATGAAAACTTTTGCCCCTTCAACCCCCCTACCCTCTTGCCCCCTGTAGCACTTGTGTGGACACCGTGAATAGGACAAACTGGTCTGTGCTGGTGACCGGGACACTAAGGAGGGAAATCAGTTAGCCTGAGTCTGGCCAGGCTCTGCCCCTCTTGGTCCTGTGCCTGCTTCCAGGAGCACTGCCTGTGCAGGCCAGCACTCCCGAGAGAGAGAGAGAGAGAGAGAGAGAGAGAGAGAGAGAGAGAGAGAGAGAGAGAAGCCTCTGCTCCAGCTGGCTCTATTTTCTAAGGGATAAGGGGGAATAACCTCCCTGGATTCACCCCTGCCCCTCCCAAAGGCTGGGGTACACCCTATGCAGTATCAAATGGCTGGGTTTTTAAAGGATCAATTGGGGTATCCCTGCCTATGTCAGAGGTTGTGACTCTCTCCTACCAGGGGATTTAGCTAGAGACCTTGCACCTTGTCCCTGCTGACCCCTGTGGCTACACAAGTAGATGGATACCCAGAACAGCTGTCCTCCAAAGATATGTTCAAGTCTGTTATGGGCCATATGTTTGTATCCCAACAAAATCCGTATGTTGTGGTGAAGGCCTGGGGTGGGGCAGAGTCTGGGTGGAGGCAGGCAAAGCGGGAGAAAATGGGGACATCTGTAATACTGAGAACAATGTAAAAAAACCATGTGTTGAAACCGTAACCCCAAGTGTGCTAGTGTTTGAAGACGAGGTGTTTGGGAGGTGTTTTTGGGTAGAAATGGCATGAGGGTGGGGATCTCATGGTGGGAACGGTGCCCATATGAGAAGGGACACCAGAGAGCTCTCTCTTTCTCTCTCTCCACCTTGTGAAGACACAGCAAGGAGGAGGCCATCTGCAAGCCAGGAGGAGACTTCACACCAGAAACCAAACCAGCCAGCACCTTGATATTGGGTTTCCAGCCTCCAGAACTGCGAGGGAATGCTTTTCTCTCTTGTTGATAAGTCTGCGGTGCTTTGTTCTGGCAGCCTGAATAGACTAAGACAAAGAGCTAACCTCCATCCCTCAGAACGTGTCCTTACTGGAAATGGGGTTCTTGCAGATGTAATTAGTCAAGATGAAGTTACACTGCAGCAGGGTGAGCCCCTAATCCAATCTGACTGGTGTCCCTACCAGAAGAGACAGATGTGCACAGAGGGAAGACATGTAAAGACACACAGGAGAACAGCATGTGAAGGTGGAGGCAGAGATTGGAGCGATGAATCTCTCAGCCGAGGGATGCCAAGCCGATCTGCTGGCAACACCAGAAACTAAGAGAAAAGCAAGGAACAGATTCCCCCTGGAGTCTTCAGAGGGAGCAGGGCCCTATCAACACCTTGAATTTGGACTACCAATCAACAGAACATTGGGAGAACAAATTTATCTTGTTTTAAAGTACCTAGTTTTGGCGCTCTCTCTCTCGCTCTCGCTCTCGCTCTCGCTCTCTCTCGCTCTTGCTCTCGCTCTTGCTCTCTCTCTCTCAAGCCACCCATGCCTTCGTCCTTAAGGTGTTTCTCTTTGTTCACTCTCTCCTAAGCTCCAGAGGTCCTTCTTTTGCTTCTGTAACTTGTTTCCTGAGCCCACACAATCCAGCTGGCTTACTTCTTCTATATCTGGGACTTTCTAAATAAACAGTTGCTTATAAAAATATAATAATATTTTTTAAAAAGCTCTCAGTTTTACTTTTTTTGTTATAGCAGCCCCAGAAAACAAATCTTCTAAGGCAGCCATTTTTGACCAATGTGTTCTGGCAGACACTTAATGTGCTACAAGAATTTGTAAAACATGCAATACCTAACTATTTAGTCAGGGGCATTGATCTCTTTTTCCTTAGATTGTCAAATAAAAAAATGACAACAGCTAATACAACAATAAAAGTATACCTTTTTTTTTTTTTTGGCATCTCATCAAAAAATATATTTTTTGGTGTGTCACAGAATTCCAGTAATTAGTTTATGTGTGCCATGAGATGAAAAAGGTTGAACATTGCTGCTTAGATTTAAGGGTGTTCAGTCTCTTTCACACTGACCACAAACACCTCGATTGCTTTAGAAAGCCAGCCAAGCCGAGCAGACCTCTGCTCTCTGTTTTTCTATTTCGGGAAGTCTGTGCACTTGGACTCCCAGGTTCTCTCATTGAGGCCGGGTGGCTTGCTGCCAAGTTCTCACACAAAATGTTCCATGATACAAAAGAGCTTAGCAACCCACAGGCTTGGGGCAGTGGAAGAGCAAAGCTGTCTTCCTGTTTAGTGAAAGGACGTGCATCTCTGAATGTCAAAAATCACAAATCGTTACTTCTCCTTATGAATGAATCATCAGGTGACATTTCACTGGTGGACACCCAATCTCATGGTAGCTTACTCCCACACATTACCATGGGAAATGGTCAGGGTTAATGTGGGTTAGTAAAATCTCATCATGTTAGGAGACCTGGCAAGTTCTGGCATTGAAACACTTTTGCTGCACCTGCCAGTCACTCATTGGCCTCAAGAGTGGACATTATAGAGCTACTAGTGCTCTCTTTCTCCCTTATCCTCACCTCCCAATAATTTCAGAACAAAGGGCCAATAATAGATAACTTTCAGGTACAGAATCCCCAGCTTCTGTTTGTCATGTGTCTGAACAAACCCAATAAAATATATCATGATACCAAGCCAGTTGTACCATGTTATTTAAACTAGTAACTAAGAGTCTTAAAGCTGGCTTTTCTACAGTGGCTTAACCACCAGCACCCCTTTCCTGGTTCTGGGCAGAGGGGAAGGCACAGTGGGGGAGGTTGGGCCACAGACACCTAGCACTACCTTGGGTTAGATCGCTTTCAGAATAGGCATAAACCTCCGGCAACCTCAAGACCAGAATCAATCTCTAGAACTTGTTCAAAATAGCATCCTGAGGCTGTGCCTTCAGGGACTGTCCTCCCCCACTGGCATCCTTGCATCATTGGGAGGAGCTGGTGCATTAACCCAGGAAATAAAGCCTTCTGTATTTGTGTCAGTTAAGCTGCTCCTTTTGACTCACATCAACCAAGCTTTATGCCCTGAAATGTTAGCAGCCAGTATAATTAAGGTTGAGAAGAGATACAGAAACTGTGTGGGAGTAACTAATCTTTAAATTTGAGCTGCCAAAGGCACAATGGTTCCAGAGTCATGACTTCTTGTTATTAAAAGTGTTCTCAGGGTCTGTGGATGCTAATATAAACCAGCCCCGATGTTAAAAACACAACTATTAATTAATGTGGGTAGATAAGGGTTTTATTTAGAACAGGCAGCCTGCATAGGTTTTTGCTGGTGTGGGCACTGGAAGTGTTCAGCGGAGGCATAAGTGAGGCTGGTTCTTGGAAAACTTAGGGCAGGTGAATTAATTGGGAAGACTAATTCAGGTGGCTATTGTGGGTGATCAGGCGCTGAGGGAGATGAACGAGGAATTGTTTTTTACTAAGGGCAAGGGGAAAAGCATGACTTTCGCAGTGTATCCCTTAGGCATAGACAATACTCTACTCATATCTTATTGAATAGTTATTATTCCCACTCAGAAAAAATGAAGTAATGTGTTGAATTCACCCAACCAGAGAGGCCACAGCTGTGATTTGAATCCAGGTCAGTTTAATTCCAAAGGCCTGCTAACCCTAACATAAGGTAGACTGTCATAACTGGCATAAAGCTATCCAAAGAAAGCCCAGGGGAAGGAGAAACTGATTCCAATGGGAAAGGTTAGGTATGATTCTGTGATGAAGCTAGCCTTTGAGCTGGTCTTTTAAAGATTGATAGATCGTAATAGGCAAGAATGATTGAGGGGCATTCTCAACTAAGAGGAAACAGCTCTTGCCAAAGTTTCAGAGGAGGCAAGTTTGAGGGCAGTATAAAGCATGTGAATAACCTGGCATGACTGGTCTGAAGAATGTGTGATGGAGACAATCTGACAAAGGTCATATGGTAAAGGGCCTTGAATGCCACTCTAAGGGATTTGATTTTATCCTGTTGAACAAAGGGTAGTGAGTAGAGAATATCTAAAGAGAAGGATATAATTAGAGCTGTTCTCTGGGAAGATAATTTTGATAGCAGGGTGGTTGATGGGTGGACTGGGAGAAGACAGACCCAGACAAACCAGTTAAGAAGCTAATGCAATAGGAAGGTGTGATCTGTTGAGAGCTAGAACCCGGGCACTGGGAGTGAGGGAAGGGACAGATACCAGCAGAAGTTCAAATCAACATGCTGGGCCAATTGCAAGGCTGGGGAAGAGTGTGATGTCCTGAGGGCCTGCAACCTCGTGAGAGCCTGCATGTGGGTGGATTCTCTGCTGTTTTATCTTGAAATTCTTGAACAAAAATTTTGAACAAAGCATCCCTACCTTTTTATTTTGTCCCAGGTCTGAAGATTTGTAACTGGTCCTGGGCTTGGGTTTTACAGCTGGGGAAACTGGGTTTGAATCTCTGCTCTAACTCTTCTAAGCTATAAGGATTTCAGAAAGTCACTTAACTTCCCGGACTCTTCAGTGTCCTTACCTGTAAAACAAGAATAATGATAATTATTCAGTGGGGTTCTCACGAGGATTGGAGAAAATTATGTTAATAACGACCATGTTCGAGTACTTGTGTGCCAGGTTTTGGGCTAAGCACCTTTATATAAATGACAAATGTATTCGTTATGACACCTTATGAGTTGGGTACTATTTTTATTCTGACTTTACAGGAAACAGACTCAGATGGGGTCATGCCACTTCTAATAGGTGGAGCAGGGATCAATTTCTGGTCTGCCCAACTCCAAAGCCTGTGTTGGCACTCTGCTCAATTATGTCATTATTGCCATTATTATCATCAATATTAATGGGTGCAGGTGAGGAAGAAGGGAGAGCAGGGAGGCAGAGTGAGCTGGGGTGACAGAATGAATGGAGCTGCCATTCTCTGCTGAGAGATAGTAATAATGGAATAATGAACTTGGCTTTGGGCAACCTGCCTTGGGACATTCAGGTTTCTCTTTCCATGCAATAACTCTATCACTTAGGTTTTATTTGATATGGTTCAGCTTAATGGGTAACTCTTCCAGGGATTACGTGTCTCCAGGGTGACTGGGAAGATCAAAGTGCCTCCCAGATTAGGATGTGAATCTTATTGATATAAATTGATACCTTCATATGCCAGGAGGCTTGCATGATCCCCATAATAATCTTGTACTGTGGATGGTGACTTGGTCTAGCTGCATTCCCTGTGCCCCCACCCCCCAAAGATATATAAGAAACAATAAATGGCATGGTGCAGGTGTTTAAGGTGCACAGTATCAGGGCACACATTAGTCTTCTCCATCTTCCTCTTGATTCATCACTTACAGTTCAGTGGAATTGAACTCATTAGTTCCTTTCCAGAGAGCAGGGTGATGAGAAGCTGAGAGGCTGGATGAAAGGGGGACGATTAGGGTGTGTTGGTGTCAGTGGGGAGGTAGGAGCAACACTCCACCAGGACAGGGAGAAAAGACGACCAGCTTTCTGACGTCACTATAATGAACAAGGCTGGCCCATGTGACTAGAATGTTAGTGAGCCAGGGGCATCTAAGAGGCTGGGCCAACAGAAGAGGAAGTGTTCCCAGAGATCAGCATGTTCCTTTCTGAGGATTCTGGAGGTACAGTGGGATCACCCTTCCCTGCCAGGTGTGAATCGTTCAAAATACAGTCTGTTTGAGCTGACTTTCACATGCTTGCCCTATGGCAGGTGAGTTAGGATATATGGGGTACGGGGGAGCATTGGGAAGGCCTGTTACTCTCAATGGGGCAGGTCTTGGAATGCTGCCCAGGCTTTGGAATGGTCCAGAAAACTGGATGTGTAGCTCTTCATTAATAAATCATTTGCCCTGATCCAAATGGGTAGGGGGAGGGACTTCTGATTGCTTTTACACAGATCAACCAGTTTCCTTGATTT
Organism: Pipistrellus hanaki; assembly: GCF_964339955.1. Classification (NCBI taxonomy): domain Eukaryota; kingdom Metazoa; phylum Chordata; class Mammalia; order Chiroptera; family Vespertilionidae; genus Pipistrellus; species Pipistrellus hanaki. The sequence continues at coordinate 123,968,792 of NC_140504.1, read as the reverse complement.
TAAAAAAAGAAACGTTTCCATGCTCTGCAAATACTCCCATCATTACAAGAATACACAGTGTAGATAGTGATGTCCCAGTTCATCTCCCCTCCCCAAAATAATCACGAATAGCTTTGAAGCAGGAAGAAGGCACTTTGTCTCTTATACTCTGTACCATTGAATAATTCACACTTGATCTTAGCCAGAAGGACAAGAAGTGATGTAATGCTAAGTAATTTAGGAGGATTCTTTTGAATGTTAGCAAAATAAGTGCCCATGAATAAAATTGAACTTGGTGTAATGGAAAGAGTACTGGATTAAGAATAAGGCCTTGGTGTCTAACTAGATTCTGCCACTACCATGCTGTCTCACCGGGTCTTTAATTTAAGGCCTCAGCTGGACCCATTTGGACAGATTGGGATTGCCATTTGGAAGCCTAGTGACCAGGAGAGTGACTCTGGCCCAGCTTCACTGCACCTCACAAGGTATCTGATTCCAGCTCTCTTTCTTCTGTTTGGGTTTTGACATTTTTTACCTCTAGGATTTTAGTACTTGTATCATTAATCTTCCTGACTTAACTTTCTGACCATTGGGTTGGCCCTCTTTCTGATTAGATGCATTTGGACTAATCTCACAGAACTTTTATAGGAAGTCTATGTTAGTTTGGGCAGATAATCTGTAAAAAGAGAGGTTAGATAATAGTGACCATTTACTGAGCACTTATATGATTCAGGCATTATGCTAAGTACTTCACATGAACTCTCAAATTTACTCCTCCAAGCATTCCTATGCCATAGGACTTGATGAGTTTAACAGTAAATGTGTTTTGGCTGTAAGTAGTGGAAAACCCAATTCAAAGAGCTTTAAACAATAAGGACATTTATTGGCTCACATAACTCACAGGAAGTTCAAAGGCAGAATCGACTTTAGAGTTAGTTGATCATTCATCTATAAGAATGACTTCAAGGACCCAAGTTTTTTCCATCTCCCTGCGCTGCCATTGAGAGTGCAGACTTCAGCTTAAGGCTGGGTCTCCTCATGGTTGAGGGTGGGCTGTCAGCCACAGTCAGTGCTCCTGGCTTGTTTCTTCTTTATGTTAAGCCACAGTGAAGGAATTGCTTATGGAAATTCTCTTAGAGGAACTATCCTAGATATTCTGGTAAAATTCCCTTGTGCCTTATTGTCCTGATTTGTATCATGTATCCTGAACTGAAAAGAAGGATAAAACCATTTTGATTGGCTGAGATAAATCAAGACTCACTTCCAGAGCTAGAGAAGCAGGCAGCTTCCACTGAGTCACACTGGTCACCTGGAGAATAGCAAACTCAGGGCTCTACCAGGAAATAGGAATAAAGGACATGAATGCTGGGTAGGCAACCAACAGTATCTACTGCTCTACCATATTGCCTAATGTCCCTTCCATCTCAGACATTCCACATGTCTAAATCAATTAGAAACATTTCACCCAGTATAAGGAAATAATTTAAATAAATGCTGTTTTAATACCTAGACACATTTAACTTCTCTCAATAGACATTTCCCCCCCAAAAGATATTTTATAAGTACCAATTAATGTGGAGGAATATTAGTATTTTGGCATAAGTTACCTGACTGTCAGTTTATGAGTGGGAAATTTCAGTTTCAAAGTTTCAGATCTCTTTCTGATTCTAAAATATGCAAGTGTACAGTTTACATTCCAAACAACTCATAAAATTAAATAGTTGATTCATAACAAAAGCTGAGAAAACAAAACCACATTCATTTTCCCCTGAGTTCAGATTTAAAGACAAACTTCCCTAATTCACTTACATTGAGAAAAAGAATCTGAACCAAGGTATCAGGCAGTTATCAGTCTCAATGACAGCTCACTGACTTAAAATATAAATGGAATATATTGATTTGCAGCTCTTGAAAAACCCAGAACTCAGCAAGCTACTTTTAGTTAAATAATGTCACCAAAGATCCTGTTTATTTCATTTTCTCCTGTCTTTTGTGATTCTGTTTTATTTCAAAGCTACCTGACCTCAGGGTCACAAAATGGCTGCATGTTCCCTTGGACTACACACTCCCCTATCCACATCTGTTGTCAAAGGGCATCACTCAAAGAATGAAGAATCTTTATCCCCAAAGGTTTCCAGCAATGTCTCCTTGAACTTCATTGGCCTGAACCAATCTCTGTGACCAGGGGCAATGAGTGGGCTGATTCACTTTCCCTATGTCATATACCTCACTCTGAGAGTTGATCCTCAATAGCCAACCCATACCCAGAACCTGCAGGAAAGGGAAGGGAGCATGATGCTGGGAATGTAACCCACAAAAATTTACTGTAGTAGCTATAGGAATTAGTGTTTGCCTTCAGTTGATCAACTATTCTTCACCAACTTCCCAGAAACAATGTACATGGTGGCGGTAAGAGGAGAGTGGAGAGAAGGAGAACAGTAATCAAATTACAAGCACAACTTGTTGGGATATAGCAAGAATTCTCTAGCCAACCCCAAGTGTCTGTGGGTGGAAAGTTGAAAATCATGTCTTGACAAGGCTTGCTGAGTCATCGCTACCCCCAAAGCCTCCTCCTTCTTCCCTATTTGTAGAGCATTCTTTCCCAAGCCTCCTTGAGAGCCTCAAACTCAATTTAATTTTCTTATGTCCTACCCACTCAGTGAGGGGCTAACCTCCCTGAAAAAACTTCTTTAGAAGACCCCCATTGAGGACACTTGGTCCTCCCTCAGCAGTGAGGAACTGGCTCAGTATAACTTTAAGCAGTTTCTCCCAAGTTTACAGCAGCCTACAAATAGAGAAACCCTAATTCCAGAGGGACAACTGTTTATTTTTCAGTTATTCATTTAACTTCATTCATTTGTTCATTCATTCACTCACTCCTTCAGTCATTTTACAAGTGTTGAATGCCTACCATTTATCAGGCATTATTTTATGCACTGGATTTACAGTATTAAATAAAAATTTCCAAGTGTCGGTCACACAAAGCTTCATGGTAGTGGACAAAAATAGAAATAAAATTATTTATACTATAAGGTTAGGAAATGATAAATGCTGTAAAATAAAGCAGAATAAAGGCAAAGAATGTATATGTGGGGTTGTTGTTTTCAATAAGGTGCTAAGGGAGGTTCTCTCCAGGAAGAACCAGCACACAGTGCCAACAGTATTCAAGACACTGGGGAATCTCTGAATAATTAGTTAATTAGCTAATGGATTTGGTAGACCCAGAGTTGAGGCTCTTCCCACCCTTTCCCCAGAAGCAGACCCATGTTGTTCAATCCAGATTTAGATCACACATAAACACTTTGGTCTCCAAAAGAGGGATTAAACAAATTATTCTACCTTAAAATTGAAAGGGCAAAAATGAAGATGAGTAAGAATATAAATATTAACTTGCCTTTGAGTTTTTTTTTTTTTTAATATATATTTTTTTATTGATTTTGTACAGAGAGGAAGGGAGAGAGATAGCAAGTTAGAAACATCGATGAGAAAGAGTCATCGATCAGCTGCCTCTTGCACACCCCCTACTGGGGATGTGCCTGCAACCAAGGTACATGCCTTTGACCGGAATCAAACCCGGGACCCTTCAGTCCCCAAGCCGATGCTCTATCCACTGAGCCAAACCGGTTTTGGCTGCCTTTGAGTTTTAAAAAACTACACATTTTTATTGATTTCATAGAGGAAGGGAGTAGAAGAGGGAGAGATAGAAACATCAATGATGAGAGAGAATTATTGATCGGCTGCCTCCTGCACACCCACTACTGAAGATTGAGCCTGAAACCTCGGCATGTGCTCTGACTGGGAATCAAATTGTGACTTCCTGGTTAGTAGGTCAATGCTCAACCACTGAGCCATACTAGCCAGGTGTCTTTGGGTTCTTTGTACATTGACAGATCGCTTTATGAATGGATAAGTGGTCCTTAGTTTCCTCTGCTTGTTTGTAAATGAACATTTTCCCCAAATGGGCCCAAAGTAACTATCTTTCTCTCACTGGAGGGCCAGTTAGAGAAGCTTGTGTAGATACAGGGAATAAAAACACCAGTTTGACCCAAGCCCTCTTTGACCTACATGTTTGTGTGGGGATTAAGAGTGGAATGAGTTGTCACTGAAAACATGTGCTTTGTATATTTAGAAGATAAGTATTTTTTTATTGCTAATTAGTGTTGGACTCACATACATTTGTCTTGTTGGTATGTCAGATTCATTTGTCCTTTTAAACCCCAGTGCCATAATTAATCTTTTTCCATCCACTCTCTGCTACAATCTGGCTGTAACTCAGACTGCCAGCCTTCCTGGTTATATGTTTTCTATTTAGGAAATCTTGAATTTTAAAGTGAAATTGAGTTTGAATCCTATTAAAGACCACACCTTGGGCAATTCCAAGAGCTAGCCTTGCTAGGGTAAACCCACGAAATAGGGACATGGGGGAACATTGCACTACTCAGTGTTTTCTAAGTCTCTGCCTGGGTGTCATTTTCTCCACGGAGCATTTACTGCGTCCACCCTCTCTCCCTTAGAATTGGACGATACTCTATCCTTTGTGCCCAGGTAAGACCTTTATACACAGGTATCAGAGTGTCTCTGATTTTTATTTTTACTTTATTGCAGCTACTTTTAACCCATTTATCATCACACCGACACTCTTCCACCACTCAGCTTCTAGAATATAGGAATTGTACTCCATTCATATGTGTGTCCTCAGTACTCAATATCTTGCCTGGCAAGATGTTCTTGTGAAATGACACAAAATGAAATTAAATACTTAATGATGTTAAATCAGATCTCACTTGATTCATATAACTATTAAGACAAGCAAAATTGGATCCCAATGTTTTAGAAAAACGAATTGATGGGAAATTTAGTATTGAGAAAATGCTGTCATTGATTGAGTTTTTCCCCCTGAAGAGTGAGCAAGAGTGTCATTGGTCAATTTCAATAGCAGAACATCTTTTGGAAAGTTATTGTCCTGTAGTAAAATTTGAGAGGTCTTGCCTTAACAAATAAGTATTCCAGTTTAAATAATAGCCTGACCTACTGGGAGTGGCCAGGCCCGGAGCTGCCGGGTCGGGTGCGGCCAGGCCTGGAGCAGCGGCTGCCAGGCTGGGAGTGGCCAGACCCGGAGCAGCAGCAGCCAAGCCTGGAGCAACCAGGTCAGGAGCGGCGGTGGCCAGACCTGGAGCAGCTGGTTCTGGAACGGACCAGAGCAACAGAGGCCAGGCCTGGAACAGCTTGCTCCTCGCCTGCCCCCGCCCCAAGGCTGCCTCTCAGACATGGCTGGAAACTTTTGCGGGAACTTGAGGGTCTGCTGAATCAAGTGATGATGGCTTAGATCTGGATATGTTGAGTTAGTATAGCGCTGGGGTGTTGATCTGTGAGTGCCTTGTGCGGGGCCTGGATGAGGTTGGTTGACCTATTTGGAAATGTCTTTTGTGTGAAGTGTATCTTTGGGCATGTGGAGGTATTGTTGATATGAGAAAATGCTAAGTAACTGATTTACTATCTGAAAAGGGATTTGCTATCGGGGAAAGGGAGGGAGGAAGAGACTGAACATAAACTGTGCACCTATGGATGAGGACAATGGGGGGAGGGGAAGGGGGCGGAGAGTGGGGTGGGAACCTGGTGGAGGGAGGAAGAAATGAGGAACCTTTGTAATAATATGAACAATAAAGATTGATTAAAATTAAAAAAATAAAAATAAATAATAAATAAATAAATAATAGCCTGACCTAAATAGCCTTGTATGCATATGTGCATAACCCATGGACACAGATAATTACGTTTTGAGGCCTGGGGAGGAAGGATCAATGCAGGGGAGAAGGGAGGACACATATAATACTTTTAATAATAAAGAATTATAAAAAGAAAAAGAATGATGACATTACTATATCATTTTACTGCTTACAGGGGCTATCATATTTATTCTATTACTAGAAGCCTGGTGCATAAAATTCATGCACTGGGGGTGGGGGGGGGGCTGTCCCTCAACCCACCGTGCACCCTATCCAATCTGGAACCCCTTGAGGGATATCCAACTTCTGGTTTAGGCCAACCCCTGTGGGATTGGCCTAAACTGGCAATTGGATATTCTCCTCGCAATCCGGGACTGCTGGCTCGCAACCGCTTGTATGTCCGCCTGCCTGTCAGCCTGATTACCCCTAACCACTTCTGCCTGCCAGCCTGATCATCCCCTAACCACTCCCTTGCCAGCCTGATTGACACCTAACTGCTCCCCTGCTGGCCCAATTCCCCTAACTGCCCTTCCCTGTTGGCTCGATTGCCCCCAACTTCCCTTCTCTGCAGGCCTGGTTCCCCCCCAACTGCCCTCCCCTGCAGGCCTGGTCCCTCTCAATTGCCCTCCCATGCCAGCCTGGTCACCCCTAACTGCCCTCCCTTGCAGGCCTGATTGCCCATAACTACCCTCTCCTGTCAGCCATCTTTGACCACATGGGGGTGGCCATCTTATACAAGGGTGTGAGGGTCAATTTGCATATTATCTCTTCATTATATAGGATTTAACCTCGAAAAGCAATTATTCATTGAATAAATGCTTATATCTTCTCTGTTCCCTGTTATTCTTGAGAAGAACTGTCAGAAGCAATTATTATAATGATAACCATTGAAATGATGAAGCAAGCAAGAATGAATTATTATTTCAGTTCCCATATCTAGCAGGTAGAAGAATTGGGACACAGGCCCAAGTGCTGCTGTTGTTGTGTGTGTATAATAGCTGGCACCAATGGATGTAGAAGGGATGTCTGAGGTTCTTCCCAAGGGCTGACCTTCAGAGAGCTTCAGTGGTTCTAATGAGCTGTGAGCATCTGCAGACCTGAGATGTCTGGGGGTGTGATGTGAGGTAGAACCAGGAGGTGGAGATTTCAAGTCCTCCATGTCTTGTCTTCATTGTTATTCAATCTGCATTGGTCACGACCATGTCCTTGCTGCTATATGACCTTTGTGGACCACGGTGATAAGGCTGAGACCCAGGGAAGGGGAGGAGTTATACTACCTGTTAGTCTGTCATCTTCATCTTACTAGGCTTGTTTAAGTTGCCTGGAGCTGGTTATTTTATCTACCTTTGACAAAGATTATTCAGTGATCATTACCAGGCTGCTTCTACAAATGAGCTCAAGCTATGATTAATAAATGCAGCCCTAGGGAATGTGGTCATTAAAAACATCTATGCAGGATAATAACAATCACAGGCCCACAATCCCACATCCAAAATTTTGTGGGCCAAATAGGTTTCAGGACACAGAATATTACCTAACACCCCTTGTGGAGACTCTTGCAGCATTGTGCAATCAAGCATCTTATTAAATCTGCAGCCAAAGAGAGGGACTGTACTCTGAATGAAACAAAGACTATAAATAGGCTCACATCAGTTCAGGTCAGCCCTTAACACCTAGTGAGTTAGGAATTAACTTGTGACTTGGAGAGCTTCTTAAATTTCAGAATTAATAGGAAATAATAGACCCTTATCTTCTTTATGACATCACCACTCCATTTTCTCTTTATTATTCACCTCAAAGACAGAATATACTCTTTGGCTTGCTAGAGGTGACAATGGCCGATATTAGGTTTCTTGGAAAGATGCTATGTCATCATCCTCTGGATGCATCTTGATTGACAGGTGAAGACCAAATTTTTGAGGCTAAAAGTTGCCTTTAGAGTTAATAATTAAAGCTGATTTATGAAAGTTTGGCAAATGAGAAGATTCTCTAAGAGTGTTTGGAATTTGGTAGATGGAGGGGACTTGGGGAAATCCCTCAGGTGGCAGTTCCAGCAGGAGCTTGTAAGCCTTTTGGCAAGAGCGTTCACTCTGTAAAAGGGACAGACAGGAAAAAGTGAGGCTGCAGCACAGGCTTCATGCTGGGAAGAAATTTGAGCTGAGTTACCAAGGGCTGATATTCTACCACAAAAGATTTGGGTTGTGTGTCTTAAGTCATGAAATCACTGAAAATTTTTGAGCAGGGACTGATGGGATGAAAATGGGGCCTAAATAACAAGCTGCTTATTGTCTACTGAGCATGCCAACCCGTTCCAGCGTCCAGAGCTGAGCTTCTGCTCTGTCCTTTGCCTGAAATGCCCTTCCTGGGCTCCTTTCTGCCTGGGTACACTCTCACTCATCTTTCAGGACTCAGCTCAAATGTCACCTGCTCTGTGAAGCCTCTCCCTGACCCCAGGCAGTGTTAATTGCTCCTTTCTCTGTGACCCCACAAGCCTTTGCATGCACCTGACTTCACTTCTCCCATCCACTGTAGTTTGTCCTTGTCTCCCCAAGTTGAATCACAAGGTCCCCCAAGGAAGGCACTATGCCTTTTTTGGGGTGGATGGGTGGGGACTGTTACCTGGCACAGTGCCTGGCCTGCAAGAATTCTAAGCAATTATTCATTGAATAAATGCTTATATCTTCTCTTTATCCTTAATATTCTATCTGTTCTCTCTTATTCTTTTTTCCCCTTTTAAAATTGGTCACAATTATATAATTGCAGTGATAACTCTTATATGGATGTAAGAATATCCACCATCCTCCAATACAGAACCAGGGGATTTCCCTGGACAGTGTGGCTCAGTTGGTTGTGCATTGTCCCATGTGCTGAAGAATCACTGGTTCAATTCCTAGGCAGGGCACATATAACAGGTTGCAGGCTCTATCCTGGGTTGGGGTGCATATGTGAAGCAGCTGGTGGGTGTTTCTCTCTCTTTCACTCTCGCTAAAATAAATAAAAATATCCTATATAATAAAAGAGTAATATGCAAAACGACCATCACTCCAACACACAAGATGGCTGCCCCCATGTGGTCAAAGATGGCTGCCCCATGAGGGCACAAGATGGCTGCCACAAGATGGCCAGCAGGGGAGGGCAATTGGGAGGAATTAGACCTGCAAGGTAGGGCAGTTGGAGGCAATCAAGCCTGCAGGGAAGGGCAGTTAGGAGTGACCAGGCTGGCAGAGGAGGGAAGTTGGGGGTGATTGGGCCTGCAGGTAAGGTTAGTTGGGGGGGACCCAGGCCTGCATGGGAGAGCAGTTGGGGGGCACCAGGCCTGCAGGGGAAGGCATTTAGGGGTGACCAGGCCTGCAGGGGAGGGCAGTTAGGGGCAAGCAGGCTGGCAGGGGAGCAGTAAGCCATCAATCAGACTGGCAGGGGAGTGGTTAGGGGATGATCAGGCTGGCAGGCAAAAGCGGTTAGGGGCAATCAGGAAGGCAGGCAAGCAGTTGGGAGTCAGCAGTCCTGGATTGGGAGAGGGCAGTCGGACATCCTTGAGGGGTCTCAGATTGGAGAGGGTGCAGGCTAGGCTGAGGGACAACTCCCTGTGCATGAATTTTGTGTACCAGGCCTCTAGTATTAAATAAAATGAGAACCATAGAATTGTGTGAAAATGAGACTTGTGAAGAAAAGATTGGGGTGAAGGTTGTTGGATGCTGTAATGAGTTGAATTGTATCCCCTCAAAAGACATGCCCATTTTCTTAAGTTCTAGTACCTGCAAATGTGACCTAATTTGGAAAAAAAGTCTTTGCAGAAGTCATTGAGGTAAAAATCCCATGATGAGGTCATGCTGGCCTGGGTGGGCTATAGTTTGAGTATCAGAGGTCTTTCTTTTTAAGAGGCAGTAAAGGAGACACAGTCGCACAGGGGAGAAAGTGATGTGAAGATGGAGGTAGATATTGGAGTGGTACAGCTAAGCCAAGGAATGCCAGGGATTGCTGGACACCCCTGGAAGTAGGGGAGACCTATGGAGAGGAATTCTCCATCAGAGTCTCCAAAGGGAGCCAACTCTGCAGACACTTTGATTTTGAACTTCTATCCTCCTGAATCGTGAGAAAATAAGTTTCAAGTTTGTGGTAATTTGTTATGGCAACTCTGGGAAACTAGTACAGATGCCACTGAGAATTTAAAACAGTGTCATCTAATGGCTGGTGGGGATGTTGAGAAGCAGTGTATCATCAATTTTTGGAGCTCAGGATTGGAGTCAGACAGTCTGGGGTAGTCCCAGCTTTAACCTCTGAGCCTCAGTTCCCTCACCTAAAAAATGGGGAAAGGGGTAATGAAATATTAGTGCCTACGGTAGAAGTCTCCAAGTAATTGAGACAATAGCAGTTACTCAATAAATGTCACTGGTTAATTATTAGATGGAGGCAAGAATATAATTTACTGGCCTGCAAATACAAGGGTGATGTGTTAGAATGTGAAATTCAACCCTGAGACCTGAAAGCAGCCTGCTTTCTTTTTAACTTTCTCAGAGGTGTACAGCCTGTTTCCTTTAGGTTGGGTGTTGGTACTGAACTGCAAGCATCTGTAAATTATCAGAATAATTGGATTTTAGGGTTTATTGGTTATCGAGTGACGTGTTCTCCACCTGGGCCTGAGTCTCTGAGTGTGGAATGGGAGTCCTCAAGTTCTTTTCAATATTGCAGGCAGTCTAATAGAAGCTGTGTGCCATTTATCTGTGGAAAGTGGGCACAATGAATCTGAAAAGAAAAAAATGTTTTCTTCTCTTATTAGAATGATATTTGCTAGGTCTGGTAACACTGATTATCTCATGGAGAAATGAATTAGCATATGCAGTTTATTTCAGATTTAAAAATTGCAAAATTTGGAAAACTCAGGAGAAATAATAGGAGTGTTTTTCTAATGTGTGCCAACCATTTAATGTTATGCTATGAAATGTCATGTTATATCATGTCCCATCATGTCATGATATCTGTAGGGCCAAACAATGGTCCAGAGAGGTTAAGCAAATTGTCGGTGGTCACAGTTATGTAGTGGTAGAGACAAAATGATTACACAGGATTTTGATTCTTAATCCAAGACTTTTCCCCAATAAACCTCTGATTTCCCATATTTTCTGAGGATTCTTTTTGTGTGTGTGTGTGTGTGTGTGTGTGTGTGTGTGTGTTGTTGTTGTTGTTGTTAATCTTCACCTGAGGATATTTTCCCATTGATTTTTAGAAAGAGTGGAAGGGGGAAAGACAGAGACAGAGAAACATCTATGTGAAAGAGACACATTGATTGGTTGCCTTCCTCACGTGCCCCAACCAAGGCCGGGGAATGAGTCTGCAATGGGAGTATGTTCCCTTAACCGGAATCAATCTTGGGACATTGCAAACCCAACTTTAGCAGGGATGGGATTTACGATGAAGTAACTCCAATTGATTTGTATTACTGACAGTAGTTTTATGGCATCACTGTCCCTTTCAGGGTGGCAAATTGGAAAATGTATAGCAATTATTACGAGAAATATTTTTCAAATCCATCATTCAGTAAAGCTTTAAGTACACAATAAGATATTTTTCAAATCCATCATTCAGTAAAGCTTTAAGTACACATTAATATATATATTAATGTTAAAGGATGTTAAAGGAGCATGGTAAAAATCTTTCTGTTAAAGAATATTTCCCACACTGGCCACTGGTCAAAATTCCCATGTTAGTCATGTCTTCTTCTCAGGCACAAAAGCCACAATGAAAATGCAATTTATAACTTAGAAGAATAATCCAAACCATCATCTGCCACTACATTGAGGTCACATGTGGTTATTGGCGTGGTCCCCATTCCCTCGAGCAGTCTGGCTACCCCATGTTCCCTCTCCAGGCTACAAGCATCCCTTCATGTCTGGTTGGTGTGAGAGTGAACAGCTTCCCTTTTTCCTAAGCCCATCTGTTCACTTCCCCAAGTGAGAAGGCCCAGGTTTCACTGTACCTGAGGGGAAGAAAAGTTTCCTGCTCACTGGTTTAGCAAGCTCAAATTGGCAGCTCACGCCCAGCCAGAAATGCTTCCTGGAGCCTCTTCTTCAGAACCTTGTCCAGGTGTTCTGCAGACCAGCCCCATCACAGTGCTGGCCCGAGGGACAGGATCCTGGAGCAGTTAGGCTGGGAAGGGGAAGTGGGGCCACCAGCAGGCCGAGCCTACTGGTAATGTCATGGAGCATCTTTGGGCCAGAGGAGCCCAGATCAAAACAAATAGGGCAGGTGGGGGAATGTAGAGGGGTAGAGAGGCAGGGCAAACCTCCCTTTTTCCATGACCTTGTCCCCACCAACCCTGCATTTATTTGCGCATGGATTCATTTGATACATTCTTTCCCCACTCTGGAATTCGAGGCAGGGGGCTGTCTCATATTTGGGACCATGCACAATTATATACCACATGGATGAGAAATGACCTTGAAGATTGACCATTTCTGTAGTCTTGGGCAGACATCACTCTACAACCAATTTATGAAGTTTCAATGTTCCCTTTTCTCTGTCTCCCCCTCACATTTTTAAAACAATGTTTTACATGACAATCCCTTGAGTATTCAACATTATTTTTTTAAGCCTGAAAGAACCCACATTCTCTTTGCTCTTTACTTTTAGTTATCAAAGCACTGAAGCATTTGATTCAAAAGCAAAACAAAAAGCAAACATATGAGGCCAAATTATGCCCTCCATGGCAAGGACCTGTGTGTGTGGATTAAAGAACTGAGTTGAATCACAGGAAGAAAATGACATGGATTTTTTAGAACAGACAGAAAAGAAAAGTAGGTCAAATTTTTCAACTTCTCAACCCTGTCATTATACCTTTAAAGCTCTTGCTGTCAGTGTTTGGTGAAGTCTGTGCAAAGCCATGGGTACTGAACTCATGCTCTGAGAGCGTAAGAAGCTTAGCATTTGAGAAAGTGGGAGGGACATTATAAGGAGAGTCAATTACTGTTATCTTCATATTTCAAATCAAGGCTAACAGATCACCAAGTAACACATGACTATTTTGGTTGCCTTAGAAGAATATACATGGTGGGAAGAATTCAAATATGATAATAAGAAACTAAGTTTTAGAAAAATGTTTTAATGAGAAAGTCTCTTTCTGAATCAAAGCTAGAAGAACCAAGGACATAGTCATGTAAACAATTCTTCCCCCCCCCCCCCCACAAATATTGACAAAGTGCCTATCATTAGTATCAGTTTCCTATGTACTAGCATGTGGTAACAAAGTAACACAAATGTGGTGGCTTAAAACAATAGAAATTTATTCCCTCCCAATTCTGGAGGGCAGAAATCCAAAATCAAGATGTCAGTGGAGGGCAGAAACATTCCTTGCCTCTTCCAGCCTCCAGTGGCTCCAGATGTGCCTTGGCTTGTGGCTGCCTAAGTCCAATCTCCGGCCCCATCTTCACATGGCCTCCTCTGGGTCTGACTCTCCCATTCAGACACTTGTTATTAGATTTAGGCCCACCCAGACAATCCAGGAAGATCTCACATCAAGATCTTTAACTTAATTATTTCTGCAAACACCTTTTCCCCAAGTAAGGTTACATGCACATATTCGGGGATGTACACATATCTTTTGGGGGCCACCATATAACCCACTGCGATATGTAAGACACTGGGCCTGGAACTGTAGCATGAAAGGCCTATGCCCTTCAGGGTCTTATATGCTCAGGCAGTAAGAGCAAGAGGACACGACTGTGAGCGTGTGCTTGGAGATAATAGATATATTAGTAAATGCCTACATTCAGGAGCAGGGATGGCATTTCTGGACGGGCTTCTCTCAACAAAATTTATAGGAGGATGTCAACTGATCTGGGCCTTAGGTAGTATTTTTGTTCTTTTTTATTCTTCATAAGAAATGTATGTTCAATGCAGAAATTTAGCAGTTACACATAAACAAAATCAAGTCACTTATATCTCCACTACTTAGAGATAAGTTCTATAAAAGCCTTCTGGATTTTTTTTTTCCTGTTTATGTAGATATTTAAAATATATTTCCCAACAAATGAAATCAGAACATAACACCCCATTTGTATCCCCATTCTCATATGGAAGCTGAATAAAATTCTGCTTTTTTTTTTTTTTTTTTTGGAGATGAGCCCTTTATGATCCACATTTCTGATGTTAACCTTGATCTTAGTCCCTCCCTTTTCCCACTTCCTGCCAACTTTCAAATTTATAGCAGTTGCCCACTTCCCTCATCTACACTGTGTCACTTCCTCCTCCTGTTCCTCCCCTCACCAGTACCCAAGGCACCGTTTCTGGTCAGTTGTGTATATACATGTTTTATGAGTTTTATTTTTGTGCTTTTCATGATAATACAGACCCACTGACCCAAAACCATTTTTCATTAACTTTGCCATGACAGAAACCCACATTTTACACATTGAAGTTTTTTTTTTTTTTAAATTGTTATTTATTGATTAGAGAGAGAGAGAGACAGAGAGAGAGAGAGAGAGAGAGAGAGAGAGAGAGAGAGAGAGAGAGAATATAGATTTTTTCCCACTTATATGTGTTCTTTCTGAGGAGCAAACACATGACCTTGGCATGTTGGGATGATGCTCTAAGAAACTAAGCTACCTACCCAGCCAAGACACATGAATTTTTTGGATCATGCTTATCACTTATGTATTATGAAGGTATTGTAGTATATTAATTCATTTGATTCTTACACCAATAAATGAGGTGGGAACTACTATTTCCTCCTATTTTATAGATGAGTTAACTAAGGCAAATAGATGTTAAGTATTATAATTAGATCCAGATTCAATAGTGACATACCAGGATTCCAACCAGGCAGGCTAGCTCTAGAGCTTGTGTGTCATATACTGCACCTAGGAATAACCTCTAATCACACGGGTGTACATTCACTTTTTAATCCTACCACTTACACCGTTTCTTTTCTGCTCAACACACTTATTATTATTTTTGACCAGGAGTGACTTCTATTTCATGGCCTACTTATTTTTCTCCCAACCTATTGGCATTTTTGTTCTATTTTCTTTTCTTATAGCCAGAACTCATGTTCCATCATTTCTATACTTACTCAAGTATCTGTTTTCAAGCTAGAGTTTTAGAAACCCAGCATCATCACACTTTCCCCCATATTCACATACCACCTAAATTATTACTTACTATTGCTACCATCACCACTTTTCCCATCATCACTCTCTTCCCTTTATCTACAAACTATATTATTATTTACTACTAGGGGCCCAGTGCACGAATTTTTGCACCTTGAAAGGAACTGTGGGCTGTGAGGTGCAGTGGGCACAGGGGCAGGTCTTGGCTCATCCCCTGTGCCCCCGCCCATCTCCTCTCACCCTGTCTGCCAGAAGCCCTGCTCCTGCCACTGCTTGCACCTGCTGATGGGTGTGGAGTAATTGGGGCGGGCACCAGCAGTGGGTGTGAGTGGTGGCTGCTGCCCTGATCACCCTTCAGTAGCAGAGGGAGCTAGAGAAGCTCTTAGGGGTGATTGGGGCCAGCAGCTGCCACCTGCACCCACTGACCGAGCTGAGCAATCAGGGCTGGCGCTGAGTGCCAGCAGCGGGTGTGAGCAGTGGCTCTGGCGCCAGCAGCAGGTGCGAGTGCTGGGAGGGACCGTGGTGCGTGGAAGCAAAGAATTTTCAGTAACCACCAAAGGCTCATACCAATGGCAGTGATTGGCACTCCGCCTTGGTCTGGATCCTCCACTCTCCTGCTCCACCATCTCGCTGTGGCCAACGCCCTGCCTCCTGCTGCTGACTCCCACCATGTTCCACACGTGTCCCCTAGTGGTCAGTGTACCTCATAGCAACCAGTTGTTCAGTTGTTTGTTTGCTCCACCATTCAATCTATTTGCATATTAGCCTTTTATTATATAGGATTATTTATCTATTTTTTTCTTTCAACAAAACATCTTCCTAATTGAAAATAGACAATATGAGGAAATTATTCATTTTGTTTTGTGTGAGAATGGATATGGTTTTATAGATGAATATTCTTGTTTTCTGGAATTCCATGCTGAAATATTTTAGGGATGAAGTGCCTCAATGACTGTAATTTATTTATTTTTAAGAATGTTAGGCTTTATATATATATATATATATATATATATATATATATATATATATATATATATATATGATTGATTTTTTACAGAGAGGAAGAGAGGGGATAGAGAGTTAGAAACATCGATGAGAGAAAACCATCTATCAGCTGCTTCTTGCACACCCCCTACTGGGGATGTGCCTGCAACCAAGGTACATGCCCTTGACTGGAATCGAACCTGGGATCTTTCAGTCCACAGGCCAACGCTCCATCCACTGAGCCAAACTGGTTTCAGCTACTGTAATTTACTTTTAAGTTGTTGAACAAAATAAAATTATAGATGAAGGTAATTTGGAAAATGTAAATAAGATAGAATCTCTGTGGTGGGGATATGGATGTTTGTTGTTCTAGTCTTTCTTATTTTTTTGTGTGTTTGAAAGATTTTTTTAAAAGTAAAAATTAAAGAGACACTTTCTTTGCTAAAAGAAATGGAAAACTTCTATTTCTTGCCATACCGTGCCTGCCAGCAGCTGGAGGGAAGCCCAGGTTTCAGGTGCCAGAGGGAAGCTAGTGCCGGTAGCCAGGGGAAGCAAGGCCTACTCCTGCACGAATTTCATGCATCAGGCCTCTAGTTTTAAAAATAAAACAGAGCCTTTACATTCTAGCTAAGTAGCCTTTGCCTGATCAAAGGCTCTGTGTCTATTCTTGCAAATAAAGGGGATTAGTAAGTACTAGAGAGGTGTTGGTGAAATCAAGCCCTAACCTGAGAATTCTCCCAAAATGATTAAAAAAGAATTGAAAAGGAAAACTCTTTCATTACATGTTTCAATATTACTTAGTGCCATGGCCTCATACTTCGTAAGTTGACAGGGGTATTCATGCCATAGTTTGGGAAATGTTATTGAATAATTTTTTTTCTCTTTCCTTTCATTAAACTTGCCCTGCATAATGCTAATCCAAGATCAGTCTGACTTTCAGCCTCATAATCTTAGACTGTTTTGGCATTAGAAGAAGCACACATATTAATCAGGGTTTGATGCAGGAGACAGAAGTTGTTATAGAGATTGCTAGCAAATTAGATTTAATGTAAGGAGTTGGCTACTTATAAAGCTGTGAAGATATGCTTGAGTAGAGATTGGGGGACTGCTTGGTTTTTGGATTTGCAATCACACTTGGAATTCATTTTGAAGGAATTGCTACTCAGTCACCATGTCCCACTGCCTCACACCTAGCAAACTACTAACCAGACAGTGAAGCATACCATCAGCAGCCACAGCTGAGCTTGCTTCTCCACTGCCTTTATCAGAGAAGCTGGCATCTCAATGGCAGAGCCTGAGTCACATCCAGAATCCTATTTGCAAGGAAGTCTGAGGAATGTGGCTTTTAGCCTTCCAGCCCTGGTAACATGGTGAGAACGGAAGGAGGTGGAAATGGATGCCAGGACAAACAACACATAATACGGTGGCCGAGTCACCTCCAATTTATACCCTCAAACATCTAGGAGTGATGCTGAGCCATCTCCATCCATGATCATACCGGACTCATTGTTCTCTCTTTAGATTTTGTATGTTTGCAGTATCTGTGTGTGTGTGTGTGTGTGTGTGTGTGTGTGTGTATGTGTGTGTGTGTGTTCTTTTAATCCTCACCTGAGGATGTTTTTTCCCATTGATTTTTTTTTTTTTTTTTTTTTTTTTTTTTTTAGAAATAGTAGAAGAAAGGGAGGGAGTGGGAGAGAGAGAGAGAGAGAGAGAGAGAGAGAGAGAGAGAGAGAGAGAGAGAGAGAGAGAGAGAAAGATTAATGTGAGAGAGACACATAGATTGGTTGCCTTCCGCATGCACAGCAACCAGGGCTAGAGATCAAATCTGCAACCCAGGTAGACACACTTGACCTGGAATCAAACCCACAACCCTTTGGTGCCTGGTCTGATACTCTTACCACTGAACACACAAGCCAGAGCTGTATATTTGTGTTTTTAATCTAGTCTTGTTATTATCGTTGGCTATGTTTTGTAATTTTTTGCATTAATACCCCATGCAAATTCAACCACAAAAACGTGAGGACCTTAAATAGCGAATACATTTTAGCCATCGCTACTTTATTCCCAACAGCTAACACATAAAATGTATATTTAAAGGTATACTGCTAAAGCATAATTTGCAAGTCCATTTGGTAAAATTCTTGTAGAAAACTTCTGTTTATTTTTCCAATGCATGAGAAATAAAAAAATCTTTATATATAAAGGACAGAACAGTAAGTTTTATGCAGTCACCTGCAGACAAGACTCAAATTTTGGGCCAACAGAGTCCTAGCAGAAATGCAAGCCAGAGGACTGAGAGATGATTCCTTAGAAAGTACTCGCCCAGGGAAAACAGTTATCTATCCTGTAAAGAGATTGAACGCAATCACATTTTTAAATTCATAATTTTAAATAATCTAAACTTGTCAATTCTCTGGCTTTGTTCTTTTTCCTGTATACTAGTAGTTTGCCATGCAGTACCAGGAAGTGGATTTCCTGAGGAACTTAGTTAAGTCCCATCTCCTTTTCTTCTTACGATATTGAGTCTTGCATCTGGCAGTGGAGGGAAGTAAAATAGACAGAGTGTCTGGTGCCTTATCCACCCTTCATATGTTCTATTTGAAGGTTTTTTTCCCCCCCTCAGTGGTAGGATATAAAATGTGGGTAAGTTATTATATATATTAATATATTTTATTGATTTTTAACAGAGAGAAAGGGAGAGAGATAGAGAGCTAGAAACGTCGATGAGAGAGGAAAACATCGACCAGCTGCCTCTTGCACACCCCCTACCGGGGATATGCCCACAACCAAGGTACATCCCTTGACCGGAATCGAACCTGGGACCTTTCAATCCACAGACCGACACTCTACCACTGAGCCAAACTGGCTTCGGCAAGTTATTATATTTTGTAAAAACACATTCTTTTCCCTTTACATGTGTTAAACCTTGATGATTATAGAATAATGTTGTATAGAGAGTTATATCTTTGGTATTTGTTTATGTGTTATTAATCTCTATATCTAAAATTAATAACAATAAAAGAAGAAATTCTTAGGCGCTGAAGACTTACCTCTTACAAAAAGATTCTTTGCTACGAAGATAACAATTTTAAAGTTTCTGCCTTTGGTTCCACTCATGCCAAACACCAAAAATAGAAAACACAATAATTGAGGAAAAGAACATGACATTACTTTACAGTTAATGGATAGAAAGCTTTAGAAGCAGCAGATTGCACACCCGGAATGCAGGTCGGCGGAGAAAATGTTAGCTCTGGAAATGAGGCTCAGAAAAAGGATGGAAGTAGCTGTAACTCATCCTCCTCTGCGATTTGGAGATAGCTTACTTATGAAATTAAAGTGCCAGTTTGCAACAACCCTAAAGTGTAACTAATGTCAGATAAGATATAATCTAGGAAATTGTAATATGCCTATCATGCGGTAATGTTGTAATGGCAGTAGCTTTGGGTGGCTGATAAGGAATATTGAAAAAGGTGCCAGAGACAGAGAATGACGATTTCTAGTTTCTCCAGCAGTGACCCAGGGTGCGGATGCCCTGACCGCCACCTTAAGTGTTCTGTTCTGGCTGGGAGGTGCCCAGCTGTGTAGTGGAGGGGGAGAATCAGGCTGTCAGGGCCAGAAGCTGTTGCTAAAGGCCTACCCACTCCTTTTAATCTGCTCCTGTCCTCCTCCAGCCCTTGAATCATCTTAATTGGATTTCCCAAGTGAATTTCTTATTGGGAGGAGAAAGCCCTGAGCAGAGTGGAAGGCAGAAGCAGGAGTGAAAAAGAGTGGTCAAAATTTTGGGGCAAGTAGCTTTAGCCACTTCTCCCAATCCATTTCCTCACCTGTAAAACCAAGGTATTAATATTTTTCCCGAGAAATTTTTGTAAAAGGTACATCAAGAAATGTATTAAAAAAGCTGTTCCATGCCCAACTGGATTGTCTCAGTGGTTGAATATTAACCCATGAACCAGGAAGTCACAGTTCAATTTCCGGTCAGGGCATGTGCCTGGGTTGTGGGCTTGATCCCCAGTGGGGACTTGCAGAAGGCAGCCAATTAATGATTCTTTCTCATAATTTGATGTTTCTAGCTCTTGCTCCCTCTCCCTTCCTCTCTGAAATAAATAAATATACATTAAAAAAAGCTCCCCATTTCCATGCACCTGAGTATTTCAGTTAGCTTGACACTTTCATTTCTCTATGTAAATGAATGTTTACTCTGCTTTGTTTATTAATTTCCCCCTTCTTCACTCATGCATTTATCCTAAAGATGTTGATTAGGTGAACCTAATTATGTGAGTATGAGTGGTATGAACTGAACCCTCAGGGACATTTGCCCTGAGGGGCAAACATGATCCTTGAAAACAAAATGAAGGCATTTTGTCACTATGTTGGGCATCAGAGGGCACAAGACTCCTTGGGTTGATCTCTTTCTAGAAGACTTTTCTGAACATCCTGGCTCTTCCTCTGTGCTTTCCCAGAGCTCGTACCTAGAGAGGCAGGTCAGGGTAAAGTGGAGAACAAGGATTCTGGGACCAGAGTACTTGCATTTGAATCCTTGCCACTCCCTGGTGGTCACCTACTCAGCCCTCTCTATAAAGTGAAATAGTAGTCACAATCCCCATGCCATGAAGTTGCTGCGAAGATGAATTGAATTTGCCTGGAAAGAGCTTAGAGCCTTGCATGGCGCATTAGCCATACAAGAGTCAGTGATTGCTACATTAGGCTGAACTGTATAAAGTTTCTGCTTTCTTGGGGCAAAAATGATCCAATATTGGCAACCTCATTTGGTTCAAACTGATACTTGCCACACTGTGTTCAACTCCTTGCTTAAGGCTATTACTTGAGTTAGGGTTGCTGGTAGTATCTACTAGCTCTACGGGTGTGTCCGTGTGCTTCTAGCTTACCAGCGACTTTCATGGGGAAGATCAAGGTTAGCGTCACTTTTACTTGGGCCAGTTTGGCTACAGAGCAAGCAAGGAAGTCATCACAGTGCCCCGCCCAGCATAGTTTCACATACAGGGTGGTGGTGAGGCTGAGCTTGTCAGTTAACAGGGTTCTTAGTGATTCTGCTGCTTCAGGGGGAAATGGGGTGGAGGGGTGTCCTGGATGGTGTAGCCACTAGAACGGTTGGCCCTGGCAGGAGGCTGGGCCCCCAAGCCAGGGTGTCACTTGAATCCCCAATTCTCTGTCTCTGCTTCTTGTCAGCTGCCTGATGGTCTCTCACTGGGGCCAGATTCTTATCCCAGGCATTCGTTTTGACCTGGTATTTTGTCACCTCAAGCCTTATGACCAGGAGTGTTAAAATATTACTCTAAGTTGGGTAGCCAATCCAGTCCTTCCTCTGACTCATTGCAATAGGCCTATACCTCTCAGGCCAGACAAATCAACATGCAACCATTAGTAATAAGTAAAATGTAAGACTTTTTATTTGGATCAAGGGAACATGCACAGGACAGGTCTTTATGTGCAGACATGGGGAACCACCTATCATTCTTTGTCTGTGATAAGAGAAAGCCAGACACAGCCATGCCAGCGACCTCAGCATAGTCATGTATTTTGGTACCCCCACCTGTTCTTTGAGGGCAAGAGTATTTTATTTATCTTTTGTCTGCAGTGCCAAGTACTGTGTCTGGCATAAAATATGTGATCACTAAATATTTATTGAACAATGAAGAGCAGAGTCTCAGTAAATGTTTGTTTGTTGTTCTCTGTGACTTCTAGTATAGTTACCTCTTCCCTGACCTGAACCCTGGCAACTTTGGGGTGTGTGGCCAGGGGAACCAATGAGTAATTGGGTTGTGCTTCATCCCAATTCATGTGTCAACATTCTCGAGTGCTCAGGGAATTGTCTCTGACTTGGGTATCCTCTCCTTAGGCCACGATGGCTGCTCACTGTAGAGAGTTCTCCCCCTCAGCTTCCAGAGAGGCTGGGGAGATGAAAAGAAAGGTCAATCTCAGCCTGGCTTCATCCACTCAGGTCCTTCTCATAAACATCCTTCTTCCAATCCCATGTCTAGAAGAAATGGAGTCACTCATTCTTGCCATAAGCATTTCTTGAGCTGCTGGTATGTGGCAGACACTGTCGGGAGTTGAAAAGAAATACCTTCAGCCCTCAAAGGGTTCATATCCTATAGTGAATGAACTTTAGATTTTGAGAAGTTAAGTCAGTGTAATGTAAAGGAGAGAGGGGACAGAGCAAAACAAGTGCCACCACCAAAAACAACCTACAATGAGAATAATAATATACATATTACTTAGATTATATGCTTGTCACTCTCAACTTTAGTTCTTGTAAAATCATACCTTATCCCAGATTTTAGCTATAGGAGATATTTGAAATAATCAAATTTTTAGTTGAAAGCACTTGGGTAGATGTTATGGATAAAATTGTGTTCCCCAAAATTTATGTGTTGAAGCCTTAACCCCTAGTATAACTATTTTGGGGGACAGAGACTTTGAGGAGGTAGTTAAGGTTAAATCAGGTCATATGGGTGGGTCCTTTCCCAATAGGACAGATGTCCCTATAAGAAGAGGAAGAAACATCAGAAATCTCTTTTTTTTCTGTGCACACAGAGCAAAGGCCATATGAGGACACAGCAAGAAGCCAGCCATCTGCAAACCAGGAGAGTTCTCACTAGAAACTAACCCTGCTGACACCTTTATTTTGATCTTCTAGCTCCTACAACTGTGAGAAAATAAATTTTTGTTCTTTAAATCACCCAATCTGTAGTATTTTGTTATGGCATCCAGAGAAGACCAATACAGCAGTTTTAATTTTTCCTTCAGTGCAGATTCAGAAATACATAAATTTAGAGGAAGTCTTTTTCTCTGCAAAATTTGTTAAGTTTAGAAAGGTATTTGCTAATATCCGAAAGGTCACTTACTCAAACTAAAGATTTAAATAACAGATGGAACTCAAAACCTTTTTCTCTTTCATCAAAAATGCTAACTAATATTTTCCCCTGGCTTCTCCAATCTCTTTAAGAAATTTTCATAACAAATGTATTTGGAAATAAAGATGCAATTTCTGCATCATATATGCATTTTCAGTGGTGTGTAATGCATGTTGATTTGATGCATGAGCACAGATTTATTTACCCACCGCACTGTGGGATCAGGAAGGAACAGGGGAGTGCTAGGTGAATAATGGGATGGTACTCAAATAACATCTGTTCCCCAAAGTCAGGCAGCCCAATCTCGCTGCTGGAATTGAAGGGGGCCACCGTCAGGGTTCATACACACTACCTGATTTTGACCAGCTTCTCTTCGTTTCATTCTCATATGTATTGATACATATTTATACAATACTATGTATTTTCAATCAGTATTTGTTGAATTGAGTTATGTAAATGTGTGCTAGCCGATAGGATAAAATGGTACTGCCAGGCGAGAAGCTCTGCGATCACACTGTAGGCCTTATTTACACACCTCATAAAGAATGCTAAGCTGCGAGGTATCTGTAGAATCACAGCTTTCATTTACTGCTAGGGAAAAATATTTACCAGCAGGAATTTCATTTGTTTTGACGCATTGTGGGAGGTGTTCTCAAAAAGGCATTTGGAGAAAGCGCAATGTCATCTATCATTGCTCTTATTTTGGTCTCCCCAGAATGTGCGTGGAAATGAACAGACTGTCTTTAAGGAGCCCCCTCTCCAGTAAGCTCGTAGCGCTTCCCCATGCTGCATAGAAAATGTTCAGTTCTGTTCTTTCTTTTCTCACTCTCCCTCATTTCTTTCTTTCCATCTCTTTATCTTCTCTCCTCTCCAACTTTTTAGTCTCTTCTTAAAACCTTTTCATTTTCTTTCTGTAAAATGAAAAACTAATTGAGTTGGTCAAGCCCAAGGGCAAATGTGTCGTCATGTCAGTGGGAAACAACCATGTGTTCAAGGATGTTGGAAGAGCCATGTCTTTCTCTTTAGCCTAATACATGGGATGACAGGAAAAAGTAGAGCAGGAGTATATGTAACTCTGTATGTGTAAGTTTCCTGTGAACTTCTTCCGAGGTTCCGTTTCTTTCTGCTGGCCTGGCTGCCTCTAGCCCCGGCTGATTAGAGGAACCCTTCAGAGAATCTGAGTAGCTCAAGCGGAGAACCCTGAGGCAGGGGCCTGAGAGGGGAGGGGAAAAAGATTTAAATAGGGTTTGCTGTATTTCCCTTCAGTGTTTTCTTACTTTTAAATAAAGCCTGACAATAGATTCAAATTGCTTTTCAATTATTTTGGGAGGTCAGGCTGGGGTTAAATGAGCTCATACAGGTGGGCCCTTACCCAATAGGACAGATGCCCTTTCCCCCAATTTAGCTTTTGTGCCTTAAGCTGGGCACAAGGAATGAAATAGCTGGGATAGAGGGCCTCAGTTGATAAAGGAACTCAAGATTTTTTGAAACATCAGTGGCTGGAGGAGGATCACCAGAGTCACTAAAGGTGCCAACAGTCTATTTCTTTTTTTAAAAAAAAACCCTTTTTTAATTATAGTGTACATTCAATATTTTGTGTTAGTTTCTGGTGTATAGCATATCAGTTAGACAATCATATACTTTTCAAAGTGTTCCCCCTGATATTTCCAGTACTCATCTGATACCATACATAGTTATTACAGTATTATTGATTGTATTTCCTACACTGTACTTAACATCCCATGACTATTTTGTAATTTCTCAATCCCTTCTTCATCTTTTTCACCAGTCCCCCAAAACCCCTCCCCTCTGGCAGCCATCAGTCTTTTCTCTGTATCTATGAGTGGTACACATCTATACATTGGAATATTACTTGGCCATAAAAATAATTACAAAATTTTACCATTTATGACAGCATGGATGAACCTGGAGGGTATTATGCTAAGTGAGTTATGTCAGTCAGAGAAAGAGAAATACCACATTATTTCATCTATACATGGAATCTAAAGAACAGTAAAAGCAAACAGTTTATTTCTGCTTCAGGGAAGCTAGTGGCCTCTCCAAGGACCAACTTCTTCTACTTCATCCATAACATCTACCCAAGTGCTTTCAACTAAAAATTTGATTATTTGAAATATCTCCTATAGCTAATAGACCTGCAAAGGGAAAGCACTGTATTTGGCAAGGGGGAGTTGGAGGTGTGTGGTTCAACAACCCGACTGAAAAATGAACAAGACTGTCTTCTTTGTGGGCATAGCTGCACCTCAGAGGTTAAGTTTCTGTTTAAAACAAAACCAAATCCTTTGTCCCTCTTCTTTATGGCCTCAAATGATACGGGGCCTGGAGACTTTTTTTTTTTTTTTTTTTTTTTTTTAAGAGGAAGTGAGACAGTCCCTAAAACATACAGGTAAACCCAAACTCAGAGTTGTTTAGAATTTCCTGGGTGTATGTCACTTTTGGTTATTTCCAAGCTTTCTCAAGGTCAAGTTCTAATGTGAAGGCTTAAGCCAGTGCTATGGAGAAGAAAGGGCAGGCCTTGGGGATGAGGGAAGGTTGCAAGTGAAGGTAGGAAAAGCTGAAGATACCTAAAAGACAGAACAATGGGCTTGAGCCAGATGCTGGTTGGTGGCAAGCAACAGCCAAGGCAGATATGTAGAATCTCTCTGCAATCCCTGGTGTTTCCAGAAGCCTAATTGATAATTGGCCTACGTAGATAATAAGCCTACGTAGATAATTGGGCCATGATGGCCTGGCAAAGTAGGTGGCAGTGGAGCAAAGTATAATCTAACACAACTGAAATTTATTACTCGGAGAATGATTGGTTACTATGTCTCTGGTACTATGCTTTAACCAACTTAGCTCATTCAGTCCTCACAACAATTTGTGAGGTTTCATACCTGTTTTATAGATCAGGAAACTGAAGGTCAGACAGGTTACTTAACTTGTTCAAAGTCACACAGACTGTAAATGTCTCGGAGCTAGG
Organism: Pipistrellus hanaki; assembly: GCF_964339955.1. Lineage (NCBI taxonomy): Eukaryota > Metazoa > Chordata > Mammalia > Chiroptera > Vespertilionidae > Pipistrellus > Pipistrellus hanaki. Next base: position 123,943,144 of record NC_140504.1, on the reverse strand, counting down.
ATCTAACCCCCATTGGTTTGATTCTGGGGCTCGCATTCTTGGCCATAATACCATGACTTCCAGCCCAGCTGGTTTAGGACCACCAGGAAAGTAACTATCACTGGAGCACAAATTATATCTCTTGTCATTTTGCTTTTAATCCTTGCACAGTTCCAAGCACATAGCAGGCACTTAATAAATGGTAGTTGAGTCAGACACTTTACTCAGGGGGTTATATTCTTGTTGGAGGGAAAATACTATCAAGCACGAGAGAGAAAACAATTTAGAACAAAACACCCAATGCCAAAAAACCATGGGAGGGTCATAAGGGAAGAAAACACATAATCATTTAACAGATTGAATTCCATTAGCTCCTTCTCTTCCAGTGAGAAAACCATCAAAAATCAAATTAAGATCAGAAGGTTGCTTGATGAATATAGAACCCAAGGAAAGGAAATTGGATTTCCTAGAGGGTATATTTTCATCACATGGTGACTGCCCTGGTGAAAAATCCTCCTTCAGCAGGAATATGTTTGCCCGGTGGACTGGATGTTTGTGTTGGCAGGCTGTGTTCTGTCCTGGTCAGTGCTGGAAAAACACCTAGTGTCTCACCCTCCAGCTCTTTCTAGACTCCGTGGTAACTCCGAGCTTTCTGTTTGTACTTGTCATTAAGACAGCCCCCTGCTTGGTTTCCACACTCTTCTCACTTTACAATTTCCATGTCTACAGTTGATTTTACATGGATTAGAGTGCCTGCTCTTCAGTACCCTGGGAGATTTGTCTGTCTCCTGATCACATTTTGGGGGTGCCTCCTCTAGTAAATGAATACTTGTTACTCTTAATTTTGGAGCTAGCCTGCTGTGGGCTTGCATCATTTTTTACCTTTTCCTAAAGCTCAGATTAGAGCCTATCTTTCTTTTAAACCATATCTCTCTGAAGAGCTTAGGTGGATTCCTTCCATATGTCTATATTTATTTTAAAAGATATATTATGGCTATATAGGTATAATATAGTTTACTATAATATATTAGAAATATAATCTTGTTTATATATTTAAATAAATTTTTAAATTTTGAGATCATTATAGATTTACATGCAGTAATTAGAAATAATAAAGAAATAATACCTAGTTAATGATAACATTGCAAAACTATAGTACAATATCTCAACCAGGATATTGACATTGAAGTAGTCATGATAAAGAGCATTTCCATCACAAGAATCCCTTTTATAGCCTCGCCTATTTCCCTCCTGCCCTAACCCTTCCTTGCCCTTCCTAATCTGTCCTTAGTTTCTGTAATTATTCCATTTCAAAATTATTATAAAAATAAAATCATACTGTTCCTAATCTTTTGGGGTTGCCTTTTGTCAACAGCATAATTCTCTGGAGAATCATCTATGTTGTTGCCTGTATCAATAGTTTATTATTTTTATTGCTGAGTAGTATTCCATGGTTTGATGTACCACAGTTTGTTTAGCCATTTACCATTGAAGGACACCTAGGTTGTTTTCATTTTTTGACTATCCTATATAATAAAAGGCTAATATGCAAATTGTTCCCTTGACCGGGAATTTGACTGGGAGATTGACCAAGGGATGGGACTGGCCAGCTAACCACCCACAGCCCCTCCCCTGTCTGGCCCAGCCTGCTCAGCTCTGATTAGGGCAGGCTGGCTGGACCCCACTCATGCAGGAATTTGTACACTGGGTCTCTAATTACAAATAAAGCTGCTATACACATTCAAGTACAGGTTTTTGAGTGAATATAGATCTTCATTTCCCTGGGTTAAATGAATAGGGTTCAATACTGGGTCTTATGAGTATGTTTTTTAGTTTTTTAAGAAACTGTAAAACTATTTTCAAGGGTGGCTGTATCATTTCACATTCCCACCAGCAATGAGTGAGTGATCCAATTCCTTAATATTCTCATGAGAAGTCGTGTTGTCACAAAACACAAAACTGCCCTTCACAATTTTGGTTTGATGCACCAAAGCTTCATGTTTCTTTCCTTTAGAACCTTTGTTTGCTCAGCAGTTGGGTAGAAATGCAAGAAATATCTGAGTGTGGCAAGTTTAAGACAAAATTGTGAATGTTAGCAACATCTCTTCCCTGCCTGACACGTACATCTTTGTCTCAGGTTACCAGGCCTATCACTTATTATCTATGTGACCTTGGCAAATTATTTACCTGCTCCAGGGCTCAGTTTGGTGCCCTCATCCTTAGAAAGGGGATGATAATTGGACAGTTACTTGCCTTACAAGGTTGTTAGGAGCAGAGTAAGATCTCAATAATTCCTAGTTGTTGTTATGCCAACATAAAGAAAATGGCTTCCTCGCCGAAACCGGTTTGGCTCAGTGGATAGAGCGTCGGTCTGGGGACTGAAAGGTCCCAGGTTCGATTCCAGTCAAGGGCATGTACATTGGTTGCGGGTACATCCCCAGTGGGGGGTGTGCAAGAGGCAGCTGGTCGATGTTTCTTTCTCATCGACGTTTCTAGCTCTTTATCCCTCTCCCTTCCTCTCTGTGGAAAATTAATAAAATAATTTTTTTTTTTTTTTTTTAAAGAAAGAAAATGGCTTCCTCTAGTTTAGGGGTGTCGAACTCAATCAGAGAAGGGGCCAAAAATCTAAAATCCAGCCTAAATCGCGGGCCGAATGGTTTACTGAACAGTCATAAACTGACAATGTCATAAACTGACAGCGGAGTGCAGTGATGACAGCGCGGTGCGGGCCACATTGCAAGGCCTGGCCGGCCGGATTTGGCCCGCGGGCCTTGTGTTTGACACATGTGCTCTAGTTGGTCCCACTCTAAAAAGGAGAAATGAGAGTCATGGCATTACTTTCTTTAGATGCTTATTGGCCTACAGCAGAATTTACTCAATCTCAGCACTCTTGACATTATGGGATCATTCCTTGTTGAAGGAGGCTGTCCTGTGCATTGTAAAATATTTAACAGTTTTCCCTGCTCTCACAGTTATGATTATCAAAAATGTCTCCAGACATTGCCAAATGTCCCCTAAGGGTGCAAAATCACCCCTGGTTGACAACCACTGGCCTATAGTTATATGAATGCTTACCCCATTCATCCCCTTTTTAAAATTAATACATGCTGTTGGGGGAAGTTTGAAAAATGCTTTTAGTAGAGGTAAAACTATTTTATTTTATTTTTTAAAAATTGATTTCAGGAAGGGAGAGGGAAAGAGAGAGAGAAATATCAATGATGAGAGAGAATCATCTATTGGCTACTTCCTGCACACCTCCTACTGGATATTGAGCCCACAACCTTGGCATGTACCCTGACCAGGAATTGAACCTTCTGGCTCATGGGTCCATGCTCAACCACTGGGCCATACCAGTTGGCAGAGATAAAACTATTGTAAACCACAGCTGACTGATCGGTAAGGAGTGACAGAATTCCTCTCTAGAGTAAGTAGCCTTTTGTTAGGTAGAATACCTAGGGGGAGGAACGTGACCTAGGCAAATAGATGGAAACCCTGGAGAAACAGAAAGTAGTTATACTGTTCTGCATAAGAATGTAGAGGAATTTGTGGGTGTTGTGGAGGAAGAAAGGAAGTGAGCAGAGAGAGGGAGAGGTGGAGTGAGTTGACTGGGTGTGATAGCCAGGAGGTGGTTGAGAAATTCACAAGGGTAGGGATGGCTGGAGAAATTTTAAGTGCTGTAATGAAATGTGCACCCTTCTCTGCCCCCACTTCACCAATTTCCTACACCTTCAGTAAAGTCTGTCATACCCAAACCCATGTGTAAATGTTTTTTTTGTTTTTTTGTTTTTGTTTTAAGAGCAGAGAGAAGAGCTAAGGAAGGCAAGATGTCAGTGGGACTGAAAGTTAAGAAAAAACTGAATGTGGGAGCAGCAGATCTGAGAAGCTAAACCCACAGGGATTCTTGGAGATCTGAGGGAAGATCCCAGACAGTCTTGGTTGGAAGGATCCCAGACTTCCCTCTGGCTTGAATGAGACTTATGGAAATTTCAAAGGATGCAGTGATTTAAGCTGCTATCTTTTAAAGGAAAAAGACCACTTGCTGTGTTTCCTTCCAGTGTTTCTTTCTAAGTATTTTAAAAATGCAGTTATCTTTGTTTTTTTTACCTTTCTGATTTCTTGGCTGAGACCTCCCTGACATCCATCCCTCATAATGATAAGACAAATTAACAGGAGAAAAACAAATGGAAGTTTAATACAGGTATACATCATGTATACATGGGAGATATCCAGAAAAACCGAGCAACTCCCCCAAATGGCCAGGCCACCACCTTAAAGTATCATTTCCAGCTAAAGACAAAAGGGGATGTTGGGGGTTTGAGAGACCAGTAATGGGAGCTACCAAGCACAGGAAATAGGGTAAGGTTATTATACAGATTTAATTCTTCCCCATTGACAAGAGTTTCTAGAGATTTAGTCATCATTCTTTTCCTGGTACTGAGAGGAAACCACCCTTACAGATGGAGATTTCCCAATAAATATGTAAATGTCTCCTACAAAAGAGTAACTTCTACTTGGTTTTCAGAACTTCTCTTGTCTGCTGGTGTGTGTGTGTGTGTGTGTGTGTGTGTGTGTGTGTGTGTTTATGTGTGTTTTAAATAATTAGCTCAAAATAATTCTTATGCCAAAGAAGTATATTTTGGGGTGTCATACTGATACAGGGTTTTTGGACAGGAACGCGGTGTTCCCCTGGGCAGGATCATTCCCAGGCTCTTTATCCTTTGGAGTTGAAAAATGAATCCACGGATGAAAGATGGTACAGCAAAGGTGGAAATTTATTGAAGAACAAGGACAGACTCCCACGAGGGGAGGGAGAAAGAGAGTCCCACGGAGTTCCTCCTTCAAAGGTTTATAAAGGCTGCAAGTCCCTGTGTCCTGATATCCCTTCTGATTGGTCACTATTCCCTTCTGATTTGGTCACTGTAGCAAACTCCTGAGCTCAAAGGTCAAACCTCGCATGGGAGGTGTGCAGCCCTCCTTTTTTATTTTGTGAATATAAACCTTTGGCTACTCTCAGTTCCCTTGTCTCATGGAAATGTTACCGCTGCCTTTCCCAACTTCCTTGTCTTATGGAAATGTAACTTCTGCTGACTCCCCGCTTCCTTGTTTTATGGAAATATAACCTTTGTAGCTCTGTTGTCCTGTGTTTCTTCCATGGACCCCCTTAATTAAAAAAATTCCCCAAAGCTGCCCTTTTCACCCTTAAAAATTCCTATTTCAATATTGTGCTATCATTAAAAGATATAACAATATTGTTTCAACCTTCTCTACCATCCTGTAACTCACGCATGTCAGTACAAATATCATTAGCCAGTGGAAAATACAGTCCTCTTAAGATAAAAATGGAAAGCTAATAAGACTGGAGGTAGCCGAAATTGGTTTGGCTCAGTGGATAGAGCGTCGGCTTGGGGACTGAAAGGTCCTGGGTTCCATTCCGGTCAAGGGCATGTACCTTGGTTGCGGGCACATCCCCAGTAAGGGGTGTGCAAGAGGCAGCTGATCGATGATTCTCTCTCATCGATGTTTCTAACTCTATCTCTCTCTCTCTCTTCCTCTCTGTATAAAATCAATAAAATATATTAAAAAAAAAAAAAAAAAAAAAAAAAAAGACTGGAGGTAGTGAAGAGCCCAGGTAAAAGTGTGAGAGAGAAAGGGAGGCATGTGGCCATCTTCGTCAGCGCTCATCATTCCTCAGTCCCCTCCCACTCTCTCCTCATCGACACAGCTCTGCCCCTAGCTTGCTGTGTCCATTCTTCAAAGGTATGTGTAAGGGTTTGGTTAGCTGAGGAAGCTTGAAGACTGCTATAGGCTAAAATTTGTACCCTCTGACCTACAACCCAAATTCTTATGTTGAAGCCTGTAGGAAAGAAAAAAATTAAAAATAAATTTATTGACTTTTAGAGAGAGAGAGAGGAAGGAAGAGGGAGGGCATCGTTCAATGTTCGGTTGCCTACCAGGGACATGTGCCCTGACTGGGAATTGAACCAGCAACCTTTTGTTGCATGGGATAACACCCAACCAACTGAGCCACAATGGCCAGGGTGAGAAAATTTTTAAAATCTATCTTATGTTTTGAAACAAAAAGGAAGCCTGTGAATTAAACTGACAAAAGGCAGATTAACGGGGGGGGGGGAAAGGTTTATTAATATGTGTATGGGAGCTGAGAAAAGAAGTATCTGGTTGCTTAAAGGGTTACAGTTACCAGCTTATATACCAAATTTAGTAGGGGCAAGGGAGAGGTGAGAAGAGGCTTTTATGGAAGAACAAATAGGTTTCTGTAGGAAAGACAAATGGGTTTTTAGAAGAACAAACAAGAGATAAGAAAGTTTGTGATAATGTTTGTCTCTACAGGTATGAGTGGTCTTTCTGTCTCCTTAAGGGCCATTAAACTTTCATGGAGAAGGGATTTGAGGTAGGTTTTATTTCTACTTTTCCTTCTGGGAGTAAATTCAACCTAAAAAGAGAATTTATGGCAGCCTTTTCTCCCAGAACTTGCTGCTTTTCATCAGATAGGGAAACTCTGAGAATGTTTCTTTCTTTATCTGCTGATTGCCTTTAGCTCAAAATAATCCTAATGCCCAAGCAGCATGTCTTAGGGTGGCATATTTAATCTCCTTTAAGCTCTAACCCTCAATGTGGCTTTATTTGAAGATAGGGCCCATAAGGAGGTAATTAAAGTTAAACGAGATCACAAGGGTGGGGCCCTAATTCGATAAAATTATTGTCGTTATCAAAGGAGGAAGAGACACCAGAGGGCACCCCCAATGAGCTCACAATAAAGAGGTTTTATGATCTTGTACTTCTAGTCTCCAAACTGTAAGAAAATAAATTTCTGTTGTTTAAACCACCTGCTCTGTGGTATTTTGCTATGGCAGCCCAAATAGGCTAGGACTAAGACTAAAATAATTTCCAAGAACTTGTTAAAAAGAAACTACAGACAGCAAGTGAAGCCATTCCTGCTAAGCCTTACATCACCAAACCAAACTTAATACCTCACCTAACTTCAGCTTCAGTCTCCCGAAGAAATATAAACTTAACTGGTCAGTCTAGAACTACCTGGTCAGCATCACTGCGAGGCCCCCTTTGTCCCCTAAAGGTAGGTGGCCTTGCCTGAAACAATTTATTCTTTTCCTCCTTTGCCCATAAAAGCCTTCCATTTTGTACAGCTTCTCAAAGCTTCTTTCCATCTGCTTGATGGGATGCTGCCCCATTCATGAATTGTCAAATAAAGTCAATTAGGTCTTCAAATGTACTCAGTTTAATTTTTATTTAATTTTAATTATTATTATTATTAATTATTATTATTATTATTATTATTATTTTTACTCCCACCGTTTACCCACGCTTCATTGAATTTTTTTCACTTTGACATTCAGAGCACTGGACAGAAATCATATTGTGTCAACACCCGCCGAGGGCCTTCACCATAATTTTGTTTTTTTTAACAAGCCAAAAAAAAACAAAAACAAATCAAATTTTAAAAATGGTACAATTGTTGGTTGGGTGTGGGATATATTAGGGTCAGTCCTGAATGGACATTTCACAAAATAAGATGATAGGGAAAGTGGGCACTTTATAAACTTCTAAGGCCAACCCTCGTAAGGTATCTGAGTTTTTGTCAGAAAAAGATCTAAGAGAAATTTGCAAATCATATATGTGTTTCTAAGAGATCAAAGTTGCATTCCTTGAAGTCCTATACTCTGCTGGACTTCCTTTTTCCCAGAAATGTCGCAGCCTGGTTCAAGGTAGTGTTACCTGCTGATGAGTCAAAACTTTGGACTCCAGCCTCAAAGCCTTCGGTTTGTTCTTTTCACTGGGCCCTGATGGAAGAGAGAGCTGTCAGAGGACCCTAATTAGATGCATGCTATCATCTGGAAATGATTAAAGTCCTAAGGACAGATAGAAGCCATGTTGATAGCATTGATTGGTTCCTTATTTCTGAGTTGGGCCTGCTTCATTGTTTAAGATTCCACTCTAATTTGTTGGGATTTTCAATTCAGCATTGTAAAAAGCAAACTGATTTTGCTGGATGAGAACAGAACCTTTTAAACTGGGCTTTGAAGTTTGCAGCTTTGTAATGTGTCAGCCATCTGAAAGCCTCTGCTCTCTTGCCAGCTCCAACCAACCCACAACCATGATTAGCATATCAAAGAGCGGGGGTGGTGTCCTGAAGGGGGCTGCAGTGGTGGGGTAGCTCAGGCCCAGGTTTAGGATGTAAGGAGATAAAGGGCTCTCTATCATGTGCCCTGCTGCCAGGGTGGTTACCCATTTCACCTATAATTCCATTTCCTCTCCTCTTCTGGCTGTGCATTTTTTACAATTAAAAACACATAATACACACACACACACACACACACACAAACAACAACAACAACAACAACAACAACAACAGCAACTCTCCCTCTGAAAGACAACAACAACAACTCTCCCTCTGAAAGACAACAACAACAACTCTCCCTCTGAAAGATAAAAAAGAATTAGAGATGAAAAAAAGCAAAACAAAGGGAAGGTAGGCATTTTAAAGGGGCTAAAATCATATTTGTCTTTCAACTTTTTCTAAAATCCAAACACCTCCTACAGATAAATACACTAAGTGTTCAATAGTTATTTTAGTATCTTCATTTTGACTAATTGCTGGTTTAAGAAAGAACCTCCAGAAAGGTTGAGGGAAGCAATTCAGAGTAAATTTTACCATTGCCTGTAGAGAGCCGCCTGAGAAGGCACATGGACATTCTTTAATTCTTATCAGCTGAGCCCGAGGGCACTGGCAGAGTCCTGTTAACCTGTTAACCGAGCGGGACCTATAAATACATCAAACGTAAACAATATCGGGAACGGGTAGGACATATGAATACGTCCTTGAAATATATGTTGCGCCCCGAGAGGGACGGTATATATTTTTTGTAATCTTTTCTTTTTTAAAAAAATATTTTATTGATTTTTTACAGAGAGGAAGGAAAGGGGAGGGATAGAGAGTTAGAAATATCGATGAGATGAGAGAGAAACATTGATCAGCTGCCTCTTGCACACCCCCCACTGGGGATGTGCCGGCAACCAAGGTACATGCCCTTGACCGGAATCGAACCCGGGACCTTTAGGTCCAAAGGCCGACGCTCTATCCACTGAGCCAAACCAGTTTCGGCTATTTTTTGTAATCTTTATCGTTGTTTGTAAAATTTATAATTTTTTAATTTGACATATCCATATTTTTTTTGTCGGTATTCTTTTCTATTTTTTTTTTTTTGTAATTTTGTATTTTCCTTTGTGCTTTATATATATAAATAAATGAAAAAAAATATATATCATTTATTTTCATTAAGTATAAATTAAAAAACATACCGTATTTTCCGGCGTATAAGACAAATTTTGAAACAAAAAAAAGTCAACCGAAAATCGGGGCCGTCTTATACGCCGAGTATATCCAGAAAAACTGGTGTTGCCTCAGAAGTGGGGGGTAGTCTTATACAGTGAATATAGGCCTAAGCCTATGTTTTAACTGTAAAAAATTAGGGGGTCGTCTTAATACGCCGGAAAATACGGTAATATGAAATTATGTCCTCCGGGAGTGACATACTGACATGTCCTAGTGAAAGAGCACGTGCCCGTTACAGGTTGCGTCATTAAAAAGGGAACTCCCAGGTTAACAGGTTTTAAGAGTACTGATTTATTTTCTTTATCCATGTGCTTGGAATGAGGAACAAATAGGACCTTGACTTACCCATGTCTTGATATGCTAAATCTTGTACCAAAAAATGAGGAACTTACCCAGGTCTTGATGAATAGGATCTGGGCACACCCGAAACTTCTTTTGACCTTAAATTTCATCTTTGGAAATCAATAAATGTGCTGTGTTGTCTGTTTTGGGTGTGACTGCCTCTACATCAGACAGGTGGCACCCTTCTAGCGTCCAGCTTGATGAATCTATTTCTGTCTCCATGTCTCTTCTTTCTTTCTTTCTTTCTCTAATTTCTTAATCCTCAGCTCCTCCACTCAGGAACCTAGAGAAAATGCCCACCGCAATTGCCACTAGTTGCTGATCTGAAATAGCAACCTTCACTAGCCAAACTGAGTGGTAGATGGTCTGGTTACTCTTGTTCTAACAAAAACTCTGGCACTGCCTAAGATATTGTCTAGAGAGATAATTGCCCCTGTGGCTTCGTCAGCAGCAGTAATAAGCCTTTGGTACTCCCAAACAGACATGTAGACATGGGTGATCTTGCATGAAGATAGGGAGAGAAGAGAGAAAATGCATGGAAACCAAGGTCTCTCAAGATAGCAGGTCATGGAAATAAACAAAAGACTATAAAATGATAAGGATAAAAGAGAAATCACTACAATGAACTGATTTTGGAGAAAAAAATATTTGGATGCTTTTCATATAAAAATATGTGCAAATGGAAGAAGTGGGTAAAGGTGTTAAAAAAGGTACAGAAAGTCCTAGGGCTATAATGTACTACATGATGACTATAGTTAACAGAATGTTATTGTATATTTGAAAGTTGCTAAGAGAGATCTTAAAAGTTCGCCTCCAAAAGGATATATATTCCCCTATGTTCATTTTAGCATTATTTACAATAGTTGAGATATGGAAGCAACCTAAGTGTCCATGGACAGATGGTTGGTTAAAGTTGTGAGATGATACGCACAGACACACACACACACATGCACATGCACACATACACAGGAATTTTTAGCCATACAAAAAAATGAAATCTTGCCATTTGAAACAACATAAATTGACTTAGAAGATATTATGGTAAGCAAAATAATTCAGACAGAGAAAGAGAAATACCATAGGATTTCACTTACTATATGTGAAATCTAAAAACCCCAAAATAAATGAACAAGTAAAACAGAAACAGTCTCATAGACACAGAGAACAAATAATGGTTCCCAGAAAAGATGGGAGATGGGGGTTGTGTGCCATAGGCAAAGGGGTTAAGAGATATAATAAATCTGCAATTATTAAAAAAATCATTGGATGTATTGCATAGCATAGGAATATAGTCAGTAATATTGTAATAACTTTGTATGATGACAGTTACTTATAAATTGATTTTTTTGTTTCTTTCTCTGTCCCTATAATGCAAGTGTTAGTATGCTTAATGTTTTCTAAGAGTCAAAATTCCTTTTTTTGTTTTTTTTTGTTTCAATTAGATGATTTCTACTACCTTGTTTTTCAGATTGCTGATTCATTCTTCTGCATTACCTAATCTGATGTTGATTCCTTCTGTGCATTTTTAAATTTTAGTTACTGTATTCTTCAGTTCTGATTAATTCTTTTTTTTAGTGTTTTCTATCCTTTGTTGAAATTCTCACTGAGTACATTCATTCTTCTGAATTCATTGAGCATCTTTATAACAATTACCTCAAACTCTTTATTTGGTAGATTGTTTATGTCTGTTTCATTTTGTTCTGTTTCTGGGATTTTATCCTGTTTTGTTTTGTTTGTTTTTTTTTCATTTAGAAATATTCCTTTGCTTCCTCCTTTTGTCTACCTCTCTGGGTTTGTTTCTATATATAAGGTAGATAAGCTATGTCTTTAAGTTTTCAATGAATGGCCTCATGTAGAAGGTATCCTATAGGGCCTAGTAGTATAATTCTCCTCGGTCACTAAAGCCAGGTGCTCCAGGGCTGTCTCCTGTGTGGGTTGTGTGTACCCTCCTGTTGTAGTTGGCCCATATTGCTCTGGACACAATAATGGGCAGGGATAGCCCCAGCCCAACTGGCTTCAAAGCCCATCCACGACTGCTGCAGATGTTCTGGTGTGTGGGGCTGGCCTCTGAAGTGAAACCACTTTGGACAGCTCTGGAGTGCTGAGACTGCCTGTTGGATATGTCAGAGCCCTGGCGGGGGGGGGGGGGAGGGGGAGGGGAGTGTGTTCTATTGGGGGTCGACAGATTAGGCAGGGTTGGACCTCAGGGAAAGGCTGGGGTGGGGCCAAAAGTATTAACCAGGTTAATGGAGAATGTCTGATGTATAGCCTGCCTGCCTGGGTGGAAGGAGAGCAAAATAAAGGAAACAAAGAAATAATAGCACCCTTTAGCACTTCTGGGTCTAGAGAAATTTTTCACTGATAACTGCCTCTCTGGCACTCACCCTAAAATTAGTCAAAATAATTTCCTCACATATGACCAGGTGCTTTTCAAACTGCTGGCTCTGCACTGGAACTCAGAGTGAGTGAGTTTGTGCACAAGCCCTTTAAGAGCAGGTCTCATTTTTCTATAGCTCATCTCTCTTGTATGTCAGCTGATTTTCAAGGCCAGATGTATGGGTGTTCCTCTTCTCAGAGAAGGTCTCCCAAGCTGGGGAGCCTGATGTGGCACTAAGACCCCTTGTGTCTCACAGGGACCTGTTTGGTTGTGATATCCCTCCTACTTGTGAATCATCATACTGGGGTTGGGGGTCCTGACTAAACTGGTCTCTGACCCTCTTATCCATCTTGATGTGATTTTCCTTTATATCCTTAGTTACATAAAATCTGTTCAGCTAGTCTTCATGTCATTCTCAGCAATAGTTGTTCTACCCTGTTTCCCCGAAAATAAGACAGTGTCTTATATTAGTTTTTTTTTTTTTAAATAAATTTTTATTGTTCATATTATTACAAGTGTTCCTTTCCCCCCCTTCCCACCCCACCCTCTGCCCTTTTCCCACTCCCCATTGTCCTCATCCATAGGTGCACAGTTTATGTTCAGTCTCTTCCCACATCCCCCTCTCCCCTTTTCCCCAAGAATCATTAGTTCACTCCCCTTCCATACCTCTGATTCTATTATGTTCAACAGTTAATATTGTTCATCAGATTTTTTTTTTTTAATTTCCTTGGTTTTTAGATTCACTTGTTGATAGTTACGTATTTGTTGTTCATAATTTTTATCTTTATTTACTTTCTCTTCTGAAAGAACCCCCTTCAGCAATTCATATAATTCTGGTTTGGTGATGATGAACTCCTTTAGCTTTTTTTTTATTAGTGAAGCTCTTTATCTGACCTTCGATTCTGAGTGATAGCTTTGCTGGGTAGAGTATTTTTGGCTGTAGGTTCTTGCTATTCATCACCTTGAATATTTCTTGCCATTCCCGTCTGGCCTGCATGGTTTCTGTTGAGAAATCAGCTGACAATCGTATAGGTGCTCCTTTATAGGTAACCACCTGCTTAGCTCTTGCTGCTTTTAATATTCTCTCTTTGTCCTTTGCTCTTGGAATCTTAATTATGATTTGTCTTGGTGTGGTCCTCTTTGGATTCCTCTTATTTGGAGTTCTGTGTGCTTCCTGGACTTGTAAGTCCAATTCTTTCCCCAGGTGGGGGAAGTTTTCTGTCACTATTTCTTTCAGTATGTTTTCGATATCTTGCTCTCTCTCATTTTCTGGGACCCCCATGATTCTGATGTTGGATCGTTTGAAGTTGTCCCAAAGGTTTCTTACATTATCTTCAATTTTCTGGATTCTCTTGCCTTCTAGCTTTTGCAGAGGAGTGTCTTCTGGCTCTTTATGTTCCAAATCTTTGACTTGATTCTTGCGATCTTCTATTCTGTTTTTAGGACTCTGTATAATATTTTTTATTTCAGACAATGTATTCTTTATTTCTTGTTGATCCCTTATCATTTCTTGTTGAGTCCTTTTCATATCCTCATAGGTCTCATTTATTTTATCGGCCTTTTCTAGGAGATTCTTGAAAAACCTTATAAGTGTGGTTTTGAACTCTATATCCAGTCGCTTTTTGTCCTCCATTTCTTTCGTTTGTGATCTATTTGGTTTAGGCATTTTCGCAGGCAGCTTTCCTGATGGGGTGGGGTTTAAGGGTGGAGCCTACAGCCTTGGCTTCCATCAGCCCTGCCCTATGCGACTCCTGAGACTCAGGGTCCTTCAGTACTTGTTGCAAGCACCTCTGAGAGAAAGGTGCCCTCGATTTTCGCCTGCTACCAAACAGTGTAGGCTCTCCCGCAATGGGCCCGAAACTGGGGTTCCGTTCAGTTGGAAGTGGAGTTGGAGGTGGCGTTCAGAGCAGTCTGGAGCCCCTGTCTCCTTCCCGCCAGGGCAGTCCTACAGCACAGCCGGCCGGCCCTTCTCTGCGCGCAGTGTGCGCGCCTCTGGGACCTCCTTTCGCCGCTTCCCCAGGTTCTGCCTTACAACCCAGCTCCCTCTGGATGAGCCTGGGTCCCGGGATCTGGAGAACGGGGGTTCACAGCAGTTGGGGGCCCAGCATAGTCGGAGTGTTTATCTCCTTCCTGCTAGGGAACGCCAGCCAGGCACTCGGCCTCCCTCCTCTCCGGCTCTGTCCTCTCCGCGCGTGCCGCGTGAATCCGTACCTTAGGCTTTTATAGCTCCTCCGCGCTTCCTTCTGGTTTTCTCCTTGCTTCTCGTAGAATTTCCAGTCAGTCGACTTTCCTGTAGTTCTGGGTAATGTCCATTTTATATTTTATTTTTTTTTATTTTTTTTTATTTATTTTTTTTTTATCTGAGAATCTATGCTTTTATTTTATTTTATTTTTTTATTTTTTTTAAATCAATCTTTATTGTTCATATTATTACAAAGGTTCCTCATTTCTTCCCCCCTCCACCAGGTTCCCACCCCACCCTCTATCCCCTCCCCATCCCCCATTGCCCTCATCCATAGGTGCACAGTTTATGTTCAGTCTCTTCCTCCCTCCCTTTCCCCGATAGTAAATCCCTTTTCAGATAGTAAATCTGTTACTTAGCATTTTCTCATATCAATAATACCTCCACATGCCCAATGATACACTTCACACAAAAGACATTTTCAAATAGGTCAACCAGCCTCATCCAGGCCCCACCCAAGGCACTCACAGATCAACACCCCAGCGCTATACTAACTCAACACATCCAGATCTAAGCCTTCATCACTTGATTCAGCAGACCCTCAAGTTCCCACAAAAGTTTCCAGCCACGTCTGAGAGGCAGCCGTGGACAGGTACAGGCAAGGAGCGAGCTGTTTCGGGCCTGGCTGCTCCTGACCTGGCCTCTGTTGCTCTGGTTCGTTCCACAACCAGCTGCTCCGGGTCTGGTCACTGCCGCACCCGACCTAGTTGCTCTGGACTTGGCTGTTGCTGCTACAGGCCTGGCCGCACCTGACCCGGCTGCTCTGGGCCCGGTTGCTCCGGTCCCGGTTGCTCCGGTCCCGGCCGCTCCGGGCCTGGCCGCTCCCAGCCTGGCAGCCGCTGCTCCGGGCCTGGCCACACCAGACCCGGCTGCTCCGGGCCTGGCCGCTCCCAGCCTGGCAGCTGCTGCTCCGGGCCTGGCCGCTCCCAGCCTGGCCGCCGCTGCTCCGGGCCTGGCCGCACCAGACCCGGCTGCTCCGGGCCTGGCTGCTCCCAGCCTGGCAGCCGCTGCTCCGGGCCTGGCCGCACCAGACCCGGCTGCTCCGGGCCTGGCCGCTCCCAGCCTGGCAGCCGCTTCTCCAGGCCTGGCCACTCCCAGCCTGGCAGCCACTGCTCCGGGCCTGGCCGCACCAGACCCGGCTGCTCCGGGCCTGGCTGCTCCCAGCCTGGCAGCTGCTGCTCCGGGCCTGGCCGCTCCCAGCCTGGCAGCCGCTGCTCCGGGCCTGGCTGCTCCCAGCCTGGCAGCCGCTGCTCCTGGCCTGGCCGCACCAGACCCGGCTGCTCTGGGCCTGGCCGCTCCCAGCCTGGCAGCCGCTGCTCCGGGCCTGGCCGCTCCCAGCCTGGCAGCCGCTGCTCCGGGCCTGGCCGCACCAGACCCGGCTGCTCTGGGCCTGGCCGCTCCCAGCCTGGCAGTCGCTGCTCCGGGCCTGGCCGCACCAGACCCGGCTGCTCCGGGCCTGGCCGCTCCCAGCCTGGCAGCTGTTGCTCTGGGCCTGGCCGCTCCCAGCCTGGCAGCCGCTGCTCCGGGCCTGGCCACACCAGACCCGGCTGCTCCGGGCCTGGCTGCTCCCAGCCTGGCAGCTGCTGCTCCGGGCCTGGCCGCTCCTAGCCTGGCAGCCGCTGCTCCGGGCCTGGCCACACCAGACCCGGCTGCTCCGGGCCTGGCTGCTCCCAGCCTGGCAGCTGCTGCTCCGGGCCTGGCCGCTCCTAGCCTGGCAGCCGCTGCTCCGGGCCTGGCCGCACCTGACCCGGCTGCTCCGAGCCTGGCCGCTCCCAGCCTGGATGCTCCGTGCTTGGCTACTGCTGTTCTTGGCCTGGCTGCTCCCAACCCGGCTGCTCTGGGCCCGGCTTCTCCGGGCCCGGCCACTCCGTGTCTGGGTGTTCCTGGACTGGCCACCCTGGGCTTGGCCGCCTCTGCCTCAGGCCTGGCTGCCACTGCCCCAGGTCTGGCTGCTCCAGTGCTGGCCGTTGATGCTCTTGTTCTGGCTGCTGCTGCTCTGGGGCCTGGCCACTGCTGCTCCGGGCCCAGCTGCCACTGCCTTGTGCCTGGCCACTCTAGGCCTGGTCGCCGCTGTTCCAACATTCTGTCCCTTTTTTCTCTTTTTTTTTTTTCTTTTTAAAAAAAAACAAAAACAAAAACGCATTTATGTTGCAATGTTGGCTGGTGCGTTGAGTTCTGACTTAGTCTTTGATTTTTCAAGATCTTTTTTGTATTCTTTCTTAAGTAATTTTACTATCATTTGCTCTCACTTGATTTCTTCACATTGAGAACTTCTTTGGTTTCTTCCTCCTTGTCCTGGGAGCTCAGCAGGTTGGCCTGTGGCACCCCTTTGTTCTCCGCGAGCTCCCGCGCTGCTCCAGCCTGTTGCCGGGGTCGGCGCCGCCCAGGAAGCAGCCCCTGTCCTTGGCTCCGTGGCCCGAGCTCAGCAGTCGAAGGCTCAGGGGCACCCCCCCCCTGGGGGCCCCGTGGCCCGGCTCCTTGCTGGCGCCCGGCTGGCCGGTGTCCGGCAAGGGCTCCTGCTCCACGTCGCGTTCCTCCAGTCTGGAGCTTTCTTTCTCCCTCCCACTAGGGGAGTCCAGGATCAGAGTCAACAGACGGTCCTCTGCGCACAGTGTGCGCGACTCCGGGGGCTCGGCCTTTCGCCGTGCTCCCAGGACTCCACCTCACAGCTCCGTCTCCCCCTGCCCGAGCCTGGGTCCCCAGGGACTGGCCCAGACCTGGAGTTCGGGGCGGTCTGGACTGAGGCTCAGAGCCGCCGCCGGAGGCTTTGTTTCTTCCGGCTAGGGTAATCCAGCATCAGAGTCAACATTCAGTTCTATGTGCGCCATGTGCGCGCGACTCCGGGGGCCCCGCCTTTCGCCGTCCCCCGGGATTGTCTCCCCCTGCCGGAGCCTGGGTCCCCAGGGTCTGGCCCATAACTTGGGGCTCAGCGCTGCCGGTTCGGGGGTTCAGCCCAGGCTGGGGGTTCTATTTCCTTCCTGCTAGGGAACGCCGGGCAGCACCCAGCCCTCTCCTCCTCTCCGGCTGCGACCTCTCCGCGCGCGCGTGCGTGCGAGCGCGCCCCATTTTATATTTTAGTTGTCTTTTATTGAAATTGTTGAGTGCAGCTGCGGCTAGGTGCCTACCCGAGCAGCCATCTTGGATTCTCTCTATATTAGTTTTTGCTCCTAAAGATGCGCTAGGTCTTATTTTCAGGGGATGTCTTATTTTTCCATGAAGAAGAATACGGTACACATTTATTGTTAAATGAAAATAAAGGGAATTTATTACCTGTATACGGTACGGTAGTATGGTAGTTGTCAACACAAACCAGACAAACTGTGAATCCTACAGTATCAAAAATTTACTCATTTATTCAATGACAATCATGTCATCATCTTCTGGAACATCATCATAACAATCCAATTCCTGAATTTCCTGGTGAATTTCTTGTGACTCCATTTCTTTCAGAACCAGTGGACCAAATCTCTCATGTTTAGCCTCAGGAGGGCCTTATTTTCAGGGGGATGCCTTATATTTCACTCAGAATAAATCTGTAAGTAGGTCTTATTTTCGGAGGATGTCTTATTTTTGGGGAAACATGGTTTATGTTGTAGTTTTGTTGTCCATGGCAGAATATGAGTTTAGGGTCTTCTTACTCTGCCATCTTGACCCTCACCCACCAGGATTACCTTTCTTTTTTGCAGAATGATATCCTATTATATTGATACTAGAGGCCTGGTGCACAAAAATTCGTACATGGGGTGTGTGTTGGGGGGTGTCCCTCAGCCCAGCCTGCAACCTCTCCAATCTGGGACCTCTTGAGGAAGAGCTCTCACCAGAATTGTTTGGCATCTTGATCCTGGATTTATAGCCTATAGAACTGTGAGAAATAACTTGCTATTGTTTTTTTTCATTTGTTTCACTTAAAGATATTTTTCTATTAATTTTTAGAGAGAGTGTAAGGGAAGGGGAGAGATCGAGATAGAGAGAAACATTGATGTGAGAGAGACACATTGATGGGTTGCCTTCCACACAAGCCCTGACTGGTCCCGGGGATCTATCCTGCAATTGACATATGTGCCTTTGATCGGGTTCTCAAACTTGGCACCCTTTTCCACAGACTGATACTCTATCCACTGAGTCATCAGGCAGGAGTACTTGCTATTGTTTAAACCACACAATCTGTGGTATTTATTATGGTAGCTAAAGCTGAATAAAATAGATTCCCTTCCTTTATCACCTACTAGTGCTCCCCTTTAGCGAACACAACCAAAATACAGGAGAGCCATTTGATATAGTCCTTATTGATCAGCCTTTTGTGGAGAAAGATGGTTCTCAACCTTTTTAATGTCACGATCCTTTAATACAGTTCCTCATGTTGTGGTGACCCCCAACCATAAAATTATTTTCGTTGCTACTTCATAACTGTAATTTTGTTACTTTAATGAATCGTAATGTAAATATCTGTGTTTTCCATGGTCTTAGGTGATGATACTAGCAGTTCTCAATGGCTGCTGTAGAGCCTAAGACCATCAAAAAACACAGATATTTACATTACGATTCATTAACAGTAGCAAAATTACAGTTATGAAGTAGCAACAAAAATAATTTTATGGTTGGGATCATCACATCATGAGGAACTGTATTAAAGGGTCAGAGCATTAAAAAGGTTGAGGATCACTGAGCTGTGGTCGGCAAACTGTGGCTCATGAGCCACATGTGGCTTTTTGGCCCCTTGAATGTGGCTCTTCCACAAAATACCACAGCCTGGGTGAGTCTATTTTGAAGAAGTGGCATTAGAAGAAATTTAAATTTAAAAAACTTGGCTCTCAAAAGAAATTTCAATTGTTGTACCATTGATATTTGGCTCTGTTAACTAATGAGTTTGCAGACCACTGATCTAGAGGAACAAAAGGTATATATCCAGCAAAAAGGTTGAGAAGTGCAATTCAAATCTCCTAGGGAAAAATAGAAAAATCTAGATGTGTTTCCTTCCATAACTCACCAGGCGCTGAATTAGTTTCTGAGGTATTTGTCCCATGGTTACTTTGTTTTCATATGAGCAAGCCCATGAGTTTTGGTCTTTCTGTTCCTAGCTCTGATTTGATCATGATCTCTTTCAGAGATTTCATGATGAGGCTGACTCTTGTGATTAGGTGGTAGCCTAAATCCTTTCTGGGAAGTCAGAAATGCCCATATTGCAATCTGACCTCTTTTCCTGTGCAGTTACAGGCCTTCATTTTATTGAAACTATTTTGGCTTTATTCTAATTAGTGCAATGAAATGTGGTGGATGCTGTAGAATTTCATTTTGGTTGAGCATTGAAACCACACACAAGTCTTTGGTTGCTCTTGGTTTTTATCTAAAGTCATGGGAGAATGCAGTTTCAAGTGGAAAAACTATACTTCTCTGCAACTCTATTGTGAATAAACTATAGCTCTTACATGCAAGCCCAGCATTTACTTACAGGTGCAGAATATCTTCAATATGTCACTGCTGGCCTATGTCTTCCTTTCCCAGCAGTGACAATTCAGGAAATTGAGGCTGCTACTGTTGTGAAGAAGACTTCATGCATAGAGACCTGTACTAGTGAGTCTTTGGAGGGGCACACAGGGTCTGAGCACATCACTGGCATCCTGAGAAGTCTTTTCTGAAGCCTGGTGTGGGAGGGGAGTTAACTTTCACCATTAAATATTGGTCTTCACATCAATTTTATTGACTTATGTAGCAGATAAATCATGTGCTTAATTACTCAGTAATCTTAGAACATGGGATTATTAGAGTGTTCATCTTATTTTACCTCCTGTCATTTCTGTGCTTTTATAGCATTGTGTTGGGGCTAAATGAAAGTGAGTGGACAAATGTGTCTATTCTTCTTACTCAGTAAACTTAAAGTATAAGTGGGCACTAAGAGGTAGGTATTTCTGATGTCAGATTTTCTGGGCTTGAGTCCTGTCTCTCCACTTGCCTAGTTCTTGGGCCTTAGACAAGCTGCCCTGAAAGCCTCAACTCTCTTGAATGAAGAAAAGTATATATAATGAGTTAAGTTTAGGTTTAAAGTATAAACCAAAACATCCCAGATTCTAGTGGCTTAGTCCTTATACATTTATTTTTTTCTTGTATAGAGTAAATCTGGTGTTGGACAGGTATGGGCTGGAATGGCAGCTCCATGTTTTACCAGAGACCAGGTTTCTTTTTTCTTCATCCTTTGCCATCTTTAGTTTGTGGTTTCCATTCACAAATTACAATATGGCAGTTGGTACTCCAGTCATCTCATCTAAATTCCAGGCAGCAGGAGAAAAAGGAAAGGACAAAGAGGCACATGGATTCAATCTGGCCCCCTTCTTTTGAAAGCTTCACTGAACAATTCCTGTTTATCATCTCATTGGCCACTGCTACTTGCAAGTAATTTGGTAAATTAGTTCTTTGGTTGGGCAAATTAATGTTTCACATAAAATAGAGGCTCTTGACCAGATGATGTGGCTCTGTGGTTGAGCATCAATCTAGGAACCAGGAGGTCAGGGTTTGATTCCCAGTTGGGACACATGCTCGGTTGTGGGTTTGTTACCTAGTAGGGGGCGTGCAAGAGGCAGCCGATCCATGATTCCCTCTCATCATTGGTGTTTCTCTTTCTTTCCCTCTCCTTTTCTCTTTCTCTAAATTCAATAAAACATATTAAAAAAATAAAATAGAAGATTTTGTAAGAAAGAACGAGAGGATGGATGTTACAAGGCAATTTTCAGATTCTGCCATAGGAAATGGAGACAGACATACCTCCTTGAAGTTGAGATGATAAATCCACACACTAGTAAAAATATTTAGCAAAATGGCTAGTACTTGGGAGGCATTCATTTCACACACTATGTAATAATTATCTAACTAGAGGCCTGGTGTGGGGTCCTTCAGCCTGTCATGTGGGGATTGGGCTGAAACCAGTTCTCTGATATCCCTCGAGAGGTCCCAGATTGTGAGAGGGTGATTCTTGGGTGACATACCCTGGAATGGTGCTCCCTCCTCTCTGGTTGTGGTGCATCACCCAAGAACTGCAGCTGCCAAGTTGCGGCAGCTCAGAAGCTCCTATGTTGAGCATCTGCCCCTAGTGGTCAGTGTGCATTATAGCTACCAGCTGGTTGGCCAGTGGGATGGTTGCTTAGCCTTTTACACACACACACACACACACACACACACACACACACACACAAAATGAGGGGCCAGATTATTATGATCTCGGAATGCACAATAATCTGGCCACTGGGTGTATATCTTATATAATAAAAGGCTAATATGCAAATTGTTCCCTCAACTAGGAGTTCAACCAACAGGCAGGCTGGCCAATGGCCTATGTCCCCTCCCCCTGGCTAGGCTGGCCAGACCCCACCCATGCACAAATTCATGCACGGGGCCTCAAATATATATACTGAGTGGCCAGATTATGATGCATTCAGAGATCATAATAATCTGACCATTCAGTGTAGATTATAAATAAATGATTATTAAAAACATTTTTTTAATTGATTGTTTTAGAGAGAGGAAGGGAGGAGAGAGAGAGAGAATCATCAATGTGAATGAGAAACATTGATTGGTTGCTTTCTGCATGCACCCTGATTGGAGACTGAACTCCAAACCTAGGTGTGCCCTGACCAGGAATCAAATCCGCCAGCTTTTGAGCCACATTGACTGGGCCAACCAGTGAGAATTTTATAAAAGAAGTCAAGTCAAATGGAACATCCACAAGTTTTTGCCTTCAAAAGTAGTCATCTTGAAAGGCAACGTATTATTTCCATTAATTTTACATTGCTATTGTTAGAAATGCATTCAGCCTTGGCCAGTTTTGCTCAGTGGTTGCAGGGGTCCTCAAACTTTTTAAAGTGGGGGCCAGATCACGGTCCCTCAGAGAGCTGGAGGGCTGGACTATATGAACTACTAATTCCTACTGTAATACCTCGGCTGCGCTCACTGCCCAAAAAACCTGGCGGGCAGGATCAGACTCCTCTGCGGGCCGCATGTGGCCCGCGGGCCGTAGTTTGAAGACCCCTGTTGGCCGGTGGACCAAAGGGTCTCAGGTTTGTTTTTTTAAAATATATTTTTATTGATTTTCCACAGAGAGGAAGGGAGAGAGACAGAGAGCTAGAACCGTCGATGAGAGAGAAACACCTACCAGCTGCCCCTTGCACATCCCCCACCGGGGATGTGCCCGCAACCAACGTACATGCCCCCGACCGGAATCAAACCTGGGACCTTTCAGTCCGCAGACCGATGCTCTACAGAAACTGAGCCAAACCGGTTTCAGCAGGGTCTCAGGTTTGATTACTGGTAAAGGACATGTATCTCAATTACAAGTTCAATCCCCAATCCCAGACAGGATGTGAGTTGGAGGCAACCAATTGGTGAATCTCTCTCATGCTTATTTCTCTCTCTCTCTCTCTCTCTCTCCCTTCCCACCCCTACCTCTACCCCTTCCAGTCTCTCTAAAAAATCACTGGGAGCCCTAGCTGGTTTCGCTCAGTGGATAGAGCATCAGCCTGTGGACTGAAGGGTTCCCAGTTTGATTCTACTCAAGGGCACATGCTTGGGGTTGTGGCCTTGATCCCCAGTTGGGGGCGTACAAGAGGCAGCCAAGCAATGATTCTCTCTCATCATTGATGTTTCTATCTCTCTTCCCCTCACTTCCTCTCTGAAATCAATAAAAATATGTTTTTAAAAAATCAATGGAAAAAATAGCCTCATTTCTTGGGTGAGGATAAAAAAAAAAAGACAGAAATACATTCAGAGCCATTTTGCTTCATATATAAGAATAGCTGCTTTGTTGGTTATAACTCACCACCATCAGCTAGATCATCTATTGCAGTGTTTCCCAACCTTCTCTCATGATGAGAATCACCTGGTGGAGTTGTTAAAACACAGATTCCTGAATCCCAACTAAGAAGTGCTAAACTAGAATTTTTGGGAACATATAGGTAAAATTGTATACTTAACTAGTGCTCTAAGACAGATTTTATATACAGAGCACTAAGTTAGGTATGCAATTTTACCTATATGTTCTCAAAAATTCTAGTTTAGCACTTCTTAGTTGGGATTCAGGAATCTGTGTTTTAACAACTCCACCAGGTGATTCTCATCATGAGAGAAGGTTGGGAAACACTGATCTATTGTAGTTAATAACATTAACTTTGAATGACACTCAAAGGATGATGATTGTTGACTGATAAGAATATGTTTAAAATATTCAGCTGTCTCTATTAGGGAATTCTGGTTCAGTTATCTTTATTTCCAGAAGCCAGACTTCTATACTTCCCACACTAATGGGAGATAGTTATATGAATGTAACAGAGGAAAGTATGTGTAACACATATGTACTCACTATGAAGATTAGTATAGTCTAAAGTACTTAATATGCTTTGTATTAACCCTTGGTAAAATATTCATTGTAATTTTGCTTCTAGATGAAATTAGGTAGTGTTCCACTAGAATTATACAGATTTTTTTTATTTTTTTAAATTTTTTTTTAATTGAAGTCAATTGAAAATTTGTTTAAGAAAATAGAGCCCGGCTGGTATGACTCAGCGATTGAGCATAGACCTATGAATCAGGAGGTCATGGTTCAATTCCCAGTCAGACAGATGTTCAGGTTGTGGGCTCGATTTTCAGGGAGGCATGTGGGAAGCAGCCAGCCAATGATGATCTCGTATCATTGATGTTTCTCTCTCTCTCTTTCTCTTCCTTCCTCTCTGAAGTCAATAAAAATATATATTAAAAAAGTAGAGTATTTTTTTTTTAACCCTTGAGTACGACTGGTGAATATTTCTGTAAAATTAAAACTTTATGATCATTCAAGATTCACTTACAAAAGAGAGACTCATTTATATACTAAAGTATGCAATATTTTTAATGAAGTGGGCTCATTTTACATATTCCACTTTAGATTGAAAAATTGCCAAAACTTGTGAGTTCTGGTCATTTTTAGATTCTTTCTAAATCACTTCAGAGTTGAGATTGTTCTGTTTCTTCCTACTGGGCCATGGGAGATAGAACACTGAATCTGAGTATTATAGATCTTTGCCTCTTAAGTAGTGTGACCATGACCACTATTTCTCTGTCAATGTCTGCTCTTCTCTTCCACAACTTCCAAGTTTTCTTTTCTTTTTTTTTTTTTATATATATTTTATTGATTTTGTACAGAGAGGAAGGGAGAGAGATAGAGAGTTAGAAACATCGATGAGAGAGAGTCATCGATCAGCTGCCTCCCGCACACTCTCCACTGGGGATATGCCCGCAACCAAGGCACATGCCCTTGACCGGAATCGAACCCGGGACCCTTCAGTTCCCAAGCCGAAGCTCTATCCACTGAGCTAAACCGGTCCCGGCACAACTTCCAAGTTTTCACTGGGTATTTGGCCACCCAACCAAACTGTATTTTCTGGTCCCACTTGCAGCTTAGTATGGCCACTGGGGTAAAATATCTGTGT
Source organism: Pipistrellus hanaki (assembly GCF_964339955.1). Lineage (NCBI taxonomy): Eukaryota > Metazoa > Chordata > Mammalia > Chiroptera > Vespertilionidae > Pipistrellus > Pipistrellus hanaki. The sequence goes on along the minus strand of NC_140504.1, from coordinate 123,918,386 downwards.
CATGTTCTGTTCACTATCCCCTTCTTGCTTGTTGGGAATGAGGAGACTGAAGCAGACACCTCGGACTCAAAAGATGGAAGCTGCCCTTCTAGCTGTGGGTTGTCTACCTCGGGATTATTATATGTGACAACAATAAAGTTCTTTGTTTATTCCTCTTGTTTTAGGGTCCCCCTGTTTTAGGATCTGTGACTGTACCCTAATGAATACATTTAATATCAATCAAATAGTCCTGTATAATAGCAGGAAGCAGACTCTCCCCTCTTGAAGTCCAATTTGAATTCACTAAGGTCACTTTTGCTTGGGCTCAAACTTTAAGCTTACACCCTTGTTTTACATCAACTTAAGTACATTCTTATTATAAAGCAAAATGGTTCACTAGAAAGGGCATTGGACTGGGGAGTTTGGTCCAGGTTTCCAACATTAGCTTGCTACTAACTTCCAGAGTGCCTCCATGGTTGTTTGCTTCCTTAGTTATGGAATGGATGTTATATTATTCATTTATCTCCCAGGATATTATGAGTAATACTTCTTAAAAAAAATGGTTGTAAAGTATCTGGCACCTGCAAGCCTCCTGCCTATAATGCTGAACTAATGCAGTAGCTTTCTTGGCACCCTGACGCTCTAATGATTTAGAGATGGGCCTTTTACTGAAGAGGCCTGGACTTTGGCATGACCTACTTAAGCTAATGAACTGTCTAGTCTTAATCTTTAGAACTCATTGGAAGCATTATCTCCTTGCTTAACTGCACCATGCTGAAGAAGGCATCTGAGCAATTGAGGTGGGATCTGGATGTCCCTGGATGTTCCAGTCTTTTCCCTGGAGCAATGTTTGCATCCTTGTTCTGGTAATTAGTTGAGCCTGGAAATGTTAAGTTAAGAAGACATTTCTGAAACCCTGTTCATGTAACCAACATCATGTTTGCAAAAAACAATACCAAGCTAAAATCATGCTTTAGACATTAAAAAAAAACCAACAAAAAACAAAAAACAAAAGCCTAAGGACAATATAACTCCCATGTTAAGTCTTTGCCACATAGATATAATGTAGCTTGTTGTGACAGTTGAACCTGACTCCCAATATTTTGACTTGCAGGCTTAAGTAGATGACTTACTTAAGTAGATGACTTCTGACCCTTTTATATCCACACTTTCAGAAATTTGCCAGAAATTGCTCACTTGTGCCAGGCAGTCCTTAACATTTTCCTCTGGGCAGCCTCAGCTCTTTAGTTAAGTTATTATTGATCATTAATCCTTCTTTTATTCTAAGCATCCCTATAAGGAATAGATCTGGAGCACTTTCAAGATCAGACCTCTTTTTCCAAGGAGCATAAATCTGTTAGAATGTACTAATACTATGTGAAAACACAATCCAACTTCATTTTTCAAGTGAAGCATAAAAATATGTGTCAGGAAATGAGTGAATATTGTCACTATAATGGTCCCGTCTGAAAATGATTGGTAGGTATCAGAACCCACTTAGCAAGTTGGCATTTAAATGGAATAGATTTGGATAAAATTACAAGGTAGTTACATTTTCTCTTTATTAATTTATTTATTTGAGACACACACATGAGAGAGAGAGAGAGAGAGAGAGAGAGAGAGAGAGAGAGAGAGAGAGAATCAATTGTTCCACTTACACTGAGTGGCCAGATTATTATGATCTCTGAACACATAATCTGGCCACTCAGTGTGTGTGTGTGTGTGTGTGTGTGTGTGTGTGTGTGTGTATGTATTAGAGGCCCAGTGTATGAATCCATTCATGCATGGGTGGGGTCTGGCCAGCCTGGCCAGGGGGAGGAGACATGGGTGGTTGGCTGGCCTGCCTGCTACTTGAACTCCTGGTCGAGGGGACAATTTGCATATTAGCCTTTTATTATATAAGATATATGCTGAGTGGCCAGATTATTATGCATTCAGAGATCATAATAATCTGGCCACTCAGTGTATTTATGCATTCATTGGTTGCTTCTTGTATGTGCCCTGACTGGAGATCAAAACCCGTGATCTTGGTGTAATGGACGAAGCTCTAACCAACTGGGCCACCAGACCAGAGCACAATGTAGTAATCTTTTAATGTGATATACTGGCCAGCACCAATTTTAGATGTTCTATGAGATCTAGAAGGAAAGAAGGGAAGGGAGAGAGGGAGCATTGAAGGAAGGTAATGATGTCAGGTAGGAGATGAGAAAAAGCATAAGAGTCTGAAATTTATACTAGCTATATACTATGCATGCTATACCATTTAATTCTCATGAATATTATGTCATTTAAGTCTCTCCAAAGCCCTATATGATAGGTACTACCCCAAATGTACAGATGAGGAACTTGGGATTCAGAAAGGCTATATATCATTCAGTTAAAAGATGTTGGAGAGAAAATCTGAGTTACATTTACCTGCTTCAAGGTCCTTACTCTTGTCATGATACCATATTGTTTTTCTGATGAATGGAATATGTGCAAGAGGAAGGAAAAAAATCCAGGAGGGGAAGTCTATTATTCTGGCCAGTTTAAGCAGATGCCAACAGAAGAATATAACTTGGAACACAGTCAACAAAGACAAGGGGAAAAAAGAGAGAATGATGAACTACCTTGCAACATCCCTGGAGAAAACCAGATGCAAGAATAAAATAGTATGGCAAGAATGTTAGAGTTAAGAGAAAGGAGTCATATATATAGAGTATATATAAGATTTATTCTTATCTAAAAAGCCACTAATGCTTTAGTGGAATAAGACCCTTGGAAACCTTGAGGGTGAACATATTTTGCATTTAGGAAGGATATGAGTATTTGGGGGCCAAAGGACAGAATCCAAAAATGACCCCCCAAAAGTCTGACTTTGCTGTATACAAACCTCCCAATATTCAAGCAAACACTCATTTAGGTACTCCTGTAATGGGGTATTGCAAATATAATTAACATCCCACATTAGTTGAACTTAAAATAGGGAGGTTTTCAGTGGCTGACCTAAGTGCACAAGCCCTTTGCAAACAGTTTTCTCTGGTTAGTTGTAGGAGAGGAAGTCAGACATACTCACTCTGGCTTGCTTGGAAGAAGCAAATATCCAAGCTGTGAACTGCCTATGAAGGTCACAGGGCAAGGAACTGTGGACAGCCTCCAGCACCTGACACTGGTCCCTGGCTGCATGTGAGAGGAAAATGGGGACTTCTGTTCTATGCTCACAAGGAAATGAATTCTGTCAACAACTTCTGAACTCAGAAGACCAGAACCTCAGATGAGAATGAGGCCCCAGTTGCTGCCTCGCATTCAGTCCAGTGAGACCCTGAGCAGAGAACCTCGTTACTCTGTGCTCAGACTGCTGACCTACAGAAACTAAGCGATAATAAGCAGCTGCTGTTTTAAGACTCTATGATATTTTGTGGTGACTTGCTACACAGCAGTAGAAAACTAATACACATGTACAGTTGATCCTTGAACAATGTGGGGATGGGGTTAGAGGCTCTGACACCCACATAGTTGAAAATCCATTATAAATTTTGACTCTACAGTCAGACCTTCACATTTGCAGATTCAACCAACTGTGGATAGAAAATAGTTATTTTCGATCTTCCATTCCATATCCGTGGCTGGGAATCCGTGGTTGAGAATGTGAAAATACTGTTTTAAATCTGAGATTGATTGAGTCTGCCGATGCACAAGCTGCATATATGAAGGGCTGACTCTATTTATCGAAGAAAAACCTGTCTATAAGTGGACCTGTGCAGTTCAGATCCGTGTTCTTCAAGGGTCAAGTGCATTTCATTTTGTTGGTTTCCTCTATAAGTCTCTGAGGAAGGTACGTCCATTCCACATATCTATTCCACTTCCATATTTATGTTCAGCAAATACTTTTATCTCCATTTATTGTTGACAAAATTGATGCACAAATAGATTAAATGACTGGATCAAGTTTGTTTAACTCATTAATCATAGAGCCAGAAGATTGTTCTTTGACCCTTACAGCAACGGACTTTTGGCTCTACCATATCCCACACATCCCTTATGTCCATGCATGTTCTCATTACTAGGGCAATGCATTTGTCATGTTTTGGTTCAATGAAAGAAGTGGTAATAAGGGGGAGAGTGTTGCAGGGGGAGGGAATCAGGAGAGGGGAAGTGATGGGGGGGCACCATCACCTCATCATGTGATTCCTACATACCTCCCTGCGGGAGAGCCTGCTCCAGCTTCTTAGCCACAGACTTGGGTCTGATCTACGGAATGCTCTGATATATGGTTTTACAGTCCTTATCTCCTTTTTCTAATGAAACACTTATGGTATTACATTTGAATGTATGTGCACATGGATGTGTATCAAATCCTCCAGTGGTTTCCTGGGAAACCCTTTACTGTCTGGGTCTGCTGCAGACAGAATGAGAGGAAGAGGAGGCCTCATGTGCCTTGGCAGAGATGGCCAGTTTCCCCCTCATATGCATTTCCATTTCTTCTATGTAACAGACGTCTTTAGCTATGTTCCTGGATGCCCTGAATAAAGATGACATGTATTTCCAGAAGGAATAAACATCTATCTGTGTAAGCCACTCTTATTTTGGATCTTTGTTACATCAGCCATACCTAATTCCTAACTAATGCATATACTTACCAAAGCATCTGGGAGCAGTATGTGTATTATTCAAATGTGACAGTGTGTGTTAGAGCTATACAAATGGGAGTTTTACTTTCTATTGTTCGTGATTTGGATGAGAACTTCCTGCTTTGCTCTTTCCAGTTTCTCTGACTGACTCCTCCATTTTAAAAACTCAGTCCCAGCATTATCAACTCTGGTCCCTGTGGTTTCTTACTATCTTCTCATGTGGGATCTTAGACCCATGGTACATGTCTGCGCAATGGTACACATGCAGTACTCTGTGTTGAAATTTCTCCCATCTTGGCCTTTACAGCATTGGATCAAAATGGCCAGAGTCCTGGGTGTCTTCCCCACAGGGATGTGAACTCCCTCATGGCAGGGCTGTCTCCTGGCTTAGCAGTCACAGCCTGTTACATATTAAGTCCACCATACATACTTGCTAAATGAGCATCTCTAGAAATAAATGGATGAATAGAAGAATGCATAAAAACCATGGTGAACTGGAGCACTTACAATGATGGTCTCCTTGTTAGAGTTGCAAACTCACTTCTCTGTATGTTTGATGTCAGCTCATGTGGGACTTTGGAATATGGATGTTTGATGTAAAATGAGTTTTCATTTGGGAGGGACATATTATACATTTAAATTCCCTTTATTCTTTGTACAATCACAGTTTTCAAATCAAGTCATAGTCCTATATTTTTCCATCTTCTTTTTCCTCTGTTTCCTTCTACCCTCAGGAAAACCCCCTATCTCTGTCCCTTTATTTTCTAGAAGCAATCACGTAGTAAATCCCATCCCACTGTGTCAAATTTAGGTCATCTTTTATTTGGTCAAAATATAGTCTTACTGGCAAGTGATATCACTATTATTCAGAAACACACATATTGTTTTACTTACAGCTGTGTAGCATTTTATGTTCTCATATAAATGTTATGCCTGGATTATAGCTAAGGCAAACTGGACTCCATTTATTTGAAAAAATAATGGGAAATCAGGTTCATTCTATCCACCTTCCTGACAGTTCCCCATTTCTCAAAGGGGCCCTTGCATGGGCCCTGTGGTGCAGCTTTGCAAATAGGCTCTTCAGAGACTCTGTGGATGGCTTTCCTGTTCTGTTGCTGGGCAGGAAGCCCTTAGCCTGGTGGGGGAGGGCCGGGGAATCTGCCACAGGACAGGGAGGGAGTGCGCTTTATTGAGCTACTTGTAGGGAGAGTGTTGGACAAAACTGTCAGGGTCTTGGGTTAAGATCGTGGAAGGGAGCTAGAAAAAAAGGTAACTCTTTCTTTGGGGCAAGGTGTGCAGAACAGATGGAAGAATCGATTCTGGTTATAGATGTGTGCATCATCATCACCATTACCCTGTGATCAAAGAGGCTCTGTTGTGTGTGTGTGTGTGTGTGTGTGTGTGTGTGTGTGTGTGTATTACTTTGCCTAAGGTCCCCATCATTAGCAAATGGTCTGCTGTACTTCTCAGTTCCTCTAAACATATGGCTATTCCACTTCTATATTTATGTTACCTTGTACTTAAAAGTGTATATGTATATGCACACATTGCTATTTTTTCGGGGATTTGTGCAAAATATAGTTCTGGAAATTCTTTTACAGAATTATACAAACTGGAATGGCATCCTGGAGCCTTATTTTTAACAGAACTCAGCTGCCTGTATAATGAAACACATGCTACATACAGATGAAATTGAATGTTCAAGTCAAATACAAAAATATGCTCATTTATGCAGTTCCTCTTATTCTGAAGTAGCAGGAGCTACATTTTCATCAGATGCCATTTTTGAGGGAGTGAACTTTCTTCAAGGTCTGAATTAAGGCCAGCACGTCTCTTAGGCAAGCCCTCTGGGGAACGACCTGGAGAGGAGAAGGAGAGAGGTGAGCAGAAGATTTAGGATTCACTGGATGATGTCGCCACATGATGAAATGGTAACTTGACCACACCATTCCTCCCAACTCCCCTTGTTTTGGGGGTGGTGTATGGATAACTCTCAACTCAGACTCATATCACAGTGTCTACACTGACATAGAGAGAGAACCAGAGAGAGAAGTTATAACTACAGATAACATAGCAAATGCTGGTGTTAGCTGGCTTGGGTTCAAAACCTGGGTCCATTACTTGTGTGACCTTGGGCAAATTACTGCCAGTACCCTCAGTTTTATACTTGTGTCATAGAATTGGTGTGAAATAAAATGAAATAAACATATGAATAGTACCTGGATCAGAGTAAACTTCCAGTGACTATTAGCTATTATTATTATAGAAACATGGTCAGAATGTACAATTTCTCACAGGTTATTGTTTATTAGGTACTATAAGAATGAATAGCACTACATATTAAATGTTATTTATTAACATTTTCATTTGTTAAATTAAAAATTAAATATCAAACCTCCAGTAATGTTTTATTTAAATTATTTTATTTCATAGTATTGTTAAAGAATCATGTATTCACAGATCATAGATATAATGCATTTATATGTGTATATACATATATACATGCACATAAAATTTACCATCTTAACCTTTTTATTTGCTGCAAAAAGCTTTATTGTTTCCACTTGGTCCAATGCATGGGAGAGAGCTCCAAGGTAGTTAAAAGGCTGCCTAGTGGTTTCAGGGAGAGGCTCAGGCAATGACCGATTTCTAAGTAAGGTCACATTCTGAGGTAGTGGGGACTAAACTTCAACATTTATTTCTCTGGGAGTTCACAATTCAGCCCCTAACAATTTGTGTCAGACACTTGCTCGAATTTAGACATCTCCTTACAACAACCTTATGAGATTACTGTTCTTATCTTTGTTAATGGATGAGGGCATTGAGCTTTAGAGGAATTCAGCAAGTTGTTTGGGTTTCCCAACTGAGGTGACTGTCCTCCAGTCACTTACTTGCCTTTGCAAGTAAGCAGGCACTTTGACATTTACAGGGGAAACGACTTCTAGGAACTTCTTGCACGTTAGCATTTTAGCAACTGTTTCTGTTATGCTTCAGTTCGATCTAAAGATTTTTTAGATGGTCAGGTTACCTGGTCTAGAAAGGAAGTTTCCCATAGACCAGAGCAGGCCTGTCTGGTTAGATGTTCCCCATTCTTTCTGGATAGGAGTACAATGTGAACCTTTGGAGGTGATTTGTTCTTGGACCCAGCAGTACAGAAAGGTCCAGAATACAGGATTCAGAGAATACCCAGAGAAGATTCAAGACACACATTGGTAATGACTTCCTGGTTGTATGGATGATATACACAGCACCATATAAGATCTGAGATGAGCACATGTTTTACTGTCTTTCACAGAGAGAAAAAATGGCCAGAAACCGGTCTGTTTCCATCCCTGGCCTTTTCCATTCTTTTCTGTCCCTAGTCTTCCAAAGACTGATCAGTTTGGGGAAATGGAGGCAATTCTGTGTTATTTTCGACCTTCACCTTAAAATTGCTTTCAGGGAAAAGAAAGATAGAAAAAAAAAAAGCCAATGAAACCTGAGATACATGTCTAACTCTTCAGGAACATTTACATCTTAGCAGATGGCAAAGAAAAAGGAATTGAATTAGATCAATTCATCTCACCCCCTTTTTTAAAGCAATAAAGTTCTTAAAAATTTAAATTAAAATTTATATGGAAATCAACAAAGAGGTCCCTAGGCTGGATGAGGGCTCGGAATTTGGAGCGATCCGTTCGCTCCTCCTTGCTCCTTGGGGCAGCCTGCAAGGACTCTTCTATAGACCCTCCAGGCCCTGAGGAGCGAGTTATAATCCATTGGCCCAGGTTACCTTTAAATTCCTTGAGTGAAGAAAGGTCTTTAAGATACATTAAAAGACAAAGTGAGAAACAAAATAACTCCTGTGGTTTGGTCCAATTCCTCTCCCCAATACTTGGCATGTTTCTATTACTTATATGAATGTAAATATCCAGAAAAAGAACTAGAGGAACCCACAATACATTTGAAAACTGACACTTCTAGGGAAGGCACAGTTATTAGAGAGGAAACCAAAAGGGCTTTCAAATCTGAATTGTTTTATTTTTTTTGGTGGTGTTTATGCATTTAAATATTATTTGTATAAATAAAAATAAGTTGAAAAGAATGAGTGAATGAAACCTTTCAATGCTTATATGTCTGTAATGAAAGCATTTCAGTTATCAGCTCACAGCATGTTGGGAGAGCATATTTGTTTGGATCAAATAAATATATTTATTCTTATTTATATACATCCATATTTGCATTTGGTAAACTTTTAGTAGTTTTGAGATATTTGACCCATACATTTCTGATTTATTTATACTAGTATATGTCGACATGGTGATACCAAATTGAAGATGCCTTTAACAAAAAAAACCTCTTTGCTTTTTCTTCCTCTTTCCTTAATCAGTAAGAAGCCACATTTTACTACAGGCAGACCCTGACCCAGGATGTTTGAAGCGACTTTATAGTGAAAGGCATTCATCTCACAATGAAAGAAGGTACTTTACTTTCCACTCACCTCTCTGGGTGGGTTCAAGAATGAGAGCTTCCCTCAGCCCAAAAGGAAACCAAGTGGACTATTTTTTTTTCTTTAAAAATTAGATTAAATAAAATTTTATTTTTTCCATCACCACTTATCACCTCTGTGCCCTCTTCCACCTCCACCACCCCCTCCCCACCACAATAACCGCACTACTGTCGGTGTCCATCAGTTTCCTCTCTGTTTTGCTCAATCCCTCCACCACCAACCCTCCCCACTCCCGCACACAACATCCCCTGCCTCTCCCCACCCCCACAAAAGCTGTCTGCTGTCTCTTTATCTGAGTCTGTCTCTATTTTGCTTGGTAATTCAGTTTGTTCATTAAATGGACTATTGTGTGTTTTTTTTTAAAAAGAAAGGTTTATGGCCGCCATAGCTTTTACCACCTGCTGTCTAACACAAAGTTTCTATTTCAAAGAAAGCATGGAGGTGTGCAGGGCAAACAATCTTACTGCTGCCCTGGCCAGTGTGGCTCAGTTTGTTGGAGTGTTGTCATCCTGTGTATGAAAAGGTTCGGGTTCAGTTCCCAGTCAGGGCACACACCCAGGTTGTGGGTTCGATCCTTGTCAGGTGGCAGGCAACAATAGATGTTTCTCTCTCTAAAAATCAATAAAAATATCCTCTGGCGAAAATTTATAAAAACACACAAGAAAAACAAAACAAAACAGAAAAAACAATCTCACTGTTAACTCACTGTCCCCTATGTCGCTTATTTGGAGTTAAAACCTACAATAATTCCGATTTGATGTGATTCCAGTGGTATCTTGCCTCTGCCAAGCAAGGACTAATTTTCTAAGTTCTGGTCCGTTTCCCCCATGCATTCATATTAAACTGTCTTCTCAAAATCACTGCAGCCAAACTGTAAGAAGGCACAGAACTCATATCTGCAAACTAGTAGAGATGTGGAAAGGACCAGAGCCTGCCCGAGTGCCCAGGAAAGGCACAGTTCCTGTAGTTGTTCACTGTGTGTCTCTTACGTGCCAGCGATAGTCATTAATCACTGCAGCTGGAAAAAGATTGAGGCACCATCCATAGCCTTACAGAAGCCCCCGGTTTAAGCATGTTGATGTTTCTAAGAATCACAGACCATGAATTTAGAGTTAAAAAGAAACCTAAAGCTACTTCTGTCCACTTCTTGGAAGCTGGTCTTGTTCTGGTTAGTAAAATGGAATACAGCTACCTCGATAGTAGATACATATAGGTTTTTATTTGTTAAAAATTGATGCATTAGCATTAGTATGTATACCTTGATAAATTACAAATGGTTCTTTTTAAGAATTCTTTCCCCCCCCTCTGTTTCTAATGACATGTGAACTTCTTTTTTTCTCATCAAATGAATTTCTTGACAGGGGAATGTAAATTTATTGGAGTGTGTAGAAAACTGAAAACAAAACAAAACAAAACAAAAACTGCGATATCCTATCATTTAAAGAGCCCTGGTCCAGCTAGAAAGGCCAGTCTTTGGACAATAGGGGGAATTTAAGTATGGTTTGCATATTATATATTAGTATTATGTTTGTGTTAACTTTCTTGATGTGATCATTGCACTATGGTCATATGACATAGTTTTCTTATTTTTAGAAGGTTTTTTGAATGAAGTGTCATGATGCCTATACAAAAATACTTAAATAACTCAGCTGAAAAATAAATAAAAATTTAAGGTAAATAGAGATAATTAAAATTATATATTATCTATTTTACATAAAATTTGAGAGAGGGAAAGAAAGAGGAAGTGATAAAGCAAATATACAAACTGGTAACAATTGGTGAATCTGAATGATCAACAGGTGGTTGTTTTTATATTATTTTTCTTTCCTATAGATGCAAAAGTTTTTTAAAATTAACTCAGAATGAAAAGCCCAAGTAGCTGGCATGATGAATCTATCCCATTGATAGAACTTTTTCCAAGTCTGTGGCACTACTTGGACCTGGGGGCATGCTGTGTTCATCTCTGGCAAAAAACTAGGCAGATTTTGTAGATTCTGGGTCCAGCACCATTTCTTCATTCTGACATGCTCTGCTGGTTCTATTCTTTAGAATGACTGATGCCCAGGTCACAAGTACCAGTTGGCTGTGGCTTTTTCTAAGCACTATTGATTCTAGGGTGCACTTTAAAAAATATATTAATACAAAATAAAGGAATCTACTAATTATACGAACCATCAACTCTAAAATGCATGGTGATATCAAAGATGTGAACATTTGGAAAAAATGGCATTTTCACATTGATGAGGCTTCATATATCACCAGGATTACAGGCAGGAGCAGACCAATTAGTAATATGGAAATGACCCTCAGAGGAGCAGAACTCCTGGTAGGTAGTGCCTAGGAATGAATGCTCATCGGTAAAATCTAGAGAAACAGAACATGCTCCTAACAAGAACTATCTTATGAGTCTTGGTTTGGCCACTCCTAATCTTGCTCATGTAATGAAAGGCAGGCACTTTGCATACATGACCTCATTTTATCTTCACAACAAACCAGTGGGAAGTTTATTATTATCTCCTCTTTGCAGATAGAGAAAACCAAGGCTAGAGAGATTGAGTGCCTGGCCCAATGTCACACAGGAAGGAGGAGGTGGAGCTGTGTCTCACTGATGTTGAATCTGCACTCTAACTATGAAACTGTACACACTTCAAATATTTTGGGGGGAAAAGGATCAAGGAAAGGGCTGTGGTCATATAAAATTATAAAAACGAGGACACACATAGTGAAATCCGGGTCATCTCATCAACAAGGCCTTTCTAGATTGTCCTAATTAAAATGACACCCCTTTCTGCCCTCACACACCCATTACTTTTCCCCTATGTGATTTTTCTCTATAGCATTCACCACCATCCACTGTATTGTATATTTATTTGTCTAGTGCTTGCACCTACAATTGTGTCTAACACCAAGCAAGTACTACTCAATATTCGCTGTATGAAAGGGTGAAGGGGTTTTATTCCTGTGTTTGTCACTGATTAAGTGGTTAGTCTGATTCCAAAATGCTTGGTCTTAACCTTCCTCTAAACTGCCCAAGAGCCTCCCTGCTCTCATCTGGTGCAGACGGTGCCCTGACCACTGCTGAGTGCTTGCAGACTGTCCCCAGCTGGGGTCTCTGCACCAACTGGAACCATCCTGTGTTCTCTAGAATATCCCCTCTCCCTTCAAAGCTTTTCTCCCAAGTTATTGACCCCTCATTTTTCAAAGATGTCCTGCCTCCTACTTCTCAGAGCATGCAGCCCTTCCCCAACTTCCTGCCACCCAGTTAAAGCACTGTTCTGCCCACACCCCATCCTTCCTCACTGTCAGGTCCAATGAAACAGGACCATTCATTCCTACCCGAGGTTGGTCCTCTGCTTCTTTCCAGTCTACCCTCGGCCCCTTCACTGAGGCTTTGCTCTGTCAGCTGTTTGCACTGTGTCATTCCAGGATGTCATTCCCATCAGAATTTAAATCAACTTAAGTTTCTTCTGTTTTAAAGAAGAAGAAAAAAAGGAACAAAAGCCTCAGCATCACTTTTTAGCCATTTTAAAATTTACATATATCCACATATGTCTGTGTGTGCATTTATAAGTGCATATACATATTTTTATATATGTGATTTTGCACAAATATGATCATATTATCATACAGTGCTTGAACATTTTATTTTGTAAAGGGGATGCTATTTTTGCTAATAATAAATGGAGGCATCTACATTTCTTTATTATGTCATGTTTCTCAGCCCCAGATTTTTGAGATGGGGTTTTGAGGTTTATTGCTTCAGTGGAGGAAAGAGCTGGCCCTTTGCCTCTTTAGCAAGGTGGTTGATTTGGTCGAGTAGACCAGTCCCATTGATTCCTGCCTGCAGTCTCACCACTTCCCAAACTACTCCCTACACTGCTGACCCAGGGACCTCTCTGAAGGACCCATCTGATCACCTTGCTTAAAACTTTTCTGTGAATCATCATTGTCCTCAGAGTAAATCCCAAACATCTTGATGTCATTTATAATATCCATCTTAATTGGGTTTCCCCCCACCTCCTACCTCTTGGGACAGACTGTGCTATTGTTCTTAACAATTTTCTGCCCCACGTTGGGGGAAAGATTATACTTGCCTGTCCCACTAATTTCAAGCTTGGCCACACGACTTGCTTTAGCCAATTAAATGTGAGCAGCAATGGCACTTCCAGGCAGAAGTTTAATAGCCAGTGTGTGGTTTACTTTCCGTCTCTCCTGAGACCAGTAATGTTCCATATAGAGGTTAGTCCTGCCATCCTCTAATTCCTGGAGCGAATACAAAATAAGCCCAACTCCTGTGGTTCTCAGTGAACATGCAACATTAGGGGAAATCAACCCTTGTGGTAAACCACTGAGATTTGGGGGGCATTTGTCACTGCAATATAACCCACTCTCTCCTACTGATGTGCCTTTGCAACCTTACCTCTTGCCATTTCCTTTTTCATCTCATGCTCTAATCCAGTGGCTTTCAAATGTTTCTGAGTCTACACTCAGTAATAAACATATTTTGCATCATAACCTGATACTCACTTCACAGATATACGTAAGTAAACACATAAATTAAACAAAAGTGCTATAAAAACTTCTTATTGCGTGCAATTCATTCTGATGCATTCTATTCTGTTCCACTTAAGTAAAAATGCTAGTCACTACCCCCTACGTTGATTTCATGATTCATCAGTGAGTCACAGCTATGTTTGGAAAACATTGCTCTACCCTATTGAAAAACTTGCGCTGCCCATTACTCACTCCTAAATGTCCTTCAGGGCTCTCTTAGGGAGGCACCTATTTTAGTAAAAAACTCTTAATACTGCAAGGTAGCCTAGGTGGTCCCATAGTACCTAGTTTGTTGTTTTATACTTGTTTTTTTATTGTTTACATTTTCTTTTTTTTTTAAATTTGTGGTTAAAAACCCCATAAAATAAAACTTATTATCTGAACTGTTTTTAAGTATACAGTTTAGTAGTATGTATAGGGTGCCCCACCCAAATATATATATATATATATATATATATATATATATATATATATATATATATACACACACACACACACACACACACACACACACACATACATACATAGTACACTTTGAATAATTATAAAGGCAGTGTTTATTAAAATACAGTTTATTTTTTAAATTGAGCTATCAACTATTAAAGGGTGTATACATTTTTGGGGACACTCTGTATATTCCTATTGTTGATAAATAGGTCTCCAGAACTCTCTTGTTTGCAAATTCAAAACTCTATACTCATCAAACACTAACTCCCTATTTCTCTTCTCCTGAGCCCATGGCTACCACTGTTCTACTTTCTGTCTCTATGCATTTGACTACGCTAGGTACCTCATGTAATTGGAATCATACAGTGTTTGTTTGTTTGGTGACTGGCTTATTTCACTCAGTATATTGTCCTCAAGTTCATCTATGTTGTCACATATGTCAGAATTTCTTTCCTTTCAAAGGCTGAAAGTATTCCATCATATATACCATAGTTTGTTCATTCCTTCATCTGTTGATGAACATTAGGGTTGCTTTCACATTTTGGTTATTTTAAGTAGTGCTGCTATGAATATGGATGGGTGTATAAGTATCTCTAAGATTCTGCTTTCAGTTCTTTTGGATATATACCCAGAAGTGGGATTGCTGGATCAGATGGTAATTCTGTTTCATTTTTTGAGGAAACTCTGTATTGTCTTCTGCAATGGTTGCATAGTTTTATATTCCCACCAACAATGTACAAAGGTTCCAATTTCTTCACATCTTTGCCAACACTTATTATTTTCTGTCTCCCATCTACTCCCTCTTAGTGTGAGAAAACTTGGCTTTAGTCTTACATATATTTCTCAAATGGCCTATAAAGTCCTGGAGAACAGGAATAATTATTATCCTTTATAGTGCTTTCAGTTTTAATGTGATATTTGCCATAAATATGTATAACATGAAAATAGGTATTTCATGAGTGGTGGTTTTAAAACATGTCTGCAAATTCTTTGTCACTCTTTCATTTGAAAGGTAGTGATTAATTACTCTCCTATTTTTTTTTTTAATTGAATTGATTACTCTCCTTTTGAAGGTGGGTCAGACTTCTTGATCTTCTAACAAATAGAATGCAGGTGAAGTTATGCTATGAGACTTCTGAGGCTGGGTCATAAAAAGGCTTCTGTGTGGCTCTCCCTCTTAAATCACTCACTGTGGGTGAAGCCAGCTGCCATGCTGTGAAGACACTCAAACAGGCCTATGAAGTGACTCATTCTCAGCTTTTTTCTTGTTGCTCTTTGCAGTTGCTCTTTGCAGTTGCTCTTTGCAGTGCTTTTTGCTTGCCATGTTACTCCTCTCCATTCTCATTATGTGCAGAGGAACTAAGGCCTCCCACCAACAGTCTAGGCAAGCCATCTTAGAAGTAGACCCTCAGTCCTTCAGCCCCAGTCAAGCCTTCAGATGACTGTAGCCCCAGCAAACATCTGCCTGCAAACTCATAAGCAACTGTTAAGCTCTCAAATTTCTGATTCAGAGAATCTATGAGAGGTAAGAAATATCTAGTGTAGCTTTAAGCCACTCAGTTTTGGGGATAATTTGTTGCACAGCAATGAACTACTAATACACTCCAACTTTATAGATAATAAATTGATACTTATACATAGAAAATAAGGTGCTCAGAACCACAGAGCTACTAAGTGGAAGTACAAAATTATCAAATAAACAGCTCTAAACTCCTAGACTTCATGACCCTTGCAGTGTAATTGCTGGCTTTGGGGGAATGTGCTATCACTCTCATTAGAAGATTCCCTCTGGCATGGCACCATGTAGGAGAGCCATAGCATTGCTACTCTGAGTTTGACATCTTGGTCTTGGTCTTGGGTTCTCTTCTCATTGCTTACCTTCAAACAGTTGAAAAAAATAATTAGAAATCTTACTTAAACAACAATGACAAAACTCATAGCTTCCTTTTTTAGTCTTTTTTTCTTGGCTTTTATCTTGCTTTCTCTCTTCTCTGGAGTCATCTTTATCCTGGTCAGTCATTTGACAACAAACCTCTCTTAATCCTGGCTGGATCCTGCTGATAGTTTGGCAGAACAATTAAATTTCATTTCAGGGTAAGCTAATTTTATGACAGCTTTCTGTAGTGGAGAATCATCCTCTGTATAGGATCAGAGCGTTAGGGCTGTTGGGCCATTTGGAAGTCATCCCTGACTAGTGCTCCTTTTGTCTTCATGCTTTTGTGTCTAATCTCCCTGCCCCTTTGTTCTAACTGGGGTTGGGTCATGCATTTATACTCTTCCTCCTCCTCTCCCATTGTTTTTCTCATAGTTTCAGTTCTTCGCTGACTGGCTCCTATTTCAGACACCATTGTGTTCCTGGGAAGTCAACCTCTTCTCTTCCAAAGATCAGTTTACTTATCTATAATTATATCTATGGTTATAAGGAAGCTTATGTAGCAAGATTGTTATGATTGTTAAATGATAGGACATAGGAAAAGCATTTAACATGGTGTCTGGCACAGGGTCAGTGTTCTGAATGAGAACTTGTATCATGGCAGTATTGCTGTCCCTTCCACTATAAATTCTGTTGCTAATGGAAAATAACTTTCCATAATTCTCTCTTAGCCCACCATGGGAGATCCTATTCTATTTGTCATGAGGTCTAAAGTTCCTTCCTTCCTTCCTTCCTTCCTTCCTTCCTTCCTTCCTTCCTTCCTTCCTTCCTCCTTCCTCCTTCCTCCTTCCTCCCTTCCTTCCTCCCTCCCTCCCTCCCTCCCTCCCTCCCTCCCTCCCTCCCTCCCTCCCTTCCTTCCTTCCTTCCTTCCTTCCTTCCTTCCTTCCTTCCTTCCTTCCTTCCTTCCTTCTTCCTTTTTCTTAGTTACTCTAGCAGCTGTTGCATTTTAGACTTGATATTTGGATTCAGTTTGTTTTTCTACTCTCGTAAGCCACTTGGCACCTTTCCATCTTCTGGTTTTTGTCTGGCCTCTTGTCTAGGTTTTCATTACCTTCCCTAAGGGCCATGAACTCCTTTGCCATCTGCCCTCACCTGGTCCAACTGTTTTTAGGTCACCTAATCTTTTTACATTATTCCCTTCCCAAGTAACCAACAAATGACTATATTTTCCAAGTAACTCTCACAGATGTGTTCTCTGTCTCTAAAAAATACTAGACATTGATTTTTTAATTTATTTTTATTTTTGGTTAATCCTTATCTGAGTGTAATTTTCTCGTTGATTTTTAGAGAGAGTGAAAGGGATGTATGTGTGTGGGGAAGGGAGACAGAAACATCACTGTGAGAGAGACACATTGATTGGTTGCCTCCCACACATGCCATGACCAGGGCTGGGGACAGAGCTTGCATCCAAAGTAAGTGCCCTTAATCAGAATTGAACCTGGAACCCTTCAGTCCACAGGCCTATGCTCTGTCCACTGAGCCAAGCTGGCTAGGGCTAGATATTGATGTTTTAATACAACCCTGGCTCCTATAGATGCTACCTCCTGACTCCTAAGCCTCAAACCCCTTTGGGAGGAAAGGGGATGTCTCACCAGCTCATTGAGAGGCACACGCTCCCGAAACACACCAACTATAGTTGAGTGCAATGATATTGAGTTTTCAAAGTTCTATCTGAGCTTTCGATTATAGAAGCAAGAAGCTCCTAGAAGTTCCCAGGGGCAGCCTGAGGACACATCTATTAATGTAAGAAATCATTCAAACCTATAAAAAATTTTTGTGAGTTTATTTGAGCCAAACTGTTGACAATTGCCGGGAAGCAAATTCTCAATATATTGGGATAATGTTCCAGAGAATGGTGGTTTTATACATTACAATCCAAAGAGGAGATATACTAGTACGTGGGTTATATGAACTCCATTGGATTAGGGAGGCGGGAGTAGAGCAGGGAAACCTCTAGGACTGGATAAAAAGTAAAATGATAGACACACATTTTTTTTTTTTTTTTTTTTTTTTTACTTAGGTAGGTACAGGATAGTTAACAGTCAACGATTAACTCAATAACCAAGAGGGGATTTGTGGTCTTTGCAGAGCGGTGCCTGTGCTTTGAGGGGGTCCAGAAAAAGAAGGAAAATTACTTTGACATTCCATCGATATGTTATCATAGATGCAAAAGGACAATAGACTCAGTTAAGGTAAAGATTGACCTTTGTTAGGGAAGATACCGGTCTTGGACATGACTATCCACCATAACTGCTTTTAGTTAAAGTTTTAATTTCAGACATTCCTTTGTGGTTACTTTAGGTCTCTGAGTTTGCAAGACTGCCAAGCAGGCCTTCCTTGAGCTAGTCAGGTCAGCATGTGGCTCCTTTTTGTCCACATATCTGACCATTCTGAATTTTATCACTAGTTTGCAAAGCACCTGAGGACTGTTCTTTTCTATCCATTTGACTTGGGGAGCTCATGCATGACCTGCTAACATTGTAGACTGACTACGGAATTATAAATTTTTTCCTTTTTCAGTTTACTATTCCTAGAATTAAAAGTTAGAGATGATATCTCAGAGGACAAAATATTTATACACTCCTCCATCCCTTTTCAAGTTGTCAATGTAAGAAACATTAAAACCTGCAAAGAATTTTTGTGAGTTTATTTGAGCCAAACTGTCCACAATTGCCAAGAAGTAAAATCTCAAGGAATTGAATTAATACTCCAGAGAATAGCAGTTTTGCACCTTATTTTTTACTTTACAATCAAATGAGAAGATGGAAGTGGATTACAGGAAATTCACGGGTGATAGATTAGGGAGTCAGGAGAAAGCAAAGCTGGGAAATCTCTGGGACTGAGTGAAAAATTATAATCTTTTATAAAGGTGGATATAGGATAATTAATAGTCAACAATTAACACAATAAGAATAACAATGAATGGATTTGTAGTCTATTCTGGTGCATTGGTTGTACCCTGAGGGGTCCAGAAAAAGGGAAGTTATCCTGACATTCCAAAGTATGCAAAAGACAATAGACAGGCTCAGTTAAGGTAAAGATTGACAAGATTGACTTTTGTCAGGGAAGATTCTAGCCAAGGACGTGACTATCTTTGATAGACTGCTTTTAGATAAGAAGTTTTAATTTCAGACCATCCTTTGTGGTTACTTTATGAGTTTTCAAGGCCGCCATGTAGGGCTTCGCTGAGCTTTCAGGTTTGTGTGGAAGTTGAGATATTGTCAAGCAAACAAAAAAGTACCAGATGAAAATACGAAAATAAAAGAAATTCACTCTAATTTTTGGAGGGAGTTTGCTCCAAGTGCTCCAATAACCCAATGGCCACAGGCCGCATTGGTGTTCTGAGGTGACCAGAGAGAATTATTGGATATAGGAAAGGGGACAAGGGCGCAAGGTTGTCATTGTCACAGGAAGGCACCCTCCTTCATGTTTGGCCTCTGCCAAACAAACTAGCTGTCTGATGTTGGACAAGTTATTTAACTGGACTAAGCTTTAGATTCTTCCTTTGAAAGGGTGATAATGATTCCTCCTTCACTTGTATAGATGTAAGAAACATCCAAATCTGATGACATATGCCAGGGGCGAGATCTCAAATGCCCCAGAGAATAACAGTTCTGCAATTTTGAAAATTCATTTGGAATTAAGGAGGGGATGTAAGAAAGATTACATGAAGGTTGGAGATAGCAAGGCAAGAATTGAATTACAGGATATTTACTATTCTGTGCTCTGGCCCTGGCTTGTGTGGCTTGGTTGGAGCATCGTCCCATACACCAAAAGGTTGCAGGTTTGATCCCTGGTGGGGAAATGTGCAGGAGGTAGTCAATCTGTCAATTTCTTTCTCTCTCATCAATAAAAGATTTTGTGCTCTCGTGAGGGTAGTCTGATTTAGGAGGGGTCTGAAGAGAGGTATTTCAAAGGTGTGTTAACTTAGATTTACAGAAACAATGGACAGGGCATGCTTAGGGCAAAGATAAACATTTCACTAAAGAAGTTATTCGCCCAGCGTGTGACTACCCACCATGACCTGCCCAGGTAGGAAATTTGGATCACTTTACTCTGTGAGGTTACTTTCCTAGAACCCTTTTTATGTGCACAGTCAGAATGATGTAACACACAAGGAGCACCTGGGTCTGAGTGGGTGCGCAGAGCGTGGCTGTGAGAGTGAGGTAGGTAAGCTCCAAAGGGCAGGCAGATTTCTCCTTTGGAGTTGCTTGGGCATTTCTGGCCATGGATGAACTGTGTTTGTCTGATCATTCTTGAGCTTGAATAAACAGCGAATTTCAAACAAGGTTATATGATTCTGCAGGGCAAAGCTGAACAAAGCCCACTTTACTGCCTGTTTTATAGCCTGTGACTTTTAATGGCTCCTGCAGTTGCCAGTCCTTCTCCCTGAAGCCAAAGTGAACTTGTTATCCTGCAGTTTGTTTTGCATTTAAATAGCACTTAGCTTTTTTTAAGGCGTTTGACAATCGTTAATTCATTCTTGGCCTCACTTTCTCTTCTGTTTATTTATTTATTTACTTAGGTTCGCAGAGTGGGGAGCTGGCTGAACTCCGAGATCTGCCCAAGGTCACAAAGACCTGTTCAGGGGGCTGCGATCCTGTTCTTTTTCACATCCTGGTTCTGTGCTAAGTTTACTGTAGTGTATTATTTCTCACTGCTCAGGGGTCATCAGGCAAGATCAAAGGACTTTTGGGTCTTTGGGGAAGGATTCCCAAAGTAAGTGTCTGCTAGTATTGCTCTTCCTTCATTTTTTGGAACTTTTTTTTTTTTTAATATATATTTTATTGATTTTTTACACAGAAAGGAATTGAGAGGGATAGAGAGTTAGAAACGTCGATGAGAGAGATACATCGACCAGCTGCCTCTTGCACACCCCCCACTGGGGATGTGCCGGCAACCAAGGTACGTGCCCTTGACTGGAATCGAACCTGGGACCTTTCAGTCTGCAGGCCAACACTCTATCCACTGAGCCAAACCGGTTTCGGCCATTTTTTGGAATTTTTGGAGGAGATGTTCATGTCCTGGCTCTCAGACTTTAGGAGTGAGAACTGCAGTATTGATTGTAAGGGGTTCTCTCCAGCAGTTGAGGTCCTCTGTCCGATGTCACTTTAAATCAATTTGGTCATTGCTTAGATGTTGACCCAACCAAGCAGGGCAAAATAGCTGGATCAGATTCTCTCGTTCTGTCACAGAAAGAATCCATTTGATAAGACAATCCTTTTGTCACTCTGAAGTCAGAAATGATCTACCTGCTGCTCCCTAAAAGCACCTACCCTCCTTTCCCCTTCTTGTAGGTCTCCAGCCCTGCTGTCTCCCATTTTACCTCCCCTTCCACTAGTGTCACAATTTGGTCATTTCTTAGATGTTGACCCAACATCTTAAAAAATATTTAATATTCATATCAGAATCAAATTATTTTCCTTGAACAGTCAGTTCAGAGGCTAATTTGTAGTTCCCTATACATGCCACTACTACCAAAACCATTTTAAGTATCTCTGTAGTTTCTACTATACAGTTTTGTTGGAAGTATTTCCTTTTGTATCATTTGCTCTTCTGGTTCACTCTTGCTTTCTCTCTCTCACATCAAATAGCCTACACCAGAGACTTACTGAGGAGCCAGGAGCAGCAGTTAGTGATGGGCCATGGGAGGGAAGTACGGAAAAGGTAGTATAGATACATACTGTAAAAGTGGACAGGATATAGCTAGCCAACCTCACCCTGTACCAGAGGGAACCTGTGAAACCATAGAGAAAAACAGCTCTGACGTAAAATTAATTCAGGCAGAGTAGGAAGAATAGGTGGGAACCCTGAGCTTTAAACTGTATGGATGTTATTAGGGCTGACTTTTTTGAACCAACCAATGGGAAGTTAGCAGGGCACATTTTAACCCTGAGACAAAGGAACTGCTCCTGCAACCTGCTTAGGTTCCTTCCCTCTAGCAGGGAACTTTCCTGTAATAAACCTTTACTTTTGCTCATCTCTTTGTACATGACTTCATTCTTTGATTTTGTTAGACAATGAACAAACAGACATTTGGTTATCATTACTACCTCCATTTTTAATAGTGAGAGCTTAAGTATACTACATCTTTGTTCCTATGACAATCTGCTTCTGATAGGGAGAGAGAAGGAATCTAAGCCAGCCCTCTAAGCAAAACTATCAGCAGAAATACTAAAATGCTAGTATGAGGGGCTCTGGCTACTCCTTTAATCTAGAATTGTGTCTTACCTCTCCTTTGTTACTATCATGTTCCTATGGTGCCTTTGCTAAGGTCCAGTATCAACTTTCTATTGGTATTTTTATTTTCTGGAGATTATTCAGCTATCGTTAGGAGAGTTGATCGATATCATTCAACAAGCACTTCAGGGTCTTTGAACTGTTGTTTTGGTATTATATATTTTTCTCTCTGACAGCAAACTCCAAGGACAAAGGTGGGTATTCAGAGAATGACAGGTGAATGGTAGCAAGATAGGTTAGAGAGATTAATGTAATTCTTGCTTTTTACAAAAGGACAAGGACACAGTCACACTGTTCCTGAAAAGGGGGTTAAATATGAGGTAACTACCTTCAGAACACCAAGTATTTAAAAAGATGTAAGAATGAAAATAATTTGGGTTATACATTTGCAAGTTTCCTGAGCTGTGTTTAAAGATAACTTCCAGGTAGACAAAATTAACTAAGAAAGGGAGGAGGCATTCAAATGAACACTTCACAAACTGATAAACACTTATCAAGCAGCTACCATGAGCTAAGCATTGGGAACACTAAGATGAATAAAAGAGAATTCCTGCCCTCAAGTTCTCAAGTAGGTGATTGTAGAATGAGATAAAAATTATGATAGATAAAGCACAGGGTAATTTTTTCCGGAAAGGGAGGATTATGTACTTAAAATTCCTAGGGAGATGATAATTCTGAACTAGGTCTTAAAAGATAGATTTGAGGGCACCAATTGGGCACAATAGGACATTATTTATACGCATGGAATTTCATGTGATGCTAAGGACGCTACATCTGGACAGCATGGTGGAATGGGGGGAGATGAAAGAAAAGTCACACTAAGATATTTGTACTTGATTTCTTTAGGTGAAGGAGAATTAATGAAGGATTTTAAGTGATATGATTAAAATTGCTTTGCTTTAGTTTATAAAGCAGATCTATACCAATGCTTAGAATAGAATTCACTTGTAGTTTTTATCTAGTAACTTCTCATTCTGCTTTCTATGATGATGGTTCTGTTATTAACAGTATATTTGAGTTTTTCTGTATACATACATACCCCTCAAACCTTTATAGTCATGGGCTGATATGAGCTTTGGGACTTGCCTCAGCTTTAATGGGGGATTTGTCTTATTCTTAGATTCATATGAAGGTGAAGTAAATTACAGAATTTAATAGGAATTTGATCTGTATGTTAGATGATAAAGGATGGAGAGAAGGGAAATAATATTTATTATATTACTAATAAGTACATTTGATGGCAACTCTTCATATACTATACAAAGAAGGTGACTCATTCATTTTTTTTATCTCTGAAATAAAAATTTCACCACTGCACTCCCTTTACAGTCTTCACAATAGCATGCACAAGAAGGAGATGCTGCTGAGAAAAACTTTCTTTTTAAATTTCATATAGGTTTTTAATAGATCTCATAATCTAGAGCACATATGTCAAACACAAGGCCCGCGGGCCAAATCCAGCCCGCCAGGCCTTGCAATGTGGCCCGCACCGCGCTGTCATCACTGCACTCCGCTGTCAGTTTATGACATTGTCAGTTTATGACTGTTCAGTAAACCATTCAGCCCGCGATTTAGGCTGGATTTTAGATTTTGGCCCCTTCTCTGATTGAGTTCGACACCCCTAATCTAGAGGATTACACATGACTTAGAGGAATATTGTCACATAGTGATCAGTTGAAAAATACATATATAAAAGTGTACAGATTATGTAGCAAATTCTTACCCCTAGTTATAATGCCAAATGCACAGAAAAATTGATAACTTAGTTCCCTAGATTTTTCTTTGGTCAGATGCCAGGCAAGTGCTACCTTTAAATAAAAGCTAGCCCAATTGGTATAACTTAGTGGCTGAGCATTGACCTAGGAACTAGGAGGTCACGGTTCAATTCCTGGTCAGGGTACATTCCTGGGTTGCGGGCTCCATTCCCAGTGGGTATGTGCAAGAAGCAGCCGATCAATGATTCTCTTTCATCGTTGATGTTTCCATCTCTCTCTCCCTCTCTCTTGCTCTCTGAAATCAATAAAATAAATAAATAAATAAATAAATAAATGCTAAAATAAATCTGGGAAATGTTATTCACCATGTTTCACAAAGACTCAAGACTCCCCTCCCTCCCCCCCAACTTTTCTATGTTGAATAAAAGTAATAAGACAAAATACTCATAACCTAGGGAAATGGACAAAAAAAAAATTTCATGGATGTGTGCTTAAATGCAGTGAAATCCATGGTATCTAGGTAACTAGAAAAGCACATTGTAGGGGTTCCAAATCCACCCCAGGGAGGGTTCAGTTAAGGCATTAGTGAGAAGGTATTAATTATTGAAGGGCTGCAGCAATTTTCACAAAAAAAAATTAAAAAATATGAGGAAAATATAGAATTCCATGGTAGAAAAGAGAACTACTATTAAGCTCAGCTGTATTATTATTTTTTAAATTGATTTTTAAAGAGAGAGGAAAGGACAGGGATAGATAGATAGAAACATCTATGAGAGAGAAACATCATGGATGGGCTGTCTCCTGCATGCCCCTTACTGGAGATTGAGCCTGAAACCTGGGCATGTGCCCTGACTGGGAACCAATCAAATCATGACCTCTTGGTTGATAGATCCACACTCAACCACTGAGCCATATTGGCTGGGCAAAGCCATCTGTTTTATAAATATGCAATCTTGAGCAAATTACCTTACCACTTAGATCTCTGTTTAGCTCATCTGTAAAATAGGTATGAGAAGACCTAGCTCGAGGGTTGTGAGTACTAAATACATTATTATTAAGGTAGTATGTTAGGGTCATGGGTGTGGGCTCTGGAATCAAATGATGTGCTGGCTTAAATAGTGTCCCTCCAAAATTCATGTCTACTCAGAACTTTAGAATGTGACCTAATTTAGAAATAGGATTTGCAGATGTGATTAAGTTAAAATGAGGTCATACTCTATAATAATAATAATAATAATAATAATAATAATAATAATTTTAAAAACTGTTTCCATATATGCGTAACTCATGGACACAGACAATGAGGTGGTGAAGGCCTTGGGTGGGATCAATGGGGGAGAAAAGAGGACCTATGTAATACTTTCAAGAATAAGAATCTTATATAATAAAAGACTAATATGCACATTGACCATACTTCTGCTACACCCACAAACCATACCCACTAGCCACAATCACCAACCAATCAGAGTGAGTATGCAAATTAACCCCAACCAAGATGGCTGTGGCCACAGAGAGCAGGAGGGAGGCTTAGGTGCCCTAGCCAGCCTAAGCCTCCACTCAAGGCTACAAAGTTTCTATTATAGAAGGTAAACAAATTCCAACAGAAATGGCAGCAGCCACAGAGCAAGCAGAGGCTTGGCTCAGCTCCAGGCTACAAAGTTTCAATTGTAGAAGGTAAATAAATTCCAGATACCAGGGCCTCCGCTTGGGTCACTAGGGGCTTGCAAACCACCACAGGCCCTTTGCTCAGGCCACCCCATGCCCCAAGGGAACCCCCACCCTGATCTGGGACACCCTTCAGGGCAAACCAGCTGGCCCCATCCATGCACCAGGCCTCTATCCTATCTAATAAAAGAGTAATATGCAGATTGATCATCACTCCAACACACAATATGGCTGCCCTCATGTGGTCAAAGATCCTGCCCCCATGTGGACACAAGATGGCCACCACAAGATGGCCAGCTGGGGAGGACAGTTGGGAGGGGTCAGGCCTGCAAGGGAGGGCAGTTGTGGGTGATCAGGCAAGCAAGGGAGAACAGTTGGGAATGATTAACCCTGCAGGGGAGGGCAATTAGGGGTGACCAGGCTGGCAGAGGAGGGAAGTTGGGGGCAAACAGGCTGGCAGGGGAGCAATTAGACATCAATCAGGCTGGCATGAGAGTGGTTAGGGGACGATCAGGCTGGCAGGCAGAAGCAGTTAGGGGCAATCAGGAAGGCAGGCAGATGAGCAGTTGGGAGCCAGCAGTCCTGGATTGTGAGAGGGTTGTCTGACCACTGGGATTGGGCTTAAATGGGCAGTCAGACATCCCTCAAGGGGTCCCAGATTGGAGAAGGTGCAGGCTGGGCTGAGGGATATCACCACGCCTTCCCCCTCCCCTCCTGTTCATGAATTTTGTGTACCAGGCCTCTAGTTTATAATAAAAAATAAAGAAATAAAGGTTTTATTTTTACTTTCAAAAAACAAAACAAAAACAAAACAAAAACCCTGCTTTTTTACATGTTGACCAGCATGTGGAGAGATTGGAACCTTGGTGCATTGCTGGTGGGAATGTACAATGGTGCAGTGGATATGGAAAATGGCATGATGGTTCCTCAAAAAGTTAAATACAGAATTACCCGTGTGACCCAGCAACTCCACTCTTATGTATATACCTAAAATAATTAAAAATAGAAATCCAGGCAGATACTTGTGTACCAATGTTCAGAACAGGATTATTCGCAATAGCCAGAAGGAAGAAACAATCCGAGAGTCCATAAACAGATGAACAGATAAAGAAAATGTCTATATTCAGACAATGGAAGCAATAAAAAGGAATGTTTTTTTGATATGTGTTACTTGAATGGACCCTGAAAACAATATGCTAAGTGAAATAAGCTAGACACAAAGGGACAAGTATTGCATGATTCCAGTGACATAAGGTAACTAGAATAGGCACATTCATAGATACAGAAGGTGGACTAAAGAATACCAGGGGCTGGGAGGAGGGGAGAATGAAGAGTCATTGCTTCATGGGTGCACAGTTTCTGTTTAGGGTGATGAAAGGGCTTTGGAAATAGGTAGTGGTGATGGTTGCACAATGTTGTGAATCTAATTAATGCCATTGAATTATATACTTAAAAATGGTTAAAATGGCAGATTTTGTTATACAGTAGTCCCCCCTTATCCCAGTTGAGCTTTCCGTGGTTTCAGTTACCTATGGTCAACCACAGTCCGAAAATATTAAATGGAAAATTCCAGAAATAAATAATTCGTACGTTTGGAATTGCATACTGCTTTGAGTAGTGTGATACAATCTCAAACCGTTGGGCTCTATCCCACCCAGGAAGTGAGTCATCTTTTGTCCAGCATCTCCAGGCTGTATATGCTCCCACCTGTTAGTCACTCTGATCAACTGTCAGTGTATTACAGAGCTTGTGCTCAAGAAGGTCTTGTTTTACTTAATAATGGCCCAAAGTACAAGACTAGTGATGCAGTCACAGAGAAGCTGTGAAGTGCTTTCTTTAAGTGAAAAGGTATGTATGTACAGGAAAACACAGTATATATTGGGTTTGGTACTATCTGTGGTTTCAGGCATCTATTGGGGGTCTGGGAACATATGCCCTGTAGATAAGGAAGGACTACAGTATGTACTTTACAAAAAAAAAAAAAAAAAAAAAAAGAGGGTTGTTCTGATTAAATCTAATCACTGATGTCCTCATGGGAAGAGACACAGAGACACATAGTGAAGTCAGAGATTGTGATAGGAGTGATGTGTCTACAAGCCAAGGAATGCCAGCATTGCCAGCAGCCACCAGAAGCTAGGAATGGCATGGGAATGATTTCCCTCAGGCTTCCACAAGGAACCAACTGTGCCAACAACTTGATTTTGGATTATTTGCTTTAAGAATTTTGAGAGCATACATTTCTGTTGTTTCAAGTCATCCAATTTTTTTTTGTTTGTTTTTTGTTTTGTTATGGCAGCCCTAGAAAACTGGTACAGATGACATAGGTCTACATCCTAGCTCTGTCACTTCTTATTGTGAATTTAGGTGACTAACAACTTCTCTGAACCCTACTTTCCTCATCTGTGAAAATGAAGATAATGATACATAGCTCACTAGTTTGTTAGAATGCTCAAAAGAGCTGAATGGTAAAGGTCTTCAGGAGAAAGGTGTCCTCTGCAAGATGAGGGAGTGACTCCACACAGGAAACTGGGGTGTCTGCCTTCTGAGCTCTAACCCCAGAGCCCCCAGCCCTGGCTTCTGCTTATGCAGTGCACTCTGCTCTCGCTCTGCCAGAACCCAAAGACAATTTCCATTGGTGTTCCCTGACCAATATATAAATTAGAACCCTAGAACCTTGATGTTGATAATATTTAAAAAACCCAGCAACTGTATGGACAAAGATGTTCTTCTCAAATGCCCTGATGCTGTCACAGAATAATCATTTAACCTGGCATTTCAGTGCCTTTATTGGAGGATC
This sequence comes from Pipistrellus hanaki, assembly GCF_964339955.1. Lineage (NCBI taxonomy): Eukaryota > Metazoa > Chordata > Mammalia > Chiroptera > Vespertilionidae > Pipistrellus > Pipistrellus hanaki. The sequence goes on along the minus strand of NC_140504.1, from coordinate 123,889,960 downwards.
AAAGAACTCAAGGCACTGACCCACACTTGGAGACTGCTTAAACTAACCCTTGAAGAGTGGAATTTAGACAGTCAAAATTCAGAACACTTCTGGGTCAAAAGAAAGATGGCTTATAAGAGAAAGAAAAAAAAGAAAAGGAAAAAAGAAAGCTCAAATGAGACGCAAGCATAAACTCTCAATGTAGTGCTTCGTGTGTAGTAATTACTCGATAAATGTGAGTTATTCATAACAATTATATTAATAAGTAAAAACACAGGGATATAAGAAATAACTCTCAGGAGAGGCTGGGTTGGCAGCTCCTGTGCTAATAAAATTTGTTTGAAAACTAAAAGGATTTACTTTAAGGAAACTTTACTTTCCCATTCTCATCACAGAAAATTTGTAGGGAAAATACGTGTTATTTGAGCTGGCATTGTTGAAATGGATATGAAAGTTGAATGATTTGCTTCTCAGGCTCTGAGAGGCTTAGAGTAATTGACAAGCTCATTGTCTTCCTTGTAACCACCTCCCTGTCTTGCTAATACACTTCCCCAAACACCCACACAGCCTGTCACATTTAGAAGAGAACTGTGTTCTTACAGGAGTGCTCTTTCTGCTCAGCATCACAGGGGAAGGTGCCTTAATTGCACAAGTATAAGCCAACTACCCAGGCACTCTACACAAATTACTGACCCTGCCTCAAATCCCAGCAAAGCTTAGAATAAAATTAAAGGGGGAGTGTATTTGATTTCATTTGGTGATAGATTGGGGGGAAATACATTTTTCAAAGAACAGTCTAACACCCTTGATGTACTATAAAATGGAGCTAAATCCATAGGCTTTGGAAATGGGTGGGTGGGACAGCAGTAGCAGTTGCCTATTGCCTCTGGTTAGATTAGCTGTGATCTCCTCCAACACACTCATTATCATCATCAGCATTGACACGCCCACCTCTTACAGTGCTGTGTTGGGATGGTTAAATGTATGTGCTCCTTGGCACTTGCAACAATTTACAGAGACGAATACACAGGTCTCTCCAGGCCCAGCTTCTTTCCTTAGTCATCTCCTTCATTAGTGGACTCTGTGTTGTACAAGGTGGTCCTCCCTGGTCCTCAAAATAGCCTTGGAGTTATGATAGGACTGGCCTTATCATCCCCACACTGCATGCAGGCACTCTGCATCTCAGAGAGGTTAAATGACTCTTCAAGTTCAAAGTACTAGTAGTTGTCCAGTGTGTCAACAAGGTGGGCTTCCCAAGCCAGAGTCCTGGAGGCCAGAAGGCAGATAACAACCTCTCCTGAAGGAGAGTTGATTTTATAGGTAGAGGCTCTAGATACACATTCTCAGTGGTGAGCAGTGGAGGCTCATATCTGGGCCCAGAGCAAGTAGAGGTGAGAGCTGGCAGGTCAGAGTGGTCTCACAGGCGGGGATGGTGTAGGGGAGAGGGTGGAACTGGAAGGGGAACTTGGAAGACAATGTTAATTCCTGAGTCCTGTTTTGGATATTAGAGGGGGAGGCTGTTACCTTTTCCCATCATAAATTTGTAGGGGCAGGTCGAGTCCACTGCAAAGGGCTGACTGATAGCACCAAAGTCTGGGCCTTCTGAGCCCTGGTCTTCTGGTGACCATTCAAGTTCGGCACATCTGACATCCTGCTGTATCCTCAGCTTTGGTCCATTGCCCTCCCTAGAAGTTCTCCAGACTTAGATTCCCTACCACATCATCGAGCACATTATTGGATGTTGTGTACTGAATTGTTTGCTAACTGTCCCACAGACACCACAACTTACATACCTGTGGTTTTTACTCTCTCATTGATCTTTGGATAAACCAAACTCCTAATATGTTACCAGGCTCCAGCCTTTTATTCTGGCTACCTCTGGCTGCTATACCTTTTTCCTCTTTACTCCAGCCATCCTTGCCTTCTTTAAGTTCCTCTTGGCCTTGCTTGCTCATCTTTCATCTCTTAGTTTAAAAGTTACTTGTTCAGAAGCATTCCCCAAACCCCCATGTTAGGATGTCTGCCTTAAAAATAAATTGTGATTATATATATATATATATTACAAAACTTATCATTTTTAAAATTAAATGTATTGGGATGGCATTGTTACTAACATTATACAAGTTTCAAGTGTTCAATTCTATAACACTAATCTGTATTCGTGTGCTTATCATCTAGTCTACTCTCCCTCCAGCACCATATATTTGACTCCCTTTACCCTCTTCCGTCTCCCCCCAGCCCCTTCTCTGGCAACCACCATTCTATTGTCTGTGAGTATATTTGTTTGTTGATGCTTTCTGTTTTATAGCCCATATATGAGTGAAATCATATGGCTCTTGTCCTTTCCTGTCTTCATTTTAACTATCAAATGTACATACAGTTCAGCGGTGTTGTTTATTTATTTTGTATAACCTATTAATAGAACTCTGCGTTTTGCAAAACTGAAACTCTGTGCCCATTAAACAATAACTCCCTCTCTCCTCTCTCCTTAGCATTTGGCAATCATGACACTATTTCTCTAAGAATTTGACTATTTTAAGTGTCTCATCTAAGTAGCATCATGCAGTATTTGTCTTTCTGTGACTGGCCTATATCACTTAACTTATATCCTCAAGGCTCATCCATGTAGTGTAAGAATTTTCTTCCTTTTTTAAGGTTGAATAAAAATATTTAATTGTATGGATAGACCACATTTTGTTTTTCCATTCATTTGTGGCTGGACGTGGTTGCTTCTACCTCTTTGTCTATTATGAATAATGCTGTTATGAACATAGGTGTGCAAGTATCTTTTCAAGACCATACTTTCAATTTTTGGGGGGTGTATACCCAGAAGTAGGATTGCTGGATCATATGATAATTTTATGAGGAAACTCCTTACTGTTTTCTACAGTGGTTGTACCATTTTACATCCCCACCAACAGATCACAAGGATCCAATTATTCTACATAGGGGGTCTGCCTTTTCCTTTTAAAATTCCTGCCAGAGGGCCTTCTGTTGCAGTTAAGCCCTGGACAGAGCTAGCTTTCTAATCAAGAATGTACATTAGTCAAGGTCACCACCTTTCTTATCAGGGCCTCACATTTAGGTGTCCTAAAACATTTGCAGGGCTCCAGGATAAGAGCATACATAGAGGCCCATTCACATGAACCTAAATCTTTAAAAGTTATAGACTATAACTAACAAACTGCTAAATTATAGTATTTTACCCTCTATCAAGTCAAATATATCATCATTGATTATCAAATTTATAAAGCTGTCATTTTTATATGACTAGGAGTATCAAAGTATCAAAGGCAACTGAACTGAATTATGATTGCTCATGTCAGTGTCTCCTGATGGGCTGGAGGTGTTTGGGTCAGCAATAACACAAAGATGTACATAATTCATAAACATGTTGTAGGGGTTCAGAACAAGTCACTCAAGATGTGCCTGTGTGGTATGTGGATTATTTTTAGCTAAAGAGAATCAAGATCCTGCTCAAGAGAAACTTCTGTACTCCTACCCCACCTCCTTTAACTAGCTAAATGAATTTAAATTTAAGTTAGGGGCCTTTCCCATAATAAGAGTTTTCACCAGAAATTACTTTTTATGACCTACCTATATGATGGGGCAAACTGCTAATTACTGAACATCTGTTCTTCTTATCGTCTTCCAGTGACCTTCCTTCTCTTTGAAGCTACAAGGCACCTTACTTCATCCTTAGCTCAGAATGTCACATATGCCTCATTTTAACTTTCTCTCCCAGACCCTCACATTTATGTGGGATTCCCACATGTACATATGTAATTAAATTTGGTTACTTTCTCTTGCTAATTGGTCTCATATTGATTCAATTTTTAGACTAGTTGAAAGAATATTCAGTGGTAGGGAAGACAGTTTCTTCCTATCCCACAATGTATTGATTCTTCCAAATTTATTTTTTCTTATGTTTGTTTCAGCAAAATCACTATTTTGTTCTATTCATAATTTTCACAAAATTTGTGTTTTGTGGATGGTGATACTATTTTACATTTTGAATGCATTTTCATCACAAAATCTAATGGAAAGTAATGCTAAAAATTGACAGCAAGATTGTTTTTCACATTTTCAAAACTTTTCTGGCAAAATAAAAGTTTTCAAAAGCAAAAAAATAAATAATAAAGTGCCTAAAAGCTTCAAAGATTATTTAATTCAAGACATTTAAAATTTTTGTTGTTGAAAATTTAAGTTTGTCTCAGTGTTTTTATAAAAGTAAAGCTATTTGCATTTCTAGTGTTCTATGTCCATCTGTTTGCCAATGTTGAAAATCACTATCATTGGAGCAGTATCAAGGTACTTATATCCTACAAACATACATTTGTCTATTTTAGAGGAATATGACTTGTTTAATATTCCTCAGCTGTCCAGTGCAATAGTTGGAAAAGCCACACTAATTTTTGAGTAGCTTTGGAACCACCAGTTGGAACATAGGGAAAAGATACTTCATTATAGAAAAATCTTCATATTGAGAGGAAATTCCTGACAAACTAATGGATTTATTTAGGATTTCTGTCTCTCAAGTTCTCCAAGTACTTTGAAGCATTGTCAGTTGTTCATGTTGGCAGTGTCTCAATCCACAGATCTTTATGGTGTTGGGATACAGTCACCTTTTGCAGGAATAAGGAAGGATAGCTGAGAAGCACTTTTCTAGGGCTCGAGTGAGGTTAGTCAGGAGGCTGCATGGGGTTAGGGCAGGGACTTCTGGCCCACACTTCTAAGTCTGTTTCTGCTATGGGCTTATGCCAATAACCATTGCTTTTCTATTTACCATAGTTAATGTTGGAAATGGGGATGATTACCTTGATTTTTCCAAGCAAGCTGGGGTGCTGTCTCATTACATTGATCTTGCCTTGCAACCAGATTGATGGGGCTCAGTGAACCATTGTTAACATCATTACAATCTGGGGTCCATATTTGCCAAAATATTGTTTTCACAGAGTTTCTTGATTGAAGTATTTATTGCCCAATATTTCTGTGTGATTCTATTTATTTTTTAAAAGCTTTTTAAAAATATTTTTAAAATTGTTTTCAGAGAGGACGAGAGAGGAGAGATAGAAACATCAATGATGAGAGAGAATCACTGACTGGCTGCCTCCTATACTGGGTATGGAGCCTGCAACCCAGGCTTGTGCTCTGTATAGTGACCTCCTGGTTCATAGGTTGATAGCTCAACCACTGAGCCAGGCCAGCTGGGGTCTGTGTGATTTTAACCTACAATGCTCATCCCAGCTTGAGGTTACTTTCTTCAGTGGTTCTTAGGATTTTGCATTTCTCTGGCTCTCCTAAAGCATCTTAATGTCTTCCCATCTGACTTTGGTCATTTAAAAACATGGGTGTTTTTAAATACACAAACTTGTATTATGTGGATTGTTTCTCCTACAGATGAGAATATACCATTTGATTGGATTCTGCATATCTCTTATGGCTTTTGTTTTATCCTTCAGTTACAACACCATTAATGACTGTAAAAATTGGTGTTGTAATTAGTCAATTTCTTAATCAATTGCTTAATATTTATTTTCCTTACCATATTTTCTGCATGAAGGAAGAGCTTATTTCTATCTCATTACCAAGCATCTAGCACAGGGGTTGGCAAACTTTTAAAGTAAGAGGCCAGATAGTGCATATTTTAATTTTGTTGATCATACTGCCCATTGCAACTGCTCACCTATGCTGCACAAAAGAATATATAAACAAATGAGTGTGACTGTGTTCCAATAATACTTACTTATGGATAGAGAGATAATGGAATTTATTTTATTTATTTATTTTTAATTGATTTTAGAGGGAGGGAGGGAATGGGGGGAGATAGAAGGGAGACCAAAAGGAAGAGAGAGAAAAAAAAGAAACATCAATGTGAGAGAGAAACTCGATTCCTGCTTGTGTCCTGACTGGGGATTGAATTTACAATCTTTTTGTGTATGGGACAATGTTCCATTAAAAAATGTGTATTTGTTTTCTAGGGCTGCCATATTAAGTTACCACAATTGGTGGCTTAAAACAACAAACCTTATTCTCTCATAGTTCTTGGAGTCTGCAAGTTTGAAATCGCGGTGTCAGCAGGGCCACACTCCCCTTGAAGGCTCTAGGGAAGAATCCTTCCTGCTCTTTCTTAGCTCCTGCTGGCTCCCAGCAATCTTTGATGTCCTTGGTATGCAATTGCATCACTCTAATCTCTGCCTCCATCTTCATGTGTCCTCTCCTATCCCTAAAAGGATACTAGTCATTAGATTTAAGGCTCATGGGATGACTTTGTAGTATTACCCTTAACTAATTATATCTGCAATGATCTTTTCCCCCCAAAAAGTCACATCCAGAAATGCCTGGTTAACATGAATTTTAGGGGGACACTATTCAACCCACTACAAAGAGTGAAAACTATTCTTAGCACCTCGCTGACAAAAATAGCTGGCATATTTTGCTAACTCCTATTCTAGCACAATCTTGAACATAGTAAATACTCCAAATTTTATTGAAGGAACAAGGAGTTCCTCAAATAGCCCTGGAAACATAGTAGGGCCTTAAAAATTGACATAAAAGAAAAATATCAAAAAACCCTAAACATGTTTCATACATATAAAGTATTATCAAATACTACAGTAGCACTGCAATATTATCTGACCTATTCTTTATATCAACTCAATGAGGTAAGTATTCTTATTCCTATTTGCAAGTTGAAATAGATTTAACAAGGTAAATGACTTCCTAAAGGGGCAGTGGATGAGGTAGTATAACGGGACAATCAATGGATTTGGGCTGCATGTCACTGCTTGAGCCAATTAAGCAGAGACAGTCAAGACAGTCTCTTCATAAATGATGTTAGAAAAATTGGACATATACATGCAAAAAAAAAAAAAGAAAGAAAGAAAGAAAAGAAACAAAACTAGATCACCAACTTACACCATACACAAAAATAAACTAAAAATGAATAAAGGATTTAAATGTAAGATGGGAAACCATAAAAATCTTAGAGGAATCCATAGGCAGCAAAAACTCAGACATATGTTGAAGCAATTTCTTCACTGATACAGCTCCTAGGGCAATGGAAACTAAAGAGGAAAATAAACAAATGGGACTACATCAAAATAAAAAGCTTCTGCACAGCAAAAAGAAGCCATTAGCAAAACAACAAGAAAGCCCACTACATGGGAGAACATATTTGCCAATGTTATCACCAATAAGGGTTTAATCTCCAACATTTACAGGGAACTCATACAACTTAACAAAAGGAAGATCAATCAAAAAATTGACACTGGACATAAGGAAGGCAAAGAGACATACGGAAAAATGCTCAAAGTCACTAATCATCTGAGAGAAGCAAATCAAAATGACAATGTGGTACCATCTCACACCTGTCAGAATGGCTATCATCAAGAAATCAACAAATGACAAGTGCTGGTGAGGATTCAGAGGAAAAGGAACTCTTTTGCACTGCTAGTGGGAATGCAGACTGGTACAGCCACTGTGGAGAATTGTATGGAGTTTCCTCAAAAAACTAAAAATGGAACTCTCATTTGACCCAGTAATCCCACTTCTAGAAATATATCCCAACAAACTACAAACACCAATCTGAAAGGATATATGCAACCCTTTATTCATAGCAGCACAGTTCACCATAGCTAAGATTTGGAAACAGCTTAAGTACCCAGAAGTAGATGAGTGGATTAAAAAACTGAGGTATATCTACACAATGGCATACTACACTGCTGTAAAAAAGGAGTTCTTACCACTTGCAGCAGCATGAATGGAACTGGAGAGCATTATGCTAAGCGAAATAGCCAGTCAGAGAAAGATAAATATCACATGATCTCACTCATCTGTGAAATATAATGAATAGTGTAAACTGATGAACAAAATCAGATCCAGAGATAGAGAAGTATCCATCAGACCATCAAACCTCAGAAGGAAGGTAGGGGAAGGTGGGGGTAAAGGGGAAAAATCAACTAAAGGACTTGTATGCATGCATATAAGTCTAACCAATGGACATAGACACCAGGGGAGTAAGGGCATGAGTGGGGATTGGAGGGGAAATGGGGGGATAATGACACATATGTACTACCTTAATCAATAAAGAAAAAAAAAAAAATAAATAAATAAAGCAGAGACAGGGTTGAGTAATATATGAGTACTAGAGGCCTGGTGCATGAAATCTGTGTATGGTTAGAGCCCCTAGACCTGGCCGGCTATCAGGGATGATCGGGACTTTCTGGCTGCTGGCCAGGGCCTTCCTTCCCTGGCTGCTGGCTGACAGCCAGGGCCTTCCTTTGTTCTGTACCACCCTGCTAGTGGTCAGCACATGTCATAGTGAGCGATTAAACTCCTGGTCTCCTGGTCAAACTCCTGAGGGGACACTTTGCATATTATCCATATATTATATAATAAAAGAGTAATATGTAAATTAGCTGTCACTCCACAACAAAATGGCTGAGCCCATAGCAGATGCTGGAGACATCGCCCTGGCAATGGGAGCCCAGCATCTGCTTCTTGGACATGAGGGAGAGGAGGGGTCTCTGGCCAGATGACTGGAGCGGGATTCTGAGCTTGTGTCACCAGTGGCAGCATGAGCTCAGCATCCAAGCCACGACTATGCTGCAGGAGAGAAGGGGCCTCTGGAGTGGGAGCCCAGAGTTCGAATGCCTAGAGTCCACTTCCCCGCCTGCCTTGGGGCCAGAGGGAAAGGGCCTGTGAGGCCCCAGCTCAGGGTCCCCTAGGCAGGGGAGGACCAGAAAAATGGATCTTCCCAGTTCCTGATGCTGACAGAGCCCTATGGTAGCCGGGATCCTCCACCTGCAGCCCCCAGTCACAGTCCAGCAGCCCAGTCACAGACTGGAAGCCCCCTGCCAGTAGTTCAGATGGGACCTGTGTGATTCAGTGGGGTGGGGGTGTCTGGCAGGAAAGCTACAGACATCAAATCACTGCTGCTGAGGCTGCACCTCCCCCCCACTCGCAAGTAGTATGGTCCAAGGGAGCGACTCCTGAGGCAAGGATCCCATGGCAGCCAGGTGAGGAAGCCAGACCTGAAAGCCCAAGCACCAGAGTACCCGAGCTGCAGGGCCCCGTTGGCTGGGCCTTGAGGAGGCCCCAGGACAAGCATCTTCCCAGAGGCTGTGTGAAGGAGGGGAGGAACCTCTGGCTACCTCTTCCTCCAACCTCCATGCACGAATTTCGTCCACCGGGCCTCTAGTCCACTTCCTGGGCTGCCTTGGAAGTGGACTATATTATATATATACTGGAGGCAGTACAGGAGAGTGGCAGGTCATCTACAAAAGTCTGCTCTGCAGCCTGCCATAAGCCAGCTGCTTATATAGGATAGAACAAAGATTACACGGGGAAGTAGATTACAGGCATGGGGAAGTAGGCAATGAGGGTTGGGGTGGGACCCTATTGTTTGGGCAACAAGGTTGTTAAGCTTTCCATAATAACATCCAGTTCTTGAATGAGAATGGGCCACATTCCAAATTTGACTATCTGGTAAGGGGATAGAAAGGAGAGGCATGTACAACTCCCAGCTAGGTCAGAATGTCCTTTCTTTAACCAACACAAGGCAATCATTGTTAATAGAGCATGATTAATATTTCCCATAATCATAGCTAGTCCTCAATGCTCTATTTTTTCCCCCTAACACTAGGACTTGAACCTATTGCAAAGCAGCAAATATGGTAGTGAGTTTAGGGAAGATGAAGCTGTTATAAAGCAAGTTAGTGAATTGTGGTGTTGGGGAAGGGAAAATGGAGTGGAGACATCACATTATAAAGACATCAATTTATAAAGCTAACACAACATTGCGTGGTTATTGGATATGCAACAGATCCTTAGACAGGGAAGACACTTGCTAACCTGAGAGAGATTGTTGGAGGTACAGGTGCATTGTGGGAGAAAGCCAGAGCTTGAAGAAGGACAAATGGATTCTGTCTGGGAGTGAAGGAGAGAGGCTGAGTCACCCTCATAATCTAGGTAATGGTTTGAGGGTTCTAAATTTGAGTTATAGGGTACAGAGAAGATTTAATGACGGAAGAGATCACAATACGCCACTCCCAAATATGCCACTTTGGCAGGATTATTTTGAGTTGCAGGCAATTGAGAAACAGCAGACACAGGAAAAGCACTCTGCCCTCCCCACCTGCCTAAAAGCAGGACATAAATTTGCAATGAGAAGGCTGCCCTCCTTGTACCAGGAAGGGGAGAGCACTCTTATCACCGGAGAAGGCGTGTCAAGGCAGAGGTGAATTTACATAAACAGACCTTACTAAAATCACCCTTATCTTCCATTAGTTTCCCCCCTACATTTCCTACTCACCTTCCCACAATTTATCACTACTTGAAGCCCACATCCCTTTCCTATGACTAGTTTTCCACAGTTCATCATTTTTTGTTAAAATAGTGTTTTTAAAAATATGAAGCCCCTGTATGCATTAAAAATATTAGCACCAATAAAATGTGTATGCCTTTTCTTTCATTATCTGCCATTTGTCCATTTAATTCACAGGCTCCATCCACTGAACCTAAGAAGACAGAGGGGAAGTTTTTCTTTCCTTATGTGACTTTTCCTTAATTTAAATAGCCCAAATTAATTGCTTTAAATGCTTAAGATATCCTCATTCTATGGAGAATTCCATGTGTGAATTTAAAGAAAGATTGGATATTTGATGAATTAAAATGGAGCCTGTGGGCCCTATATGATATTGGCTGGCAGGTAGAGATTGAATTTTTAAAGGCTTTATCAGTAGGGGTCAAATGGACAGTAATCCAGGTGGGCTCTGTGCATTTTAGTATATCCTTCATTGTTTTCAAACATTGCAATATTTACTAAGGTCTTGCTTTATTTTGGCTCAGGCTGGTATTAGCAACCAATGGCACCAGGCCAAAAGCTTGAGACAGTGCCAGGGCTGGTTTCCTCCCTCAGAACTACCAGTAAAGGCCAATTTGCTGGACCTCCAGTCCTGCAGGGACAGACTGCACCTTGTTCTTGCATTCTCAGGTCCTAGCCCAGTGTTCAGCACACATCAGGTTCCCTATTCAAATTTGTAATGTGGCAATTGTGGCACATTTGTCTTTCACTCCCTTCTACCCAGCAGCACTCTCGCACCTGTTGACCTTTCTCCTATGGAAGCCAAATTCCTGCCAAGGCCCTTAAGGCAGATCTCCTTTCTGGTTAAAACCTCCACCCCACCTCCCAACCCCCCTACCTGGGTAAGGCTGAGTTCAGTTAAGAGGACAGCAATCTGATTAAATTAAGTCACACTCAGCTTTCCCTTTGGGGTGGGGTAGGATTTGCATTTAAAAAGAGGTTTTGGTGTTCTAAAATAGCGTGGTAGGCTGTGGGTAAAACTGACTATTGAGTTTGAGCAACTTCCTGGTGCACCTTATCTGACCCAGGCAATTGGGGTTATAAACTAATCATTCAGCTGTATTCAAAGCATTGGCGGTGGCAGGCAGCACCTGGAAGTTTATTAGAAATGCTGACTTTGCGGCCCACCTTGAGCTGCTTTGCAGCAGAAGCAAGTGGGTCAGAGTGGCATTTATATGTTGTTTGAGAAGCAGTGCTCTAGCCCAGCTTCCCCAGGTGCATCTGAGGATGCACTCCTACAGGTGAACACAACAGATGTCTTGATTCCTCCTTGTGAGAATTCTGTGACCCTTGCCCTAGAGCAGGGGTCCTCAAACTTTTTAAAGTGGGGGCCAGATCACGGTCCCTCAGAGAGCTGGAGGGCCGGACTATATGAACTACTAATTCCTACTGTAACACCTTGGCTGCGCTCACTGCCCAAAAAACCTGGTGGGCAGAATCAGACTCGGGGGCTGCATGTGGCCAGCGGGCCGTAGTTTGAAGACCCCTGCCCTAGAGTTATATACTTTCTGCACCAGTAGTTTTCAGATTTTATTATACACAAGACATCTGAGGGCTTTCGTTAAAAATGCAGAAGCCCCAGAAAATCACATTCAGAAGGTCTGGGGTGTGGTCCAGGAATTTGCATTTTTACCAAGTTGCTCAGTTGATTCTGAAACAGGTGGTCCTTGTTTCACATTTTGAGACACCTAGTCCTTCCTCTGTTCCCGTGTTTCATGAGAAAGGCTGCAGAACACCAAAGAGCAGAGCCTGCTTGTTCCACAGCAAAGAGGAAGTACTGGGATGAAAGTAGAGCGTCACGTAAAAACCCAAAATTTAGAGTATAAAGTCCTTGTAATTTGCACACTGGATATTCTGTCTGTTTGTTGACAAAAGAAGGTAACTTTAAATTCCAGGGTTCATTTAGGCAAGTAATTGGAAGTTAAGTTTTCCACATTGGCACCTGTTTCATTCTTTGCAAGAGAAATGTAATTTTTTAGTCACCCTGGCTCCCTCCCTCCATGGCTTCTCTTCCTGCCCATGGTACCCACTCCCTTGGCCCAGTCACACTTTTTGGAGTCTGGGGAATGGCTGCTGAACACAGCTGGTGAAAGCTTTGCAGGTGGTTGATAGAGGAGATTGCATCACTTTCTCAGTCTCTTCAGAGTTATTACAGAAAGAAGTCATTGCTGCAGGGAATTAATTGAATATGGCGAGCCCAGAACTGCTAAGAAAGTACCTGTCCGGAGACTTTCTGGAAAAGAACACGGTAGATTGCTTTTCCAGTTTGCCATTCTTTCTCTAGGGTTTTGGTCTGTGGGGCTGGGGGCAGTTAGTGTAAATGTGGTCACACTTAAGATTACAGCAGCTTAGAGACTACGGATGGGCAAAAACATATAGACCACTTGTTCCTCATGAGTTTCATCGAGGAATCAAGGTGCTGGAATTGTTCCCCTGTGATTCTGAAGGCTGTAGTTGTTTCCTAGGTTTTGGGGTCTAGGAAAAGCACTTCGATATCCCAGAATGTGTGTTTTATTAGGAATGTGATGATTGCAACCATGTGTGATGTGGCAGTTCTTTTACCTGATGAGAGGCCCTGGGAGAACAAAGACCTTAAGAAGTACATGTGCATTTGTTGTTCAAATTTATTAAACAAATTCCCAACATTCTGTCATGCCTCAACTCTGGGAGTCTTGTGCCTCTTGACATCTGCCTGTGTCTTTTCCCAGTGAGACAGGTAGTTACTATTTTGTAAAAATGCCCAAGGTAGGGGGTGTGCGGAAAGCAGCTGACCCATGTTGTGCTCTCACATTGATGTTTCTCTCCCTACTTTTTCCTTCCTTTCTCTAAAACAAAACAAAACAAAACAAAACAAAACTTAAAATAAATAAATAAAAATGTCCCAAATGTTCATATTTTGAGGTATTCTAGAGAAAATCTTTCTCAGTCTCATTTGTTTGGATCCTTCTGCCCAATCTTTCCCTCTGAGCCCCAAAGTTGCCTTGGCCTTCTCCTTGATGGATTCATTGTTTTGATTTAAGCCCCTGTGGCAGAAAATCTGATGTCATCTGCAGCTGCTACACTGAGATTCAAAGAAGCAGTCATTAACCCTTAAAAAGATCCACATGAAGGCACTGTGGCCTTCTCAATATTCCACATGTCCAAGAAAAGCCCAGAGTAAGTAGAAGGAAGGAAATAATAAAGATCAGAGCAGAAATGAATGACATAGAGACTAAAAAAACAATATAAAAGATCAATGAAACCAAGAGCTGGTTCTTTGAAGAGATAAACAAGATTGATGAACTGCTAGCCAGACTCATCAAGAAACAAAGAGAGAGGACCAAATAAATAAAATCAGAACTGAAAGAGGGGAAGTGGCAACTAACACCACAGAAATACACAGGATTGTAAGAAAATATTACAAACAACTATGTGCCGGCAGGTTGGACATTGTGGTAAAAAGGAAGAGTTCCTGGAAACCTACAATCTTCAGAGGCTCAGTCAGAAAGAACCAAAACCTAAATAGACCTGTGACAGCAAATAAAATTGAAGCAGTGGTCAAAAAACTCCCAGCAGATGGGGTTCCTGGACCCAATGGCTTCACAAGGGAGTTTTACCAAGTATTCAAAGAAGAGCTGGCACCTGTCCTCAAACTATTCCAGAGGAGGGAAGACTTCCAAGCTCTTTTTATGAGACCAGCATTATCCTACTTCCAAAACCAGATAAAGACACTATAAATAAAGAAAATTATAGCTCAATAACCTTGATGAACATAGATGCAAAAATCCTCAACAAAATATTAGCAAATTGGATCCAGCAACATATTAAAAAGATTATTCACCATGATCAAATAGCATTTATATGTTTTCTTTTTAATTTTTAATTTTAGACAGAGAGAAAGGGAGAGGAGAGAGAGATAGAAACATCAATGAGAAAGGAACATCATCAATTGGCTGCCTCCTGCACCCACTTCTACTGAGGATTGAGTCTATAACCCTGCCTTTTGCCATGTCAGGGAATTGAATCAGCGACTGCTTGGTTCCCAGGTTGATGCTCAATTGCTGGGCCATACTGGCAGAGCTTGACCAAGTTGGATTTATCTCAGGGATGCAAGGCTGGTACAATATTATCAAATCAATAAATGTGATACATCATATAAACAAAATGAAAGATAAAAATCATATGATCATATCAATAGATGCAGAAAAACATTTGATAAAATCCAGCAACCATTTTTGATTAAAACTTTCAGCAAAATAGGAATAGAAGTATCATACCTCAATGTAATAAAGGTCATATATTACAAATCTACAGCCGACATCATGCTCAATGGGCAATAACTGTGTTTCCCCTAAGATCAGGAACAAGAAAGGGATGTCTACTTTCACTATGCTTATTCAACATAGTACTGGAAGTCATAGCCATAGTGATCAGACAACAAGGAAAAATAAAAGACATCCAAATTGTAAAGAAGATCATGTAACCATTATTATTCACAGATGATATGATATTGTCTTTCTATACATAGAAAACCCTAAAGACTACCCAAAACTACTAGATTTAATACATTAATTTGGCAAAGTAGTAGGATACAGAATTAACATCCAGAAATTGATGGCCTTAAAAAAATATTTTTCTTGATTTCAGAGAGGAAGGAAGAAGGAGAGATAGAAACATCAATGACGAGAGAGAATCATTGATTGGCAGCCTCTTGCACGTTCTGACGGGGGATTGAGCACACAACCTGGGTGTGTCCCCTCACTGGGAATTGAACCATGACTTCGTGGTTCATATGTCAATACTCAACCACTGAGCAACACTGGCTGGGTATCAATGGCATTTTTATATACCAATAATGAACTTTCAAAATGAGAAACTAAAAAAAAAAAAAAAAAATCCCATTTACCATTGCAACAACAAAAATATAAGATACCTTGAAATAAACTTAACCAAGGATATGAAAGACCTGTACTTGGAAAACTAAAGGACACTGAAAAAAAAAAAAAAAAAAAGTAGAGAAAGATACAAACAAATGGAAGAATATACCATGTTCATGGATTGAAAAAGTTAACATAATTAAAATGTCCATACTACCCCAAACCATCTATAGATTCAACACAATCCAATTAAAATGCCAATGGCATATTTCACAGATCTAGAATAAATACTCCAAAAATTTATATGAAACCCAAAAAAGACCTGAATAGCTGCAGCAATCCCAAGAAAGAAGGACAAAATAGGAGGGATAACAATATCAAATATTAAATTATACTACAAAGCCATTGTAATTAAAACAGCCTGGTACTGGCACAATAACAGGCATGTAGACCAATGGAACAAAACAGAAAACCCAGAAATTGACCCAAGTCATTACGCTCAGTTAACATTTGACAAAGGATGAAAGAGTATACATGGAGTAAAGATAGTTTCTTCAATAAAATGGTGTTGGGAAAATTGGACAGGTACATGCAAAAAATAAATAAACAAATAAAACTAGACCACCAACTTACACCATATACAAGAATAAACTCAAAGTAAATAAAAACTTAAATGTAGGCCCTGTAGCCATAAAAATCCTAGAAGAAACTATAGGCAACAAAATCTAGGACACTTCTTGTAGACGATGTTTGTCAATATTCTAATTGTCAACTATGATGTGAGTCAGGTTTCTGTATTGTATTTAACATTTTAACATTGGCATAGGAGCTTTTGGCTCTTTTAATACATTTAATAAATGCACATTAGACCCTTACAATGTACCAGTTGGAGGGGATCAGGATAAGAACCCCCAAATACACCACTTTGGCATAAGAATTATTTTGAACTGAAAGCAATTGAGAATCAATGTATGTAGGAAGAGTTCTCTTCCTGTCCCTTTCTTGCCTAAGCTCAGCATTAATTTTTCATATTAGAAGATGGAGAGTTGGCATTGAGATGAATTTGCATAAACAAACCTTATTAAAGTAACCCTTATCTTCAATTAGTTGCCCCTTCTATTTCCTAGTCTTTTCCCCACAATTTATCATCCCTTGAAGCCAAAATTCTATTTATTTAGTTAAAATAATACATAAGCCCCCAACTCTCATCACTTCTTTGAGTTTTACTTATTTTCTGTGAACTCCTGTGCATATAAAATATGAATAAAGTTTGCATACCTTTCCTCCTGTTAGTTTGCCTTTTGTTAATTAATGTGCAGTTCCCCAGGTTATGAACATAAGAGGCTAGAGGAAAAGTTTTTTCTTCATGACATAGGCAAGCATGGTCATGTCCTCAGTCTCTAATCTCTAGTTGCCTTAAGTATCCCCAGCCTTTGGGAAAAGTTTTGGTTCATGAGCACTGACTAGGGAAGGAAATCTGCTTTCAGAAAAGTGTTGGAAACTTGCAATGCTGCCACTTGAGCTTCTGCCCCTCAGATCCAGGGCCCTGAGAGCCCTCCTAGAGTAGAAGGGGAGGATTTTGGCATGGATATTGATGCCATGAATAGCCCGTATGATAAAGGGAATCTCTCATGCAGTTGGAGTAATATCTGGGGAGTCCTTAGGATCCATCTTAAATATCAGAAGCAGGGCCCCAAATATTAATCTTTTACATTTAAGTTTTTGGATATCTTCAAGGCCTATTTATTTTATATATGAAAGAAAATTTTATAGTTTACTTCACTTTTATGAATTAACATTTTATTTACTGAAGTTACAAATTCAGAAATCTAGATCCTTCTGAAGTTTTTAATTTCAATTTAAAACTCTTATTTGAGTTTTCACTCTAGGATGTTTTAGCACTCATTTTAAATTGGCTTTTGAATTATGTCTGTCCCATATCATAAGCTCAGTTAATTGAACCCCTTTCTGCATTTTAAACAGCATTTATAAATTTAACATATGACAGTTCCTATTGTCTTAAATTATTTGACTGACAAGTCTTCTAAAACATTTAAATAAATTTATAAATCTAATAAATGTATAAATATAGTGGACCTTACATACTCTTATACCTTCCAATATTATGTAAACAGTAGGATTTCAATGTAAAATCATAAACTTAAATCAATTACTCAAGTACATATTCCTGAATTGCAGAACTGTTACTGTAATTGGCCATTTTATCTGAAACTTTGCAAAAATTTAAAACACTGCTATAGACTAAATGTTTGTGTCCCCTCACCCCCAAATTAATATATTGAAGCCAAGTCTCCAAAGTGGTGGTGCTTAGAGGTAGGGACTCTGGGAACTGTAAACCTCATGCATTGTGCTTATAGAAGAAACTTCAGACAGCTCTCTCACTCCCTCCACCAGATGAGTACACAGCGAGAAGACAGCCATCAGTGAAGCAGGGCCTGGGGACTGAACCTGCCAATGCCTCGACCTTAGACTTCTCAGCTTCCAGACTGTGAGAAAGAAAATTCTCTTGTTTATATGCCACTCAGTCTTCGGTATGCTGTTGTAGCAGCTCAAGCAGAGTAAAATAAACACCAAATAACATAGCTCACAACCTAAAACAAATATATTAACAGTTCCTATACTAAATTTTCTGGTATTGCAAAGTGTTGACCCACTAAGGAAACAGTTGTGCACTTCAAGCAGTTATGGGATAATGTTCTCAGACACTTGATTCATGAAGACTAGATAATTCAGTTGGAACCCTGAGTACAATTTTGTTTGTGACCCCGATGGAACTTATGGACACGGATGCACCGTCCATGACAGAGACCCCACCCCTGTCATCAATGACTGGGTTCTGCATTTCTTTGGCTCTTAACAGAAATATCTATTCCATCTAATTCCCAAGAACTTTAAAAAAAAAAAAAAATATTCTATTGATTTTTTTACAGAGTGGAAGGGAGAGGTGAGAGATAGAGAGCTAGAAACATCGATGAGAGAGAGACATCGACCAGCTACCTCCCCACACCAGGGATGTGTCTACAACCAATGTACATGCCCTTGACCAGAATCGAACCTGAGACCTTTCAGTCCACAGACCGACGCTCTATCCACTGAGCCAAACCGGTTTTGGCAAATTCCCAAGAACTTTTGAGTGGAAAGTAAACCTGCCTTCTTTTCAAAAACTGTTGTTTTTTAGGATCATGAAAGTCTCAAAGTATAAAACAATACCTGATTCATTTCTGCATCTCTTTGCTTTGCCTCATTGCTTGAATTGTCTGAAAATTTGGCCACAACTTTCATTCTACCGACACATCCCAATTAAAAATGGAATATTTTCATGCATATAAAAGCATGTCCCAAACCTAGGGCCTGGCACCCAGTAGATACTTGGTCAATGGTAATTATTATTATTTGAGATTTATAAGTAGGATCCCTAAACCATTAAGAGGACCCCATGGTTATACTAGGTCTTCAACAAATATTGGAAACTAGACAAGGTATAAAAAAAAAAAGAGCTCCTAAATAGGTGGTGTAAAAACTCAACAAGAGAAAGGGGATGGATAAGAGAGAGAACATAGGCAGAAAATAACCTATAACCATATAGGGATATTTCTATTGAGTAAAATATTTTCAGCTTCAGCTTATACACAAAAAGCCAGCGAAGCATCCAGCTGAATGCACGAATGTGTCACTGCAGGGAGATGGTGATTCACAGAGATTTTCTTCCTAAAGAAATGGAGCCTGGCCTATTCAAAAGCACTTCCATTTAATGCAACACTGCATTGAACAGGGCTCCTTTTCAAGGGGCTACTATTAAAGGCAAGATTATTATCTTCAGCATTTAGATGGCATGCTGACTGGGGCCATAACACCAGGGCACTTAGATGCTCCCATTATCAATGTACAGTATGGTCTTTGGAAGTTTAAAAATAGCATTCACAACCTTTTGTGGCTTCTGTTACACAGGCGATACCTGTGTGCTCTGGAGAATGCTGGCACCCTGCAGGGAAGGCTGCTGTGTTGTGGAACCTTGCTAGCATGTGGACCTTAGGGGGTCCAGGCTGCAGGACCACCCTGGATGTATGACCCTGTCATAACAATGTCCTTTGAGACCGTAGGCAAGCTAGAGTTTAGAAGAAAGCAATGTCCCAGGGACATGATTCGTGTTCCAACCATGACATTGGGTGCATCATTTATCTTCTCTCTGTTAGATAACCAGTTAGGGATATTATGTGACTTCCAATTCTCTCTCTTTTTAAAAAAGCCTCTGTTTTGTTTAATAAATGCATTTCAAACACCTACTATATTCAAGACTTTACACTTGGAATATAAAGAGGAATATGACTTTCTCTGTCCTCTGGTGGGTTGGAGGTGGGAGAGGGACGTAAAACAGATCATTTCAATGTGATTCTTCCTCTCCAATGGGGGTCTCAAATGCAAATGCCTCTGGGGACCAGGCTCACTCTGTGAATGAGTGAACAAGCCTCTAGGGACTGACCAGAGCACATGGACAAGGTGTGCTTCATCTTTCCTGGGGACAGTGGCTCAGTTTCAGCTGTTGCTAAGCAGGAGTGTAGGCCTAACATTGCCTGGACTCTCCTTGTCTGAGAGAGAGGCCGAGACCTGTATTTTTATGAAAGATATCTTAATTTTTCAATATTGGGAATTGTGCAGGCAACCCAATATATCTGCAAGCCAAGTCTGGCTTGGAGTCACCAGTCACCTCCCCAGAGAATGATGATTGGCAATTTTGCTCCAGTCTTTCCATTATTAGGCATTTCTTCAAGATCTTTTATTTTGATAGGTTTTCCTTGTTTGTGAAGAAAAGCCTTGCTAACAGTTCCAACACTAAACAGGATGCTTTTGATGTGACGTGTTGCTGGGTACTTAGACAGATTTGAGTAGATACTGGCTGCTGCTGGGTGGGCTGTCTAGAGGGTCCTTCAAGAAAAACAATGCACAGAAGGAGAAAGAAAAAGCCCTGAGAAGAGACTATGAGGGTGAGCTAGGTTCACAGTGACAGAGCAGAGGAGCTGAGACAGAGTGTTGAATCACGTGATGGTGGAGTCTGGAGCTCAAGGCAGTGGGTGTCTGCTCCCGAGGGCAGCCAGCAGCCACCGTGGTTGTTACTGAGACATCAGAGCTGCTTGTGTGGTCCAAATAGGGCCTGGGATCTATGGTTGTGCAGATCTCTGCTGTCCAGTATGCTAACCAGTAGGCACATGTGGCCATTTAAACTTAACACAATGCAAATGAAATGGAAAATGTAGATCCTCAGCCACACTTGACACATCAAGTGCTCAACAGAAGGCGGGGGTGGGAGGGTGGGGGAGAGGAAGGGTCTGGGTTGGGGGAGGCAAGCCTGTCTTCTTTGCCTTTGGAAAGAGACTCCCAAGTTCTGTGACTCAAAGGTCCCCTCAAACCTCATATTCTATGAGAAAGGTATATATAGTATGCCTGTTATGAGATGTTCTGGGTCCCAAGGTGGTCCTCCCCCATCCTCCTTCACCCACTTATTTATTTTAATATTTTTAATTGATTTTTATAGAGAGAGAAGGGAGAGGGGGAAAGAAAGAGAAACATTGATGTAAGAGCAGAATATTGATTGGCCGTCCCCTGCATGCTCAACCGAGAGTTGAGCCTAAGACTCAGGCATGTGCCCTGCTGCTATGAATAAGGGTGTAATATCTCTTCAATTATTTTGAGTATATACCCAAAAGTGGGATTGCTGGATCACATAGTAACTCTATGTTTAATTTTTGAGAATCCTGAATACTGTTTTCCACAGTGTTTGCACCATTTTGCATTTCTATCCACAGAAAACAAGAGTGCCAATTCTTCTACATTCTCACAAACACTTGTTATTTATTTATAATGATTATCTTAATGGTCTTCATTGTGGTTTTGATTTGTATTTCCCTAGTTACTAGTGATGTAGAGGACCTTTTTATGTGCTTATTGGCAGGGTGTTTTGTGCAACATCAATGCTTAAAAGTAGGAAAATGCCATTTTAAACTTTAAGCAATTAAAAAAAATATATATTTTATTGACTTTTTACAGAGAGAAAGGGAGAGAGATAGAGAGTTAGAAACATCGATGAGAGAGAAACATTAACCGGCTGCCTCCTGCACACCCCCTATGGAGGATGTGCCCACAACTAATGTACATGCCCTTGACCGTAATTGAACCCAGGACCTTTCAGTCTGCAGGCTGATGCTCTATCCACTGAGCCAAACCGGTTTTGGCAAGCAATTGTTTTTGATGTTTTGTTTTTATTTGGTTTCTGTTTCTCTAGTTGGAGGCTTTACTTCAACTTGAGGCTAGATTGCTCTTTGTTTTTTAGAACATGAATTTAAAGGCCTTTGGTTAAACAATGGTAAAGTAATAATACTTTTCAGACATGCAAAAATTTGAGATGAGGTGGACTAATGATATAAAATTTTGTCTTTTTAGGTAGAAATAAGTTTCCACAATTTTTTCTTTTCTAGGAAGTCTTCCTTCTCCTGTATCTTGGGGATGTCGGGGCTTGGACTTATAGGGTAGGAACAGGGTGGGGGAGAGCCGACTCCTGAAAAATAAGCCTGAGACTAGAGCTCAAGATCAGAACTTTTGGATCAGAAATACTCAGCGGGTAGACTTACAGGCCAGCCAAGTAACTCCCACTCCCACGGTCAGGGACAGTGTCTGGTGCACCACTGGGGTGCCCAAGCTACAAAAAAGTGAGAACTAGCAGAGGGGAGGAGCAACTGCAGCTGCCTTGAGTGTTAAAGAAGGGTAGATTAGTAGCCCAAGGCACTATGGGGGCCAGGTGGTGGTTGAGGTGGTTAGTGATGAATAGGACATATTTGTGGAACATGTAGGCAGTCCCTGGAGATTCTCAAGAAGGTCCGGGAATGGAACTGGTAAAGGCTTGTTTTCCTGCAGTGAAGCGCAACGAGTCTCATGCTGTGATGGTTTGGATATAAGAGGAAGTGTTTTGCTTTGTAATCTCAGGCTGTATAGGTCTCAGACAGGTGGGTTCCATGTCCCTCCCATGGTCATCCTTTAGGGATGATTGCTCTGTGGCATTCTTCCCAGTTCCCCGCCCCGCTCCCCCCCCCCCCCCCCCCCCATAGTTCTTACTTTTTGTAGCTTGGGCACCTAGTGGTTCACCAGACACCAAACCTGAGAGTGGGAATGATAGTCATTTGGCTGGCCTTAAAGTCTACCCACTTAGTATTTTAGTTGTATGTGATAGTACATTCTTTGAGGGCCTGTAAGAGACGGTATAGGGGGTGGGGCAGACATAGAAGCAGAAATTGAGAAAAATTTAAGAGTAGTTAAAAAGAAGAGGCTATAAAGAGGGCTTTTCATTTATTTCTTTGTTCATTGGTATTAAAAATGCTTTGTTAAAGGTTGAATTTGTTGGCAAATCTTCATTTTTGCCTGAGCTTGGGGTCTCTCATCTGTAATTGAGAGGGTTAAATCAGATCAGCTATTTTCAATTTGTTCTCCTCCTGATTCTGGGGTTCTGAGGAGTTCCCTTGGGGCCTCAAATGAGGAAGCTGAGTAAGTCTTTAACCAGAGGCACTTCACTCTTCTGACTTTCATAAAAGGTTTCATTTTAACAATGATTCCACAGCTAACAAGGTTTTAAAACCAGGCACCAGATACCCTTCAAACTCATACCTGGACACACTGAATTGATTTGTATGTTGTATAAATGTTGCAATTGTTGTGTGAAATTATTATTTTGTGTTTATTATCTTTCTATAAATTGATTTGTAAAATTACATTTAAAAACCGTAAGCAAACATTTACAAATAACTTACAATCTGACTTCCCTTTTTTAATATTAGTTTTTCTTCTTCTCTCTGCTGGGGATACTCAAAATCACCCCCATTTCAATGATTGTCTAAGACTGTGGTCAGCAAACAGTGACTTGCGAGACACATGTGGCTCTTTGGCCCCTTGAGTATGGCTCTTCCACAAAATACCACGGCCTGGGTGAGTCTATTTTGAAGAAGTGGCATTAGAAGAAGTTTAAGTTTAAAAAATTTGGCTCTCAAAAGAAATTTCACTTGTTGTACTGTTGATATTTGGCTCTGTTGCCTAATGAGTTTGCCGACCACTGGTCTAAGAGGACTCACAAGACTCAGCATGCTGGTACACTCATACTCATGGCTGTGGCTTATTACAATGAAAGGATACTCAGCAAACTCAACAAAAGGAAAAAGTACTTGGATTAAAGTCTGGGAGAAACCAGACAGTAGCTTCTGAGAGTCTTTTTTTCCAGTGGAGTCACGTAGGATGTGCTTTAATTCCTTCAGCAACCAGTTGTGACAGCATATGTGGAATGGTGTCTATCAGGGAAGTTCATTAGAAATGCAGTGTCCAGGGTTTTTATTGATGGCTGGTCACGTAGGCAATTTTCGAATGGTGTGTTCCAAGATTCCTGACTCCCGAAAGAAAAGCATACACTGCATTGTTTGTATAAATGGTTCAGGCAGAATGAGTCACTCTTATCAGGGAATGGTGGGGATCTCCAGCCAAGGGCCAACCTTGGGAGCATGCTTTCTAAAAATAGCTGTCAAACTTGTGTTGCTGACTCTTTTATGCATATTTTCCTTTTCCTTTTTTTCTTGTCTTATCCTGCTCATCCTTCCTCTTTTTAATAATATACTTATCGGAAGCCTCAAAAAATGGAAGCAGTTCTGGTTTCTCTCAGTCTCTAAGATGCCCAGTCATATTGGGTGTATGCAGTGCTACTCCTCAGGAACACTCCTCCTGGAGATG
This sequence comes from Pipistrellus hanaki, assembly GCF_964339955.1. Lineage (NCBI taxonomy): Eukaryota > Metazoa > Chordata > Mammalia > Chiroptera > Vespertilionidae > Pipistrellus > Pipistrellus hanaki. The sequence continues at coordinate 123,865,981 of NC_140504.1, read as the reverse complement.
GCTATGAGGAAGGTTGTAGCAGCAAGAGTCTGCAGGAGCCTGAGGCTGGGGTTCAGGTGTGAAGTGATGGGTGCACACCATGGGGCTGGTGAGGGTATGGAGAGGAAAGAATTTTGAAAGCCACCTCCAAAAAAGGATGGATGGATACTTCTTGGGAATCTTTTTGGTTGTTTTCCCCATAATTTATTATGCTTCTGGGCTGTCTTCCTTGGCCTTAGGTTGATAGTGTTCATAAAAGGTGGATTCCTCTCCCTTCCCCAATAATGACACATAAAATAAAACTTTTAACTCAAACAACTATTACTTTTTTTTTTTTAATATTTTCTTTTTTTCTTTATTTATTTTTTTATTGGCGGGGGTGTCCTTTGAATGTTCATTTGTTACTTGTTCATTTATCAGCCACAATTTGCTTAGTATGTAAGATAATATTTCCCCCCCTTTTTTTTTTATTGTCTAAAGTTTTACATATGTCTTCTTTTACCCCAATTGACTACCCACCCCACAACCATTCCCACCCCTGGCAAGCCCCTATTACCCCAGTGGCTGTGTCCATTGGCTATACTAATATGCATGCATAAAAGTACTTTGGTTCCTCTCTTACCCTCCTCCCCTAACAACTCCCATACTATTTGTTTCTGGATCTACTCTTGTTCATCAACTTATGCTGATCATTATATCCCCCATATGAGTGAGATCATGTGATATTTATCTTTCTCTGACTGGCTTATTTCACTTAGCATAATGCTCTCCAGGTCCATCCATGCTATTGCAAATGGTAAAAGTTCCTTCTTTTTTATAGCAGCATAGTATTCCATTGTGTAGATGTACCACAGTTTCTTAATCCACTCATCTGCTTCTGGGCACCTAGGCTGTTTCCAAATCTTAGCTATTGCGAATTGTGCTGCTATGAACATAGGGGTGCATATATCCTTTCTGATTGGTGTTTCTGGTTTCTTGGGATATATTCCTAGAAGTGGGATTACTGGGTCAAATGGGAGTTCCATTTTTAGTTTTTTGAGGAAACTTCATGCTGGTCTCCACAGTGGCCGCACCAGTCTGCACTCCCACCAGCAGTGCAGGAGGGTTCCTTTTTCTCCATATCCTTGCCAGCACTTGTCATTTGTTGATTTGTTGATGGTAGCCATTCTGACAGGTGTGAGATAGTATCTCATTGTTGTTTTGATTTGCATGTCTAAGATATTCATATTTTCTATGTTTCAGTTCAATATCTTCATATGTATTTAAACATGGGTATTACTTTCTATGTACTTGGGAATTAGGGATTGATGTCTTATTGAATGCAGAAGAATGAGGAAAAATTTACTATAACCTTCATATTCAGAAGCTGATATAAAGGAATAGTCATGAAAAGGTATTGCTTTTTCTATTCTCTATACTTTTCTTGATCAGTTGAATTTTTCCTGACTAGAAATTTCATGTATATATGAGCTTGAGCTAAAGACTACTCAATGGAGGTAAACAGAGAAACCCCCATTATAGAGTGGATGAACTCTTTGCTTTGAATTGGTTGAATAATTATACTGATGCCTCAGTTAGGTTTGGTTGGAGGCAGGGAGGGCTGATAAGATATTGAAAAAGTCCAGCCGAAACCGGTTTGGCTCAGTGGATAGAGCGTTGGCCTGCGTACTGAAGGGTCCCGGGTTCGATTCCGGTCAAGGGCATGTACCTTAGTTGCGGGCACATCCTTAGTGTGGGGTGTGCAAGAGGCAGCTGATCGATGTTTCTCTCTCATCAATGTTTCTGGCTTTCTATCCCTCTCCCTTCCTCTCTGTAAAAAATTAATAAAATATATTTTTAAAATAAGAAAGATATTGGAAAAGTCCAAATGTGTGTTCATTAGTATGAATCTTACTGGTCAGGTAATATTTTTCAGTGTGAGGGTCCCCAGATAAGGTAGTTTGAGAACTGGAAGCACCTGGTTTGATTACTGAGGCTTATCTTAGTGGCTGTTTGCAGGAGGTGCTTTCCACAAAAGGCATACTAGAAGGAAGAAAAGGGAAATAGCAAGAAATAGCATTAAAAGTCTAAATCAAAGAACTGAGTTTAACAAATTATTCATAATTTAAGAGCTCAAAAACAAAAGCTTACTTTATATTTATCATATTTTGATCCTTAATCAGTACAATTACTCCTTATTTTTGGGCTTTGACTTTCTCACTTTTATGGTATTTTTAAAAAGTCTTTCCTTATTTAAACTCAATAAAGTAAAATTACTTTGAGAAATTGATTTTGAGAATTTGAGAAACTAAACATTTAATTAAGGGTTCTTAATCTTTTTTTTTTTTTTTTTTTTTTTTTAAATCCCATAGACTCTATCAGGTGAGTGAAATATTTGTACTTCTGCTCAAAATAGTCTTTAAGTGCATAAAATAAAATACATTGAATTATAAAAGAAACCAGTTATATTAAAGTATATTTCTAAAAATATTTTTAAAAACCAAATTTACCATCCAATAATATATGTGCTTCTCTATTAATCTACCAAACAACAAGATCTAGTGGCAGATCTAATATCTACCATAATTTCAAAATAGTAGTATGTATCAGTGATATTTTGTGATATGGAAAACAGCTATATATACAGATGACATGATACTGTAATTAGAGAACCCTAAAGATTTCACTCAAAACTACTAGATCTGATAAATGAATTTAGTGAAGTAGTAGGATACAAAATAAATATCCAGAAATAAGTTGCATTTTATTTTATTTTATTTTTATTTTTTAAAAATATATTTTATTGATTTTTGTACAGAGAGGAAGGGAGAGAGATAGTTAGAAACATCAATGAGAGAGAGTTATCGATCAGCTGCCTCTTGCACACCCCCTACTGGGGATATGCCCGCAACCAAGGTACATGCCCTTGACCGGAATCGAACCTGGGTTCCTTCAGTCCCCAAGCCGACGCTCTATCCATTGAGCCAAACCGGTCCCGGCTAAGTTGCATTTTAATACAGTACACCAATAAGGAACTATCAGGACAATCCCATTTATAATTGCATCAAAAGAACAACAATCTAGAAGTAAATTTAACCAAGAATTTAAGACCTGTAAGAGACAGAAGAAAGAAATTGAAGAAGAAACAAATAAGTGAAAGCATATACTGTGTTCATGGATAAGAAGAATTAACATCATTAAAATGTCCATACTACTCAAAGAAACCTATAGATTCAACATAATTCTTAAAAAGATTTCACAGAACTAGAACAAATATTTCAAAAATTTATATGGAACCATAAAAGACCCCAAATAGCCACAGCAGTCTTGAGAAACAGAGTTGGAGGAATCACATTACCGGATATCAAACTACACCACAAGGCTATAGTAATCTAAACAGCATGGTATTGCCATAAAAATAGACATATAGATCAGTGGAACAGAATAGAGAGCCCAGAAAAACTCACACCTTCATTGTAAATTAATATTTGACAAAGGAGGCAAGGACATACAATGCAGTCTATTCAATAAATGTATTGGTAAAATTGGGAAACAAAAGAAAAAATAAACAAATGTTTTTGTACAGTAAAAAAAAAAAGTCATTAACGAAATGAAAAGACAATCCACTAAATGAAAGAACATGTTCACCAATGATATATATGATAAGGCATTAATATCCAAAAATTTATAAAGAACTTATACAACTCAATATCAAAAAAACAAATAATTCAATTAAAAAATAGGCAAAGAGCCTTTATTTAACCTTCAATTGCTGAGAGTCACTTCTCCAAATAGGACATACAGATGGGGAATAGGCATATTAAAAGACGCTGAATGTCACTAATCATTAGAGAAATACAAATTAAAACCACAATGAGATATCACCTCATACCTGTCAGAATGGCTATCATCAATAAAATCAACAAACAACAAGTGCTGTAAAGGATGTGGAGAAAAGGGAACCTTTGTATATTGTTGATGTAGTTACTATGGAAAACAGTATAAAGTTTCCTCAAAAGATAAAAAATAAAACTGCCTTATGAACCAGCAATTCCACTTCTGGGAATATATCCAAAGAAATCCAAACACTAGTTAGAAAGAATATATGCACTCCTATGTTCATTGTAATGATATTTACAATAACCAAAATTTAGAATCACCCCAAACACCCATCAGTAGATGGGTGGATAAAAAAAGCTGTGGTACATTTACACAATGGAATAGTACCTGGTGGTAAAAAAAGAAGGAAATCTTACTTTTTTTCAACAACATGGATGACCTGTAGAGTATTATGCTAAGTGAAATAAGCTTGTCAGGGAAAGAAAAATACCACATGATTTCACTTATATGTGCATCTAATGAACAAAATTATCAGAGGGAAGGGGCTGGGGGATGGTAGAAGAGGGTAGAGAGGAGATAAATGGTGCCGGAAGGAGACAAGCCATTGGATAGTGAATACACAATACAATATATAGATAATGTATTATACAATTGTAGACTTGAAATCTATATATTTTTATTAACCAATGTCACCCCAATAAATTCAATAAAAATTAAAAAACACACAACTGTATGTAATATGTGATTTAAAAAAAATCTTTATTGTTGAGAGTATTACAGATATCCCTCTTTTTCCTCCCATTGCCCCCCTCCACCCAGCTCTTGCCCCACCTCAGGTTTTTACCACCTTATTGTCTGTGTCCATAGGCAATGCATAGATGCATATAAGATCTTTGGTAATCTCTTCCTAGCCCCTCCACCCCTCTTTCCTCTGAGATTAGTCAGTCTGTTCCATGTCCCCATGCCTCTGATTCTATTTTATTCATCAGTTTATTTTGTTCATTAGATTTCCTGTTCATTTATTTTGATTTTTAGATTCAATTGTTGATAGATATCTATTGATATGTATTTATTGCCATTTTATTGTTCATATTTTTAACCTCCTCCTCTTCCTCTTCCTCCTCCTCCCCCTCTCCCGCCTTCTCCTCCTCCTCCTCTTCTTTCTCCTCCTCTTCTTTCTTCCTCTTCTTAAAGAATAATCTCCCCACCCCCACTTCCCCCCCACAAAAAAAAAAAAAAAAAGAAAAGAAAAGAAAAGAAAAAAGAAAACTCTTTAACATTTCATGTAATACTGGTTTGATGGTGATAAACTCCTTTAGTTTTCTCCTGTCTTCAAAGCTCTTTATCTAACCATCAATTCTAAAAGATAGTTTTATTGGATAGAGTAATCTTGGTTTTAGGTCTTTGCTACTCATCACTTTGAATATTTGTTGCCATTCCCTTCTGACCTGCTAAGTTTCTGATGAGAATCAGTTGACAGTCTCATGGGAGCTCCCTTGTAGGTAACTAACTGCTTTTATATTGCTACTTTCAAGATTATTTCTTTCTTTTTAACACTTGGCATTTAATTATGATGTGTCTTGGTGTGGGCCTCTATGGGTTCTTCTTGTTTGGGACTTCCTGGGCCTGTAAGTCTATTTCTCTCAACAGGTAGAAGTTTTCTGTCATTATTTCTTCAAATAGGTTTTCAATATCTTTATCTCCCTCTTTTCCTTCTGGCACCCCTATAATGCAAATATTGGTATGCTTGAAGTTGTCCTAGAGCACATGTGTCAAACACAAGGCCCGTGGGCCAAATCCAGCCCGCCAGGCCTTGCAATGTGGCCCGCACCACGCTGTCATCTCTGCACTCCGCTGTCAGTTTATGACATTGTCAGTTTATGACTGTTCAGTAAACCATTCGGCCCGCGATTTAGGCTGGATTTTAGATTTTGGCCCCTTCTCTGATTGAGTTCGACACCCCTATTAGAGGCTCCTTACACTATTTTCATATTTTTGGATTACTATTATTTTTTTTCCCTTCTATTTGGATTATTTTTGCTTCTTCATATTCCAAATAATTGATTTGATTCTCAGAATCCTTTACTGTTGAATCTCTGTAAATTATTCCTTATTTCAGTTAGTGTGTGCTTAACTTTAGACTTTTCCTTTTTCATCTTTGAAAGTCTCACTAAGTCCTTTGAAGCTCTCATTAAGTCCCTTGAAGCTCTCAGTAAGATCCTTGAGCAACCTTATAACGATTGTTTTGAACTTTGTAACCAGTAGTTTTCTTTCATTTGTGACATGTTTCTTTGTCTCTGCGTCCTGGCTGTTTCCCCGTATTTGTTTCTATGTACCCTGTTTCCTGAAAATAAGACAGTGTCTTATATTACTTTTTGCTCCCAAAGATGCGCTAGGTCTTATTTTCAGGGGATGTCTTATTTTTCCATGAAGAAGAATATGGTACACATTTATTGTTAAATGAAAATAAAGGAAATTTATTACCTGTATACAGTATGGTAGTACGGTAGTTGTCAACACAAACCAGACAAACTGTGAATCCTACAGTATCAATAATTTACTCACTTATTCAATGACAATCATGTCATCATCTTTTGGAACATCATCATAACAATCCAATTCCTGAATTTCCTGGTGAATTTCTTGTGACTCCATTTCTTTCAGAATCAGTGGACCAAATCTCTCATGTTTAGCAATAGCACTGTCTTTAAATGAACACTTCTTGTCAAGGTAGCTTGCTCGCAGTGGATTTGCAATGCAACTGTCAGTGATTTTCTCCCATGAATTCTTCACCCAAGTCACAACTTCTTGCAGTTTAGGTTTCACAAAGTTCCCACGCTGATTTCTCTCCATTCTATTTTCAATGTAGTCATTAATTTCCATGTGCAAATTGTCTTTGAATGGCTTGTTTATTGCAATATCAAGAGTCTGGAGATAGGCCGTCATTCCTGCCGGAATCATTATCTGATCTATTTTTCTTTCATGAAGAAATGTCTTCATGTCTTTAGCGCAGTGAGTGCTGGCTGCATCCCAGACTAGCAGACCTCTTTGGCTCCCTCGCATACCAAGCGGCAGCATTAAGTTGACCCACTTCCTTATAACTGCCTGTGTGGCCCAAGCTTTTTCAATTTCAAAAATAAAAATGCCCAAAACACATTCAATCTTTTCCTTCTTGCCCTTAGAAATGATTAAAGGTGGGATTTTAGTGCCATCCAGACAAATTGCCAAAATACAGAAAACACGTGCACTTTTGTAAGCAGTGGAGGGAATGTACACTAAGGAGGCACCCCACTGTTCAATTGTTGTTTGAGATGATTGGCCTATAAACACTGCAGTTTCATCCATAGCAATCATGTTGGAAAGATTGTACTTAGAGAAGTTAGCATCATCAATAAAGGACTTGAATGCAAGTGCTCGCTTAATAACTTGAGTATCTTCCAACCTAAACAATGTTGTAGATCTTCTTAAAGACAGTTCACTTTGCTGAAGGAAATTATCCGGCCAGTGTTGTGATGCTTTGAACTCTTCGGGGACTATGTCAAATTGTGGTGCCATTGCAAGGGCAAATTCTTGAATCTGAGCCCTATTCACAACCAAAGCCTCTGCTCTCGTGTCAACAACCCATTCATAGATCAGGTCTTCCAGCTCAGAAAATAATGGTTGCCGATCTGATCCACACTTGCACTTTTTAGCATTTCCCTTGTCCACTTGTTCAATGAGGTTACCATACTCTGCTCGCCATTTTCGGACCAATCAGATACTCAACATCTTCTCTTTGCAGAAAGCAGTAAGATTTTGGCCCCAAGAGTCTTCCACGATTCCTTTCTTGTACTCCACGGAGTAGCTTTTTCTTTTTGCGCTCATTTCTAGGGGTAAAAAAAAGGAATTGGGGATCAAGGTGGGGGGAGGGGGATCACTTAAAATGACACAGGGGGGATCAGAGGGGGAAATCAAAATGGCACAGGAGAATCAGAGGGGGGATTAGCATTTTAGTAACCCCTTTTGATCCTCCTGTGTCATTTTGATTGCCCCCTCTGATCCTCCTGTGTCATTTTAAGTGATCCTCCTCCCCCGACCCCTGTGCCACTGAACACCTTCATCAGACATCCCTCCTACCCCTTTATCAGACATTTACCCCCTGGGGCCTGCCTGGGGACTGTCACTGGGCTTGCTGGGGCCTGGATCTGGGCTGGAGCAGGGTCTGCCACTGACTGAGAACCTTTAGTCATCATGAGGGCAGCCGCGAGCATCAGGTAGTGTCACCAGAGACAGACCAGCACTCACCACCTTCACTGCATCCTGTCCACTGTAATCCTCCTGTTCTTCTACATGCATCTGCGAAAGTCTCCTCTTCTCTCCAACCTCACACTCACCGCTCACTCTGACCTCCGCTCCACCTCCACACAGCAGTGACGTCAGGACTCAGCGTAAGGTCACTGCTTGCTAGACTCCAGTTGGGGCGGCCCTAGCCACCAGTTTATGGTAAATTACTTTTCATTTTGAGACAGAGCCTCGGGGGGGGGGGGGGCTTATTTTCAGGGGGATAACTTATATTTCACTCAGAAGGAAACCTGTAAGTAGGTCTTATTTTCGGAGGATGTTTTATTTTGGGGGAAACACGGTATTAGGTAGAGCTGCTATGTCTCCTGGAATTGGTAGAGTTGCCTTGTATAATAGGTGTCCTATAGGGCCCAGTGGCTCAGCCTCCCCAGTCACTTTAGTTGAGTACTCTAGGTATTGACAGTGTGCACAGTCTTGTAGTTGAGCCTTCATTGCTGTTAGAGTCACTGGGAGGAATTGACCTCCAGGCCAATTGGCTGTGAAGATCAGCTGTGACTACAGTGGCAGAGTTGCTGTGGAGACACACCTATGGAGTAGGACTTGCTTCAGTGGGGTTTTAGTGCTCACTGAGCCTGCCCCTTGAATGTGTCACTCATTAATGTAATCTGGTATGGTCTGAAGCTGTTCACTAAGTGCACTGGCTCTGGGGCCTCCTGGGTGGTGCAAAGTCAGCCACTGCCTGGGGCCACCCAGCAGAAGCTATAGATGGCTGCTACTTGTATTGGGCTTGGAAGTGCCCAGGTGAGGTCCAGCTGTGAAGCAAGGCAGACTGGTGCTAGAACTGGGAAGTTGGGCTTCTTATTGATATGGGGCATGCTGACATCAGCTGCTGCGTATTTAAGAGATTTTAGGCAAGTCTGAAGTCTGAGCAGGACAGGCCATTCATATGGAAAAGCTGCTGCAAAGAGCTTAGGTGGGGCTGAAAATTGGATGGGTGGGGTCTCAGGGAATCTTGTGGTATGTGATTTTTATTGGTGACAAAGTCATAGTTAATGCTCATACCACTGTGGTTTACTGCTTACATTTACCAGTAAAATTGGAGAAAATGCTAAATTTCCATTGGAAGCTAGTGAGAATAAGAAAAATATTTTCCTTCCAATCTTTAAATCCCCTGAATTCTTTCATTGGGTCCTTTGTGGAAAGAGAGAGTTCAAGATCACAGGTTAAGAAACTTTGCTTTAAAAAATTGCAGATTCTTAGATTTGTAATCCCTATTTTGATAAAATATTTACCTCTTCTTTTGACATTTCTTTAACTGAGGTTCTAAGATGAGGGTCCTGAATGTGTAGGGATCCTGTTTATCTTAGTACAGAGCTCCCAAGGTGTGATGCCATCTTACCTAATAACCTGCAGTGTGTCAACATCAGCATCAGCATGAACTGGTTAGAAATTCAAATTCTTGCTCCCACCCCAGACCCAATCAAGTAGAAGCTCTGTGGTGGGTGCTGCAGTCATCCAGGTGATTCTGATGCAGGCTCCAGTTGGAGCCCCAATTCCTTAGTAGCTGGGAAAAGGACAGCTCCGATGCAGAGTTGGTTCAGCTGTAAACTCTAATCATGCTATTCCCATGCCTTGTTCTAAAGGATGAATCTCCTGAGACATCAGGTTATGATTGATGGCCGGATCTGTCAGATAGCAGCATTTAAATCAATGCTCATCTGTCTTGTGGTATCATTCAGCATTCAAATATCACCTCCTCATTTGAGGACTTATATAAAGGAGGCAATTTTCAGTAGAAAGTATTGTTATTTGAGGAATGAAATTCTTCACTACTCTGGGCCTCAGTTTTATTATCTCTAAAATGAGAAATCTGGATTTTCTTTCTAGCTCAAGAGTCTGTGTATCTGCACGAATGACTTGGAGCAGCTAGTGGCAAGTGGTATGATTTTCTGGGATTCTGAGTGGTCAGACTAAACAACCACAACTCAGGCAGAGTCCCTCAAGTTAGAAGTCCCCAGAAATTCTCCATCTGGGTTAAAAACACATTAACAAGAGCAATGCAAACATACTTATTAACATGTGCATGCCACATGGACGTCTGGGAGCACCCACTGGTGAGTTCCTCAAAGGGATGATCAGAACTTGGTTTCTATGCCATCTTAGGCTGAGAAAGAGAAAGCGTTTGGGGGCTTGTAGGTGGGAGAGACAAGTTATGGAAAGGTGACCAGGAAAAGGAGTATGATACACAAGGGTGGTTTAATTAAGATTGTTGTTCAGATTTAAGGAAATGTCCTCTCCATCGGTAAGAATTGTTAGGAGTTCTCTTCTTTCTGGTATGGGAGAGTGTGACATCTTTACAGACTTTCTTTATAAATGTAAGTTTTTGGAAAATTGTGCATTTCTAGAGATTTTTTTTTTGTCTGCTAGTGCCCAAAGACTTATGGTCAAAATAATCCAAATGCCAAGGAGACATATTTTAGATTGGTGTATTCTGGTACCCCTCAATTTGTCCCCAATCATTGCTGCCCCCCGCCAGTCCTGGTTGATTAATTAATATGGAAGTGCTTGATTAATATGGAAGATTTAGGTAAGAATCAACTCAATTGCCCCAAAGATTCCAAACTGCCTCAAACCCAGAAAGTAACCTTACCTTGGGGATGGCTTCAGCAGAACCATGGGGCTCAGTGTTGCTACTTCATCTGTAGTCCTCATTATTGTGTTTCATATTACTGATGAGTAGTGTCATATCTTTCTCATACAAAAGTTTTGTTTTGTTTTTTTTCATCTCTTTATCACAACTTCATGTAGTCAGCAAGGAAGATTTAGTTTATGCCCATTTTATTGCATTGTGGCATCCTTGGGAAATTAAACATTTGCCCAAATTCATAAATTGTTTAATGAAGGAATTAGGAAGAAAGCCCACTTGGCTAGTGCCAAAACACTTCCTGCTACCCCAAGTCCTTGATTTGGGGCTGGAACAGGAAAGAGAAAAAAGATACACAACAACCAAACTTTTGAAAAATGAGGCATGCCTTGGAATTTCTGCTGTGAGTGGTCACAAGCCCTGGCAGTTTCTTTCTCCTGATATGATCAGATTTATTTTTAAACATGTTGAGTTGATTAAAGTGTCAGGTTGGGATGGAGTGGGTGAGCAGGCATAATAAAACCTGCTTGGGTCCTATATTAATTTCCTGCTTATAGCTGTGGAAAATCCAACTGACCATGTTTCTGGGGAAATTTAGACGGCTATGGGTTATCCTTATCAAGGGGAATTGTGGTTTGGGCTGCATGGAAAGAAATCAATAGGAGGCTGAAGAACATTGTGGGCAAAGCTGGCTCTGTGTGAGATTCATATGAACAAATATTCAGCATCATTACATGTATGCCTACAGGATAGCAATGCACTGTATGCTGTACTGATGGATTGCCTGTGTATTACTGTTATTTAAAAATGACCATAACTATTATTAACATGTGACTCTGCCTCATTAGAATGTGTAATTGTGTCTGTCAGTAATGTTATTGTTATGTGTCTTTTAACAGAATATGGGGCATTAATTCTAGTCTCTCAGACTCTTCACTACCAATTCTCCAGGTAGAATCCTAAGCCCCAAGCAGTCAATTCATCTGTTCTTTTATGTCTGAGTGGGGTTGTACTTAAACCATTTTAGGAAGATGGAAAATGGTTATCTTATGTATTAAACACACTCTCTCTCTCTCTCTCTCTCTCTCTCTCTCTCTCTCTCTCTCTCTCTCTCTCTCTCTCTGTCTCCAGTCTAAAAAGTCTATAGCGATTCTTTGGTAATTTGCTATAGCATTTTACAACTGACTCCCAAAAGGTTTCTGCCCAGCTCAAACCTAAATTCTTTTTGATGTGCATAAAGCTGTTCTTTCTCTTCTATTTCCCAGAGCACAGCTATTCTCAAACTATAAGACTGCCCTTGTGGTATCTGGTTCCAGTTTCTTCTCAGGGTGGTACTCCCTCAAGAGGGCATTTAAAACTATGTGGGGGGGGTGTTCTGATTTGTTGCTTTTGTTGCTGCCACAATTTCAGGGGCACAGTGGGCATTTTCTAGGCTCAGGCTGGAGCTGCTACCACTGCACAGCTCAGTCCCAGCCCACAACATGTTGGTCTGCTCCACACCCCAGTGTCGAGAAATACCTCCTTATGCCTCTATATTGCTGGGCTCTGGGAATACTGAGTCTTCTCAGTTCCCTAGAGATGTTCAGCCTCCTTCCTAGAACTCTTCTCAGCTTTGTGGGCAAATTCTGAACAGGGGAGGCTCCTGCCCTTGCAGAAAGTGTTCCTGTTTTTTTGCCAGGTGAGATTGGGGCTACAGGTCTCAGTTTTTTGTCCTAGGCCTTGAAATTACAGAGAGTCTTCTTCAAAAACCCAACTCAATCCTATGTCCTGTGGCACTGCCAGTGGGGCTAATAACTAGTGACAGGATATCAACACCCTGATTTTGTAAATAGGAAAGTTGGAAAGTCAATAAAACCAAAGGCTCTTGTTCAGTTTACCTTTTTCCTCTTCCTAATGTCTGGTTCCGAGGAAGCCTTCCCTAAGTAGGACTACCTAAGTGAAGAAGACAATGCCAACTGGATCCAAAATGAACACCTGAGGGGAAGGCTCGGCCTATTACCTCTGACTTGTAAGGCTCGGTTCAAACAAATAATCTGAACCATAATCAGTTCACTTTTTAGACATTTGTGCTGAGATTTTTCCAGTTGGCCATGGGCCTTAGAATGAAAAGGTATGGTGATGTAGACAGGGTCAGCATTCTGGATTAGGCTTCAGATAATCAAGCAGAGTAAACTTGTTTAGAGTGAAGAAAGGAGAACAGAAATGCAGAGAGAAACAGAAAGAGACAGAGACCAGCCTGAGAGGCTAAAGTGTGGCTTCACTTTCCAGTTCCCAATCTGGGTCCCTTAGTTGAACTATGTGAATGGCCATGATTCACTGTTTTATTCTTACAGTACCCTGTCCTCCTTTCATTGAAGCCAACTTGAAGAATTTTGTTTGCAACCTCATGTAGTCTTATTGGAGACACGGATGCAAAAAAGGGAGTGGATTTTTCTTCATTTTTCATTACTTCTGAAAAACATTGCTTATGTTCCTGAGGATTTTTTTTGGGGGGGGAGAGGGTGGGTAATTTTTTATTTTTTTAAAGGAAGAGGGCACCCTGGGAGGATGTATCATAGAAAGATTATTTCTGGTGCTTCCTAAGATTTTTCTAGTTTTTATGCTTGCCTGGGGTTACCTCTAAGCATCCATATCTCCCACAATTTAAGACTTCCAGTTGCCTCCCTGAAGCAACATCTCCTGTCATCTGTGTTTTCTTTCCTTTAAAACAGAAAAGCAAAATGCTAGTGTTACTCTCAAGATTGGAAGAGGTGTTCCTAAAAAGGATCTTGGTCCCAGGTCTCCTTGATGTTATCGCAATATAAATGCAGAACAGACACCTACTTGGAGGAGAAAGAAAAATATTCCTGTTATGTGTTTAAACACAGATGCACTTCAGATGCTGTTATTATTATTCTACATTGATGGTCTTGCCAGGCATTATGATAGGAAGCAGAAACACCTGGCTTACATTATCAGAACTTGCATTTAGGACTAGTTCACAGGCATTTGAGTGGTGGATGTGTGCGTGTTCAGGAAAGCAATATCTGGTCCTTACTGGAGATTTTTGATTTTTTGTTTCTAGTCTTTTTCCTGTTGCATTTCCTTGAAATTGGCTTCTCTCTTTGCAGCTGCTGGTGCCGCTGGCCTGGGTTGGTATGCTCTTCTTTCACCAAAAGGACACACAAAACTAGACATGTAAATCTTCTGAGGGACCCAGTGTCTTACAGTGGCCTTTTGCTTATGTGCTACTTTGTTTAATCTTTTAGTAATTAGTAATTTAGACAGGGCAGGATATGAGTATGTGCAGGTGGGGAGTTTCCAGCTCTGATCTCTTCCTCTGCCTTCTTTTCTTTGATGTTCTTGTCTAAGTGAAAAAAAAAAAAAAAAGATCAGACTCCTGGATTCTGAGGAGATTTCTGGGGACAAATCATTCACTCTTTGGAATGTTCCCTGGTTATGCCAATGGGGAGATTGTTGAGCCAATTTAGTGCCAAATTAGAAAGCTACAGGGGTTCCTTGCTCTGAATAAGAAGGGCACGTTTCTGAGAACCAGAGTGTTTGGGGAACATAAACTCTGAACTGGGTGTTATGAAAGTCTGTTAAAATATTCTATTAGTCAATGGTTGAATCTACCAAGGTCATGATTAAGGAATTCTGAGTGTGGAACCATTGACAAACCTGTAGGTCCCTTGCATCTTTCCAGTGATAATGGATAATACTGCACGGAGGATGGTAAAGCCATTTGCCTTGCACTGCTCCCGAGCTGGCTCAGTGCAGAAACTTTGTTTCATTGGATGATCTTCCTCAGAGGGGCTGATCCAATCTAATCCAACTCCTGACAGGGTGATTTATGTCACAGAATGCTGCGGTGTTCTTTTATGATGGGACTGTACTTATGACGACTACCCAGAGGTCCCCTGCCCCTGCCTCTCTCCTCTGTGTGAAACACTAATGTCCACTGCCCTCCCTCCACTCCCTGCCTTAGATTGTATAACTCCATATGTAGTCTCTGCACCAAGCTGGATGCAGAGCTTAGAACTTCCTTTGGTAGCCTGAAAATAGCAGCAAAGACTTTATTCAGGAGAGATGGAGGAGGAGACTTAAACCATATACTCATCAGCAAATGACTTAAAATTTCCATTAAAAAACTTCTCTCCAAAGTCTAATCTATTTAGTGCCCAACATCTTTGGCTGCTCTCTTCACTCCCCAGCTCAAGTCCACCCCTGAGTCTCTGTAATTTTCAAATTCTTCACATTTTCATCATGCAGAGTAATTAAAATGTGATCAAACTCATTGTCAAGTTTACAGACCCCGGTATGTTGAAATGTTCACAAAATAAAGGATCATGAGGTGTTGGGACCCACACTTAGAAGGCAGATCAGCATTAGCATTTATTGCTTGGGATCTCATTCCTCAATCCATGTGCTTAATCTATGGATTTCTTTCTGGTAAATATAGGACTTTTCCTAAGAGGAAGTAAGTCTTATTCCAGCTGCTAAAAGAGAAAAATGTCTTCTGTCTCATTATACTAGAAGCTGAAAGCAAAACTACTCATTAGAATGTTGATAAGTATTCAGGAATCAGAGTGGAAATAGTTGAACAGCTCTCAGAGATTTCAGTCTAAGTGAAGGGCAGGCCTGGCACTTTCTATGCTGTGGTGGAGTGTGTCATTCTAATGATACTGTGACTGCGGCCAGATTCGTGGATGGGTGAATGCTAACCACCTCTTCCTTCCCAGCTCTCCTTCTGGGCCCCATTTACACTTTCCACTTCTACTCAATCTGTCATTACAACATTATTTGTTACTTCAATACTTTCCCAATAGAGTCCTCTTTTGAATTTTATTGATTTTATTGTGCATCAGTAGGTTGCTTTCTGATGGCAAAGAGAGAGGCACCTTTATCTCACCAGTTAGAGTTTCCCACATCTCTCTTTGTAGGGAACATTCCTTTATAAAGCATTGTTGGCAATCACCAGTCTGCTCATAGACTCATTAAAGTTATCAGAATGGGGAGACACCTTTACAGCATCAGTCCTTCTTGTACTGAGGCTCAGAAGAATAAAACTACTTGTTCAAGTTCACATTGTTGGTGTTGGAGCTAGGACTAAATTTTGGTTGCCGTGTTTCTAACCCACCTGGCTATCTTCTTATCAACCTAACTTGTGGCTGTTCTGTTCTCCAGTGTCTCTGTAATTAGAGCTGAAGTTCCTTGATAACAGGAAATGTGTCTTTTCTAGGATATGGTTATGTTCCTCCTGGGCACCCAAAATTGTTGTTTATCCATTTCAACAGACATTTTAGAGAACTCATTATATTAGGATGTGATATTTTACATATATTGTACATGTAAACGATGTGTATACATACACTACAGTGTTTCTCTGAAAATAAGACATCCTCCGAAAATAAGACCTAGCACATGGAAAGATAAGACATCCCCTGAAAATAAGACCTAGTGCAACTTTGGGAGAAAAAATTAATATAAGACACTGTTTTATTTTCGGGGAAACAGGGTAGTAGCATAATATATTATTGCATTATTATTATTTTAAAAATCTTTATTGTTCAGATTATTACAGTTGTTCCTCTTTTTACTCCTTCAAAACTCCCCTCCACCTAGTTCCCATCCCACCCCATGCCCTTATCCTCCTCCCCACTGTCCTGATCCATAGCTGTATGATTTTTGTCCAGTCTCTTCCCACACCTCTCATACCCCTTTTCCACTGAGGATTGTCAGTCCATGCCCTTTTTATGCCCCTGATTCTATTATATTCACCAGATTATTCTATTCATCAAATTTTTTTATTCACTTGATTTTTAGATTCACTTGTTGATAGATATATATTTGTTGTTCATAATTTTTATCTTTATCTTTTTCTTCTTCCTCTTTTTAAAGAATACCTTTCAGCATTTCATATTATACTGGTTTGGTAGTGATGAACTCCTTTACCTTTTTCTTGTCTGTGAAGCTCTATATGTGACCTTTAATTCTGAATGATAGCTTTGCTGGGTAGAGTAATCTTGGTTGTAGGTTCTTGCTATTCATCACTTTGAATATTTCTTGCCACTCCTATCTGGCCTGCATAGTTTCTGTTGAGAAATCAGCTGACAATTGTATGGCTGCTCCCTTGTAGATAACTAACTGTTTTTCTCTTGCTGCTTTTAATATTCTCTCTTTGTCTTTTGCTCTTAGAATTTTAATTATGATGTGTCTTGGTGTGGTCTTCTTTGATTACTTTTGTTTGGGGTTCCATGCACTTCCTGGACTTATAAGTCTATTTCTTTCACCAGGTGGGAGAAGTTTTCTGTCATGATTTCTTCAAATAGGTTTTCAGTATCTTGCTCTCTCTCTTTTTCTGGCACCCCCATAATTCGGATGTTGGTATGCTTGAAGTGTCCCATAGGCTCCTTACACTATCTTCATATTTTTGGATTCTTTTTGCTTTTTGCTTTTCTGGTTGGGTGTTTTTTGCTTCTTTGTATTTCAAATCTTTGACTTGATTCTTATGATCGTCTAGTCTGTTGTTGGATCTCTGTATATTATTTTTTATTTCAGTCAATGTATGCTTAATTTCTAGTTTGTCCTTTTTCATATCCTTAGGGTCTTACTAAATTTATCAGCCTTTTCTAGAAAATTCTTGAAAAACTTTATAACCGTGGTTCTGAATTCTATATCTAGTCATTTGCTTTCTTCCATTTCTTTCATTTGTGACCTATTTCTTTGTCTCCACATTTTGGCTGCTTCCCTGAGTTGACAGAATGGCTTTGTGTGCTAGGTGTTCTATAGGGCCCAGTGGCTCAGCGTACCCAGTTATTTGAGGTAGACACTTCTGGTGCACCCCTTTGTGGGTTGTGTGCACAGTCTTGTTGTAGTTAAGCCTTGATTGTTGTTGGTATCCCTGGGAGGAATTGACCTCCAGGGCAATTGGCTATGAGGATCAGCTCTGTCTATGCTGGAGAACTTCTGTGCTTGAGACACCCTTATGAGGCAAGTCTTGCTTCAGTGGGGCTTTGGTGCTCACTGAGTCTGCCCTCTGAGTGTGTCCCTTATGGATCTGAGGAGTTGTAATCTGGATGGTCCTACTCTGGCCCCTGGGTACACTGGCTCTTGGATCACCAAGGAGGTGCTAATTTAGCCTCTGCCTGAGGCCACTCAGCAGAAGCTATGGAGAGATCTGCAGATTTCTCTTCTTTGTTTGGGTTTTGGAGGTGCCAATCCAGGCCTCTGGGCAGCATGCTTGCAGGCATGGAGCAGCCAGGTGGAGTGGGACACCTACTATGAGAGAGAGGGTGAGGAGCAGAGGGAGCTATAGGAGCAGTGCTCCAGCTGGAGCGAAGACTGAAGGCTCCAGCCAGAGCAAAGATGGGAAATAGTGGCCAGAGTGAAGGCCTGGGTCCCGGGTACCAGAGGAAAACCAGTGCCAGCAGCCAGGGTAAGGAAGGGCTATTGTACGAATCTTAGTGCAATGGGCCTCTAGTATAATATACACATATATAGGTTACATATATATGTAGAAAAAGAAGAAGACATACTTTTTTTCTTAAGAAGGTCTTTGAGAGCTGCTATAATAAGAATAGAGAGCAAGTTTTATAAACATGAGGGGAGGAGACAGACATTTTATCTAGGGGCTCTGAAAGCTTTATGGAGAAGATAGGATTGGAGCTCGGCCTGCAGAAGAAGAATTTTATCAGAGCAGTAGAAAGAAAGGCTTGTTAGTAGCATCTTGAGCCAACAGAGGCAGGAAAGCACAAGGGTATAAAAATGGCCCATAGATCACTGTGGCCGATGCATGTGAGTTGCCAATGGAAGTAAACGTTTAAGGTAGAAAAGGAGGACACTATAGAGCACTTTGAGCTTGAGACTGGGAACATGCACCGAGCAGTGCAGTAATGCATTTCTCTGCCATCTGCCGGAGACAGAACCTGGCTAAGAACAGACATGCTGTAAACATGTGTGTTTGTGGAATAGAAGAATAAATATGCTGTGGTTCCACTGATGACAGAAATTATGGTATCAGAGGCAGTATATTGTTGAAGACCATAGATTTTGGTTTAATTCCTAGCTTTGCCAGTTACAAGCTATGCAACTTGGGAAGCCTTTTTAACCTCTCCGGGCCTTATTTTCTTTCTTTTTAAAAAATTGCCGAGACCGGTTTGGCTCAATGGATAGAGCGTCGGCTTGGGGACTGAAGGGTCCTGGGTTCGATTCCGGTCAAGGGCATGTACCTTGGCTGCGGGCATATCCTCAGTAGGGGGTTTGCAAGAGGCAGCTGATCGATGACTCTCTCTCATCGATGTTTCTGGCTCTCTATTTCTCTCCCTTCTTCTCTGTACAAAATCAATAAAATATATTTAAAAAATAAATAAATAAATAAATTTATCTTTATTATTAAAAGTATTGCATATGTCTCCCCCCCCCACCACCACCCTTTTTATCCCATTGACCTCCTCCACCCCAAAGCTGCGCTTCCCAGCCCTTCACCACACTATTGTCTGAGTCCATGGGCTATGGATCTCAGTTTTCTTACCTCTGAAATGGAGACTACAATAGTATCTACCTCTTACATTTGTTAGTTTGTCATGGTGATTAAATTAAATAAGTTAGTAAATACAAAACACTAACAATTTACAATAGTTTCATAGTAAGCACTATATTTCTTAATAATTTGTATTATTATAATTATTACTGGCTTTGCATGCTGTCAAAATAAGAAAAAAACCTGTCTTCTCAAAAATGTCTTTTACTACATGTCCTATGTCTGAAATTCATCCATTAGGCTTTCTTTAAAAATTTAAAGGTCTTAACTAAAATACATATGCAATTAGGAAGCCAACTGTAGGTATATTAGTCATTAATACTTTTGCAAAAATTCAGTTAGCTTATAGAGTCCAGAGGAAATGAGCCAAGTCAAGAGAATTAATAATAGTACAGCTAAATAAGCCATGTTTCTGGAGGGAAGGAGACTTATGGAAAATACAACTGCCCAGATTCTAGCAATGTTTTACAAACTTTATGTTCTGGGAAGGTTCTTAAAAGGTTCCATTAATGTTTTATGACATTTCATTTAAAAATAATTTAAGCTATTAAAAATATGTGCTGAAAAATAACATAACACAGTACCAAATATTAAAAAATTAGAAATTATCCATATGTTATCATGTGCTATCAAATTAATGCACTTTTGTATAAACCTTGTAGTACAGCTTCTTCTAAATCTACTATTGAATTGAAAAATTTCTTCGATCGTAAGGTATGTTGGGAAGTAGTTGCAAATGGTGACTCTTTTTAAATATTATATATCTTTTTAACTAAAAATTTTTGATATTTTGTAACTAAAACAAATACAGAAATCCACTGGGTGGTATGTTTTATAGAAGAATGCCAGTGCTTTCCATAACTCCCCGTTTAAACACCATTGTTCTGACTTAAGACTGAATCTGATTCTTTTCTCTCTCCTTCAATTCAGCAATGTGGGTGTGGATTTGGCTTGTCCCCAAAGCCTGACCTCCTCTGAAGCACCCAATTTTAGGGAGACTTCACCAGTGCCTGAGATTTATGAGCTTGACCAAAACTAAGCATGCTTGCAAATGTCATCTGCGCCGGGACCGGTTTGGCTCAGTGGATAGAGCGTCGGCCTGCGGACTGAAAGGTTCCGGGTTTGATTCTGGTCAAGGGCATGTACCTTGGTTGCGGGCACAAACCCAGTGGGGGGTGTGCAGGAGGCAGCTGGTCGATGATTCTCTCTCATCGACGTTTCTAACTCTGTCCCTCTCAATTCCTCTCTGTGTAAAATCAATAAAATATATTTTTTTAAAAAAATGTCATCTGCTGAGACACTCCGCACAAGACTGTCTCTCCTTTTCCTTCCTCCATGGGTCTGCTTATTCAGAATAGCTCTGATACTTCTTCTATCACTCCAAGGGGAATACTGCCCACTTCTGTAGAGAACAGTACAGGGAAGAAGAAGAAAGCCCAGGTCAAAAAACGGAAGATCAGAACCGCCTTCTCACAGACCCAGCTCTGTGTATGCACTAAGAGATTTTAAAGACAGAAATGTCTCAGCCTCCAGCAGATGCAAGGACTTTCCAACATCCTGACCCTTAGCTACAAGCAGATTAAGGCCTGGTTCCAGAACTAGAGAATGAAATGCAAGAGGTGGCATAAATATAGCTGGCTAAAGAAGAGCAACCGGTGTGACTCAGACGAGCTCAACAACCAGAGTACGTGGACCTCTTTTCCTGCCACCAGGGAGGCCCGGGGAACCTTTTAGAAACCTTTCAATGTGGAGCAACCGGCCTGCAGTAACCTAACCTGGAGCCACCATTCCTGGAATAGCCCTTCTTGGACCTACCACTCCTGGAGTAGGAAGACCTGGTGCTCCCAAGACTGCAATACCCAGGCTCAGAACAACCAGGCCTGGAACAATCAGTTCTGTAGTTATGGAAGGGCATCCCTGCAGCTCCAGATCAAATTCCAGCAAAATCCCGTCAGTGATTTGGAGCCATTTTGGAAACTATAATACTACAAACCCTTAAGTATTGTAGTACCCAGCAAACCATGGATTCATTCCCAGATTACTCCATGAACGTACAGCCAGACTCCAAGGACATACAGCCCTGAACATGGTATGACGATAGGTATGTTATTCAATCTCAATTTGGGCAGTGGCTGTATTACCTCTCCTAGGATTCTTCTATGCATCTCTGCCTTGACATGCTGTGTCTCATTATACCTATTGTACCAATTGGAGGGGTGGGGTGGAGCGATATGACTGGACACTAATCAAAGAGGTTTCTGTAGCCTTGCTGCTGTAGACAAATGATAAAGGATGTCTCTGGCTATAAATAATTAGATTTAATATTATTCTGGATAATTCTAGATCTAGAATCTTAACTTCAAGAATAGAAAGTAAAAGTACAAAGGCATGTGATAAAGGGTTATTCACATTTTCTGGGATTGTTATAAACCTCAGTTCAGGTGAACTGTTGAGCTGTAACAGGCTGCACTTATTTCCTCTGAGTCTGTTGCGGTTTTACTACAACCCCTAATTCATTTATTATTCAAATGTTTATAAAAGTTGTTTTGTACTTTGCTGTATTAGGATAATAATACCAGTTTGGCTGGTTGGCTTATAAATTTAAGTATAAATAAATAAAACAACTATTTAAAAATAAATAAATAAAACACCATTGTTATTGACTTCATGCTAGGGAAACATAATTAATTTGTGATTATAAAACAAATGCCTATTAAAAATACCACTTTTATCACTTGCATGTCTTAAATTCTCTATATGATGATTTCATAGAAAAAAAGGGCTCCATTATCAAAATGTTTAAAAACCATCAATTAGGAAAGTAGCTTTGAAGTTGGAGATGGGATAATGAGAGAAGGAATCTGTGATGAAGCCTGAACAATGGTTACAGGAGAGGCCTGGTGCTGCCTTGAAGCCCAAGGATGCTGACTCATAATGGATGTAGAACAGAACAGCAGAGCAGGGTACAATGGTTGGGACACTGTGAATTTTTATATCTCTGAATTTATCATTTGTGGTTTAAGTGATTTCTAAACAATTGTTGAAGGACCATGACATGTAGCATATTGTAATTTTACTGAGGCATAAGTTTTAAAAATAATTCTGTACAAATGCATTAGTCAGAAAAATGGTAAGATATTACAAGATAAAACTTAAGGCATGAACTTGACAACTTGTCACCAGGCTGCAAGTGGAGTATGGTTAGCAAGAATCGACCCCAACGGGGTGCCCAACAGATCGATCACCAAGCTTTCATCAGCCTCTCCATTCAGCTTTGTTCTAGACTGGTCTTGTTTGTACTCTCACTCTTTTGTATTGTGATAGAACCTCAATTTTCTTTGTGAAAATGGCTCTGGAGTTCTTAGGAGAAATGCCTGAATCTAGGGCAGGGGCAGAAAATACATAAGGTGAACTGGGAGCATATACTAGTGTCAGCAATAAAGAAGTGCTAAACAAAACAAAATGAAACACCAAAACTCACCACAATAATGGGGGTGCATCAAAAGGCCAAAATTATAACAACTTAGTCCACAAAAATAATAAAATAGTATTGAATTACAGCCAAAATATAAAATAACCATCCATGAAGCCATACTGATAAAAATGAATTAGAGGCTTGGTGCATAGATTTGTGCACTGGTGGGGTCCCTCAGCCTGGCCTGTGGGGATCGCGCTGAAACCGGCTCTCTGACTTTTCCTGAGAGGTCCTGGATTGCAAGAGGGTGATTCTCAGGTGACACACCCTAGAATACTGCTTCCGCCTCTCTGGTTCTGGGTGTGTCATAGCTACCGGTCAGAGTGTCTGTCCCAGGTGGTCATTGCAAGTGATAGCTACCTGTCAGATGGTCGCTTCTGCTTTTATACATATAGATGATTGAACACATCAATAACTGGTGGTGAAGGGATAAATCTCCAGTTCATTAAATTCCAAATAATTCATATAAATACTCTGCCCTGCAGAAAGAGGAGCATAATTCTTTACTCCTTCAGTGTGGGCTGGGCTAGTGACTTTCTTCCAAAGAGCATAGTATGAGAAAGGGGAGAGACTTGACAAACATAACCTTAGCCAGACAATCAAGGTCAACATCAGCAATAAGTCATGTTGATAGTATGGACCATGAAATGATGTGATGAAATGGCACTTTACCTCTGTGATCTTCCCCCTCACAACCCATAACTATCATTTAATTTTGAGAAAAGTGGCAGACAAATTCCAATGAAAGAATATCTTACCAAATACCTGACTGGTATTCTTCAGAACTGTCAAGGTCATCAAGGACAAGGTGAGTCTGAGAAACTGTCACAGCCAAGAGGAGCCTGAGGAAACATGACAGCTAAAAGTGGTCTCTTGGATGGGAATTGGACACACACAAAAAAGAACATTTGGTGAGTAAATATAGACTTTAGTTAGTTATAATGAATCAGTCTTGGTTCACTAATTGTAACAAATGTACCACACTAATGCAAGATGTTAATAATGAGCAAAACTTTGTGTGGATTAAACATTTACTTATTTAAAAAAAAATAAATCTAAAATTGAACAACACTAGTTCTGCCTCCAAAATAAATTCTAAAAAATAAAATCTTTTAATTGAAACAAAACAAAAACAAAACAAAACAAAACAAAAAACCTAGAAAGACGTGCAACTGCTAATGCTGCTGATGGAATGAAGAGGTTTAAAGAATATGGTTCTAACTAGACAGGAGAGGTTTCATGGGCCAAATTATATCTGGGATTCATGAAGATCTGAGAATATATCTCTTTTGAATGTCAAAGGTTTACTGTTTTCAGTGGAAGTTCAGTAACATTGACTTGAGTCAATACTTACCAGTTTCTTAGTAACTTTCATCATGGATACTGGCTTTTTCTACATATATCCTTTTTATGATTTGTCATGTCAGAGAGAAAAATAACTTTTCCTTTACCCTCTTAAATTTTGTACATGAGGTACTGCAAATGTAACTGACAAAAGACAGATCAGTAAGAGAAAAGACAGATTTTTATTCACCTACGTAAGTGGCTTCCCAGAAAAATGTGACTAAAAATGGCAATTACAATGTGGGGCTTAGGTATTATGATAACAGGAGAAGGGGAGGGGTAAGAAGGGCACTCAAGGGAAAACAAATGACTCTTAGGAAAGATAAAGTAGCCCTTAGGAGAATAGATGGGAGATAGGAGAATGTTGTGAAATGTCTCTTTAGATGACCTCTTTCAGAGTTACAGGTTTCTTGTTTCTGGTGATAGGAGTCCATTTTTGCTGGTTGTGAAACTTTGGGGGAAGGGATTTATGACAGCTGAATTCTTTGGGGAGCTTTTCTTTCAGGCAGATAAAAAGAATTTAGGAAAGCAACAACAGAAAACCTCAAAGCCCTCCTCACAGTGCTGTGTTCTGGAGAATGCAGAGAATGAAGGTTTCTCAAATGTCTCCAACACAACCTGTATTTTTCCTGGTAAAAGAAACACCCTTTAGAGCTTTTGGCAGGGTCTCTGGAGGGACCTGAAGGGTTGAAATGAATTGGGAATTAGAAATTTAGTTTAAGGCATGTCTTTCAGGGTGGAGCCTTGATTAGAATTGGGTAAGGATCATGCTTCAACAGTCCAGGATTGGTGGGAAGAACAAGTAAGGATTTTGATATGAGGGCTTCAAAATTGTAAGGCTCATACTGATTGTTTTTCACTGAAGAGTTAATGGTTTTTTTCAGAAGTTCCTGACTAGAGTCTGCATAAATTGTGAAGTCATGTTAATGGAGATATGGAATGGTAAAGTCAAATTGATGTAGAAGGTTATATGGGGGTTGTTGGGTGTATTTGTGGGGTAGTTTTAGTGCTCCATGTCCAAAGCTGCATGTAGGGATAAGTGGTTTTGATTCTCAGATTTTACAGCAAGATTCAAAGAGAAAACAATCCATAATATAGTGAGCAAAAATGGGATTCATGCTTACCACACTTCTGCTGCTTTCTCTCTTAATGTGGCGATCTATTATATCATGGCTTGCTTTCCAAGTCCTACATTCAGATCATGATTCCTTTGAATGGCAATTTTATGGCAAGCCTTTGAGATCCAATGGCTTTGTGGCCTGTGGCTCTCATCTGGTCACTTACTTGGGGCAGAACTGGCCACAGGACAGATTCCTTGGCCATTATCTTCATTGTCTTATTTTTATTTTAAGCAAAACAAATAATTCTCTCCCAGATGATAATGGCAATTTTTCTAAAAGAAAGAAAGTTCATTTTACCCAAATCTTAGGGATATTAGATCAATCTACTTTTGGGTTGGGGAATAGCTATTCTCCATTGCTGGGTGCCATAGGGTTGGGTTCCCTGTGTAGGCTTGGGGACACAGGATGGGGACACTAGAGGACTTTGAAACTCAAAAGCTGGGAGTCACTTGGCCAATACCACACAGGTAACCCTCTAGTTTAAAAGTGAACTGCTAGATTAGAGATGGTTGAAGTTTACCTTTGAAGACATATTCCCTCCTAAGGAGTGACTAAGTCAGCTCTGTCTTGCTTGCTGTACCAGGCAGGTTCTGAGCAATATTTTAAATTTCATTTCATTTAATAAAGTAATATATTATGATACAATATATGCATAATCTACACACATGGCTGCTCTCTGGTCACCCTGGGTGTGCTGAAGCCAGTCTGAGTATCATTTTTCTCCCAATCCTGCCAAGGACATGCTGCCAGAGTTTTCCAGAAAGTTCCAGACAGAGCTTTTTAATCCAGTCACCAGGCCCCATTGCATTTTCTAAATTGCCACAGAACTGCAAGCCTTCTCCTCTCTTGCCTCCTCTACTCCAACACTGTTCCCCCCTCTCTTAGCCCTTGGCAACCTTAAATCTTTCTTTAACCCTCCCATCCTCCCCGTTTCTTTCTTTCTTTCTTTCTTTCTTTCTTTCTTTCTTTCTTTCTTTCTTTCTTTCTTTCTTTCTTTCTTTCTTTCTTTCTTTCTTTTTTTTTTTTTAACAAGACACAATATCTCTCTCCTAAGCAGGCTTTGCAAAGCAGCTGACAAAGAGAACAAGTAATTTCTTAGCTTTTCAGCTCCACACTGCCTCTGTGTTTTGAGAGGCTTGTGCACCTGTTGTGATAAGCAATATTTCCTTCACAAGCAATTTGAAAAGAGGGCAAGTTCTGCACCCCACTCCCACCCCCATTCTTTTAAGTGGGTGTTAATAATTTAAGAAGGAATCGGGGCGGGGGGGGGGGGGGAGAGAGGGGAAAGAGACAAGTTCTTTGGATCGATTCTTTAGCACGACACTCTCAGTGTTGCCATGAAAGCTAATAACGATGGGATGGAGTTGTCCTCACTGCTTACTGAGCTACGCTGAGCTGGGCTCGAGCAGGACTGAGCTGGATGGAGGTTGGCTACATTTGCAGCGGGGGGGGGGGGGGGCTGGGGGCTTCCCTCTCTTTGCTCTCTATGGGCTGTTTTGGTTGATTTGTTCTCTGGTTCTCTAAGCCTCTTTGTTTAGCCCTGGCTGGTAGAGAGCCTGGAGGCTTGGTGAAATAAATTTTGGCAAAAGGAGAGTGAATGGCTTCCATTTTTCCTAGGCTGGGTGGGAGGGCATGGATGTAACCTCTTAGTTTTTCTCTTCTTTTCTTTTCTTTTCTCTTCTCTTCTCTTCTCTTCTCTTCTCTTCTCTTCTCTTCTCTTCTCTTCTCTTCTCTTCTCTTCTCTTCTCTTCTCTTCTTTTCTTTGGTGCTGGCAAAAGGTATTGGCCTGACAGGCTGGAGAGAGGCAATTCTCTATTTAGCCATGGACTCATGGCCCACTGGGCTGCCTGGTCATACATGCCTCTGTGGACGATGATGGCACCACCTCTCAGGGGAGAATGGCATCCCAACTTTCTGTCGGTGGAATTTAAGGGGGCCATTTCCCTTCTGTCGCTGCCATCCTCTCCTGCCTGTGCTTAGCTTAGGTTTTGGATTCTGAAGGCTTCGTGAGCCTGCACTTACAGTAAGGCGCTGTGACTCTCCCATGTGCAGTACCTGGTGGTGTTTGTGAGAGGGCTGAAGGTACACAGTGTCTAGCCTTTTCTGCATTAACTGCCCTGAGTTGTTATTGATTGTGTTAGGGAAGAAGTTTTTTTTTAATCTTATTAAGTTCAGTATTTGGGGGTCTGCAAATTAAACTAACAAAAGACAGGTTAGCAAGAGGGGGAAAACAAATTTAATTAGAATTTGCAGAGAAATGTGACTCTGTGATAGCATTTGGGACTTACATACCATCTTAGTAGGTGATAGGGACACTTCTGGGGGAAGAACAATCAACTTCTTGAAAGAGGAATGTGGAGAGAGGTCACTTTTGGAAAAGCAAGTGACTTTTTGGATAGATGAATGAGCTTTTATGAGAATAGATGGGAGATAGGATAATGTGTGACATCTGTCCAGGTGTGACACTGACGTCTTTCAGAGAAGAGATTAGTTTCTCCAGGGAGGGGATTTCTGACACTTGAGTTCCTTGGGAGGCTCTGCTTTTAGGTAGATAAAGGATTTCAGGTACTCAAATGTCTTTAGCTCAAAGTAATTTTTATGCCACTGTGGCTGATTCTAGCTAGATACCTTCACCTGTGTCCTTATCTAGACCTTTCTGTAGTTTGGGAAGTCTTTGAGGACACCAGCCATCTTCTCCCCCGCCATTCCTCCACCCCCCAAACACAGCTCTTGAATCCTCAAAGCACTATAAAAAGATTTGGTGAATAAAGTCTACATTATTCTGGGTAATACATTTAAATACAAATGGCCCTAAGGAATTTGTGTATTAGTCATGAGCACTGTGGAGAGGGTGATGGGGTTTTGAAGAAGATGGGGGCATTTGGAGGGATGGGGCCCAGTCTCTTTGTGCAGGTCTTGAGTTGGGGTTTAAGATGGGGTGGCGTCAAGCTGCATGCCTGTTTGGTTTGTTAGCAGTTTATCAGAGGTATGCCTCATATTGTGATTCTTGATGTGCTTCCTCTAACATGGTGTTTCTTGGCCCAGCACTCAGTGGCTGACTAGAGACCATGAGATCTTTTCCTTATCTTGAACTGAGCACCAGAGAGTTGTAAAGTTTTGAAACCAGAGTCTAAGTTCCCAGTGTTTGGACATTCAGCTACCTTTGGAAGGCTGTGATTTGAATCTTGGTTTTTTTTTTAAGTATATTTTATTGATTTTTTACAGAGAGGAAGGGAGAGAGATAGAGAGCTAGAAACGTCGATGAGAGAGAAACATCGACCAGCTGCCTCTTGCACACCCCCTACCGGGGATGTGCCTGCAACCAATGTACATGCCCTTGACTGGAATCAAACCTGGGACCTTTCAGTCCGCACACCGACGCTCTACCACTGAGCCAAACTGGTTTCAGCTGTGATTTGAATCTTATTTCTGACCTGCTATTGGTTCTGCCACTGGCTATGCCCAGAAGGTGAACTTTTGTCCTCATTCTGTCATCTTTTCCTTATGTGTTTGTCCTGCTCAACTGCCTGCCAGTGTCAACTCCTTGATAATGCCAACTTTCAGGTATTTTAGAAAATAGAATTTTCAATTGATATATAATTGTTACTGAACTAAAGGAGTTCATTCACCTGGGTGTATCAAATTCCAATCAAACTCAAACAGGAGTTTGCAGCCAAGAATGTAAAGGCTTATTTTTAAGAAAATGGTGCAATGCCTGGAGTTACTGGAGACTTCATGCTCAAAGACCTCAATGCCATCCAGGGAATGGGTTATATAAAGGGGGAAAAAAATCACAAATTGTGGTGGCTATAGAAGTTGGGGTCCTGAGATCTACTGATTTGTTGGGGCCAGGGTAAGGAGTAATTAATCACTGAGGCAGGTCCTGAGGTCAGCCATGACGTCGTTCTGTCTGGTTTCATGAGGGTGCGATCAGTAGGGTTCTGCTTTCATGGACCTGAGGGTGAAACACAACTAAAGTTAAGATGTTATCTTCAGCTTGACCGAAACTGTTTCTGTGGTCAACTGACCTAAGGCTTCATTCTTAAGGCAGTTTGATGATGACTAGCATCTGATGTCCTAAGGGTTTAATGATCAAGGCAGGGCGTGGACAGACAGAAAGGTGAAAGGGTCATGTTAAATGCAGTTTCTGGGGATTGCACAATCAATAGATATATTACTAAAGAATGTACAGCTGCAAGGGGATGGAGGTCATTTTAAAAAAAGATTTTCAAGGTTAAAAGTTGACAGTACTTATCTTAAAGAGTAAATTTTACTATTTCTAAATAGTCTTTGTATCTTATAAGAAAATGAAACTCTACAGTGGTTATTGTGGGTGACAATGAACCCACCTTCTGTAAGTATTGGGGGTGGATTGCCTTTCCTGTGAAGACAGTTCTAGGTATTTCTGCCTGGCTCTGGAGGAACTAGGTGTTTCTTGAAGAGGGGAGATGGTTATAGGTGTTGCCTATAACCATCTCCCCTCTACATTTGGTGTTAAAGAACACATTTAATTGCGTAGTGAGAAAGCATTGTCTTTTTAATTCTGTTTCACAACCATTTATTAAGTCTAAGAGTCTCAGTTTGGTCCTAAAATGTCTTGAATACTTCCCTAACCCTAGTTCTTCTCCATTTTCTTCCTCTCCTTCATTATCAATGTCAAACAAAGAGGGAGCCAGCCCTAGACCCCCAAACTTCAGAATCATTATCCTGGTGGAATCCAAAACATTGTATTTTCTTTAATGGTTTCCTTCTGCTTAAGTAAGTGATATTGGTTTTCAATTCATGGGTGAGTGTCAAAATATTATTTAACAGAAAGAATATTTATTCTGGCTCATGCGGTTCAATTGCTTGGTCATCATCCTGTACACCAAAAGGTTACCTGTTTGACTCCTGACCAGAGCACATGCCCTGGTTGCTGACTTTGGGCTTAGTAGCAGGTATGGAGGAGGCAGCTGATCCATGTTTTGCTCTCACATTGATCTTTCTCTCTCCCTCTCCCTTTCTAAAAAAAAAAAAAAAAAATTACTTATGAAAGAATATTTAAGATGAAATGTGAATTGATTTTTAAGAAAGATATTAACTGGTTGATAAAACTTGGATGTGACATAAATTTTGAAGGTGCTATGCAGGACTATACATGGGAAACAGTGGCTTAGATTGTTCTATTCTTTTCTGATGGTAGTATCTATTCCCTTATCTCCTAACCTCTCCTATTCTTGAAGGATTATTTTTCACTACTACCAGCTTCCTCTCCACTATCAGTTTCTGCTGTTGGGAGATTTTCTTTCTTAAGAAGATGAATTATTACTTTATGAGAGTCCCTCTTTTTTCCTTTTGCTGCCAGTGTCCATTCTTCCTGAAGTTTGTTGTGGAGTGTAGACTGGATAACAGGGACAATAATATCAGTGGAAGCAGGCATGATCTCTCTTATCTCTTAACATTTTTAACATTTGTTTTACACCTCCCCGTGAGCACTGATCACTTATTTGCCTTATCCTCTTTCCTGGATAGCCAGGCCTTACAAGTTTGGGCCCGTTTTACTCATCTCTCTATCTTGTACAGAGCACATCGGAGGTCTCTAATAGTGGAAGCAAACCCAAGGTGGCATTTCAGCAACCGTCAGATTCATTGGGTCAATATTGGCAGCCTCAGGCAGCGAGCAACAGGTGAAGGTTAGAAAGCTTATTCCCCACAACCTCGACAATGGGTTGAAAGGAAAGTCTTAGATCAAACACGTTAGCAAGTTCCTGTAGGCAGGTGAAGTGCTGCTCTCTGTGCTCAGGCATATGGACAAACACTTCCTATTATATGTTCACTCTGAAGTGACAGAGGCCTTATGTTGTGGTCAGATGACAGTGTCTCTGGTGAACAGAGCGACACAGGCCAAAGCAGACTTGAAGACCCACCGTACTGCTTCTAAAACACAGTCAGGGCTTCCCGGATTCTCATGCGTTATTCATACAGGGTGATAATACCCAAGCAACTTTTCTTTCAACTAATACATTGCACACTGAACATGCCACCAAAAGAAAGACACAGGTTAATCTTTCATGCTAATAATGATCCCTCTGGTGTACATTTTCATTAGGAGTTTGGGTGTACTTCTGCAGCACTTTTGCTGGATTCTAGATTGGGGAAATTCAAACTGTAACTAACAGCTCTAGACTGCAATGAACATATACACACAAATATCCACTGTTAACACCGAAATATTATAGAGTACATTATCACAATGGCAATGCAGTATTTTTGGACTTAAAAAAATATAGTCAGCAGAGGCAGATGTCTGAGTTTTAGCTGTTGTTCCACCTGCCCAAACCCTCGAGGAAGAGGAGTAGCACCTTCATGGGGCCTTGGTGTCTTCACAGCTCTGCTATGATGACGTGTACCAGCCCAGCCAGCACAGACGTGCTCTTCTCCTGAATGTCTTGGATTGTTTCCTTATCTGTAAGATGGAGATTGTGAGGCTCACTTAAATCACAGGTGTTTTTCTCCTCTGAGGAGTTCACGAGGACACACGTGTTAAATTGCCTTGTAAGCGGTAAAAATGTCAGATGCTCTTGTTACCATAAAGGACCGAGCAGCATCATAGAATGCTGGGAATTATCTCTTACCTAGGATGGGATAACTAAATCGCCTGCCCCTACTAAAATCACAGAGCAAACTTAAGTCTTTCCTTTAGTGATGTTGAGCCAAGTCTAAGAAAATTATCAGAAATAGGACATTTTCTGTTTCAAATGAAGATCTCTGTTTTGCTCTGAGCTTCTGCATGTAGTCCCAGGTTTAATAGCCATTGCTACAAAGCATAGAGAAGAGATTATTTGTTAAGGCTAGTGTTGAAGCTATGGGTGGTTGGTTGGTTTGTCAAAAGTGAGATCATAACTTTGCAATCCTCCTGAGTCTGAAATTTGTACAGATCTCACTTGGCTTATCCCAAACCAATGTGTTCTCTCCTTTCTGCCTTCGTGTATTTCTGCCCACAGTGCTCACTTTAGAAAACAGGCATCTGCCAACAACACATGAACTAGGGACTCTCCTATGAATTAGAGTCTCATAGAAAGCAAAAAAGGAGAGTAGAGGAAAAATAGATGGAGCATGTTAGATTTCTTTTAGGCCAATGCTTATTTTCTTGGACGGCAAATGTTTTTTTTTCCCCTCACCTTTTGACATAATCCTAATGGTCCCATTAAAATACATTTAGCCTCCTCTCCCGGCTCCATCTGCCAGTGCACTATGTCATTTGGTGAATGGCAGACAGGTTTTAAGTTCCAAACACCAGAGAACAGGCTAAGTATTGGAACTGGATCATGTGTCTCCTGTTTTTATTTTCAGAAATATCCCACTTTATTGCTGAGTGTTGAGTTGCAGCTGGATGGAGAAGGCTGGGACAGCGGGAAGACAGCTCTGCTTCTGAGTTTCGTGTGATACCAGGGCGGGTTTTCCAAGGAGAATGAGGAATCTCTTTTATCAGGAATCTTCTGGAGCAAAGCATTCCGGCTGTATTATTTTTGGAAATTCCAATTTAGCCTTGTTTAAATGACTCGCAACATTCCTTCCATTTCTCTGAGTGGGTGATTTTTGTGGCCATAGCTTAGGTTCAAGTTCATAAATAAATGTAAGTGTGCCTCAGCCTCATACAGGCTCTCTGCCAACAGACAGAGCTGGAAAGAGCCGAGGTGGTTGCATATTAAGGGTAAATATAGCTCATGTACAGTGAAAATGAGCTGTATTTACTCAGCTTTTTCTGACTCCAGCTCTTTGCCTAACAGTGGGCAGCAGCAGCTGGGGTAGGTAAGTGATACTACACTGGAGAGCCTCTTAAATTGCCTTCTTTGTCACCGAGAGTGACATACAATCTCTTCCAGGAAACAACGTGAGCCTGCCACAGCTGGCCAGGGGGAGATTTCTCTTCTGGTTGGGAGGGTTGCACTGTGGTTTTAGCAGCCTCACTGCAGCAGCCTGCGGTAAGTTTTACATGCTGCCCAGCGAAGCAGGCAGGAAGAATGGGCAGGGAAACTTCAAGGGCCGGGGAATCAAATCCAATTTCTAACTCACGGATTAAGGTTGGGGCTTGGGGAAGCCTCAGAAAATGCTCGTCATGTTAGGCTAGAGCAGAAGTGGTGGAAGAGCTCTCTGGTAGGTAGCTGGTCCTGGGTGGTTATTAGATCAGAGGTAGGTCACAGAGGCCAGGAGTTGCAGCTCTGACCTGCCTCAGGACAGGAGGCTAACACACTGCTGTCTCTAGGGCAGACAGAGCTGCATAGTGCTTAACTCACAGCTGAGGTTCCCAGCAGTGCTCAGTTTCTTGGCTTCTCAACCTGGGCAGTGCTAGGGGGCAGGATAACGCTCTGTTGTGGGGGTGGTACTGTGCATTGTCGGATGTTTAACAGCATCCTTGGTCTCTCTATCTCCTAGATGCCAGTAGCACTCTCCACCCCATTGCAACAACCAAAAATGTCTGCAGACAAATGTCCCCTGGAAGGGAAAAATCACCCTCAATTGAGAAGCACTGCATTATTCAGAGAACAATAAAACAATAAACACAGTCTGACCCCTTCCTTTCCCCTGGCAAGGTCCCCCCCCCCCCCTCCCTCCCCCCCCCCCCCCCCCCCAGCCCCAACCTGCAGATTTATAGGTACTGTTTAGGCCAGAGCAGGTGGGAAGCCAGATAATGTTTTTAATATTTGGCTATCAGACTCCTTTATTAGATTGAAGCTCATGAAAGTGTTATTCTTTTTGGATGTCAACATGGTTGAATAATGACAATTTCATATGGTTCAACCTAATAGTAGCCTCTGAAATCAGGTTTGTATAAAGCTTTGTCACAAGGGGCCTCAGGACAGGGTCATGACCTATATTGTTTATTAAATGGGAGAAGTGCCCTCTCTGCAAGAAATTGCATTATTTGAGGCCCATGGGTGGGGTGAGAGGAAGGAGAGTGGGGAGAATGAGCTGGAATGAGCCTGAGAACGGAGCCAAAAACATTTAAGAGTAGCTGAGGGGAGAGGGGTGCCAGATAGGTTTACAGGTCCCTGGCTGTGGGAAAGGAAGATTCCCATTGGGGTCATATGGTAGAAGGATCATTCTGGAGCTCAGGAGACACGAGGGGGCTTGGTGGAAGAATGGGATTTCTGGGAGGGAGGCTGACTTCAGGAGTCTTAGAGCAAAAATGAACTGGATCCTCCTTACTGCCTCTATGATTTATGGGCAGTGGTGAAGCACAGGTGCAACTCTAGGCGCAATCAGGGACTTGCCCTAGAGACTTGGGAACAAGCCGAGTTTACATTATTTTAGAAGAAAGACTGGCCGTGGCTGACTCTGCCCAGCACATTTTCCCTTGGCTGGTTGATATTACAGGAGCCTGCCTATCAGGTTTGATAGAAATTATCACACCCTGGGAAGCCATCTCATTGGGCACCTCCTCTTGTCCTTGGCATTGGCCTCTTTGGGTGCTGGCCCTTTTGCTTTCTTATTATTTTTGTATATAGCTATCATTACACCAATAGCACGAGTTCCTCAAAAGAGGTGGACACTGGCTATTTTCTCACCTGTTCCTTTATCCCTGCCTCTCTCTCATGTCTCAGTTTGCCGTTTTGAAAATCGGTTCCTTAAAGCTGTTTTTCCATTTTATTGCAAAATCATTTGTTTGCAGTTTGATCAGATAGATGTCCTACTTGGGGCAGGAGTGGGCACATAGTGTGGTGGAAGCTGGGAGCTGGGGCAAGTGAGGTAGGGGCCTTGGTGACTGTATGAGGAATGAGATGGCTTGAACATACCGTGAATCCCAAGATGGAAATCCTACAAATTCAAAGGAACCTCAGACACACTCATTTCTGCAGCCCCATCTCACAGATGAAATAATTGAGGTCCAGAACAACCTCTTGACTTGCCCATACCACACAGTTAACTTCAACATGGGGCACTTAAGTTTTTTTTTTTTTTTTTCCGGCCTAATCCCCGTTTTTTCTCTGATTTACTTCAACACAAGTGGCATGACCAAGGTTTGCAAAGCTCCCGGGACACATGCTTATCTAGTGCCGACCTGGGTGAGGGACACCATTAGGCTGCCTCCTCCAGCCAGGAGCTCATCAGGAGTGCAGCCAGGCAACGCGGACCCATTACAGCTTCTCTCAGGATGACAAGCACTGGCTCAGGCTCAGCGAACATCTGCATCCATTTGTGCAGCGTTTAGGTGGGTGGGAGGAAGCAAAGTGAAGAAGAAAGATACCCAGAGGGTAGTTCCTCCTGACTCCTGTGAGTGGCTCCCTGGTACCCACCTGGCGTTTGCGTCAGATTTATTATACTTGTCCCTTTCTCAGGAAGCCAGAATCTGAGAAGAGGGTTCATGCACATACATCTATCTAGGTGCAGTTTACCAGGAAGCTAAGGAATCTACAGCTTCAGGGCCTTTCAATTGCATGACCTCTTTTAAGACTTCACACCTAATTTGTATTCAAATTTTGCATGTGCTTTGCATTTTAAAAAATTGTACATGCTTCAGGTCTTGCAAAATGTGGACCGGCTCCATTTGCTTTTGCAATAAGAAACCACAGCCTTTGATAGACCAGTATCTCATGTTTTCATTACACTTGGTTGGCAAAAGGCACAAGGCTCAGCAGGGCCTTAGGCCCAGGTGGGTCAATGATAGGGGAGCAAAAGGTGTGTAACAACAGGAGCCATTCTGCATGGGATCTTCCTACCTCCTACCCCGTGTAAACAAGTGTCAGCTCTCTCAGTGAAGGCAGTATGAGTCCCCTTGAATTTGGCTTCCTTTTTCCATTTTTCCATATTGGGATGTGGGAGGAGAAACCAACTGAGTGGGGACATCCAGAAGGAGCAGGGCCCAAGATGGGGATCCAGGCTGTATGAGACTTTGGGGTCTATGGAAGTATACAACACAAGATAGCTCCCCAGAAGAGGAGTGTTGAGAGAGCTTTGAGGGCTCCCAAAGCTGGAAACTAGCAAAGCTTGGGATGTTGGTACACTGGCCATGGGGTGGAGCCTTTACGTTGCTTTCTTTCTGTGAAGCACAGAGGGCACAAGTTCTGATGTCTTCTGAGGGATGGGGGCCAGGTTGGGATTGCTTGGGTGCAGTTTTGATCCATTTTCCCTCCCTTCTCTGAGCTCCCCTTCTCCCTCATTTGTATGTGTGTAATTAGGCCACTAGCCTGCTTACAGGGGAGGAACTTCCTCCTCCTCCTCCTGCCTTTGTGGTAGTGTTAAGTGGACACTCTATTCTTCTGCACTTCCTGCCTTGAAAGTATGACTAGGGTCACTTGCAGGGCTGTTAAACAGCTGCTGGCCCTCACCCTAGTGGCAAACAAGGCCATCCGGGCTCATCAATCAGTTTGGCTCGACAAGCGTTTTGGGACCTGCCTGGGTGAAAGATGGGAAGTGAGCGTAGGCGTGGTCCTAACTCACCCAACCTCCAGACCTAATTTGTCCAGAGGCCCTGTGTCCCCAGTAGCAGGGAGTAACAACCTATGCAAAGAAGCTCAGACATCCCCATGTTGTGTCTGCATGGTGGCCATGGTTACTTTCTGCTTTCTCATTCATTCATCAAATATTAATTGATTGCCAGCTTAGGATTGGATAAAAAGCTGCATCATCAACCTATCTATTTCAATTGCTAACTTTTGGTGTTGATGGACGTCAAAAATATTGCTCAAATCTGGGATTTAAAAAAAGGTATTTTAAAAAAAATTTATGGTCTTACTTCACCCTTTGAGGGTGACTAAAATCCAACTCAAGGCTTTGGTTTTTCCAATAGAGGATTCGGACCATCACAGAAAAATCACACATAATTTCTTTTCTTTTTCTTTCTTTTTTTTTTTTTTTGAAGGGAGAATCTCAGATTTTAGTTGGTCACTCTGTTCTTGAGAAACCAACATTGAAAATCCAAATATTTTATTTTCTTGGCCTTTCAGCCATTACTTCCTTGGGAGGCACTAGGAAACCATGCACATTTGGGCCTGACACTCCCAGCGTTGGCACTGCTGGTGTCTGCTGTACTTCTGGTCTCTGCTGGTAAGGAGAGGAGAGGAGGTGATGGGTGGAAATGAACTATGGGTGAAATAATATTCCCTTCCCTCAAGCCTGTATGTCTTGAGAAGTATGGTAGTTCTGAAATTTGTGAGCTCTGGCTGAGGGACAACCTGTGAGGTTGATCCTCAAACAGGAGACAGGAAAGAGAGGGGAGGCCTTGGTGAGGTGGAGACTAGGAGTTGGTGAATGAATAATGTCTTCTATATAAGTTCTTCAGAAGTCTTTAGAGGCTGTTGTGTTATACATATTTATTATGAAAGAGTTACATAATTTATAATAGCCTTTTGTCATTGTGTGTTTTCTCTATCAAAGGAAATTAAGATGCAATTACTATCATGTGCTAGTCAAGGACATTACTTGACTTAAAAGAGATCCTCATGGTTGAAAAGTTCACTCATCATTAGGAAATAAAATAAGAACATGCATTCTGTGATTCCCCCCTCCTCCTTGGGAGATAAAATAGAAACCATGAAGCTGGCTGTGCTGTAAAAACTGCCTTAATCTTCCTTTCACATTCAGATCATTTGCCTTTCAACAGTGTGCACAAGCTCTGAGCTCTGTCCTAACTCAAGATTATCAGTACAGCTGCTTTCAGAAGATCTCTCTGAGCCAGTTAGTGAGGCAGGGCTTTGAGGAGGAAAGACAGAAAGGAAAGTTAATCTTCCAACAGCTACTGGAGTGTAGAAAGGCCCCCTCAGATCCCTCAGCACACCTCAACTGTTTGCCTTCTGGCCCAGTTGCCCGGGTTTGGTTGTTGGTTAAATATTTTCTTTGCTTTTCCTTTGGCATGATGGATTGTGGGTGTCTAAATGTGGGCTGTTTCCTACCTGGGCCTACCTTGCTTTTTTCCTGGGGATATGAGGGGTTTGTTTGAAGGGCCTGACCTGGCATGGATGCCAGGCAAACAGAAGCAGGGGCAACAGCATCTCTATGTGCATAGTGCTTGGGTTAAGTAGGCCTTTCATTGCAGCAGTCAACACCTTTTGTTGGCCAGACCCTTCAGGATTGATCCAGTATTAGCAATACTTTGAGGTGGGCTGGAGAGGGTAAATGTGCCCAGAGCAGCTTCCACAAGGGACATGCTGAACACTACTTCTTTTTGGTTCCTTCATCCAGGAGATCAGCTAAGGAAAACAAGCTTGTTAGTCTCAATTTTGGCGATAAGTAGAACATATAACCAGAGATAGTAAAAAACCTTAAGGGAAGTTTCCACTTAACACATTTCTATGGTTCTTCACATTTTTATATCCTGCTCTTGATTTTCTATTTTCTTTTTATGAAACTTTCATGTTCCTTTTGAAAAAATGAAAACTTAAATCACACATAATTATATTTACTCAGAATCCACTTAATGCATGAACTCAAGGGAACTGAGAGGGGACTGCTCTACTTGGAAATCCTAAATTCAACCCAATATTCCAAGTGGGATATATCAGATGCAGAAGCCCATTGGGTCTAGGGTGTGGTTTTTCAGTTGTGAAGATGCACTTTGAGCTGATTAGTGGTTGGTTGATTAAAAACACCTTTAGCCTGGCTGGTGTCACTCAGTGGTTGAGTGTTGACCTATGGACCCGATGTCACTGTTCAGCTCCTGGTCAGGGCACATGCCTGGGTTGCAGGCTCACTTCCCAGTATGGGGAGTGCAGGAGGCAGATGATTGATGATTTTCTCTCATCATTGATGTTTCTAGCTCTTCCTCTCTGAAATCAATAAAATTATATGTTTTATATATGTAACAACCCTCCCCCCCCCACCAAACCAAACCAAACCAAACCAAACCAAATCAAACAACAACATCAAACAAACCAGCACCTCCAGTTACTGTTACAAAAGATAAAGCTGAAATATGGTGATGAAACTATAAGAAAGAATTCTTAGGCCATTTATTCTACCCTTAAATTCTTTCCCTTTGCCAAAATCATCAACATTCTACCTCCACACTAAATTAAAACAAAGCATGGCAAATTCCCAAGCAATTTTTCCTATAAAACACCTATCCTAAATCCATGCCTCCCTACTATGTTATCTATTTAAAAAAAATTTTTTTTGGATGCCAAATAGAAGAAGTAACAGGAGAAATTTTTATAAATGCTTATGCTCAAACTCTCAACTCTTTTATTAAATTGAGACATAATTGACATATAACATTATATTAGTTTGATGAAATGATCACCACAACAAGTCTAATTAATATCTGACAAACTCTCAAACTCTTGAACTGCTGCTCAAACTCTAAAACTTTAAAGTACTTTCATTATTATACTAGAGGCCTGGTGCACATTAATTTGTGCACAGGTAGGAGGGTGGTCCCTCAGCCCAGCCAGCACCCTCTCCAATTTGGGACCCCTTGAAGGGCTGTCAAATATTCCTCTCGCAATCCAGACTGCTGGCTCCCAACTGCTCGCCTGCCTCTGCCTGATTGCTCCTAACAGCTTCTGCCTGCCAGCCTGATCACCCCCTAACCACTCCACTGCCAGCCTGATTGATGCCTGACTGCTCCCGAGCCAGCATGATTGCCCCTAACTGTCCTACCCTACAGTCTGGTCCCCCCCAACTGCCTTTACCTGCTGTTCTGGTCCCCCCAACTGCCCACCTCTGCTGGTCTGGACACCCCTAACTGCTCTATCTGCTGGCTTGGTAACTCTTAATTGCCCTTGCTGCTGGCTTGATTGCCCACAACTGCCCTCCTCAGCAGATCTGGTCCCCCCAACCCTCCTCCCCTCCTGGGCTGGTCCTCCCCCAAACTGCCCTCCCTTGCAGGCCTGGTAACCTCTTACCGGCCCTCCCATGCTGGCCTGGTCTCCCTCAACTGCCCTCCTCTTCCAGCCTGGTCATCCACAACTGCCCACAACTGCCCTCCCCTTCCAGCCACCTTGTGGTAGCCATATTGTGGTGGCCATCTGGTGTCCACATGGGGGCAGCCATCTTTGATCACATAGGGGCAGCCATCTTGTGTCTTAGAGTGATGGTCAATTTGCATATTACTCTTTTATTAGATAGGAATCACTTTGTTATTAAATTTGCTACGAAAACCAGTGAATCCCTTATAATGGACTTGGCACTACCTCATAAGCAGAGGCATGGAAAGATAGTCATAGTCTCATCCTTAAGAAACTTACTATCTAGTAGTCCAGGAAAGACTTATGAATGAATCAGTTGGAAAGTAATACTTAATAAATCCTAGTCTAATCTCTAATTTAGTGCTCTGCACATAAAAGAGCTGAGTTGCTGTTGATCAGACAAAAAAAAGTGCTAAATTATGGTGTTCAGACAATACTGCAATTGGACCTCAAGGAATGAGAATGTGGGTTGCCAACAGTTATAGTTTGTGTGTAGGAGGTGAAGGGCAGGATCCAAGTAGGGAAGGGCAGTGAAAAGAAGTTGAATGGATTAGAATGAGGTTATTTTAGGTAGTTGGGACAAGTGGAGAAAAGACCCAGGGAACAACAATGCCTTGTTTGGATCAAAGGATAGGCACTGAATGAGTCAGATCAGTAATAGATTAGAAGAGATTATAGTTGATCCTTGAATATCTCAGGAGTTAGGGTTAGGGTTAGAGTCACGGGCCTGCAGCCTCAGTAGTCAGCACTGGGTCACCATGGCAACCCAGTGCTGACTTCCAGATAGTCAGCCTTTGGTCTTGATCTGTCTCTTTATTATATAGAGATTCTTTTTTTGAGGAACCACCAATTATTTTTATGGTGGGTGGCTACATTTTACTTTCTCACTAATAGTATACCAGGGTTTCAATTTCTCCACAGTCTTGCCAACACTTGATATTTTCTGTTTTTGATTTTTTTAAAAAATTCTTTTTTATAGTAACTGATTCAATGTATATGAGGTCATATGTCATTGTGGTTTTGATTTGCATTTCCCTGAAAACTGGTGATATTGAGCATCTTTGTTTATAACTATTGGCCATTTGTATATCTTCTTTGGAGAAAATGTTTATTCAAATATTTTGCCCATTTTTAAATTATGTTTTTTTTTTTTGTTGTTGAATATTTGTGATTTGCAAATATTCAAGTCTTTTTGTTGCTGTTAAGTTCTAAGAGTTCTTTGAATATTCTGGAAACTAGACCCTTATCAGATATATGATTTTCAAGTATTTTTTTTTTTTACCATTCTGGGGGTTGCTTGTTTGCTCTGCTGACAGTGTCCTTTGATGCAAAAATATGTCCAATTTGTTTGTTTTTTCTTTTGTTGCTTGGTGCGCTACTCAAGAAATTATTGCCAAGTCCAATGTCATAAAATTTTTCTCTGATATTTACTCCTTAGAGTTTTATTTTTTAGGCCTTACATTTAAGCGTTTGATCCATTTTGGGTTAATATTTGTATAGGCATATAAGGTAGGGGTCCAACTTTATTCTTTTGCATCT
Organism: Pipistrellus hanaki; assembly: GCF_964339955.1. Taxonomy (NCBI): domain Eukaryota; kingdom Metazoa; phylum Chordata; class Mammalia; order Chiroptera; family Vespertilionidae; genus Pipistrellus; species Pipistrellus hanaki. The sequence continues at coordinate 123,824,373 of NC_140504.1, read as the reverse complement.
TAATATTCAGTTTTCCCAATACCAATTGTTGTCTTGGAACCTTTGCTGAAAATCATCCAATGAAAATCATCATATACTAGTAAAGGCTTATTTCTGGATTCTCTATTTTATTCTACTGGTTTATATGTCTCTCTTTATGCCAGTACCTCACTGTTTTGATTTTGTAGCTTTGTAATAAGTTTTGAAATCAGGAATTGTGAGACCTTCAGCTTTGTTATTTTTTTCAAGATTGTTTTGACTCTTTGGGGTCCCTTGAGATTATGAATACATTTTAGGAAGAAGTTTTCTATTTCTGCAAAAAAAGCATCATTAAGATTTGATGGGGATTGCATTGCACCTATAGATTGCTTTGGGCAGTATTGATATCTTAACAATATTTAGGTCTTACAATTCATGAACACAGGATATTTTTCCACTTTTTGTGTATTATTTAATTTTGTTTAGAAACATTTTATGATTTTCAAGTATATAAGTCTTTCACATTGTGAGGTAAAATGTTTTAAATTATTTTATTCTTTTTGGTGCTATTGTAAATATAATTGTTTTCTTAATAAAAGCAGATAGTTGTGCCTTTCATGATGATTCTTCTGCCTCTGTTCCACTCTCCCTTTCCTGAAGACAGGCTGATACTAATTAGGATGAGAGTGTAGGCCACCCAGAGGGTCACCTTTGCCCTAGGAAGTGGCTGCAATTCTGAATCTTCAGAAGGAGGGAGTCGGGGCTGATTTAGTGTGGACCTGAGGTTGTTCAAGGTCTGAGCCTTACAGACATATTATCAGAGCACAAGTACACGTAACCTTCTTCCAAATACTACTGCAAGCAAGGGGAAGAGAAATGGAGCAGCTGTTGTGAGGCTATTCAGTTTTTAAAGTTGACTCTAGTAAAATTCGAAAGAGGTAAACAGTATGTCCTTAGCTGTGACATCTCCTTACTTTAATTCTTCTTTGATCTTTCTCTTCTTTTATCTTGTTTCTCTATTTCCGGTTATCTCCCTGCCTCACTCTTTTTTCCCCAAGTTCCCTTTCCTAGGCCTCCTTAACAAAATGTACCTATCCCACTTATTCCCTTGGGTCTTTGCTGGGCAAAAACAAGCTCTTCCTGAACAATTAACAAGAACAGGTGAAGTCTTTGCATTTAACCAGGTTATAACATCTGAATCTGAGCAAGGTGACATGAATCACTCTAATCTGGTGACTTCAAGAGCCCACAGAGTGGGAAGGGAAGTGATGTTTGGGTTTTGCCTAGACCTGGACCTGATCTGACAGTGGACAGAAAAGCCAGGGTCAGACGGCTTGGAGGCAAGATGACATGCTGGCCTTTGAGGCAAAGCAGCTGCAGCACTGAAGGGTCCAGGGGTTGACCTCAGCCCTGCCTTTGAGTGGATTGTCACAAGGTCTCAGCCAGCCCAGAGCTGTAATTGATATTGGTCTCTTAATGACCCATTTCTAATCTTTGAGGTTCCTACAGGCTTGATGTTGGAAGGGGTTTACCCTTGAACTATGTGGTTGCAAGAACCTCAGTGTGCTCTAGCAGGATTCTGTTAACTAAACTTGAGAAATGAAGAAGATTTGTTTACAAGCCATTGCCTGCTGAAAAGTCAGAGGGCCCCAAACTTCTTGGACTGGCCAATTATCACAGCGTGGAGGTGGGAGGCCTGCAGGTAACAGTCTCAGTCACATTTATGGACCTCTGTCAGATGTTACCACGGTGGGTGGGTAAGAGGCCCCCATCTCCAGACCTCCTGGCGACTTTCTCCTCTGGAGACCACCCGAGACCAGGGCTGCACAATTCCTGGCTCCACAGCGGGAGGCAGGGCTTGGCAGAGAGCAGTATTTGGGATTCTGCTTTGTGTCCGGCTGCTTCACAGAGCTGTTTGCAACGTGAATTTGATACAAAGTCCACAAACATTTCACTGCATAAGGCACATTTTATCTCCCTTTCCAGAACCTCCAAGAGAGCCAAGCTTGGTGGCTTGCCAAACAGGCTCTACTCCTTACATCTGCTCCAGCGTGTTGTTGGTTGCCATTCACCTATTGAACCTCACGTCCAGAGCTCTGGATGTGAAAGGAATGAGATTGTAGTGGGGGGGAGCCGGAGAAGAAAGACGGTGCCAACAATTCCTCAGGCAATGGGTGATGGGCTAAGTACACAGACGGATTAAGGTAGACCAGAAGAAACACATACATACAAAATCTCCAAAGACAGATACTCCTTTCCTCTTCCCTCTGCCCATTTGGGTTGCTGGAGGCTGAAGATTGATTACTGTTTTAGGGCTCTGATTATAAACCCTATGTGTAGGATTCAGCTGTAAGATTAGGACCTTTCTTGTTGAACCAACAGAATCTCATATTATTAAACCTTCCCTCTCAGCTTGCCACCTGTTCCTCTGTTTCCCTGGCCCTAAGACCTGAGCCCATTTCTCCTTTTATCTTTGTTGCCTGTTAATTCCTATTCCATCAGATGGAGGGCTTATTCTGGAAATTCAGGTTTTGGGGGTGAGGTTACTCAGCTTCCTCTTTTTGGGGAGTCCTGAAGATCTCAGTAATCACACCTTTCCCTGTGCCTTCTGAACTTACTCTCTCTCATTGACGCCTTTAATTTATAGCCTTGAACCACAAGGGATCTTGCCAGAGTCTCTACTTTGTCTCCAACCAGATCGTTGGACTGGATGAAATGAGCCCCAAGGCTACTTCCAAGCAGCTCTAGAATTTCTGATTCTAAGTATTTCCAGTGCTCTGACTGAATCTTGGTGACTTTATGTGCACCCAGGCCAGTAATGGCACCTGTCATTAAATACAATTACCACCCACTTGGGGTGTTCAGGGTAATTGTCTTAGAAGTTTTCCGGTCAAGCACTGGGTGGGCAGTGACACTCTCTCCAGATTAAAATCCAGAGGCAGATGCCACAGTGACCAACGCCTCCTCCAAGCTCCTTCGTAACAGGAGAGCCCAACTGCCACTTCTTAACAACTGTGAAGCCATGCTAATTGGCCTAATAGGTTTCCTCTGCAGTTTCAGGAGGGTGGGGTATCTTTCACGTGCAGTCCCAATCTGCTCTGCATTGTTGCACCATGAAACAGCTGCTTCGTATCAAGGCATGGCCGTTTCCAGCTGCGGGGAAGGAGTGCCATTTGGTGTGCCACAGCGATGCAGGGACAAACTTTCAGAATTGGTAGAGACTCTTCGGTCTTCACTCACAAGCTGTCTGGACACAAAGCCTAAAGCAGAACATTAAAATCTTAGACTGGGAGGAGACCAGACCCGCCATTCCAATTTTGCAGATGAAACATGGGCTCCGCTGCATGCTAACCCACTGTTATATGTCATGAATGCTTTCTTCTCATTTTGTTTCTTTCATAAAGAGAGGGCAGGAATGAAGAGGTAAAGGGTATGTGAAGGGGCAGGGGAGAAAAAGGTCAAAGATCTCTACTGTGCTCACATGGTACTCTGTTTATTCCTATTTTATTACATTTTGCTTGCACTGTGGAAAAACTTAAAAATGAACAAGTTGTCATAAACTTCATCTAAAATCAAAGTGTAATATGCTAATTAGACTGGACAGCTGAACAACCTTCTGGATAACCTTCTGGATAACCTTCCAGACGAAGCAGGGACTGCGAGGGCTGAGGCAAGCTGCCACAGGTGCGAGGGCCAAACCCCTTGCACGAATTTCGTGCATCGGGCCTCTAGTTGTAAAATAATGGGCCATTAATGAAATGGGAGGGACGCAGGCAGTCCCTGCAATGTCAGTGCTCGCTTTTCTCCAAATGCACTTTTCCCCTTTCAATTCTTGGGCGGTGCTATAATGATGGACAAATTTGTGTCATAACTACACAGGAAGAGAGCAAAATTACATGAATTGGGGTTTAGTTGATTTATTTTAAACTTTGAAATTTTGAAATAATTTTGGATTTACAGAAAAGTTATAGAAACAACAGAATTCTTATATATCCTCCATCCACATTCTCTGACTATTGAGGTGTTACCATATTTGCTTCATCATTTTCTCTCTGAGTGATGGACTAGAGTTTGTTCTAGGAGAGCTGATTGTTAACATTCCTGGGACTTTGTGAGCTAGCTGTTTGACTTGGCCATTGTTAAACATGAAATTATTTTAGCTTAAAATTAAGTTATAAAGAGGCAGATGCCAGTGACTAATGCCTCCTCCAAACTCAAATCAATACTCAATACTTAAGATTCATGTTTTCCTAATTATCTTACTAATACTATGCTCTGGAGGTGATTTCCTTCTATTCTCTCTCTGACGGAAATGCAGTATCATAGAGTGCTACTCGGTGTTCAGTGAGCTCCCAGGGAGACAGATCAGGGCTTGATTTATTGCTTTATTGTTGGTCTAGACTTAAGAAAGTGATGAGACTGGGCTAATAATGCAGATTATAGTGCATTTTGTCTGCAGCTGTTACACTGTGAATAGTAACCTCAGGTTGGCTACAAATATAAGAGTTCGGCAAAAATCATTCTGTGAGACTCAATTGGTTATATGGATTTTATAATAAAGCATACTACACATTTAATTATTTTGCAAGTTGTGTACTTCCCATTCTTTATATAAGTAAAATTTATACTAAACTTATATGTGTACACATATATGCACAATTCTTTGGAGAACTGGTTATTAAACATTTACTAACACACATTATTTTTCCTAAGAGTAAGTTGCAAAAATATTGCTCCATTACCTTTACTAGTAAATACTGCAGAATGTATTTCCTAAAAAGAAAAAGAAAAAGAAAACAGACATTCTTATAAACAACTGGAGAAAGCATCAAACCCAGGAAGTAACATTAATACAAAACTATTATGTAATTATGTAAAAAAACTGATCTTATTTGAAATTTGCCAGTTGTCCTAATAATTTCCTGTCTTCTCCAGGATGTAATCCAGAATCACTCATTGTATTAAGTTCTCATGTCTCCATATATCCTTTAATCTGGAATAATTTCTCATTAAAAACATCGTTTGTAAGGCTAACAGTTTTTAATTGTACAGGCCAGCTGCTGTGCAGAATGTTCTTTAGTTTTCATGTGAGGTTTTCTCATGTTTCTATTTGGGTTTTGCATACTTGGTAGGAAAACCACAGGCATGAAATATCCTCCTAGTGTTTTACATCAGAGGTTGACAATGTTGGTGTATCTCATTATAGGTGATAAATTTTCATCACGTTGTTAAAGTAATTGTCTACCAGGTTTCTCTACTGTAAAGTTATTATTTTTCCTTTGAAATTAATAAGTATCTTATAGGGAGAGAATTTGAAACTATACAGGTATTCGGCTTCTCAACAAACTTACCTATTGATGATTCTTGAGTATGTTTATTTTTACAGAGGTAATTAAGTACTTCTTTTTTTTCTTTTTTCTTTTTTTTACCCACGCCCCCACCCCCCACCCAGTACTTATTTTCTAATGTTATTATTCACATTTATAGATTACCTTTTTCTACATGCATGAATTTTCCCCATCCTTCTACTTATTTATTTATGTATCTCAGTATGAACTAGAGATACCTTTCTTTATTCAATAAGTTGTTATCCCTTATTATGATTATTTACTTTGATGTTCACCTTATCTCAAATTTGGCTGATGGGAGTCCCTTCCAACTGGCTTCTGTGTCCTTCTACAAGTCTGGCTTATCCTCTCATATAATACAAGTCAAATTGACCAAATAGCAGAACTACCAGTCGCTATGACATGCACTGACCACCAAGGGACAGAAGCTTAATGCAGGAGCTGCCCCCTGATCAGTGTGCTCCCACAGGGGAAGTGCCGTTCAGCCAGAAGCCGGGCTCATGAGTGGCAAGCGCAGCTGCGGTGGTGGGAGCCTCTCCAGCCTCTGCGGCGGCACTACGGATGTCTGACTGTGACTGTGGGCTCCCAGACTGCAACAGGATGCAGGTCAGGCTAAGGGATCCCCCGAATCCCCCGCCCCTGCCCCAAGTGCACGAATTTCATGCACTGGGCTTCTAGTATTGTGGTATAATTTACATACAGAAAAAAAAAAATCAGCTCTTTAAAGAGAATAGTTGGATAAGTTTAAAGAAATGTATATGGTTGGTAACCACCACTGCAATCAAGGTATAGAACATTTCTATCACCCAAGAGAGTTCTCTCCTGCCTTTGGTATCAATCCTCTTTCTCCACTACTAGTTCCTGGGTTTCACTGCTCTGATTTTGTCTCTATAGTTTGCCTTTTCAGATGTATTTTTGTTTGTCTTCTTTTACTTATCACAACTATTTTGAGATTCATCTATATTGTTGCATGTATCAATAGTTCACTCATGTTTATTGCTGAGTAATATTGCATGGGGTGGCTATATCAAAGGTTTTTGTTTTTATTTTAATCTATTCACCTGCTGATAAACATTTGGCTGGCTTCCAGTTTTTGGTTATCTATATATATAAAACCCTAAGCGACTGAACAACCAAATGACCGATTGCTATGACACACACTGATCACCAGTGGCAGATGCTCAATGCAGGAGCTGCCCCCTGATGGTCAGTGTGCCCTCACAATGGGAGTGCTGCTCAGCTGACTGACCTGTCCCCGTGTCCCACCAGCCCAGCAGCAGCCGCTCACTCCCTCAGTAGTTCTGCAGGTCCAATCTCTGGAGAACAGGCTAAGGACCATTGGCATGATCCTGAAAGTGCCACTGGCCTCCTGGAAGTCAGCCTTGGGCACTGTGGCCGCTTCCTCTCCCTAGATGCTCCACAAGAAAGAAACAATATAAAAGCGGTTGCCTGGTGGGTCCCAACAACCAGCACAAATGTCAGCAGGATGGACTCAGATCTTGGGCTGGCAAGGGTATCCCACCACCAGCCTGGAGGGTCGATCCTGTCCTGCCCCCACACCCCACTCCTCCTGAGGTGGGTGCCAGAAGCAGGGCTCATAGTTGATGAGTGCCGCTGCAGTGGCACAAGCCTCTCCCCATCAGGACTGACGGTGTGAGCATGTGGCAGCAGGTGCATTGGGGCCGGGATGAGTGGGAGTGGCAGACAGGAGTGGCAGGTGGTATCGGACTGCTGGTTTTGGCCCAATCCCCACAGGCCATGCCAAGGTACCCTACCCATACACAAATTCATGCACCAGGCCTTTAGTTAAAAATAAAGCTGCAATAATATTTGTGTACAAGTTTTTATATGGACATATGATTTCATTTCTTTTTCTTCTTCTTTTTTAAAAAAATATATTTTATTGATTTTTTTACAGAGAGGAAGAGAGAGGGATAGAGAGTTAGAAACGTCGATGAGAGAGAACCATCTATCAGCTGCCTCTTGCACACCCCCTATTGGGGATGTGCCCGCAACCAAGGTACATGCCATTGACAGGAATCGAACCCAGGACCTTTCAGTCCGAAGGCCAACGCTCTATCCATTGAGCCAAACCGGTTCCGGCTGATTTCATTTCTTATGAGTAAATATTTTTGGGAATAATGGCTAGGCCATATAATAGATATATGTTTAACTTAAAAACAACAACAAAACATTGAAACTGTTTTCCAAAGACTTGCATGCCCACATCAATATACGGGAGTTTTACTTACTCTGCATCCTTGCCAATGCTTTGTATGGTCAGGTTTTTTCTTTTTTTCTTTTTTCTTTTAGTGATTTTAATAATTGCGCAGTGTCATCTCATTGTAGTTTAATTTGCATTTTCCTGATGATTCATGATGTTGAATGTGCTTTCATGTCCTCATTGCCATTCATATATCCTCTCTGATAAAGTGTGAGTTTGTCCTTCAGCCATTAAAAATACTGGGCTCTCTTCTTATAATTGAATTGTATTTTATATTTAACTTCTTTATTTTTTATTGTGGAGAAAAATAACATATTTGTCAATTTAAATAAGATTTAAGCCAAGGGTCAGCAAACATTTTCTGTAAAGGGCCAGGGCATAAGTATTTTAGGCCCTGCAGACTACATGGTGTCTGTTTCAACTAGTCAAGGTTGCCCCGGTAGTGTGAAAGCTGCCATAGACAAAATGCAAATGAATGAGCATGGCTGTGTTCCAATAAGACTTTATTTATAAAACTGGGAGAATAATTGGTTTGCCCATAGGCTATCATTTGCCAACCCTTGGTTTAGGCTTTAGTTTCTAGCACTGGACAAGGTTGACTGAACCTGGGCTCCAGCTATTAAATGCAATATTAAAATAAAAAGTAATTGTTCACTAATGAGAGCTATCTGGGGCTTAAGTGAAGTCCATTTCACTTAAAAGTCAGAATTGTGGAGTACAAACAGAATTTCTATATCAGGCTACATGTTTTCTAAGTTACTTTGGGGTTCCAAAAGCCAAATAATTCTAAAGCTGCATTTTCATATGAAATAGGGCACCAGAAGAAAGTATCCCAAGTACCTCTGCTGGTTTATGGCCCCCATACTTGGGTGTGCATCAGAATCATTGGGGCGGCTCCCTCCTCTCCTCTTCCTCCTTCTGTGTGATCCTGGACTCTGTTCCCTGCACCAGAATATCTGGGGTGGACTGAGTTATGTTTCTCGTTTAAAGCATTTTACAGGTGTTTCAGATGAAGCCAGATGAGGGACTATCACTAAACGCTGAATAGAGATTCTCAGGGAGTTATCTTAATTGAGAGAGAAGAATAATCTCTAATTACTGCATTGAATTCATGTAAATAGACACTTCTAAAGGGTTTGAAATATTTAAAAGTTAATAAGTAGTTAAAATATACTTTCCAAGCCCTCTCTCTAAACTACTGAGCTTCGTTTCAAACTATTTTTTTAAATGTATAGATAACTTCAGAACAGCCTCTGCTGAATTTTAAAAAATACCAATTATTGGACTTTAAAGAGTCTAAAATGTGTTGTGGAAATTCAAGCCCATCACCATTTATTCATAAGGACAAGTGGCTCAATTAAAACAGTATCTTTAGTGGATTAAATGTGTTTAAACAAATAGTTAACTATAATACTAGGGGATTAGTATTTTTGGAGGGCTCTATTTTTGATAGAACTTTAACTGGTTTTCTTTTGATAATTTTTGTTTTTCCCTGTTTTTCTACTTGCTTTGGAAATAGTTGTTCCCCCTCACTCCAAATTTTATAACTTTATTCAACAACTAGAGGCCTGGTGCATGAAATTCATACATGGGTATGGTCCCAAGGCCTGGCCAGTCATCAGGGTCATCTTCCTCAGCTGTGGGCAGCTGGCTTTGCCCCCCGTGGCCACCCACCTCCGGTTCAGTGCCTGCCGGCTGCAGGGAGGGACAGAGAGGTTGACCATTCCTGCCTGCTCGCTGGCCCCATCCCCTGCCACCGGTCACTTTCTGTGTGTGGGGCAACCAGTGGAGTAGGGACCTTGGCCTGGAGCCTCCCACATCTGCTGCCACCCACCTACCCCAGGTTCCCCATTTGCCATCAGGCAATTGGAACCTGCCTGCTAGAGGAAGGGACCGAGAGGTTGGCCAGCAGGCCCTGATTGGGTGATCAGGGCTGCAGGCTAGGGGCAGCTCCTGCGTTGTGCTTCTTCCCCCTGGTGGTTAGTGTGTGTCATAGCCACTGGTCATTCTGCCATTCTGTAGATTTGCATATTACCCTTTTATCATATAGGATCAGCAGTTAGTTCTCATCTCATGTGCGCTTGTGAATGTTGATGGTGTACTCTCAGGTCACTACCTGGTTGATGGCAGAATGGCCTTTCTTCTCACCACAATTCTTTGATGGAGCCATTTGCTGGGCTTAAGTTGGAAAGTGGAAATAGTCTTTTAATACGTTGCACTTTAATGTCATAATTGCAATACTGAAAATAAAATTCTGTTTGTAATATAAGTCTATCAGGTAAGCTTGGGAAATGACAAAATAATTGCCTGAAAATTGCTTTAGTCCTCAGATAAAATCTAAAGATATTAATTTAATTGTGATTTGTTGATATAAGATACTAAGCAAGTTTTGCATAAAAATATTACCTATTTAAAAAATACAACTCTCTAAAACTTAAGATATAATCCTGGAACATTATTTAACAAGCCCACCCAAGGATTATTTAATTCTCTAGAGAATGAACTTTGGCTTGAATTACTATTTACTCTTGATTAGGGCTTAGATGTGGTAATGGTACATGGTAATGTAGAAACTTTTATTTATTAGAGGTACAGTGGTTTCTGATTAGTAGAGAAGATAACCCTAGTGCTTATAGTTTTATTATCCTGTAGGTCATTATTATTTTGGTCTCAAATTCAGAAAACTTATTTTGGCACACCTTTCTTGATGGACTGTGTTAACCTCTGTTCCTTAAATTCTCCTTGGAACTAGCTTGATCATCCTGCTGAATTGGATCCATATGAATGAATTACATAAAATTTTGATACATTCTTTACATGTATAGAAGTTCACATTTTTAATTTTTTTAAAATTGTTTTTTTCTTCTTCAGTGACCCATGTTGTTTTTGTATATAAATGAATTTTGGCCCTAAATTTTGCAATTTTCTAATTGCAATGGTCAATGATATGAATTAAATATTGTCTTTCACCTGTGAAGATGATTTTTTTCAAACTGATCAGAATTACATTCAATGTAATTGGAACAAGAACTGTTACGTTTGTACTACATGTGCCAGGTATAAGAAATAATGAGGTAAGTGAGGCATGCCACACCTTCCTGGTGGGAGAGACAGATAAGCTATGCCACATGCTGAGTCCAGAATTAGAGCTTTGTACCAGGTATACAATCCAGGTCCATCAACTCATCCTGGCTTTAAGTTCTCTCTTCTCTAGAGGAAGGAGCATAGAACCATTCACAAGCTTTATCACATCCTTCTAGAGACCAGTGGCCCATGAACAGGGCAGTAGCAGAGTAAAGCTCATGAATATGGGCTCTGAAGCAGATGAACTTGGAATGGAATCCTGGCTCCTCTGTTTACCAGTGTGTAACCTTGCCATTTGGTTCAACTGTCTCAAGCCTCAGTTTTCTCATCTGTCATACGGGGATAATAGTATCTATAGTATCTGTAAAGATTAAATGGAACTTGCATTAAAGGGTTGTGTCAGCAGGTTTGGAGTGTTCAAACCCTGCACATTCCAATGAAACTAGCCCTTTATCAGCTCTTGGAAGACGGCCTCTAAGTCCTTGGAATATTATGCCTGTTAAGAGTATTGTTTGTTTGGGGCCTTAGGCCATCTCAGATAGACTATGCTCATAATGTGATTGATGATGGAGGCACTGGTTCACACCATATCAGTTTGAATTCTGAAGAGAATGAATACTAAGTAATTAAGGCCAGTCATGCAAGCACATCATGCCTACATTATTGACTACCAGTGAAAACTCTGGACACTCAGGCTCGGGTGCCTTCCCTAGTTGACAATACTCTACATGTTGTCATATGCTGATCTGAGATAATTAAGCATGGGCTGTACAATTTTAATGAGAGAGGGCAATTGGAGGCTCATGCATGGACTCTGACTTTTGCCTTTGCTGTTTTTAATCGTATCCTTTTGCTAGAATGAATGATGACTGAGCAAAATAGCTTTTCTGATTTCTGTTAGTCCTTCTGGAGAATCGCTGAACCTGGGAGTGGTTGTGGAGACCTCAATACAGGGGTAGAGTCTGCAATGTCAATACCTAGCAAAGAGCAAATTTGGTTTCATCTTTGCCTGACTTTTGCTCCCTGGCTTGTCTATCCTTCACAATCCTGCTATGATCACTTGGGCCCACTCACTGTTGCTTTCTCTGCTTGACCTCAGGACTGCAGGAGACTTTGTTCTGGAGAACAAAATATCCAAACTCAGATGGTTGGCTGAAAACAGCTCTCCTGAATGTCTGCTTTTTTAGGCCTAATAATCTGTGATCTATGCTGATGTTAACTTCTTATGTATGTCTAGACGTGTCGTACCTTTCCCACTAGATTATAATTCATGTGAAGTAAATAGTGCCTCTTCTTGCCTTGCCACCCACAGTGCCTGCGATGACAGCATGGATTAATGGAAAGGGTCTGTTTTTTAGAGTCAGAAAAAGCCAGGCTGGAATGCAGCTCAGCTATTAGGTCTAGTAATACTTAATGTCGTTTTCTAATACTTTTTTTAAATCGAATTTATTTAAACAATACAACAAAATTTAATCAACAATATAGTTGCCGTTGTTTTCTACTACTTGTGCCCAACGCTCAGGAAGCATTTTAATCCCTCTGTTGTAAAATTCTTGTGATTTTGATGCAAAAAATTCGGTCAATGCATTTTTGAGGCATTCTTCATTATTAAATTTTTTTCCAAGAAGAAAGTTTTGCAAAGAACGAAACAAATGGTAATCGGAAGGGGCAATATCAGGAGAATATGCAGGTTGAGGGAGAACTTCCCATTCCAACTGGCGCAGTTTTTCAGCAGTGATTCTTGCAGTATGCGGTCGTGCGTTATCGTGGTGAAGAATTACTCCCTTCCGATTAATCAGCGCGGGTTCTTTTTCTCTGAAAGCTTGGGCTAACCTTTCCAATTGGGCACTATACACTGCACTTGTAATGGTTTGGGTAGATGGTAAAAGTTCATAATGAAGAATTCCTTTAAAATTCCACCAAACACACAACATCACTTTTTTCCCATGCAAGTCAGGTTTTGGCGTGGGCTGCGGAGCCTCATTTTTGTCCAACCATTGAGGCCGCCTTTTCAAATTAACATACAGCACCCATTCTTCATCTCCGGTAACAATTTGCTCTAAAAACGGCAAACGGTTTTGACGAGAGAGGAGCGAACTGCAAATTGTGACTCTTTGATTACGGTTGTTGTCGGTCAACTCATGAGGAACCCATTTTCCAAACTTTTGGACTTTGCCAAGTGCACGCAATTGATTGGAAATTGTTTTTTGTGAACAATTTAAAGTTGTCGCAAGCTCTTGTTGGGTAATTTGAGGATTTTGCACCAAAAGAGCTTGAAGAGCTTCTTGATCAAAATTGGACACACGGCCTCGACCACTCTTGTCATCTAACGAAAAATTTCCCTCGCGAAATTTCTCAAACCAACGCTGGCATTTTCTGGCGCTAACTGCATCTTGACCAAGAGCACTACAGATGTTTTTTGCAGCCTCACTTGCTTTTCTTCCTAATTGGAACTCGTAAAGCATGCAGTGCCGAATATGCTCTTCATCCGCCATCTTCTTAGCCCTAGTTTTGCAACAAAAACCAAACCAAACACAAACTTTTTCAAGCAAAACTTGTTAATTGCACTTCACACGTTCTGTAGATACCACGTGTTTGAAGGTTATGTCAATACAAGTCAACGCCAAGCAAGATTTTAAACGAATGTTTAAAAACGACATTAATTATTACTAGACCCGATATTTACCTGCTACATCAGCTTAGGTGAGTAGCTCACCCTCTCTGAGCTCCAGTTTCCACATATGCACAAAACTCATATTATCTGTTCCACAGGGTTATTTAAAGTTCAGTGCTATCCTGGATGGCTCAGGCTTAAGACATGGCAGTGCCAGCATTTAGAATTAGGTAGTTCACTCATGGAGATTGTTTATGTGCTTTTTGTAGATAAAGTCTCTCTAGTTGGCCTGGAATGTGAGGGAGCACTTAGATGGAAGTTCAGCTCCATCCTCTGATTTGCATGGACTCCAGGAGTTTCTTGGGAAAGAACATGAACTCTGCCCACAAGCAGGATTCAAAAATAAACAGACATGGCTGATGGACTGCTGAGCAGGACAAGCAATAAGAGCTAGGTTGCAGCCCTAGCCAGTTTGTCTCAGTGGATAGAGCAGTGACCTACAGACTAAAGGGTCCCAGGTTCAATTCCTGTCAAGGGCACATGTCCAGATTGCAAGCTTGGTCCCTAGTGGGGAGCATTTAGGAAACAGCCAATTAATGATTATCTCTCATCATTGATGTTTCTATCTCTCTCTCTCCCTCTTCCTTCCTCTCTGAAATTAATAAAAATATATTTGGGGGGAATAAAAGAGCTGGGTTGCAGGTAGGGAAAAATGATCACTATTATTAAAATAGATCAAAATCATTTTACTATATGCCAGCCTCTGTTCTAAACAATTAACATGTATAGAGTATTTTAATCTTCTTAATCCCTATGAAGAAGGGTAGTTTTTCTTTTCTTTTTTAAAAAATATATTTTATTGATTTTTTTAGAGAGGAAGGGAGAGAGATAGAGAGCTAGAAACATCGATGAGAGAGAAACATCAACCAGCTGCCTCTTGCACACCCCCTACCGGGGATGTGCCCGCAACCAATGTACATGCCCCTGACCGGAATCGAACCTGGGACCTTTCAGTCCGCAGACCGACACTCTACCACTGAGCCAAACCGGCTTCAGCAAGAAGGGTAGTTTTTCAATTGGGAAACTGAGACATAGAGAATTGAAGTAACTTGTACAAGGTTACAGAGTCAGTAAGTGGCAGAGTTGGGGCAGAGAGCCGAGCAGTCTGGAGCCCCGCTCTTAACCATTATACCATATGGCTCTCATTGAACTGACTCCCTGCCACAATACCGACAACCTGGGGCAGGAGACATGGTGGTGGAAATAGAGCTCTTTATTACTGGAAACATAATAAACTCTCCAGGGGAAAGCTTTCTCAGAGAGTTGGGTGATAAAACTGTAGTCATGTAGCATGAGAGGCCCTTACTCCTGTATCAAAAGAACTGGACTTGAAGTGCAAGGGGCTTCTCTCTACTGACACAGGGAGAGATAAGTCCTGGAGAGCAGCAGCAGAGAGACTGTCCACAGGGAACTAGCACTTCTGTGGTCTGGGGTAGACTAGGTGGCCCAAATGCAGTGGTAGCTCCTTATTACAGCTCCGTGTATAGTGGAGAGGGATTGAGGATGCCAGCAGCTGAGACCTGAAACCCACACACTAAGATAGCTCATCCCCTTTCCTTCCTTTTAAGACTTCTGAATTGAATTATATCAGAGGAACAGGAAAACACACAAGCCGTGAGTGTTGAGTTAAAAAATACTTATAAACTAATCCCAATCCATGACCAGCATCAAGAATCAAAATGTAACTGGCATTGAGAAGTACTATTTTTGCTCCCTTGTTGTCATCCCTCCCCAAGGTCACCATTATTCTGACTTCTAAAGCCTTGGATTTATTTTGCCCAATTTTGATCTATTTTCTTCCCCTTTATCCTAATTCTTTAGTGAGTTAAATTTTTTGTAAGCTGATGAAAAATGAATGAGAAAACACTGAGACAAAATTTTTAATGAAATTTACACTGAATGCTTCGGTAAAGAGTAGATAAAGGCAGTTGTTAAAAAAAATTGTTGACAAAAAAAAAAAAAATTGTTGTCCAAGTAAGTGTAGGTAAGACAAGCATACAAGATTGGGAAAGCCCTGGCTGGTGTGGTTCAGTTGGATGACCATCATTCTGTGCACCAAGAGGTTGCCAGTTTGATTCCCAGTCCAGGTATATACCCAGGTTTCAGGCTCAGGTTGCTGGCTTGATCCCTAATAGAGGGTGTGCAGGAGGCAGCAAATCAATATTTAGTTCTCACATTGATGTTTCTCTCTCCCTCCCTCTCCCTTCCTCTTTCTTTCAAAAATCAATAAAAAAATATTTTTTAATAAAAGATTGAGAAGAAGAATAAAAATCTCAAGGGATGCTACACTCAGAAAACACCCAAAACAAAGCAACTTAGAACATCAATGAATGATCCACATTTAAAATGACAAAATACTTAGTCTAACATCAAAATAAAATGTTAATGTGTGTATCATTTTGAATTATTAACCACTTTAATGGACTCTCCCCAGCTTTACTGAGATATAATTGAATATAACATTGTATGAATTTAAGGTGTGTAATAATTTGGATACACATATATATTGAGAAATATTTACCACAATAAGATTAGTTAATACATCCTTCCCATCAAATAAGAATCATTTTGTTATTGCTCTTATGGTCAGGACATTTAAAATCTACTCTCATAGCAACTTTCTAGAAAACAATATCATATTGTTAACTATAGTCATCATGTTGTACATTGGATACCTGGAAATAATTTCTCTTATAACTGGAAGTTTGTACCCTTTGACCAATATCTCTACATTTTCCCCACCTTCCAGCCCCGGCAAACATTGCTCTTCTGTCCGATTCTATGAGTTTGGCCTTGGCCTTTTTAGATTCCACATATTAGTGAGATCATATAGTATCTGTCTTTCTCTGTCTGACTTATTTCACTTAGCATAATGCCCTCAAGGGCATTTATGTTGTCCCAGATGGCAAGATTTACTTCTTTTTTTATAGTCAGTGAGTGACCAGATTATTATGATCTCTGAATGCATAATAATCTGGCCACTCAGTGTGTGTATATATATTAGAGGCTTGGTGCCTGAATTCAGGCATGGGTGGGGTCCAGCCAGCCTGGCCAGGGGGAGGGGACATGGGCAGTTGGCTGGCCTGCCTGCTGGTTGAACTCCTGGTCGAGGGGACAATTTGCATATTAGCCTTTTATTATATAGGATATATACTGATTGGCCAGATTATTATGCATTCAGCGATCATAATAATCTGGCCAATCAGTATATATCCTATCTAATAAAAGAGCAATATGCAAATTGACTGTACTTCTGCTGCACCCACAAGCCACGCCCACCAGACAATCAGGAGTGACTAAGCAAATTAACCCAACCAAGATGGCTGTGGCCATGGAGCTATAGCAAGCAAGGAGGAGACTTGGGTTTCCCTGGCAATGAAGGAAGCCAAGCTCCCCTGCCACCCTGGCTGGCCCAGGCTTACACACAAGGCTACAGTTTCAATTATAGAAGATAAATAATTTCCAACAAAAATGACTGCAGCCACTGAGTGAGCAGGAGGCTTGGCTCTGCTTAAGGCAACAAAGTTTCAATTATAGAAGACAAATAAACCCCAGATACCAGGGCCTCCACTTGGGTCACTGAGGTGTGTGGTCAACCTGCAAATCACCACAGGCCCTTAGCCCAGGCTGCCCCACACCCCAAGGGAACCCCCACCCTGATCTGGGACACCCTTCAGGGCAAACCAGCTTGCTCCCACCCATGTACCAGGCCTCTATCCTATCTAATAAAAGAGTAATATGCAGATTGACCATCACTCTAACACACAAGATGGCTGCTCCCATGTGGTCAAGGATGGCTGCCCCCATGTGGACACAAGATGGCCTCCACAAGATGGCCAGCAGAGGAGGGCAGTTGGAGGGACCAGACCTACAAGGGAGGGCAGTTGGGGGCAATCAAGCCTGCAGGGGAGGGCAGTAAGGAGAAATCAGGCTGGCAGGGGAGCAGTTAGACATCAATCATGCTGTCAGGGGAGTGGTTAGGGGGTGATCAGGCTGGCAGGCAGAAGCAATTAGGGGCAAATAGGAAGGCAAATAGGCAAGCAGTTGGGAGCCAGAAGTCCTGGATTGTGAGGGGGATGTCTGACGCCCATTTAGGCCTGATCCAGGTAAGTCATCCCTTGAGGGGTCCCAAATTGGAGAGGGTGCAGGCTGGGCTGAGGGACACCCTCCCACCCCCGAACCCCCATGTATGAATTTTATGCACTGGGCCTTTAATATATATAATATTTTCTTTATTCATTTATCTGTTGATGGATATATAGGTTGTTTCCATGTCTTGGCTATTTTGAATAATCCTACAATGAACATAGAAGGTACAGATATTTGTTTGAGATAGTGATTTCATTTCCTTTGGATATATACCCAGAAATGGGGTTACTGGATAATATTGATTTGGATCTTTATATAAATGGAATTTTTCCTATATTTTCATTTATATCTTATTTTTTGCACAAATTTATGTTTGTGCTATTTATCTGTAATGTTGTGGGTAGATGCCATTTATCTACTCCTTTTGTAACTAGTATTCTATTGAGTAAATATACAATAACATTTTTATTCATTCTATTGTTGATGAATATTAGGGCATAGTTTCCAGTTGGGTCCCTTCCCCTTTGAGGACTTAGAGAAGGACACAAGAAGGGAGAGGTTTGAGAATTTTTCACTGATGTAACAGGGGGCAAATTCTTATGACAATCACCTTAGGACTCACACCATGGGAGTCTCAGAAATATTTTGAGAAGAGGACCACTGGATAGCATAAATAAGGATATGGAATACTGACTGTGAGGGGCTGATTGTAAATTTGCCCTAATTTTTAATCACTTGCTGTCATTTGCCCTCATTTGAAGAAGCCTGCGACATGTGTATTATAAGGAATGGAAACAATATAGTCACCAACCTCGCACCAACTTGACACCCGATAAATGGAAGCTGTGTATATTGTTATACCCATGCTGAAGAGCCACTGTTAACTTTATGATTCAGTCTTTATGTGTGAAAAATGGGATATGGTAAGAAGAGAAAGGTGTGTGAAAAGTTATAAGAGTCCAAGTAGGTATTATTATCATCCTCACTGGAGGCCACAGAAGCCTATGACAGACTAGGAGGGTTTGGGGTACAGAATAGAGCCAAGGGGAACTCTATAGAAAGTTCCATCAAACCTCTTCATTTTTGAGATGAGCAGACAGGGGCCTAGAGGGTTCTGAGGTTTGTCTCTGGGAGTTTCTGAGTGACTGCTTCAGCGTAGAAAGGCAGAAGCAGGAGTCCTGGTCAAAGAAGAGAAGGAACCTCACCAAAAAATCCAGGGATGAAGGGTGGAGAATTCATTGGTTCACAAAGTCAATTTATTGAAGGTTGGGCTTCAGGATCATTTGGAACCAGGGTCTAGAATGTTCCAGGGCTCTCCTCTTGCCTATCAGGTGGATTTTTTTCCTCCCAGAAGCTTTCTTCACACAGCTGGAAGTAGGGCTGCAGTGGCTCTCAGCTTCTCAGCTTCACTACCGGTTCTGAAAATTAGGAAAAGGCTCTGCTTGGTCTGGTTGGGCCTTCTAATTTCCATTGTGGCTCGGGAAGTGATGGTGGGTCGTGCTTTTATTGGCAGTTACTTTTTTTTTTTTTTTTGGTGGTGGTGGTGGGGAACCAATTTCCCCAAAGAAAGAGAGTAGTATTTCCAGAAGAAGAAAGGGGTGAAAACATTAGGTATTCATTATTTTATCTAAGATGTTTTGTGTTGCAGGAAGCAAATCCCAACTTGATCTAATTTAAACAATAAGAAAAACAATTTGTTGACTCACACTACTTGGAAAGTTCAAGTAGAGCCTTGTTTCTGGAGCATTTTGATCAGGTTCAAACTCCTTTTGTTTGTTATTTCCTTTTGTTGGATTTTTTCTGCTGTAGTATTTAATTCTCAGGTTGGCTTTCAGAATAAGAAATATTATTCATGCCTTCAGTTGAAGTCCTGAAATTCATTCTAAGTGGACAGGGTTAGGTCACAAGCCTAGCTGTAAGCCCCCTTTTTTGTGGTCAGGTGATGGAATACACCAATTGGAATACAACAATTATCCTTTCCTAGATCACTTGGTTAACATCTGGAGCTATGGTAGAATTGAATTTCCTAAAAGGGAAAAGCATGTATGCTAGGGTGGGAGAGCAACCAATAGGGACTCTATCACTAAAAAGAAGAGAGGTTAAAGAAATTATCCCAAACCATACACCTAGTAAGTGTTGGTTATAAGATTTAAACTAAAATCTATCTGATCCCCAAGCTTATAACCATTAGACTAGAATTGCTCTGATGCAAAGCTGTTCTCGATATCTTTTGATGCATTGCACACTACTCCAAACATTGTAGCTTAAAGCAATAACAAATTATTACTCAGCAGTCTGAGCTGAGCTCCTCTGCTCAGCTGTTCTGTTCTACGAGGTGTCTTCTGGGGCTGGAACATCCAAAATGGCTTTTTCACTTATATGTCTGGTACATCCTCTGGGATGGCTGGGAAAACTAGGTATTGTTAGACACTTATCTCTCCACCTGGGCTCACCAGTAGGATATATGGGTTTCTACACATGGTTGTCCAAGCCTCCAAGAACAAGTATTCCTTCCTAAAGGATAAGTGTCTACTTATCTCATCTTTGTCAGTTTTCACTGGTCAAGGCAAGTCACCTGGCAAAACACAGTCAATGTGAGTGGAATATACACAAGATTGCAATTATCAGAGGCCTTGGGATATTGGAGGATACCCAATGTAAGGACACTGTGGCATACTTTTGTCTCCTTCCACCAAGGTAGAAACTATTCTGTCATAAGGCAAAGAGCAGACACCTTGTTTCTAACTTTGTTATTCCTTGAATAAAATTACTATTTCTAGTTAGTCAAATCAAGGATGCAATGTTCCATTGGAGGTCCCATCAATTGACCGTCAGAGGACCATTGGCTGCGCGGCTCTCTTATAGCAGCGGCTGCTGGCAGCTCTGCAGCGAATGGCCTTTGTAGTTTCCCTTACATCCTAACTTTCACAATATAAATTGTCCCAGATGTGCAGTTTGGAGTATGATGTTTTATTTTTATTTGGTTTTATTTTTTAAATATAACCTGAACTTTAAAGTTGTTTGACCTTTAAAGTTTTTTTTTTCCCCCCTTAGGTTTTATTTTGAAAGCTTCATATGTTTAAAACCATGGTAGGATGCTATACATTTTGTTATCCTTTTAGACACCAAAAACATATGTTTTACTTCAGGCATTCTGCTGGGGAAAAAAGAGAAAAGTATTCCAGAGAGGAGGCATTTGTCACCCACCCAGTGGTCCCCTAAAAGGCTGCCATGTGCTGTTCAACTAATGAATGTCAAACCTCTGCTTTCCTAAGGACCTGGAGAATATGTCTGCTTTGGACCCATTGTGAATATTGTACTTTTTCTCTGGTAAACTTAGCAACTTTAACATTGGTATCTTTTTTCCTATAAAGCTATCTCCATCTATTTCTTTCCTTCTCCCCTTCTATTATAAAATCAACTTGGATGTATTTAAGTTTCCAAACTGCAGGGTTAGATTTTTTAAGTCCAATATTCTTAACTTCATATGCTTTTTGGTGTGTGTGTCAGAATATGCATTTTTATTTTCTGTCTCCTTTCATGGGACATGGCACAACAGTTTTCTTAATTCAATTCCACATCTTTCCACATGTGGATGATGTTTAAAGCTTAGTATTTTATTATCTCCTCTTATTTCAAATATCTGAGTGTTGCTCTTTTATCTTCTAGCTTGACATTTTTTGGAGAACTAATTCTATTGATCTGTCTACCTTACTTTAGCTGGTTTTTCTGTTGTTTCATGGCTTATAAAGAAGAAACAATTTGAGAGCATGACATTTCTGGTGACTCTCAGTGACAAATGTTTTGAAATCAAATGTAGCTCCTTTCACTAGATGCTCAGACCAATTTTCAAGTGGTGAGTTAAATTTCCATCTTATTCTATAAAATGAAAATTGGGTATCAAGTTCCCCTTTTGAGATAGTGAAGCATGGAGAATTACATCAAAATATCTATAGCTTTTGGCACCTCTTGGTTTACAGAATGTGTTTCCTGATTGTTCATTAAGGACAAAGCCTACAACAACCTCTATACTGCTACCAAACTTGGTGAGGTTATTGGTTTCTGACTCAGTGCAATTGAGAACCACTGAAAGGGTAGAAGATCTCATGATGATGTGAGATTACTTAGGGTCTTTGCCTTATTTGAACAAAGCAATGGAATGGTGTTTCAGCCTCATGGAAGTAAGATATGGACTCTCCTGGGGCAGAAAGCAATTTGAGATATCAAGTGTATTCCTATTTATTAAATGATGCTTTCTACCTAGTGAGACTTTTTCTGGAGTAGAGCAGTTTCCATGAATGATTTCCAACTTTTGTAGGGTTTAACATTACCTTTTGGATATTTAAGGCAAACCTTATACATCAGAGGTAATCAAGACTCCATTTTGGTCTATCCTGATTAGGGACAGTGGGAGGCCCTGGCCAGGCACATTTTTGTGTTTCCATCCTACAGTGTCAACTTGTTCTTTTCCCTTTCCATATAGATTAACTGGTAGGTGGGGCCATCAGATTAACTGAATATTGGCCAATAGCATGTGGGCAGCAGTGATGAAAACAATTTCATATCTGACCCCCAAACTCTCTTGAGTGATCCTGTATGTGTATTCTCTCCCCATTGATGCCAGTCAATGTCACCCCCCAGATCCAGGGCATAGGTACCATGTGGAATTTAGCAGAGTCTCTGTCAACTGGGTCCACAGTGGCTGTGTGACCTGAGCTCTGACTCCCTTGTCCTCCACCACATCCCTGTGCCCCGCACTGGGTTATATGTGAGAAAAATTAAATAACTTTATATTTTGTTCAGGTTGAGAATTTGTAGTATACTAGTTATGACAGAATTAAGGGGTTTATTTATTTATTTATTTATTTATTTATTTATTTTAAAAATATATTTTATTGATTTTGTACAGAGAGGAAAGGAGAGATATAGTTAGAAACATCGATGAGAGAGAGTCATCGATAAGCTGCCTCTTGCACACCCCCTACTGGGGATATGCCCACAACCAAGGTACATGCCCTTGACCGGAATTGAATCCGGGACCCTTCAGTCCCCAAGCCGACACTCTATCCATTGAGCCAAACCGGTCTCAGCAGAATTAAGGGATTTCTTATGCTTCATATGTTGCTGGTCATTTACTCTACTTGGACACACCCCCATGAGGAAAAGTTAGGACACTGAGAAGGCACACTCACTGAGGTCCCTCCTTGGTCTAAGCTGATATTTCCTTTTCAAACATGCTAAAACTTGTGAGTAGAAATGATTGATACCTAGAGTTTCTTTTCTGCCTTTTTCTGAACAAAGGCCTGGTTCTTTTGAATCTGCTTTTTGAGGACTATTTGCTATTCTCTATGTAAGTGACAAGCCTTATTATCTGTCTAGCTCTGAACTGGGACTGAGAGAAATAGTAAAGAATGCAGTTTCTCTTCCCAAGGATTTTATAAACTAAATAGAGAAGCAAGAGATCCATAAGGGAATCAATGAGAAGATAACGTGATGCCATATGTAAACATATTCTATAGGAATTCAGCAAAGGGAAAGCTGCACGTGGACTGGGCTTGGTCGGAGAAGCTACCAGTAGATAGAAGAATTCTACATGGCCTTGAGAGATCTGGACCAAGTGTGACAAGTAAGAATGGGTGCTAATGCAAAGTCTCATATGCCCTGCTTAAAGCAGAAGAACCCATCTTTTCTCCAAGTAGGGGAATCAGGTTTGGCAAAGTAAAGCTGAAGATTTAAGGTGACTGGAGAGGCTAATGGGGTAAAGAAAATGACTGATATTGACACTGTATCACAGGGCTCCTGGGAGAGGGATACAGGATAGAAAGGAAATAGCTTGTGGGCTGGTTTATTTTGTTCTAGGCCTTGGGAGAAACATAACTTTTCTTGTGGGCCCTTGTCCCTTGCATGCACCCCATTCAACTGGTGTTGTACTAAAGTTGGCTTGTATTGGTTTGAGAGGGTTGATTGACTAATTTTCAGGAGACTTATGAGCCATTTGTTAAGCACATCTTCTATTATTAGAAATTAAACTGTATATGTCTCATATGAACTTAAAATTAAGCAAATTAAGTTAATTAAAACAAAGATAATCAATCCTCAAAACTTATCACTTTCCTGGTATTTGCTACATTTTTCTATTATCTATACTTTTAGAATTTACTTACAAATATTGTAGATGCATGGTCTTATGGGGTGAATGGTGTCCCCTCCCCATTCATATGTTGAAGATCTAATCCCTAGACTCAGAATGTGACTTTATATGAAAATAGGGTTATTTCAAAGACAGTTAGTTAGGATGAAGCCATTAAGGGGGTCCAATATGCCTGGAGTCTTCATAAAGAGGTAGAACTTTGGACATAAACATGTCTGAAGAGGAACACAGATCATGGCAATGCTGTCTTAGTCAAGGAGCATCCAGACAAAGTCTCCCTCACAGCATCAGAAGGAACTGACCTCACCGACACCTCACCGACCGACGGACACCGACCTCACCGACTTCCAGCCTCCAGAACTGTGAGAGAATGAGTTTCCATTGTTTAATCACTCCCTCCCTCCCCTTTTGTGGTATTTCTTGATGGCAGCCCCGCAAAAGGAAAGCAGGTGGAAACACTATGTTGAGCAATGATGTGCTTCTCACACCCCCTTTCCCACTCCTCATACTTTGACCTCCTGTTGAAAGCTTGAAATCAGCCACAGGGGGCTGATTTGTAAACGAATGCCACAAATCAGGGCTTGATTCACTGTTGAGGTGATTGTCTAGACAAGGGGTTGGCAAACTACAGCCTGTGGACCAAGTCTGGGCCCTGCCTGTTTTTGTAAAAGTTTTATTGGAGCACAGCTGTGCTCATTTGTTAATGGATTGTCCATGGCTGCTTTCACACTATAATGGCAGAGACTGTATGGCTCACACAGTTGACAATATTTATTATCTGGCCCTTTAGAGTGAAAGTTTGCTGACCCTTGGCTTAGACTTAAGAAAGTGATGGAGACAATGTTAAAAATACAGATAAAACATTTGTGTCCATTACATTGTGAAAACACCAAAAATTGAGAAAATATTCTAGTATCTTATCTGATTCTATAAAGATGTCACTCTTATCATGAGCAAATGAGTGAAGTTCTGACACAGATATTTTTGGTTTGCTTTTCTCTTATTTGTTTATGTAAATAAAAATAGCCAATATCCAGGTCAGAACTAGTACATTAATTAGAACCATAGATTGTCTACAGATATGAGAATTTGTCAAAAATCAATGGAAGCATCTAGGAGAATCAATAGGCGATGTGGAATTTATTTGTATATGTTAAATATAGGTGAAGTTTATGATAAGGTTATGTATGCATACGTATGCACACATTTTCTCCCACAGAGAGCCAGTTGTTGAACATGTCCCAGCACACCACTTCTCCCAACCTCCCCATACAACACCCACAGCTGAGCAGATGCCAGCCAGTTCATAGGTCTGCTGCAATATGACTTTGGCCTTGGCTCAGTTTCACAGTGAGATTTGGCTTGGCTAAGAGAGGACCTTTGATGGGAGCATGCACAGTAAGTAGAAAAGCTCGTGGCACTAAGGAACCTGGCCTGGCTGAATTCTGTTCTGGGTGAGGGAACAAGCATTTATAGGTGAAGTGGGCCTATTGATAGAGGCTCACCATCCAAGTTCGGGCTTGCTTCCATGAGCAGCAGGAATCCCTAGCAAAGGAGTGGCAGGGCGGAAGCGCTGGTTTTAGAAGATGGGTTTGATAACAACAGGAAGAACATACAGGGCATTAAGACCAGGTTGGGCTGTCGCAATTCATGCTTTAGAAAAGGATAGAGATGGCTCTGTCCAAGACATATGTTCTGGTGTTTGTAAGGAAAAAACTTGCAAAATGTTAAGAAATAGGATCCTTGCTTGATCATGAAGGTCTTTCTATTTTATTTTATTTTATTTGTTGTTCTTAATGGACCTCTAGAGCCTCAAAAGAAAAAAATAGGACAGCACTTCTGAGAAGTTTGGCCAAATGGCTGTCATGTGGCTTCCTACCATCCCTCTATTGCTTTCTGGGTGTCTAGTAGAATGAAGAAATAGTTTTTCAGTAACGTTTTCTCAACAACAAGCAGATAAGCATGGAGGGCTTGCTTTAAAACTGAGACTATGTATTTGCACTAAGCAGGGAAGGCTTTGAGCTTCATGGAAACTACATGGCAGGGGTTGTGGATGGGTGGGGGTGTGGAAAGGGGGAGGCCCGTATAGCACCTTGAGTTCATCCCCTTTCAGCCTTTCCTGGCCAAGGGCAGCCATTCCTCCCAGAGGAGCAAAAGCCCTAGAGCTGCCAGTGACTCCTGCCAGCATCTTCTCAGACCACCCCCTCCCCCCAGGTTGCTATCCCTTGCCTCTTCCTTCTGGGCCTGGCTTTGATTTTAGGCAGAAAGGATTTAGGCATGCTAGTTTGATGCTCTGGCATGCAGCCCCCAGACTTCATTGTGCTGTCTGCCTGCTGACTAGAGTCCAGGACTGGTTACTGAGCTTGTGTCTTTCTCCCCATGCAGGGTGGGACAGGCCTGTCCCTGGGAGAGCTGCTCAGCACTACGGGCCCTGGAGAACTGGGTGCGGGCTTGTTCATGCCAATCTCCCTGTAGCTTTCAAAAATGGATTCCTGTCCCTAGTTCTGAGCCCACTGGACTTGGTTACTGGCTGACAGAGATCTAGATAACAGCCTACTGCTGGCCTTCCCAAATCTCCCAGTGTTGTTAGATTTTCCTTTTCCTCCTCTTTATTGGACTTTATGTATGCAGTAGAAAAGACAATAACTTTGAAATCTATCAGATTGAAACTCAAATATATGATTTATCACAGGTAGCTGTGTGGCATTGGGCAAATTATTTAAGCTCTCTAAACTACAGTTTCTTTACCTGGGAAAAGGAGACAAGGGATGGGGTTGTTCTGAGAATTGAAAGAGAGAACATAGGTAGAGGGACTATTATTTACTATTGTTCTCTCAGACCCATTCACTCAAATATTGTTTGAATGCAGATTCTGAGTCAGAAACTTGGGACTAGGTCTGAGATTCTGCCTGTTTAACAAAGTCCCAGATGATGCTGATGCTGCTGGGCCCCAGACCACATGTTGACTAGCCAGATATTGATACTGACTCCATTCTAAACACTTGCAGTTTCCTACTCCTGCCTTGTCTAGGCTGGAGGCTGGAGACTCCTGGTCTGCCCATTCCTGCTCTTGTGTCCAGCCTGCTAGAGATGTGTCCCTGACTTTCATAACCCAGGGGACTAACACAGGGAAGAGCTCTTATCTTCACAGAGGAAGAAAGGAAGCATGGCTATTTGTGGTAATGAATTTAAAATGAGAACAATAAACAGGACATGTGTAGTCACAGGTATTCAGCAGGAACAGATGTGTGAGTGCTGTTACATCTATTTAGGGTATATTGACATTTATGATGAATGAATCTTAGAGAGCTGGGATGTGGAAAAATTTGGAGGGAGGTCAAGGCTCTGTCCTTGAGTTGATATAAAGTATGGAAAACTGCAGAACCCAATGAGGATGGGTGTGTGTGTTTGTTGGTTTTCTCTAACACTAAGACTAGAAAAGCAAGCTGGAATGCCTAGCACATGTTTTAACATTCCTTAAACATTATAGTTGATATATCTTATTTTTCCTGTTTTGGAAACAATCCTCAGCAGAGCCTGAGAAGAGCTCCTTCTGATCCTGACTCGGGCCATCGTGGCCATGGCCGGTGTTAAAGAGCTGTCCTGCCAGAGTCTGGGAGTTGTTCTGCTTCTGATGATCAATAGCGGGAGAAGCTGAGGGGGATGGAAATATAGAGTTTAGAGCAGTTAAAACAATCAATGACTTTGGCAGGAAAGAAAAGGGTAGGGAGGAAGGATAATATGGATTATAAATACAAGCATCTATTTCGTTCATGGCCTTTCACTCCCTCCCCGCCCAGGGCTCCCACACAGGATTGTCACCAAGAGCCGGTTTAGATTTGCCTTGCCTGTAAATCATGGGGGCCGGGGTGCAGCAGCTGGGACTTAATGGGATTACCCTGTGTTGTGACCCTGCTGAGCAGACTGACTGAGGACCGTGTCTGGATCCACTGCCGGGGACACTGAACTTGTCCTGCTCTCTTGTCAGCTGCAAAGGTTTCACATCACATGGCTTTTGTGTTGTCTTAGTGACTCCCGGAGTTCCTAGTTCAGGGCGCTTGGCCGGTTTTCTGGAGGGGAGAGCAGAATCTCCAAGGCTGTCTGCCCCTCCCCCTCCTGTCAGCCTTAGCTTCCTGAGAGGAGTTGGGCAGCAGATTCAGTTGGTGGCTCTATTTGCTTATACATGACCTTTCTGTTGCAGGGCTTCCTTTCAAGCTCTTCCCTCAGTGCATCTAGACCCTCATTTTAAACAAATCTCTAGTCATGTCTTCCTGCCCCAAGTGACCCTGGAGAGAGCCACCTTTCAGATCATAGCATTGAAGCCAGGGTGGACGCACGTACTAGCCTGCCTTGTCATTTAAATTTCTGGTCTCTAAAATAGTATGTCTCCTAAACACAAAAAGGATTTTTTTTTCTTTTTCTGAATTTGCTAGCTATACCTGGCCAAGCAGCCCATTTAATTAAGTTTAAATGCATCTCTGTCTTGTAAGGAATGGAGGAATAGAGGCAATTTGCTGGTAGTAGCAGAAGAGACCAGACACTTTCTGGGCTCTAGTGTTGTCTGGGCAGTTGTGGTTCCCACTGGAGGCACATTGGTTTTTATTTCCTATGCTGGAGTTTTTCCATAATGTTGTTTTAGAGTTGGGGGAGAGACTAAGTTTCCGGGTCATATTACAATGAGATCCCTCTTGGCGTATCAACCATTTATAGGCCAATACAGACTAAGCACTTACTATGCATACATGCTTTGTACTGATGAATGACATGCTCCTTTATGCCTGAGATGCTCCAGAGTGGCAAGGGAGAAAGCTGTAAACTATGGATTGCCTATAATGAGATAAGTGCAGAGGTGTGTCTATGTATAACATGAATGTTTCAGATCCCACCAACCCGTGGGTACAGATGAGTTCAAATTCACCAACAGAACTAAATTTCACTGTTCTGTGCCCCTCCCCAAGAATGCAGAGCCCCAGCAGTTCTGTGAGTCCTTGAGGAATCTCTCATTTCCTTTGGCCTGGGCCCATGTGATGTCCCTTACTTGCCCTCAGACCTGCTTTTGGATCTTGCCTTTCTATTGTCCATGTTCTGCCTGTGGATGCTCCCCAGCTAACTGGTGCCACATCTCTCCCAGACTTTCCTGAGCCATGCCACCCTGTGTTCTAGGTTCCAGAAGAGAGAGCACTGCTGTCTATTTTGGGTCACATTTTGTCACCTGGGAACAAAGCAGCATGGCTTGTTTTTGTGCCTCACACCATCTTTTGAGATAACAACTGGTTTGGCTTCTGCTTGCGGCATCTCCTTTCACAGAACTTGGGTCTAAATCCAAGGGCCAGCTCCAAGGACCAAAATCTACATCAAACACAATCCTCACCTCCCTCCCGACATTGTCCCATTGTATCAACTGCACAAGTCTCATCCTTCCATGTGTCTAACACCTCCTTAAATAGATGGTGGTCAGCACTCAGACATGCCCAGGCGGAATTCCTCTTAAGTATGTCCCTTCTTCCTGCTGTCACCATTTCATTTTGGGGCCTCATTAACTCCCCTAGGCAGTTGTCATAATTTCTTAATTGGGGTCACTGCCTCTTCTCTCTGCTCCCCTCCATCCTGTACCCAGAGTTGCTTCAGTAAATGGCCATCCTTGGATGGGGTCCTGTTGGAATCTGCCTTCTGCAGAATTCCTCTTTTTAGTTACAGCAAGGTCTCAGGACATCATTAAAATTACATTGCTACTTCTTGGACTATTAAATATTTTTACATATATTTTTACTTTACCCATTTTCAAACAAAATTTGAAATAGTTTCCATTAATTATGGAAACTGAGTTATTCCCAACACATTTGTATCAAGGGGAAAATGACCATTTAGAATCAACATCTTTGTTTCACCTGGATATCTAGGACATTTGAAAGGATTAGAACACATCCCGGTGTATCATGTTTATGCACTGATGGGAACCGCTGGATAAAAAGAATCGTGAGGTGCAAGAAGGCAGGGTATTCATTAGACAGCATTGAATGAACTGCGATACAAGAAATCAAGAAACTGAGACTTCTTGAAGAGTTGGCTTTTAGCATTAAACACTACAAAAAACTATGACAATAAGAACATAAGCACTTCTTAGGTGCTAAATTAACATTTAGGAAAATTTTATCCCAATGCAGCTTTTTTTTTTTTTTTTTTTTTTTTTTTTTTTTTTTCCCCCTGATTGTTTTCATTTTGAAGGGAAGAATCAACTTCTTGAAACTCTAAGTATATATGCCACCAAATATGGGGACTCAGATATGGGGACCCAGGTGGAAGATACTGGAAGCCTAGGTCTAGAGGGAACTTTGCCTGAAGTACTGGAAAGTATTTGTCCTGAGCCAGTCACCCCCAAACCAGGAGGACAGTGACGTGGAGGAGGAAAAAGTTGCTCTGGACCCTGTTAGGGTCCTTGGCTGGATCTAAAAATTAACTGATGAAGATAAATTAAAAAGAAAAAAGCTTACATATTTATTTAAGTTTTATGTGATACAGAGCCTTTGTAAGGAAATGAAGATCTGAAGAAACAGTTAGATATGTGCATTGTTATGGCAAGTTGGATGGAGAGTGCACAGGAATGGAGGGTTTGACAGGTGAAGGGGTATTAGGTGAGTGTAGAAAACTGGGGGAGACTTAACAAGGCCTGTGTGCTTGGATTCTTAGAGTCCCTCTGTCTTGGGGGTAAGGATGCTCCATTCCTCCATGTCTTGGGGAGAGTACCTCTCACATGAGGGTCTAATGACCTGTTTCAGGGAAGAAGGGCTGTGGGAAGGTCACAGAGACCTTCTTGCTTCTGTAATTTTTTTTCTTCAAATATTCAATATGCCAAGGTGCCATATTTCGGGGTGGTATGTACTGAATGGCATCACTGAGTATATTGTTCAAAGAAAGAGAAGCCAGAATCTGGGAAAAAGAGGTGACCACCTCCATCTCCTCTATCAAACAAATACATGTCATCATTTGATTCTTTTTTTTTTAATCCTCACCCAAGGATATTTTTCCATTGATTTTTATTTTATTTTATTTTATTTTTTTAAAATATATATTTTATTGATTTTGTACAGAGAGGAAGAGAGAGAGATAGAGAGTTAGAAACATCGATGAGAAAGAGTCATCGATCAGCTGCCTCTTGCACACCCCCTACTGGGGATATGCCCGCAACCAAGGTATAATACATGCCCTTGACCGGAATCGAACCCGGGACCCTTCAGTCCCCAAGCCGACGCTCTATCCATTGAGCCAAACCGGTCTCGGCTCCATTGATTTTTAGAGAAAGTGGAAGAGAGAAGAAAGACAGAAAGAAATATCAATGTAAAAGAAACACTGATTGGTTGTCTCCTGTATGCACCCCAGCCAAGGCCCAGGCTGGGGAGGAGCCTGAAACAGAGGTACATTCCCGGGGCCTTTCAGTCCGCAGGCTGATGCTCTATCCACTGAGCCAAACTGTCTAGGGCTCATTTGATTTTACTGTACTTAGTGGAAGGTAAAGTTTGATTGTAGATAGAGATCAAAGCAGGCTGGATTAGACAAGGAAATCTCTACAAGGGAAAAGGAAATTGCCCTTATGTCTGAAGGATGGTCAGAATTTAGACAGCCAGGGCAAGCACATTCCCAGTGGAAACAAGTGAGGTGGGGGTGGAAATGAGAATGATAGGTTGTTGAGACAGCGAGGTCAGGGCCTTGCTACTGAAGAAGGTATATGTTGGATGTGTTGGGAACAGGAGCCTAGATAGGGTATGGCTTTGTTACAGAAGGCCAGGAGAGCCAGGAAAAGCAGCTTAGATTAATCCTACAGAAAGCTGGAAGCCATGGGAACCATAATGAAACAGACTTGGGGAGGAAAAGTCTGATTTGGGGAATGTTATAATTTGAGACATGAGGGATATGCATAGGTCCGTGGTTGGCAAACTGCGGCTCGCAAGCCACATGCGGCTTTTTGGCCTCTTGAGTGTGGCTCTTCCACAAAATACCGCAGCCTGGGCAAGTCTATTTTGAAGAAGTGGGGTTAGAAGAAGTTTAAGTTTAAAAAATTTGACTCTTAAAAGAAATTTCAATCATTGTACTGTTGATATTTGTCTCTGTTGACTAATGAGTTTGCTGACCACTGGCTTAAGTGAATGTGGTCCCACTGGGAAGGACTCTGTGCAAAGGATAACTTAGCGAGAAAAAGTGCAGAGACTTGGAGAATTGATGAGGGCAGGGAAAGAAAGTCATAGAGAGAATACCATCAGGATTTGGGCCAATGGAGAGCAGTGTGCCAAAGCTAGGATGAAGAGGTGGTCTGGAGGTAGGCTCACAAGTTTGCTTTTGGTTATTTAGGAAAACAATGAGAAATCCAAATGGCACTCAACATGGGCTGCTGCCAAACCTCAGAGGCAGAGATCTGCTCAGAGGTGATGATGGAATCTGTGATCAGGGAAAACCTTCTCTTAAAGAAAAAAGAGCAGAAGTCTGAGATGGGGCCAGGAACTAGATGTTGAAGAGGAAGCTATGAAGGAAATAAAATGTTTCCAGCCAATGACTCATTCATCCTATAGGATGCCTTGCTACATTATTTGACCTACCTACTTTGGTATTTACTCCTGCATGCACCGTGACCAAGGCCTGGGTTGGGGAGGAGCCTGCCACTGAGGTACATTCCCGGGCCTTTCAGTTTTAATCTTGACAGTGGATGCCCCCTGATAAGATTAATGTCCATATTATCAATTATTTAAGCTGAGGCTTAAAAATTAGGATTGCCAGATTTAGAAAATAAAAATATAGGATACCCAGTTAAATTTGAATTTCAGATAAAAAGATGAAAAAAAATTAGTATAATATATCTCAGATACTATATGGTATATACGGTACTTAGATGAAAATTGTTATTTTTTATTTTAAATTCAAATGTAATAAGATATCCTGTATTTTATCTGGCAGTTTTCCTACTCTTTAATGAATCTTCTGTCTTCATCACTATGGGGGCCATGATCATTCCCTATCTTAGCTGAGAAGCCCCTTTTCCAAGATGCAACTTATTCTATTTTTTTCTTCCCTCCCAATGGAATTCAGAATCAACAAACAATTGTTGCATTCCTACCCTGTTCCTGAGAGGATACAAGGCATTTTACACATACAATTTCAGTGGTTTGCAACTTGTTCAGGGTACAAAGCACTTGAAAATTATGTGGTTTTCGCAGAATATCCTTACCTTAAAATAATTTCACCAGCCACCTAGACAATACAGTGGTATTTGCAAGGTGTGCAACAAAACATTGTCATAGAGAAATACACACAAAAGTACAAAGTAAAACCATTATGTGTTTAAGCTTTCCCACTGGCAATTGTGAGGGACAGTTTATTGAGATATTTATTTTTCCTCCCTGTTGTATTTTCACTTTCTCTATCCTGAAAAACCAAACTTCTGTGAAATGAGCCCAAAGCACTATTTGTGATTATCCAAGAGATAGTCCTATCCAGTACCTTATTTTAAAGACCCTTTGAGTAGGATTAAACTGGGTGCTCAGAAGAGGAGGAGGAAGGGGATTAAGAAAATGTATGCAATGGAGAAGCTGAATTGGCTTTGTGGGTGGGAGTGGAAGATTCCATAAAACTAAGAGAAGGGGCTGGTTTTGGGGTTCCCAAACACGAAAGGCTCCAGGCACCTCTTGTGCCAAGCGCCTCCTAAGGACTGTGGCCGACTGCCTGTGGAGCAGCATTGAGAGTTTGATGGGTAGGTCTGTGGACACAGTGACTATAGGGGGCATATCTGAATTCTTTTAGGGTAGAATGTTTAGCTAGACTTTGCTAGGTAACCAGTGACAAAAACTCTTTTCTTGACTAAACATTAGTCAGGTTCCTCTAAGCCAACTAGACTTTGATCTTGGGCTTCAGTTTCTGTCCTTATTGGGCCTGCATGGGCCAGTTTTGACAAGAATCCTGTTAAGTCAGTTTAGAGAGATTGCCGCCATCAATATCTAGTCATTCTTGATATCTGATCAAATTACTCATTCCTACCCTTGGTATCTGATCATCCTGGCCTGTCTTCAGCAAGAATCCTGTCAAGTTGGTTTAGCCAGAATCCTGCCTCCTCTGAGGAATTTTCCACTGACCCCTGCTCCTGCAACTTGGTTATTAAACCTATATTCAGAACTGAGCTCAATCTCTCTCTCTCTTACTGCAAAGTTCCACTGCAGAAATCTCTTGAATCAAGTCTTCCTTGTCATCTCTAACAAATGTCAGAATAATTTTTTTTTTAACACCAGTACCCAGCAGCAGTGGGGAAGGAAGGATTGTTGGCCATGATGGCGGCCTCTGTAGTTCAGCCTCCTGGCACCTTCCTTTCCCCTTCTCCTTCCTCCATGTCCTGGGACCATGCAGCACTCATGTTGCCACACGGGTGGGAAAGAAGACCCAAGAGTGATGGAGACTGCATTTTCCATCAGCCAGGCAGCTGGGAATTGGGAATAGAGTAAGTTTGATTCAGAAAAATTTTAAAAAATTTGTGTTATTCCTACTTTTTAGTATTGCAGATTAACATTTCTTCACAGTTTTTGTTTGTTTGTTTGTTTTTTTTTTTGTTTTTTTTTTAGTCAAAGAACTCACAAAGAACTAGAAGTTTAAGGAAAAATCTGGAGAAAAACCTAAAGTTGAGAAAATTCTATCCATTAACTTAATCCAGTTCTTTCCCACCACAGCCCCAGGTTATGAAAAATGTCACCATTTAAAAATTTTTATTAGCAGTTGAACACCTCAGTCAGTTCAGTGTCATAGGAATGCAGTTAAAAAACAAACAAACAAACAAACAAACAAACAAACAAACAAACAACAACAGTGTTATCTTGCCATGAAAGGCTGTGCACAGGGTGCTGACATTTAAAAACCCAATGTCCAGCATAACACAGTGACATTATTTATAGACCAACAAAGGTTCCGGACAAATGTGATGCATAGGGAGAAATAAAAAGAAGGAAGGGGCAAGCCATAGAAATCTGAAGCTGAATTGAAAGGGAAACACGCATTCCCTCCCGCC
This sequence comes from Pipistrellus hanaki, assembly GCF_964339955.1. Lineage (NCBI taxonomy): Eukaryota > Metazoa > Chordata > Mammalia > Chiroptera > Vespertilionidae > Pipistrellus > Pipistrellus hanaki. The sequence goes on along the minus strand of NC_140504.1, from coordinate 123,789,810 downwards.
CCCTCCAGAAAAATCTGAGACACACTGAGCTTTTGTAGGGTTCCTGTGATTAGCAGGAAGTTAAGATGACTCACTGCGTCCTGTCACCCTTGCCCCATGCTCTCATGTAGCCCTTCCAAAGGTTTTCAAGTCCTGATTTTTGTAGAAAAGTTACACAACTTGTCAAAGAATGCTGTGTTCTGTTTTTCATATCCGTATTTTTAAAAAGCACAAAATGGCTGGCTGTCTCCCCAGAATGGCTTCTGCCTGGAAGGTGGTACCATGAGGTGGGAGGGCACTGGGGAGAGTTCAGGGGCCTCCTTATGTCTCCCTGGGGAGACCTGAACGGAGAAGGGGACCTTGGCCTCCATCCCTTGCCATGCATGTTATTGAACAGAACTATCCTCAGCTAAATATTCAAGAGTTGTAACTTTGTTTGGCTTTTCTACCTATCAGTCTTGTTAGGTCTTGAATCCACAGGGGGAGAGAGACAGAGAAAGAGAGAGAGAGAGAAAGAGAGATAGAGAGAGAGAGAGATCTTCTCAACATAAGATGGATAAGATCAGCAAGAGAAATTCTTTTTGTTTTTTTTTTAAATTCTTTCTCTTAATTGCTACTTACTAGGATTATTTCTTTCTTAGATATGCCTCCACTTCACTCTAACCAAAAACTATTATGATTTAAAACTTAAAGTGAGATATCCTGGCTCATCCATTTCCTTTTAATAGGATGGCCTCTGGTGATCAATAGAGGAAATGTGTGAATGTGTACAAATGTGTGGTCCCGTTTGAGAGTATTGAATTAAGCGGTATGTGTTCAAGGTAGGAAGACAAGATCATTTAGAAATGACTTTTTTTTAAAATTTTTATTTATTTATTTAAGTCTTTGGTCATTATCACTTGCATTTAGAAAACCAATTTTAAAAAAAATCAATGTGAAGTGGCTTTCCTCCTTAAATCTTTATCACTCGTTGGGTGACAGGATGCTATAGAGATTAAACTCGGAATTGGCTTTTAAAAGGAAGAGAAAAGGAAAGTATAACCTATTGCCTAAATTTATGAAACAATCACAAAAACCCCCATTTTTCTCCTGGCCTGCCACATAGGTTTATGCAGTTTTTAATTTCTGTCCACGCTGACATTTGTCTATTGGTTAGAAACTTTCAACGATTATAAGTTCTGGTGAAATACCACAGGTGAATAAAGACTTTTGCTTAAGGTTAAGGGGTTTTCCTGGGAAATATATTTTGTGAGCCAACCCTTAACTACTTAGCCTATAGATTTGGTTTCTTTTGAAAACAAACCCGAAGTCTGGAACTTTCCATGGTAAGACTCCGCAACAGTTTCAAGAAAGCCTAGAAGATGTAGCTGAGTAAAAGCAATACTGAGAATGTATGGTTACTGCTGTTTTTCTCACTGGGAAGACCGAGTACGGCAAGGATAAAATGACCTTTTTTATGTAGTGGTGACGTTTCTTCATTTATCAGCCTTTTCATCAGAATGATTGTGGCCAAAGGAGGGGGAGGAAAAAAGTGTAGAAAACATTGGCAGCGTCATAACTGACGGCCAGTCATCTCAGGAGTCTTTACGTAATTTCCCACAGTCATGTCAGAGGGCATGGGAATGTACGTCCACCTAGCTTTTCTCTGTGGATTGTGCAAGGAAACAAATCATCTGTAGCAATTTCCAAAGAGTTTGAATTTCTCTCCCGGAGTATGGCCCCTGCATATACTGTCCCCATCCTTTTGCACACAGACTCAAAGAAAGCGCCTTAGCACTCTCAGACAGCTGGACAGATGCAGCAGGGCCACTGCAAGCCTCCGAGATGAAGGCTCAGAAGGTGGGCCTGGGACTACTTCCTTTAAACATCCACCCGTCCCCAAGTGAGCTAGGCCTTGCTTGCTGCACAGAAGTCCAACACCCTCTCTTTTCCTTTGGTTTTCTAACTTAAGTGTGGTAAGCAGCTGGCAGCCAAGAGAAAGAAAGACCTAGGGATTTCAAAGTGACGGTAGAAGGCTGGTGGTGAAAAGGAAGAGCTTCTCCCTTCATTTGGTTTCCTAGGTGGCTTTAACTGGGAGAGTCCCCAGAGTTTTACATCAGCCCTTGGTTCAGTCCTAAAAGAAGTTGCATCAGGCACGGCAACTTTTGCCTGCTTTGTCTGTATTCTCTCTGGTGAATGAAGTATTAATAAATGGCTCCCCAAGGAAGTTTGTGCAACCCATACTAGAAAACAAATTGAAATGCATAATTATGGGGATGGTGTAGATGTGATACTATGTTTAATGGTAAATATCTACTCTTCTTTCCACAATTTCAGAAGAAAATCAAGAAAACTGTTGCTGACATAATTTTCCATTTTCTTTCACCCATGAACTCTTTGCTTTAAAACAGTAGATAAAACCATAGGTAGATACTTTAGTGAAAACACAAAGAAATTAAGATGATAGTCAGTTGTTTGCCACTGAGTAGGGAAAATTCTTATTCTGGCCACTTCCTCTGCTTCCAATCAGCTGTCTCTCACCCACCACTGCCCCATCACCAGTGAGCTGGGACTCAGGAGCTGCTGGCCTTTCATGGGCACCTCTATTCTGCAACAGCAGGAATATTGGTCTAGTCCAGTGGTCGGCAAACTCATTAGTCAACAGGGCCAAATATCAACAATTGAAATTTCTTTTGAGAGCCAACATTTTTTAAACTTACACTTCTTCTAACACCTCTTCTTCAAAATAGTCTCCCCCAGGCCATGGTATTTTGTGGAAGAGCCACAGTCAAAGGGCCAAAGAGCCGCATGTGGCTTGTGAGCTGGTTTGCCGACCACGGGCCTAGTCTACTTAGGGATAGTAGCCTTTATCTAGTTTATTTTTACTTGATTAAATGTGTGGGAGAGACAAAAGTTAAACTTGAAAGTTAAGGAACATCTAACTGCAACAAATTTTCTCTTTGCCTTTGCATTTTTCTCACAAACACATACAATCCTTACAAAATTTTGCTTAAAGAAAATTTCCTCTATACATAGCTTGCAGAACAGGAAGAAAAAAAAATCCAAGATTTGTTGTATTTTATTGATTTGTACCTGGTCTTGTTCCAAAATTGTTGTTAGATGCATGCCTGATTAACTATGCCACTGAGTGCTGTGTTACTTACTCCAAGTCCTTATTGCAGTTTCATTGATGACCTTGGCACAGCCAAAGATTAATGAAGATGGATCCATGTCTTTACTACTCAGCAAAGAGCCTCCAAGTAAAGGATAGTGGACTGAAAAGCTATCTACATAGCATAGGCTGTCCTTTTCAAATAAGAGATGTCAAATGAGTCAATTGAGTACCAGATACAGTAGGCCACTAGCGCTCTCCAAGGGCGTTGGACTTCCTTGGCATATTGTTTATGCATGAACCTTGGGGAGCCAGAGGTGACAAGAAGAAAGGAAGGGTCGGAAGCCAATTGAATCTGGCCAAACCCCAAGTTATTACTGGGCCTTGGTAATGGTATAAAGGAATGGGCAATTCCAGGGCTGCATCCACTCATCAAGGGCTCTGCTGGGTGGTGCTTTGAGGATGACCCCAAATACCTTGGTTTGATAATCCCAAATCAAACAAAGGTATTTTAGTCTTGATGTCTGGTTTTCTAGCTCTCCAAAAAGGTGGCTGCAAAACATTACTGCAAAGGCTATGTGAATATCAGGAAAGTTTAAGGCTTAATATACTTTTTTTCCTCCTATATTGTGTCTCAACTGTTCTTTATCCAAATACTTATTTCACTTTCCTTCATAATTTATCCAATTCCTCTCACAAAAATTGCCTTGTATTGAAATAGAGTAGTATTTTGGAATTTTCCTGTCAGATCTTATATTTTTCTAACCATTTGTGCCCAAAATATGTTTTTTTCTTTTAAGAGTACAAAGTGAAAAAGCAGTATCTGATCAAGAGGAAATGTCACTGAAACACTAAAATCCCCAATAGTTTTTTTTTTCTTCTTCTTAATAACATCTCTAAGAAGAATTTCCTCACAGAGTTACAGTACATACATCAATAAGTATACAAGTGTCCTCAGCAGTTTCTGTTATTAGATAGTCTTGGTGATCATTTTGTTTCTTTCTGTAGAACACTTGACTCATTTAACAATTTCATTCCTGTGTTCTGTGTATTAGAAAAAACCAGCCACCTGTTAGTAGCAGTGTGGGTGATAGGCCAGCTCTTGGTTGGCAGCACTTATTTACAGCAAAAGAGACAACATTGAACTAACATGAACAAGGCCCAAGAGAGGCTCCCAGGAAGGAGCCAGTCAACAGATGGCAAAACGGTCTCAGGGTCCCATTTTCCACAGGGGCCTCCAACTAGCCAGAGGAGCTGTGTCCAAGGCATCACACACTTGTGCACACATGTCACCTTGTTTCACCTTTGCCCTTGCCTACCCAGTGGTAACGTTTGGCAATGAACTCCCTCCCCTCCATATTTGTAGGAAGAAGCTTAGTTTTGAGAAAACCAGGAAAAGCACCATTACATTGGGCTTCAATTAGCCTCTTGCTTTTTCTTTAGTTTCTCTGTTCTTGCCACACAGCTCAGGTCTGAATTCAGGCTGGTGAATGTATTTTGCAGGGGTTTATATATATTTGGGGTACAGCTCTTCTTTCATCATTGTTCACCTTTTTCTCCCCACTCTAATTCACTTTTTCTTTCATCTGCTTTTGTCTACATAAGAGTGTAGATAACAAGGTGGATTCAAGTACAAAGTTGAATTTTCTGCCCCCTCACCCCAATCTTTACTATTGAAAGTATTATATATGTCCCACCTTTTCCCCTATTGACACCTTCTAGCCTGTTCTTGCCTTAGGCCTTCATCACCCTATTACCTGTGTCCAAGAGTTATGCATATCCTATATAATAATAGCCTAATATGCTAAGTGTCCGACCATTTGTTCAACTGTTGGACCAGTTGCTATGATGTGCACTGAGTACCAGGGGGCAGATGTTCTGACTGGTAGGTTAGTTTGCTGCTGGGGTCTGGCCTATAGGGACTGGGTAAGATGAGCTGGACATGCCCTGGAGCCCTCCGGCCGTTCCTCCCCAGCCCTGATTGTGCCCCGGTGCGGTCCCTTGGCCTGGCTTGCACCCTCTCATAACCCAAGACTCCTCAGGGGATGTAGGAGAGCTAGTTTTGGCCCAATCCCCAGAGTCCAGGTCAAGAGACCCCACCTGTGCATGAATCCATGCATTGGGCCTCTAGTATGCATATAAATTCTTTGGTTAATCTCTTGCCCTTCTCTTCTCAGACTTGTGAAAGTGTGGACTAGTTATTATTGAGAGTGTGAGAGGGGCATTTAGGTACCAGTGTGCAATCATTCTTTCTGGAGAGGTCTTTAGATTATTTCTGGGGACAGAGGAGGCAGGTTTGTTGTGCTTTAAATAGTGATATTTACACACATATAACAGAGAACATATTTTGCTGACTATTTTTTCACTCTATGAACAGGTGGTCTTGCTGTGTGAGCATTTCCTCAAATCTTTAAATGTTGATTACTCATGAAAATGTCTTTATTGTAAACAGAATGACAGCACTCATAAAGATAGGATGGCATGAGATAACTGAGATGTTCTGGGATGAAAGTAGTTGTTGTGCCTGGAGCCTGGGGGAGGAGAGGAAAGAGTGAGAAGGCTCACAAATAGTTTTGATGAGTAGAACTTAAAGCCATGCAAAGCAGTTTGGGCCTTTTCTTGAAGGCTAAAGGGGGACTCCTGAAAGATTTTAAGCAGGGACCAGATTTACATTTAAGAAAGATAGTTACCCCATGGATACAAATAATAATGTGGTGAAGGCCTTGGGGGGAGTGTTTGGTGGAGGGGGTCAATGGGGAAAAGGAGACATCTGTAGAACTTTCAGCAATAAAAATAAATTAAAAAAAGAAAGATAATTATGGCAGCAGTCTGAAGAATGGCTGCGGGGGGCACAGGTGGTAGGCAAGGAGTCTAATTAGGAGGCTGTTGAAGTCATCCACAGGAAGAATGGTGAAGTTCTGAATGAAATATGTAGTCGAGTATACTAGTATATAGAATGGGGTGGCACTGATTTCTACCTTGCCTTTATAATAGCCATTCTACCCTTTCACTTTATGACTAATGAGATTTAAGCCAAATAATTGTCACTTCCCTCTTTTTCTTATTTTAGATCTTCACTTGGAGACAGCCATCTTGTATCCATGATGTGTTCTTAAGCATGTGAGCCTTGTGAAAAGTGTGAGCAGAAGGACAGGAGTCTAGATGACATGGTGGACCCAAAGTACCAGCCTTAGATGGTCTATCTCTGAACCTCTTGCTATATGAGGGGGGGGGAAAAAATCTTTCCTTGTTTTAGCCACTGTGATTTTCACCCATTTCCATCCAGCAGCCCAAAACAACTCCTAACTGAGACTAATGTTGACCAACTGGGTACAGGGGATGAACCGAAGGATTTGAGGAAGGGCTTTGATTTATTGCTTGACTGATGGGAGATATAATGGGCTATATTGCAAAGGCAAAGAATGGAAGGGGCATTTAGGTACCAGTGTGCAATCATTTTGTGCATATTGAGTTTGAGGAATCTCAACAATCAGGAATTAATGGGATATGGATAGAGATATACATATGGAAGTCATCACCTGTCAAGAAGCAGTTGAAGTCATGGAGTGTTTTTGGTTACTCAGGGAGAGCATAAGAAGAAAGGATCAAGGACGGAATCCCAAGAGCCTGACCCATGAGATTGATGTGCTCAGCAGAAAGAGTAACTAGAAAGTTAGGAAGAAGAGTAGGAGAGAGTGATATTATGAAAATCAAGAACATTCAGAGGATAGAGTGGTTCCTAATGCCCAGAGAGAAAGTCCTTAAAAAAAAGAATAGAAGATTCAGAAGACTAAAGGTCAGAGGATTACTTCCTTCTACAAAAAGACTATTCTCAGAATAATCTTCCCATAAAAGGTGGATACAGGTACAATTTGTGTCCTGATACCACTGTACCTGTGATTTCTTTGGAGTCTTGCAATACTCTATGATTCATTTCATTATTTTAGGAAACCATTCCCTCCTCCACCAGTTGATCAATCTCCCCAAATGTGTCACACAATATATTTTAAGATCAAAGTGACCCCAACTTATTAAATATTCATTTGAAGTTATTTCGTTATAAAGAATTTTGGGGATCCCCTGTAGCACATGGAGGTGCAACAACTAAGATTGGATTCTGTACTCTGTTAATTAAGCACATTAAAGAGTCTCTATGAAGGGCTCGGCTATAAGAGGAAAAGTGGTTTTTAAAGAAGTAATAAAGGAAAACAAGGCAGAGGACTGGAATGCTTTGGTTTGCCTGTGTGCTATGGCAGTGACACCAACAGAATACTTACTGTCCACTGGTGGGATCCAGGCTCTCATGGTCTCTGTCTTCTGTTGGATGCTGAGCTGAGCTATTATGAGCTAGATCTGTATTTTGTCTCACAAGTCAATTAGTGTGGATATTTAGGGTTGTTTTCTTAAACTTTTAATTTATTTTCTTAAACTAAGAAGTGAGGAGTATGTCTTCTGGGGAATGTCCTCAGATTGCATCACCCAGGAGCTCTGAGGAGTAAGTAGCTCTCTCCTTGGTCCCTGTCTCTCAAGGATGCTCTGAGACCTGTTCTAGCTCTGGGCAGCTTCCTGCTGAGAATGATTAAAATAATTGTTTTCACATTTAAAGGGCAGTTAAGTGGGAAGCTGTGAGGTGAACTCATGGCTTTTAGCTCTCTAATAGTCAGTGTCCTCTCTGGGGAATAAGTAAGAGTCCTCATCTATAATATTTTAATTGGGAGGAAATCTACCTGATATCCTGAGAAGGACCCCAGACACCACTTTGATAAGGAGTGCCCTGTCATAGAGGAGTCAGAGCTGTTCCTTGGTCCATTAGTCAGCTCCGGGAGAAGCAGCAGCAACAGGGTGTTGCAGACCACTCTGAACATTTACTGGAATTCTCAGTGTAAAATTTCTCTTTGAAATGTCACACAGTGACACATTGAAGATATGATAGTTGCTTATAAGTTGCTTAAGTTCTTGGGGAAGACATTATATTGAATTCATCACTTTTGACTAAATAACTATGAGCATAGGCATATAGAACACATAATCCATCACACATATAGAGATGCCATAAATCTTTGCTTATCTGGTGGCCACTTTCTCAGCCAGCTATTAAGAAAAAAAAGTATGATTCTACCATGCACTTCACTTATATTGGTCCAAATTTATTTCCCTGTATTTTGGATATGTTCTAGATAGCTTTTCAGAACATGCCAGATTAGAGTTGAGATGGGCTGTCACAGGCAATGGCTATAGATCACCTAAAAGGAGAAGTGATTTCCTAGCATCTGTTATTAAAGCAGTGGCTCTCAAACTTGTCTGACACACATTAGCATCATTTGAGTACCTTTTAATAATTTCTAAACCCAGGCCACAGCCAAGATGGATTAAATCACAATCTGCAGAGATGAGACACAAGTATCAGAAGTTTGGGGAAATACTTGGGTGATTTTAATGTGCTAACAAGATTACTTTGAAGATTGAAGATTAAGAAAGAACACCAGATATTTAATTGCATGGTATTCTGGGACTCTTTTGTGTAGAGGCAATTGCCTTTCACATTTCTATACATACTCTGTGTCTTCCTTGGGGTACATAAAGGTGAGACAGTATCTTGATCAGTAGCAGGAATATGCTTTCCTTTCCTGGTCATTGGTGATCCTGGGAGGAATCACTGTATTACCAATATAACACACATGAAAGATTTTTTTTCTGTCCTGAAGAATCCCCTGAAAATGGAAAAGATAGAAACAAGTGGGCCTTTGAGATGGGACGTGCTATAGTCTTCTCCACTTAGGTATAGTCTTCACAGAGGTCTTCTTTTTTGTTTGTTTGTTTGTTTGTTTGTTTGTTTGTTTCTGAAGTCAATGACCAGCAGGAAAACAGACACCACCACTAGTCAGAGAGTACCACACATGGACCTCTCACTCTCCACCTCTATTGATATCGCTTTTTACAGCTTCACTTTTATTTCTCCCTGTTTCAATATCTAGAACCTCTGGCTGTCATACCCCACTCCCTGGGACTTAGAATTCCTCTCTAAAAACATAAGGAGGAGTCTGTCTCTTAATTCATTCTTAAGGCCTACAAATTTTATAGACTCAGACATTTGTTTAGTGTCTACCACTTTTCTTCGTTTTCAAGCTTCTGGTGTTACAGAGGATGGGATTAGCTCTGCTCCCATGCATGGGGCCAAAAGAGGACATGAGGTGGGGAAACAGTGAGGGCCCAGGTTTTATCTTCTGGTTGTGGGGCTGTGTGGGGAGGATGGAGGAGGCAAATGGGTAGGGAGAAGTTTCAGTTTACCCTGCTGCAAATACATTGTTCAACCAAAAATATTTACTAGAAAAATGTTTATAGTAAAATGTGGATTTCTAAGGCAGCAAACTGTGAACTTTTATGATCAATATATTACATTTTTATTAAGGCAAAACTCCCTAATAATTATTTGGATAAAAGCCTAGAAAGAGATACACAAATATGTTAGAGGTGCTTGCTTTTTGGATAGTATGACCATGGGTGATTAGAAACTTTTTTCAACTTTTCACAAGAAACGTATTTTTTCTAATTAAAAAAGAAGTTATTCTTTTACAATAGGATGTACAAAATGATGTACCCAAGTAAACACAAATGTTTCAGATTTTCTTCATTCCTCTCTGTTTAAGAAGGTAAGAAGAGGATAATCTACTTTAGTAAGATCTATCAATAGGAGTAGTTAAGATGTAAATTCTTCATCCCCTGAAGAAGGCTCAGGCTTGTTGCTTGGCCTATGTAATGAGGGCTTTCTCATTGTTTACTTTCACTAATTAAATTCTCTGTTGTGTAGCAGAGTGGTTGGCACATAACAAGTAAGTGCTCAATAAATATTGGTCTATTGAATGAAGTAAATAAAATGTTGATTCGGGGTGGGGGGTGGGGGGAGGTAAGAGAACAACCAAAGCACTTGTAATGTATATGTATCTGCATGCATATAAAGATAACCAAATGACACAGATAGAAGAGGGGGTGGGGAGTGGCTTGGGAGAGGTCAACTAGGGAAAAAGGAGACCTATGAAGTACTTTCAACAATAAAGAATTTAAATTAAAACAACAACAATAACAAACAAACAAACAAATCTGGTACATGAGGAAAAAAATACTAAAAATAAATAAATAAAATGTTGATTCCTAGAGGTAGAGTTTTGGTTAATCAGAAAAAATCTTCTTATAACCCAAATAATTATGACAAATAATATGATTTATGTTAAAACAAAATAGATAGGCAGGGGAGGGGGACACAGACCAAGTCTACTGTAAAAGGATGGTAGGTGTGAGCCATATGTTAAATTCATACTAAGCAAATGAAGGGAAGCTTTATGGACTGGGTAAGACTTAAGCATGATTTTGAAGAAATCAATAGAAATTTTATAGAAAGAACGGGATGTTCCAGGTACGTGATTTAGCTGTGCCCAGCTCTGATGACTAAAGGAAAGTGAGCATAGAGGGTGACCAGTTGCTGACTGGAGCAGATGGTGTGGGCAGGAGGAACCCTGGCAGGATCAGTGTTAGACAGGTCGGGCTTCTCTAGTGAGAAACCTGTAAACAAGGATATTAGATTTCCTTCTGTTGGTAAACACAGAGCTTTTGCAAGGTTTTGTGGGAAGTGTTCCTAAAGAGCTACCCTTCTCTCTTGTCCCTCATTCTCTGGCAAACAAGCAGAAGCTTTTTCCGGAGAGCTCTGCAAAAGGCCATTGGCCAGGGTCCTTATCCTTTCCTCCTTCACCCAGTGTTCAGGCAGCCTTAGAGATGGAATGTTATAAGACAAGTATGGATAAAAAAAACTGCCCCCCTCTAAACATAGCAGGAGGCAGAATTTGATCACCTCCCTGATTTGTTGAAGGATTTTTCCTCCTTATCTCTCAAACCCCATCTTTTCTGTTCCAGATCCCCATCTCATTTCTCTGCACCATCCTGCTTCTCTCAACTGCCTCATTGCTTACTCAGCACATGACTGTTATAGTATTACCATAGCTTCCCCTGTGCCCCTTACCAATAGCTGTCAAGTCTGTCTACACCCTGACTTCTTTCCTGAACTCAGACTTTTATTCCCGGCACCTGCTGGACACATCATTACCAGGTGTCTTTCAGGAAACTCTAACACAGCATCTAAAACTGAACTCATTTTCTTATCCCTCAGAACTGCTCTTCTCTTGCTCCCAGTATCAGTTACACCCCACCATTCAAATAGAGCACACTACTTGCCCTGGACTTCCTCTCACTCATTTCTCATGTACAGTCAATAACCATGTCTTGATCATTCCACCTATGAAATGTCTGCTAAATCTCTTTACTTTCCTTTATCATAATTGTAATAATTTTGTCCCCAACTCTCTCCAATCCATCTTCCTCATTTGTGATCAGAGTGATCATTCTGAAATAAATAAAATCATGTCAGTTTTCCTTGCCTGAGGATCAAGCACAAGCTCCTGAGTGGGGCTTACATAGGCTTTTCAATCTGGCCCCGGATACCTTCCCAGACTCACCTTTCCTCTCCTGTGCACCTCCCTCCCCTTTACATAAGTCTCCACCCACACAGAATATTTTCCATGACACAAGCACAACCTGATTTCATTCTCTACTTTTGTAACTACTATTTTTTTCTGATATGGCCTTCCCTTATGTCCCATCCACAAACCCCTTATGCAAAATAACATTATGTCCAAGGCTGTTCCCTGCCCAACTCATTCTTTCTAGCTGAGGGCACCTTCTTAGTAAAGCCTGTCTGTTCCATTTCCCACGTTTCAATGAGAGTTTGTGTAAAATAATTTATGTTGTTATCTTTTTTATACAATATCAATTCCACAGAAGGTGGTATCTGAATTTTATTTGTCTTCAGAGTCCCTGATCTTAGTACAGAGCCTGGAACAAGGTAAATCCTCAATCAGTATTTGTTGAATGAGGTAATAAATACATTCTTCATTCTTCTCACATGTAAAATGTTTCCCCCCCAGAAAGATTCAATTTTCTTGATAACTTCGTCCCTGAAGATTAAACAATTATTGGAGTATTCTTATTCTCCTTTCTTACATTTGTGTAGAGAGGTGAGAACTTCCTTGTCTCCAGAGTTAAAGATACAGGGAGGGACGATTCTGTGACTGCATGGAACACATGTGGTGGTCTGGTTGAGTGGATCTCCATGGCTCAGTCCCTCTGCAGGCTCCTGTGGGCCTGGCTGTCCTTAGGAAACTCACGTTCCTCCAAGGCTCTATAATAATTCCTGCAGAGACACCTGCCCTTGTCTGTGACTGGGTGTGTGGATTTTATTGTGGCTTTTTGCAGTGGGGAAGTGTGTGTGTGTGTGTGTGGGGGGGGGAGTGTTTCAGAGCATATATAAGAAAATCCATCTGTTTCCTGGTCTAAGCTTTAGATTCCAATTGGCTTTATCAGATACACAAAGCAGATACTTTCATCTCCATCTGCCTGACTCATATGGCTGTCTCCTGATTGGTCTCAACTTGAAGCTGGTGGGGTGGGAACTGGGAGAAAATTGGGACATGAATATTGTTTATTTGCTCCTTCCAAATCCCTATTATTATTCTATTATTCTACAATGATGATATCAGGAGTCACTCAAATCCCAGCCATCCGGAGGAATCTTGAGCTAACATGATTTTTGAGAGAGGTTCTGCTTTATGGCAAAGGGGTGAGTATGATAGAGCCTTGCATTGAGAAAATGCCTTGTGCTATTTAAATGAATGAATAAAGGGATTTGTGGGCAGCAAGTTATAATTTAAACTCTAGTAACCTAAGGCAAGAGAAGAAATGGATTTTCCATTTTCATCTATCAAATGGGTAAGGACCAGAAAGTTTAATAATCCACTGTATTGGAGAGAGTGAGAGAAAATAAACAATCTTATACATTGCTGATAGGTATGTGTTTTGTTAAAAATAATCTATGCAGGGCAATTTGGAAGTATCTATTAAAATACATGTGCACATGATATTTGACTTTGCAATTCTATTTCTGGGAATGTATCTTATGGATATACTAACATGTAAAATGCCATTATGTACAAGGTATTCATTGTCACATCACTTACAATAACACACATTTAAAAATATTCCAATATCCAGCAGGTTGGGAATCTGTTAAATAAATGATAGTGCATACTAGTGGATTATTTTTAGCTGTAAAGAAAAATGAGGAAACTTGTTATATACCAATACAGAATAACTTCCAAGATGGCTTCTAATATTGATAAATAAAAACTAAGTACACATATACCTAATGTTGAAAAAAAAAAAAAAAGAAACACAAGAAAATGTACTTGTTTGTAATGTTTTTATCTGAAAATATACAATAGAAGTTGATATCATTGTTTGCCTCTGAGAAGGGAAACCAGATGGCTAGGGGAACAAGGTTAGGAGGCAGACTTTGCTTTATGTCATTTGTAACTTTTGAATTTTAAACAATGTGAACACTTAATTAAGTTAAAAATATATACTCTTATACACTCTGATTTTGATTTTTAATTGAAATGAAACACTTCTATTCATTGGGAAGAAAACTGGCATTAATTTCCTTAGATGACTACCTCAGGAGGATAGTTGAAGGGGCCTGAATTAATGCAGGTTAAAGGAGTAATGATTAGTAGAGCACAGTGGTTAGTGTGCAGGCTCGAGGTCAAACTATTTAGATACAAATTCAAGCTCTGGTGCTTTCTGTGTGACTGTGGGCAAATTATCTCTGTAAGCTTCAGGTTTTTTGTTTTGTTTCTTCAAATAAGGGATAATAAAAGTATCCAACTCACAAGATTGCTGTGAGGATCAAATGAAAGATTGTGTGTACAGCCTGCGTAAAGGTGGGTTCCCATGTGATTCTGTCTTAGCTTAGAATCACATTCAGAGAAAAAAGAAGTCAACAGAGAAACTCAATCAAAAGCAATTCAAGTGTTATTTTAAGAAAATTCCAAGAGGATAGTATATGTGTAGTAAATATCAAAACTTTATAAACATTGTCTTCCTTCAATGTGCCCACTTTCAACAGACTAGCTGTGTTTGAAATCTTTCTTTATTCCATTCCCAACTGCCAACTAAAACTTCACATGCTCTCTCTGCCATGCTTTTTTGGAGCTATTCTTTTTTCTGACAGCCATTTTCTCCATTTCTAATATAAATCTCCTTACCTCTCAGGCTTCTAGTATTTTCCCTCAATTCATAGATTAAGGCTCACAAACTGAGGATATGGGGAAATGCCAAGTGAATCAAGTCAGAATTTTACTGGAAGAAGTGGGCTGGTCAGATGTAGGAAGGGATGGAAAAAGGGCTTTAAAATATTCTTATAATAATAATTTTAAGCTCCTGTTACACATGTAAGGAATTTATAACATGGCCTGGCATATTATAAGCACTCAATAAATTTTGGCTATTAATATTTTTCGTAATAATCACTTTCCCATAGGCTGATAGTAATAACAACACTACCATTTACTGAGAGTCTACTATGTGTCAAGTTCTGTTCTTGCATTTTACTTGGATTAACTCTTCCTATAAGCTTTGCAACAACACTGTGAACACAGATCTTTTATAACCTTCATTTTATAGATGAGGAGACAGACATAGAGAAATTTAGTGACTTGCTTGGAGTGGCATAAGTAGTGAGAGAAAGTCAGGACATGAAACCAAGCAGTCTGACTAGTCCCCACGTTAACCACCAGGTAGTATTGCTTCTAAGTCAGGGTTTGTTTTAATGTAGTTATCAGGAATCCAGCCAATCCGATTCATCTACACTGAAAGTTTTCCAAAGGGTTTCTTCTTCCAGTTTCCATAACCCTTCGTGGTCCCAAATGAGATATGTGCAAATAGCAAGGAGAATGGACAGCTTCATATTCCTGGGAAGATAATGGCTATTACTGTTGTTGACTCAGTTCTTTGGATGCCAATCATTTCTGACTCTGGACCCAAGAAAGGTTGGTGTCAGTGAATTCTTATTGAATGTTCCCGAGGCCCCATGCACGAAATTTGTGCAAGAGTAGGCCTTTGCAACTGTGGAGGCTGCCTCAATCCCTCCTTTGTAGCAGCAGCAGCTGCCTGAAATTGTAACCCTGGCTTTGTAAGGAAGGTCATCCAGAAGGACTCCAGACGGTCATTTAGTTGATTTGCATATTATACTTTTATTATTATAGATTAGAGGCTGGTGCATGAAATTCATGCACTGGGGGAGGCAAGGTGTCCCTCATCCCGGTCTGTACCCTCTTCAATCCAGGACCCCTCAGGGGATGTCCGCAAAGATTGGGCCTAAACTGGTAGTCAGACATTCCTCTCATAATCTGGGACCATTGGCTCCTAATTGTTCACCTGCCTGCCTGCATGAGTGCCCCTAACTCCTCTGCCTGCCTGATCACCCCTAACTGCTCCCCTGCCAGGCTGATTGCCCCTAACCATCTCTGCCTCGGCCCCCTCACCTGGGACATGGGCTTCCCTCCCTCTGGCTGGCTGCAGGAACCTGAGACCTGGTTGGCTTCTCCCAGGCCTGCTGCAGCCACAGGCACCTGGGACCCTGGGTGGCTTCCCTGGGTCCAACTTTGTCAGGAAGGACCATCAGGAAGGTCATCAGGAAGACATCCTGTCTAATTAGCATATTATCCTTTTATTAGTATAGGTTTGATGACTCCATTGCCTTCCTTAGTAGTTGTCCATCTACTAAGGAAATAATGCCAATGCTAACCAGATCAATAAATGTTTATAACATTAGTCAGCGTATTCTGTACTAGAATAAATTTTCACAGTTCCTAGTGCAGCAGGAACTGTATTCTCAACATACCAAAGCATTTTCGTTCTTTGCTATCAGGTTGTCCTGGCACTGAATCTATCAAATCAAGGGAAGTGGGGAGACCACCCAGAATAAAGAGTCTTGGCTTAGCTTTGGGCTTCATGCTAGATTTGTTATGTGAAAAGTGAGAGAGAGTCTTCAAATTCATGCTTTGCTGAGAGAGAAAAGTGTTTCCCCAATTCCCCAAAGCTTCCATCTGTATATGAAGAGTAACCCTGGGAAGCCTGAAATAAAGTATTACTATTTTGAGTCACGAGGTAAAGGAAAAAGAATATGACACAAGGAGAGCTCCCAAACAGCTGCAAGTAGAAGATCCTTCTAGATCAGGGAGGTAAGGCTGAGGAGACAGAGAGAGAAAGGGAAAAGCAGATGTGTTCTAGTTCTTTCTTCAGAGTTCAGACCTCTTGGTGAAGGGAGGAATGTGTGAGGTGAAGAAGTGGTAGGTAGTAAATACATCCCGGGCAAACAGAGGGGGAGTAAACATAGAGGGGCCTGGATTCTCACTTCACATTCAGGACTCTAAAGGAGGTCACCTTCCGTGGTACCCCAGGCTGAGAGGGCCAGCCCTGCTGAGAAGGAAAGGACACATGGTGCTCTGCCCTCATGCTGCTGACATCAGGTGTTTCGGTGGGAGCTGTGGACAATAGCTGAGGGACTGGCTCAGTGAGCTTGCCTGCAGAGAGGAAGGTAAAGGAGAGGCTATAATGCTGATTGCTGAGTTGAGGGTCAAAAGGGAGTTGTAGCCAGACAATGGGGCACTTGTGAGGCCAGTGAGAGCTGGGGGAGAGCCTCATCAGAAGGGGTTAGGGAGCCTGGGAGCAACGACTATATGTGGTCCCCTCCAGAACAGACGTTGAGTCACTGGCCTTGGGTGCTTCAGCAACCACAGCAGCCATGGCAGAGGCCCATACCTTGACTCAGGCAGGAGAAGCTGCAACCAGAGGAGAGTGTGACCCAGGCCTTTCTTCCATTACTAGGTGGACACTGCACTGCCCTCCACACCCAAAGAAGGTATGTGTGAGTCCTTGGGAAAGGGAGCAATTACTGAACATGGTTTGGTGTACACCAATGAGACTATTTGAAGTCACAGGAAACTGGGTTCTTACCGCATCTTCCCAGCTCCCACCATAATAGTTACAATAAGAATATCTGAGTAAGATATAAAAAAAAATGCAGTGCATGTGTGTGTGTGAACATATACATATATGCATTTCCATATATGTATATGTTGACCTCAGGTGATGTTAGGAGAAAAGAAATGTTATGGGTTGAATTGTGTCCTACCCCATAACAATTTATATGTTGAGTCCTCCTGCTCAGAATGTGACATTGTTTGGAGACAGGGTCTTTAAAGAGTTAAAATAAAATGAAGTCATGTAGGTGAGATCCAAGATGACTGCTATTTTATAAAAAGAGGAGGTTAGGACACACACACACACAACAATGCATGACTATGTGGGGATACCAGGAGAAGACGAACATCTGCAGACCAAGGAGAGAGTAGAAACTAACCTTGCCCACACTGTGATCTTGGACTTGCAGTGTCCAGGAAGTCCAAGAAATATGAGAAAATAGAATTTCTGTTGTTTAAGCCATCTAATCAGTAGCATTTGGTTTTGGCACCCCTAACAGATTAATACAGCAAGCAAACTTTATCTGGATTATTAAACACTAGAGGCCCAGTGCACAAAAAAACACTTTCCAATCAGGAATGTTTTAATGGGGGGGGTCTCCAAAAACTTGAACTGGGAAATCTAAAAGTACAGTGCTCAGATTTCAGGCATCAGGTGCTAATAGCAGGATTTCTATCCCAATTAAACTCTAATTCTAAGCTCTCAACAGTATGGACAAACTGTCCTTCATAATCTCCAAAGTTTCCTATTCATCACTATCCCATTTCCCTCCACTTCAAACCAAGGTAACAAATGAAATCTTTAATTTTGATCTTCTTTGCCACAAGAGAACAGCAAACCTCAATTGAAATAATTTCCCACCAGAAGTCACATCCAAATACTAGAGATTGAGGACTATAGGGCTGACTAGTACATGTGCAATAATAGGCTTATGTTATAGTGGTAGGTGCCCAGGGGTCCTCCACAATCCCACAATCCTCTGGTTGCATACTTCCTGTTTTTCTATCTCCTCTTTAGGTGGTGTTTCCTTCAGTCCTGCTACAACATCCAAGGCCTCTAATTGGAGAGGATTTTTCTGTTTGACATTGATAGCTATTTACTATTTGAAATCAGTGAAGTTTCGGGGTACTGCCGTTGCAATGAACGTGTCCATCCCAAACGCACTCATGAAACAATCACCCATTCAGTCCACAGCTGGTGCCGTCCTGACTTGCAATGAGAAATGTGCTGAGCCATTTTCCATTCTGATCTTCCTCTTCCTTCCCCAGCGCACTCCAAACCTACTCCAGGCTGAACACCCCAACCCTGCAGACCCTTAAGATCTTTTCCCCTATTTCTTCAACTTTCCCCCATCAAACTCACACCCTATCGTGTTGCCTAGGGGCACCCCCTAACCGCTCCTTGAAGGGTGGGGCCACCTGGGTGAGGGGCCATGGTGTTCTGATCTCTGGTCATTCTGGTCGTGATAGCATTAAGGTCGTTGTTTCTCTCTCTCTCTCTCTCTCTCTCTCTCTCTCTCTATATATATATATATATATATATATATATATATATATATATATATACCCTGTTTCCCTGAAAATAAGGCAGTGTCTTATATTAATTTTTGCTCCCAAAGATGCGCTAGGTCTTATTTTCAGGGGATGTCTTATTTTTCCAAGAAGAAGAATATGGTGCACATTTATTGTTAAATGAAAATAAAGGGAATTTATTACCTGTATACGGTACGGTAGTACGGTAGTTGTCAACACAAATCAGACAAACTGTGAATCCTACAGTATCAAGAATTTACTCATTTATTCAATGACAATCATGTCATCATCTTCTGGAACATCATCATAACAATCCAATTCCTGAATTTCCTGGTGAATTTCTTGTGACTCCGTTTCTTTCAGAATCAGTGGACCAAATCTCTCATGTTTAGCCTGGGGGGGCCTTATTTTCGGGGGGATGCCTTATATTTCACTCAGAAGGAAACCTGTAAGTAGGTCTTATTTTCAGAGGATGTCTTATTTTTGGGGAAACATGGTATATATATATATGTTAGATGAAGCCAACAGTTGCAGAGATCTAGAAAAAATAAGTTATTGGTGTACTGGAGATCAGAAACAAATGAAGCAACATAGCATGATGGAGAGGACTGGATACTGAATAATAGTTTAGGGTTCAGAGACAGCTCAAGTACATACTACTTAATTATCTGAGTGAACTTGGAATTCCCCACCCCTGAGTTCCCAAAACAATATAGGACCAGGAGGCAATATAAAATAATCCTCCCTTTCACCAGTCTTCCTCCTACCTTTGGAGAGTAATAATATTTTATGCAGAGTGATGCTGATTTCCTATGTGGTGCTGTGACCCCATCAAGAGAGGAGGTGGTGACTGGTGCTGATGTTTGGTTGGGGAGAGTGGATAGAAGGATGGTGGAGAAAGACCAAAATAACAGCTCCTGCCCACTCCCTAAAGAAAAAGAAATGATGAAATATTTGTGGCTAGGACCATTTCTTCCCGCTCCGGGAAGTCATTTGCTCCCAAATACCTTTACAGTCAGTCTTGGTTTTATCTGTTCCTAAGATGCCAGTTGCTCTGTTCTCTTAGCACTGTGACAGACACTACTAGACGAAAAACACAATGTGATTTATGATGTCCATAAATCACAGAGCCAAACATTATGATTAAATCTCGTACTTGCAGCTAAGAAGTCAAGAGGGGCTCGTAATCATTTAAAATGTAAGACTGTGGTTCATGTGTCAAAAAATGCATGATTTTGCACAGCCCGAGGTCAATGTGAATGCATCGGTAAGACTGCGCACTGTGCCCACGTTTCACCCAGCGAGGCCCCACCTAGGCTCTGTGTTTCTGGTTCATGGTGAGGCTCAGAGAATGTTCCTGCCACCTTAACATTTTTTCTCCATGGCTCCCCTTCAAGTCGGGAACCATATGGGTAAAGCAAACATTGTTGTACGGTGAATGAAGACTTGGATCAGTTACCCGACAAGAGGTCATTCTTACTTTGTCACAGAAGAAATGACATCTCAAGGCACCCTTAATTAAAACTTCATCTGTTTTGTGATAATCCCCTTCTTTGCCTTTTCTTCCCATCCCTGTCATATCAGCAATTAAACTATGCTACAGTGGTGATGCTGCCACTAATTAATTTCTCCTCACATTGATGGAGACCTTTGGCCAGTGGAGCGTATTAGAAATGATAAGACCTGAACACTAGCCTCCCATCTGTCCCTGATGCACTGGGGTTTCCTTCAGTCGCATTTTCTTTTCACTCTTCACTGGAAGGTGGTGGGCTGACAGGCTCGTCAACTATATCCTTTCCCTTTAAATAAATAGAGCATGAGATTTTTTTTTTTTTTTTTGTAATACAATCTCAATTTGGTTCCTGAGGGTTATGCTATATTCTGCCCCCATTTGTAATCTGTGTGAGTGGAGAGGCATGGGCACAAAGGCATTGTGTTAAGTACATTTTGAGGATGGGGCCAGGATCAAACCCACAACTTACTTTTCCCCCTGAAAAGTTGAGGTAAACCTGATGCATCTTTATCCAGCAGAGCTGAGCTATGTTGGTGCTGATCCAGACCACCGCAACACACAAAAACAAGAGTGAGAGGAGCTAAGAGGTCCCTTCCTTTGTAGGGTAATAAGCCCTAACCCTGGAAATTTGTCTTTGAAATACAGTGTTCAATAATTTTGGGTTAGTTGTCTGATACAGGCCACATGAACAATAAAGATTCAGAGAGAGGCAAAAGCTCCCGGAGCACAATGAACTCGGTAACCAAAAGATAAAACCCATTCACCTAGATTCATTTATGAGAGTGAACATTCTGAGCTGTTTTCTCTCCCTGTAAGTTTGAATTACTTGGTAAGGTTCATATTTCCTTCGGGATCAGTCAAGTGAATTGGGCACATTTTTTGACAGCAGCAAGATATTATCTAATCTCTTATGTAGAGTGACACAATTTAATTACCAGTTCTGAAGGAAGCATCATAATGTTTTATGTCTAATGAGCATATTTCCCCCTACATGCAAATGTCTTTTTTGATTCAAATAATGTTGAATCAACTGTTCAAATAAATGAGCCTTTATTGGTTACTCCTCATTTAGTTTCCTTATGGGTAGAAGAGCAAGTAACATGATTCCCATTTTATGGATGGAGCTGAGACTTACGAAAAAATTGCTGAACTAGGGAGAAGAGAAATTTGTTTTCTGAAGGCAAGAAAACCCAGGATAGCATGATTAATACTGAGACATGAAATTGTTTCCCCCTCAATTGTAATTAATGTGTTCTTTGTAGAAAGATTGGACAATTCACACATGTTTAAAGAAGAAAATAAATCATCTATAATTTCACAATCCAGATCTCTGTATCCTTACACAGTGGATTTCCTTCATTTAATCATACAAATATGAGTGTTATAAATATTTCTTTAAAATTGGATTGTGTTAAGTATGCAATTTTGTATTTCACTCTTCTTAGTTACTATTATATCATAAGTAAAATGGTAGAAACTTTTAGTTCTGCCTCCACTTAACTCACCTCTACTCCTGGGCACATAGTAGGATTACATTTTTTTCACTGATCTTGCAGGTAGTTGGAGCTATGACTAAGGTGTGTCATTTCTGGACTGAACATGTAATGCTTTGCGGGGCTATCCAATGGTCTCTTTTCCTGCTGAGACAGGCATCATATGTTCCTCTGAGAGTCTGGGGCCTGAGAGAGCCTCCCTGTCCCTGAGGCCTAATCTCATTTGGATATGGTATGTGAGGAGGAACATTTCTTTGTTGTGCTAAGCTACTGAGATTTTGAAGTTGTTACTACATCATAACCTAGCCTATCCCAATTAACACATTTTTTTTTTATGTTAAGAATTCTCTTGAAAACTTGATTTCCAACGACAACATTTTTTCCTATATGCATATTTAAAATTTTATTCATCCTCCTATTGTTAAGCATGTATTTGTTTTACACTTTTTTCTTCCTTTAAAAAAAAATAATGCAGCTGTAAAAATTCTCAAGTGCTTATCTGATGTATTCTCATGAGAAAATTTTATAAATGGAGTTGCTAGGTCAGAAAATATAAATGTTTTCAAGGCTCTGGATATTAATGGACAAATTTTTCTCCAGAGACATCCTTCAAGCTTACACTTCCTTTGGCAGCTCATGAGAATGCCCATTTCAATGCTGTTGCCAAAACCATGTCTTATATGTTTAAATGTTTTTCTTTTTTACAATTTTAAAGAAAAAGCAATTGCCATTTATTTGAATAACAATGAGTTTGTGCTTTGTTTAAATGCCCTTTTGCCTATTTGTGTGTTTGTGAATACTATGAAGGATAGCCTAACCTATTGGGGGGTCTTTTGTATTTTTCTTATTGATTTGTAACTAACATCCTAACTTTTAAGATTCTTATTGATTTAAGTATTTTGACTTTTGATATAGTTTCAGGGAGAAGAATGAGAGATTAGTAAGGGATAGATTAACTTCCTAAATTGGAGTTAATTTTATCATTTGGAGTGGGGGGGAAGAGAGTTACATATACACACATCTCTCTCTCTCTCTCTCTCTCTCTCTCTCTCTCTATATATATATATATATATATATATATATATATATATATCTTTATAATATAAAGTATGGGACATTTTATATATATATGTTATACAATATATACAGGGTTGGGCAAAAGTAGGTTTACAGTTGTGAGTGCACAATACAGTTTATTCTTGTATTATTATTTATTTATTGTTACATTATTTTCCATATGAACAACAATAAACTTTTGCCCCATCCTGTATATAAAGTATGGAATATTATTTTACAAAATGACTCACTGTTTATCTGAAATTCAAATGTAATTGGACATCCTGTATTTGCTACATTGGCAACCATGTTAGCAATGGATGGGGTGCTGACTCTGGGTGGCCCTTTGCCTTGGCCTCTCCATCCCTGGGAAGGGCATAGCTGGGGGAGAGGGAGAATGGGATCTCTAGAGTGTGGGGCCCAGAAGAGGAACCTTGATTGCCAGGCCCAAGGACTGCTGTGATTAGAGATGCTGTGAGAATTAAATTAAAAAACAAATAGAAATGACTTGACAAGATGTGGTTTTTATTATTGTGAATCTCTCCTGGGTGTGGTGAATGGTAAATTTACCTTAGGATGAGGAAAAAAACAATTGATTGGGCCATGGGTTACACAGAAAAGGATTAGTTCTTTAAATTTTCTTTCTTGAATATATAGATGCTGTTTAGAATTCTTTCCTTTCTTGTTAATCTATTTTTTTTTTTTTTTTTTTTTGTCACGTACTGCATGGATTAGCTTGCTTGGAAATCTGGGCTTGCTCAGATTCCCCAGTTCCATTGTGTGCATCCAATTGTTGGGGAATAAAGGAGCAGGTTTCTGTAGCATCCTTCATTCAAACTCTGGCTCCCCTGAAGGGTCTTCACCAGCTTTTGTTTTATGGAACTCCACACGCTCAATCTTTCTTGAATTGTTTCATGGTTGTCAGTAGAGTTGGCATTATTCACTGCAGAGGGCAGGGACCTTGCTTTGTTCTGCATTCCCCCAGCATTGAGCTCTGAGCTTGGAGAGGTGCTGGTGTTTGTCATTCAACAAGTACTTGATTGATTGAGTGGATCACCAAAGGAGCCAGATTTTCCCCTTGGGACCTCAGCTTCTATTATCAGTGCAGGTACTTTGGACGAATTTGTAAAATGGATGTCTGAATTTTTTAATGTGCCAAGGCCTTTCCTACCATTATGTACTCACTTAATTAACAAATAGCTATAGGGCATGCCCTAGGTACCACGCACTGGGCTAGAACTTGGGACACAAAGATAGACAGTTCCTGCCTTCGAGGAGCTTGTAGTTATCTGGGGGGGATGGAAATCCAAATAATTAAGTTGCAATGAAATCATACTATGATTGAAGGATGGGTAAGAAAAAAGGAAGACGGCAGGACTGGCTGAAAATACATGGGTATCCCAGGCAGGCTAAGCATTTAACATTCTTCAAACTGATACTCCTCCAATATATGTTCAATCTATAATAGATGTGGATGTTGAGAAAACACTTCTCTATTAACAAAAACTGTTTACCTTTTTTTGTTATTGTTCAGAATATAAAATTCATGATGTACACTGACCACCTCAGGACAAGTAAACCTTTTTTGGATCTGCAGTTTTTGAAGCCAGGCAACTTTTGGGGAGGCATATTAAAGTGCTTAAGATGTATATAGTTATACTAGAGGTCCAATGCATGAAAATTTGTGCAAGAATAGGTCTTCCTTTCCCCAGCTGCTGGCATGAGCTTCCTTCTGGCACCCAGGACCTGGGCTGCTTCTCTCCTCCAGCTGCTGGCAGGCACAGGGGATTCAGGCTGGCTCTCTTGGGCTGCCTGCAAACACCTGGGACCCAGGCTGGCTTCCCTTCAGTCCTGGCTTGGTCAGGAAGGAAGTCATGGAAGATATAAGGCCTAATTAACATATTAACCTTTTATCATTATAGACTAGAGGCCCATTGCATGAAGATTCATGCAATAGGCCCTCCTTACCCTGGCTTCTGGCACTGGTTTTCCTCTGGCACCCGGGACCCAGGCCTTCACTCTGGCTGCTGCCTCCCACCTTCACTCCAGCCAGAGTCTGCCATTTTCATCTTCACTGTGGCCAGACTGCTGCTCCTGTAGATCCTTTCACATCCTGCCCTCCCTCTCACAGCAGGCATAATGACCTACTTGGCTGTTCTGCACCTGGATCGGCTGGGCAGTAGGGCTGCTGCCATCTTTATCCTTCTAATTTGCATATTCCCTCCTGATTGGCTGGTGGCATTGTGAAGGTTTGGTCAATTTGCATATATATATATATATATGTTTAGTGTAGACTAGAGGCCAAGTGCACGATATTTGTGCACAGAGGAGGGTGTATACCTCAGCCCAGCTTGCACTTTCTCCAATCTGGGACACTTTGAGGGATGTCTGATTGCCCTCTCACAATCCAGGACTGCTGGCTTCCAACCACTCACCTGCTTGCTTGATAGCCCCTAACCACTTCTGCCTGCCTTCCTGATCACCCCCTAACCACTCCTTTGCCAGACTGATCGACACCTAACTACTCCCCAGCTGGCCCAATTGCCCCTAATTGCCCTCCCCTGCAGGCCTGGTCACCTCCAACTGCCCTCCCCTGCAGTTTAGTTCCCCAACTGTCATTCCCTGCAGGCCTGATGCCCCCCACCCTCCCCAACTGTCCTCCTTTGCAGTCCTGATCTCCCCCCAACTGCCCCCTTTGCTGGCTTGGTCATCTGCAACTGCCCTCCCCTGCAGGCCATCTATCTTGTGTCCACATGGAGGCATCCATCTTTGACACATGGGGGTGGCCATCTTGTGTGTTGGAGTGATGGACAATTTACATATTACTCTTTTATTAGATTGGATATCCACAGGTTCCAGAGATTGGAAACAAGTATATCTTTGGTGCAGGGAGGGCACTTTTTTCTGCCTACTACAATGACTGACAGTTAAACTATAGTTGTTCAGACTTGGGTATTTGCCAAACATTTTCTTGGGAATGAACAAAGTAAGCCTATCACTTTAAAGAAAGCTACTGACATTTTTGTTACCAATTAGAAAATTTGAGCTTTCAAGTATAAGGTAGAATTCTGGAAAACTTATATTCATCTCCATAAGCTTGACAGTTTCTCAATTCTTGAAGGCTTTTCTGATGCAATTGATGGTGAAATGAATGTATGGGGGTTTTAAAATATATATACATACATATATATTTTAATGAAATGTTTGAATATTTGGAAATTCTGTGGAACTCCATGAACCAATATTTTCCAAATGGTCAATGTTTAATGCAATAAAATTATAAATAGTTAAAAGATCCATTCAAAGCACAAGATAGACCAATAAATTTTAATATAAAAGAGTATGACAGTTTACTAATAAGGTTTCAGATTCCACATTGCAGTTAGTGTTTGAGAAACTGACTTTTTCAGTTTTGGATAGTATGAAAAAAGAATGTTCACACTTATCTGAAAAGACCATTAAAATTCTCCTCCCTGAACCCAATACAATCTCTGTGAGGCTGGACTTTCTGCATATGTTTCACCCCAAACAACCTATCATAGAAGATTTGATGCATAAGCAGTTATGAGAATTGCACTGTCTTCTAGTAAGCCAGATATTTAAAAAGATTTGCAAAAATGTAAAGCATTGCCACACTTTTTTTTTTTTTTTCATTTTGGAAGATAGTTATTTTTTCTTATGTATTTTTATGCTAACACACAATTTTTGGGAAATAATTACTATATATATATTCCTATATAATAGAAACGTAATATGCAAATTGATTGAATGGTGGAATGACCAGTTGGCAAGAGGGCAGGGACAGAGAGTAGGTGGCACCAGGCCAGCCAAGGTGCATGCCAGTGGGCAGAGGGAGAGAACAGCAATGGGGGTGGGGGGTGGCGACCAACAGTGGCAGAGGGGTGATTTGGGGGGTGGGCTGGCACTATTCCCTGATCTCCCCATCTGGTCGCCTCCCACATAGGGAGGCCAGACTATGGCTTAGGCCTGTTCCCTACAGGGAGCCATCAGTAAGACATCCCCTGAGGACTCCCAGACTGTAAGAGGGAGCAGACCGAACTGAGAGCCACCCTCCCGCTGTGTGCATGAATTTTTGTATGTATTTAGAGAAGAAGGTGGAGCAGGGCAGGGGGTTGGGGGGAGAAACATCAGTGATGAGAGAGAGAATCGCTGATCAGCTGCCTCTTGAGCATCAACCTATGAACCAAGAGATTATGGTTCAATTCCTAATCAGGGCACATGCCCAACTTTAGAAGACTAAAGTTGTGATGCAATTAAAAAAAAAAAAAATCAAAGTTTCAGGAAGGTGTGGGGCCAGCTTGTGAATGGCTGTGTCTCTGGCATATGGGGTTCCTCCAGAGAGGGTGAGAAAGCAGTGACAGCCAAAACCAGTTTAGCTCGGTGGATAGAGCATCAGTCTATGGACTGAAAGGTCCCAGGTTCGATTCTGGTCAAGGGCATTCACCTTGGTTGTGGGCATACCATGTTTCTCTCTCATCAATGTTTCTAACTCTCTATCCCTCTCTCTTCATCTCTGTGAAAAATTAAAAAAATAAAAGGAAGAGAAAAAAAGAAAACAGTGACAATTCTGGAAGTGCCAGTTGATGGTGATGCTCAGGGGGCAGCTGAGTCAGAACAGTGGTCCTCAGCTGTTGCCATGACTCATGCAGGAGGGAATGATGAGGATCATGTCCAAGTCTGTAGGGGAGAGCGGTGAGAATATAAAAGATTCATCACACAGGGAAGACATTTTACAGGAAAACATTAGTTGTACATGGTATGCAATGATAAAGGAAATGAGTGAACACAATGAGGCGAAGATAAAGCCAGGAATAGGTCCTGCATAACAGTTGTAAAACAACACCGGAAGCTATCCTTTCAATGGTGGGATAAAAATATGTCCACTCATTCCTCACCCTTCATCTTCCTTAATTCTACAGACTCATTTTGTGAAATGCATACTGATTTGCAAGATTCTTGGATGAGACCCTAGTCTCACTTTTTGGTATCATCAGAAAAATTTATCCTGATCACTAAGCAGTGTGTACATCAGAATTCAAAATCTATGCTGTGTTCCAGAGGGAGGAAAGAGCCAGGTCTGTCTACTGAGAGAGAAAGGAGTTTCTTAGAAAAAAAATGTACACCAAAGGGAGAAAAAAGGATCCCAAAGCTTTTAAAACAGTGGAGGACATGGGTTTGGTCTAGGGACATTGTTACCATTCAGAGGTGACATGACTGATAGCCCAAAGCCTGTACTGTCTCATCATTCTCCAATTCCCCACCAGTGACTTGGCCAAAGTTTCTTATTGACAGACCACCTCCTATATGCCATTTGTAGACTGCTGTCTTAGAAACACTCTTCTCTTTTGGCTTTTATACAAACATTTTCTCTCGGTTCTCTTGTTACATTCCCCCTCCAGGGTTTCTTTTCTATGTGTCCCTATGCAATCTTTTGCCCTTGGGTGGTTGTTGTTTTTTCTCCTACTCCCTATATTCTCTTTCTAAGTGATCCTACCCACTTAAAGTTATAATGACTAGAACATAAATTTCATGTGGGTTGGAAATTATCTTCTTCACAGCTGTGTTCCCAGCCCCTAGGAGAGTACCTGGTATATTGTGGCTGTTAATAAATATTCAGTGAATGAATAAATTGCCATTCATAAGCAGAATCTAAATGTAACTCTAGTAAAACCTGGCTGCCTTGAGTCCAGTTTAACAAAGCGAACATTCAAAAGAAACACAAATTAAATGCTAGAATAAAAATATTTGCAGTGCAGATTTGTGGAGCCATTCTGGAAGGCATTCTGTCAACTTTGAGTTAGGATAACTATGTGTACACAGCATAGCTCAGTAATCACTTTCCTGGCTACCTATTCCAGAAAAAAATGTCATCTGCATCATGAGAGAAAATAAGTGAAGATGTTCATTGTAGCATTTACTTGTGGTGGAAGGAGCTGGAGGCAATCTAGATGTCCTTCACTGGGCAATGTTGAATAAATTATGGCAGGTGCACAAGGGGGATACTCTGAAGTAGTTGGAAGCAAATATGTAAGCACATATGCATACATCAACCTTGAAAATGGTGTGCTGTGGAATGAGGTAAGAAATAGGATAATATCTATTCTACAATGTCACTTATGTAAATTAAAAATGTGTGCACAGAACTGCAGAAAATATCTATGTTTTGATCTGGGTGCTGATTATATTGGTGTATAGATGTGTATAAATTCATCATGCTACATCATTAGTTATTTCACTTTACTGCATGCAGTTGTACCTCAATAAAAAATCATGCACACAAAATAAGATACCTTGATAAGAACATTACCAAAATAAAAGGTTACCCACCGAGCACATTAGAAAATTGCTTGTGGTGGGGAGGACGAGGATAGAAGAAAATGAATGATTGAATGAAATAATTTTAAAATATCAAACAAAAATGGGGTTTTGCATGAACCAATGTGAAAATGTGCCATGAATTGAGGGGTCTGAGGTCCCTCTATTTATTTTATGCACATATAGCTCTATCTCTCTATGGAGTTATTTATTCTGGCATCAACTGACCTGTTTATGTGGACGGTTTCCAAAACATTACCCACATTATCTACTGTCTTCCTAAACTTCAATTCTACATCTCCAGTTGCCTTCTAGGCACCTCTATCTGGATGCCTTTGTTTTCAGATCTTAAACACTAAAACAAAACAAAATAAAACAAATCAAAACACAAAACACCCTTTATCTTCCTTTAAAGATGGTCTTTTCCAGCACATTGAAATCCTAGTGCCTAAAAGAATCTGTGTACCTCGACAAATGCTTTCGATTGGAGCAGCATTCTGGATGGGTAGTATTGGCATTGCCTGGAAGCTTAACAGATACAGAATCTCAGGCCCCTCCCCAGACTTGCTGATCCACAGCTTTCATTTGAGCAAGATCCCAGGTGATTCGTCTGCCCATTAAAGCTTGAGAAGCACTGCTCTATTTTTCCTTTATTTTGTTAACCTTGCTCACACTATCTGGCAGAAATAACTGAGGACCCCTCCCCAAGTAGCCAAGTGGGGTTAAATACATGCTCTATTCGGGCTTTGTGTACCAGGGTCTGTTAGTTGAAGAGTAAGACATCCAGAGGTCTAGCCTCTTCTTGGGTCAATGACCTTGAAGGGGCCACTCCTCATTATGCATTTCAATTGCACTCTACATTAACAAAGCACTTCACCATCAATTTATTAGTAGTTCTCTCTCAAATTCTCTGCATCATCTTTCCAAGCAATAAATTGTGGTGAATTTTCGTTGTAGCCCATAAGTGGCTGATAAATTGTAAGCAAATGGGTTAAAAAAGTAACATAGTGAAAAAGTGTTTCAATTTTCCTCAGCCAACACCCATGCATCACTTAGAAAGAAACTGAGTACTCACAGCTTGATTGTGTATTTAGAATTCTAAATAGAGGGAAAGAGAGAAGAACTTCATTCTACATGATTTTAAACTCTTAGCCTAATAACTGGATAGGTTTGCCGAGGTGGTCTGTCAGTCCAATGACACTGGCTGAACTGAAGTTCAATGCCAACAAAATTAAGCCAATGCCTTTCACCCTCTGACTGTACTTATACCACTCTTGAGCTACCATAGTCACACAGAGGTTTAATCAATTCTGCATTAATTCATGAGCCCCCTCAGCTTGAATTGGACACAAGACTATGTAGTATAATTTTCTCCCATATAAATTGATTTTCAAACAAGTTTCTCCTTGCCTAGTAAGAGCAAGGGGCAACTGTAATATACCAGGAATCATTTGAAGTTCTACCACTCGCTCTCTCCTCAATGAAGTTGGCATTGAACTTCAGTTCAGCCAGTGTCATTGGACTGACAGACCACCTTGGCAAACCTATCCAGTTATTAAGAGTTTAAAATCATGTAGAATAAAGTTCTTCTCTCTTTCCATCTATTTAGAATTCTGTTCTAAATACACAATCAAGCTGTGAGTACTCAGTTTCTTTCTAAGTGATGGCTTAATTTTGTTCTTGCATTCACAGTTTAGATGTCCCCTTGGTTCTAGAGGTTTGCTTTTTTGAAGACGCAGCCTTCAGTTCCCTATTGGTTCATATTCACAGTCTCATGGCAGCCTCTTCTACATCCATACACAACCCAGGTTCTCTGCCACGACCAAGGCCCAGAACAACAGTCCAGGCAGGCAGCATAGCATGTCCTGACTCAGCCTCCCTCCCAGCAAGGGTTTGATGCCCCCCATTTCATGCAGGCCATTGCCACACTTCCTAGGGTCACACAAGATTAAGAAGCAGAGTATGCAGACCTGTGATTTTCATGGCAAATCTGTCTAGTTCCGAGATGGTGAGGCTCTTGAAATCAACGTTCTGATTTTGTTGTTTGACTCCCAGAATGAAAAGATTTCTATCAAGGCAAAATAAGGAAACAGCAACTGCTGGTCCATTGAGAACACTACATATTTACCATAAAAAGAGGGATTGGCTGTGAAACAGGTAGGAAAACAAAATTCAATAGCTAATAAAACTGGGGTGAGTGTGGATGAGAAAAAAAATGGGAAAGAAAGATACAGTCTTTTGGTGGGTAGCATCAGAGAGAGCCTGCTGACCTCTCAGAATTTTACTCGGGCCGTGCCAGCACTCGGTGGGGGAAAGCAATTATTTTAAGAAAATCTATTTGAGCTTAACATTGCCATTATCCTTTTAATGCTGTGGTTCCAACAACCTAGTTAAAAGAGGGTTTAAAAAATAAGAAATGCTCTTTTTGCCAATACAATTAAGGTGTATTTGGAGAGGTAGATGTTATTAGTTCAGCCTTTAGAGGCTTTTTTCTTGCCATTTCTAGAAAAAAAAAATGTGCAAGTGTGGTGCAATGCTGTAACCAAGTCTGATATAGGCATGAATAGCCATGTGATTATAGTGGCCTACAAGTAAAACACACACACACACACACACACACACACACACACACACACACACACACAAAACCAATGTAAAATGGAGCTTCCTCTAAGATTCAAAAAAATCTGTTTTACATCAGTAGAGAATAAGTGAAAAATTACTGTGCTTTCCAAACAACAAGAGAAGAGATACCTTTGGGGAACTAACAAGAAGTTTCTCTCTGTGTAATAAATCAGTTGCCCTGAAAGTGGGTTATTCATTCTTCTTTTTCTCTGCATAGGACAACTACATTTGCCCAACATTAGTGATTCAAAGGGCTTGAAGTTTAGCTAACTAAAGGAGCTTGAAGAGGGAGCTGGAGAAGAAAGAGTAGAACATTGAGAAGGTTAAAAGTTTTGGCCCAAGTTTACTTAGTAGTTGAAATCCAAAATTAACTCTTAGAACACTATGCCTGAAAATATGTGGGGTTATGAAGGCAGGACTATACATCTGCTATTGATGGGTCAGAAAAAAATCAGAAATAGTCCCTTTCCAGCAACACACAAATGCTCTTATTTAACATTAAATAAGACAGATATAAGCAAAATAGAGAGGTGATAATAATTGCAAGAGTACATTGCCCAAACATTTTGGACAAACAAATCAATTCTAATTTGGGGGCATGTGTGGACATTGGCTTTGTTCTATTGAGATAAAAATGACCACATTGCTATGAGGCATGTGGAAGAAATCCACATTATTGAGGTTATATCTTTGGTTCCCAGACTGGAACTTCCAGACAACTGTGTTGGGAAACAAAAGCTTTCTCTTTACTGCAAAATGTAATGCAAAGGGCAGTTCTTACCAACCACTCTGTGCATGACCTTGAGTTCCTACCAACCTCTCTGTGCATAACCTTGAGCGACTCTCTAACCATGAGATGAAGGGCTGTAGTAAATGATCTCTGACACGTTTAAGCTTTTATGTTCTGTAAGACTATGAATGCAGTATATGGTCCACTTGTTTATGGGAGTTCTCAGTCTAACAGGGAGATAATACATGCATACGATTTGTCAATGAAAGGTCATACAATTCAGGTAACTGCATAGTACAGGCATTCATGTATGTATGGCCAAGGTTCTGTGCTTATGAGGCAGATCTTCCCATGACCCTCTTCCTCCTCTAACTGTGTATGTCTTACCTTCCTCCTTCTCTCAGGCCCAAATTTCTAGAACAATTAGTCTTCAGCTACTGTTGCCATGACCTCATCTTCCATTAAATTCATAGCCCACTGAAATTTGGCTTCTGTTTTACCAGGTCCATGAAAACTGTTCTCTATCAAGGTCATCATCAACACTCAGGTTGCCAAATCCCATAAACTCTTAAGTCACCTCTATTTTGACTTCTCAGTATTTTATACCATTGACAAGTTGATCTTGAAACTGTCTCCTTCCTTTATTCCCAAAATTCTATTCTCTCTGGTTCTCTTCTTTCCCCACCAACTGCTTCTTTTCAGTTTCTTTTACAGGCACCTCCCCTCTGCCAGGCCTTAAAATCAATGTGCTGCCTCAAGTTCTGTGCTGGGCTCTGGCTTAATACTCTACTTGTGCCGCACTGGCACAGCCATGGGTGAACCTGAGAGGAGGCAGTGAAGGATTTAGAAAAGACAAACAAGAAAATAAAGCTGGGGCTAAGTGGGCCACTGCTTCTCTGAGTGCCACAGCCTGTAAGCTGAATCTTTATTTTATAGCCAGATTCTACGAGGCAAAGTAAGGGTGTGGTCAAGATGTTTACAAGGTTCTCACAGGTTTCAAATCTACTCAGTTACATGCACCTGATCAAGCTTTGCTTACTTACTGCACCTACTGCAGCCTATATCACTCAGCCACCTGGGACCACAGGTTTGGACCATAAGGCCAAGTTTACAACCATAGCCTTTGGCTATAATTGTGCTGGGGCTGGAGGACTGTGCTCTCTCATTAGGTGAGGCTTGAACCTGTCCAAACACTGTAGCTCCTCTCTACACTACCTCTCTAGACAAAAGCTTTTACATCACAAATGCTGCTGACTCTCCAATCTGTCTCTCTAACTGAGACTACTCTATCCTGTTGTTTACTGGCTAGTTTGCCTGGTTGTCTTAAAAGTATCTCAGCATTATATTCAAAGTCCAACTTAGGACCATCCCCCCAAATATGTTGTATCCTCCTAAAGTCAGTTCCATGCTGTTGCTCAAGGTAGAAATTTGGGAGTTACCATGAATTTCTCCCATTCACTCATCCTGCCCCCCCATGTAATAAATTGTCAAAACTCATCAATTCTACATTTCAATTGTCACTCCTCTTCACTCCCTCTATCCCTGCTCTGGTCCAGGACCACAGAATCTCTCTCTCTCTCTGGAACTTTGTCTGGCTGCCCTGACTGTCCCCAGCCTCCCTACTGACATCAGTAGGCTCTTTTTCACACCCCAATTTGATCATATTCAACCTTCTTTGTTATATTGAAATTACAATGAAGTTAATGTTATATATGCTGATGTGGTTAGGGATAAGTCTGCAATTTACTTTGAAATCCATTAAAAAATAAGATGTAATTAATGAATAAATTAGGAGACTGATAAACAAATATTTGATGAACTAGAGTGCTCACTGTCCAATTATTATTGATAATTGTTAAGCAAAGGCATGTATCATCTTACAATGGCATTAAAACTTCTCAAGTACTGGACCACTGTAATGCAATTCTGTGCCCTCATTGGTCCCAACACAGGTACAGCAAAGGAGATGCCCTGCATATATTTTGGCAGAAAGAAATGGAGGGTATTATTTCTAGTTGGCCTTTTGTCTAAGCTCATATCAATGATGGAGAATACTAGAGAGTGAGTTAGGATATGTAAATTGAACGTATACTTTCAATTATACATTTTTAAAAATTATTGATTGAAATATGTTTTTGAGGCAGTAAGAATTCACCTACATACCAGAAAGTAGGGCTTCCCTCTCTGTTTTTCTTCATATATGAGATTAAAACAGCAGTAACCCTGAGGCACTTTTCATTTGAAGAGAAAGTAAAATGACAGATTATTTTGTCAATAGTAAGCTGTTAACATTGAGTTCAGTGATACTTAAAAGGAATTTATGAGAGCCTCACTATGAAACATTATCAGAATCCCATGCCTTGGAATAAACTATGAGACCATTTCATGATAAGCCCTTTTTGCAACCTCAATAAATATATACTTTTAGATAGTGTCCAACACACTCTTTTTATAAAAACCTGCCCTTTAGGGAACAGTAATATGGTTAAGTTGACTAAAATTAAGAATTTCTTTTGCAAATTACACAATTCTAGATAAATTTATAATATCTAAAAATCAGAAGGAATTAATTTTACACTGTACACTCTGGTTGTAAACTGGAACTCTTTTGTCACAAGAAATCAGAACCAAGCATATTCTAGTTCCAAGCATAATTTGGCATTACTTTATTATATGTGGTCCAATTTCTTGCAGTGAAATAAGACCAATTTGTTTGCCATGGATCCAATTCAGAGTAATCTTTCCAAAGGAGATTGGCATCAGAAGAATATTGAGGAAAGCATGTGGGTAGGGGTGCTGAAAAGGAGGGATGGGTCATTAGTACTGAATTCATAGCAGTGAGTACTCTGTGGATGTGCCAATCATTTTTCATCACAACCTGATTTCCAGGTACCCTTTTAACTTTGGGAAAACTTCTTCAGATATTTAAAAAACATAAACCAAAAAGCAAAACCAGAATTGAGATAACTTTTCCTCCCATTTTTGATGTCAGCATAAAATATGTACTATAGGAACACCTGAGAAGAAGTTTTCTTATGAGGATATAAACAAAGATGTACTTTTACCAAATGTCAAACTTATGTTGTCAAATTTGATATGCAATCTCATAAAAATGAATTTATTGCATAAATTTCCATGGTAGTGGTTCTCTGTGGGAAAGAGTATATTTGGTTAAGAAAATAGTTTGCAGTCAAAGCATTATTGCTTTGGGGTCATGCAGAATAATATAGCGGTAAAACATGCTGATAACTTTTTAGTTACCACATTGTTAACAGAAAGTAACATGTTAGAGTATCAACCATGTTTGCATTCTAGCTATTAGAAATGTTGGCATTAGATTTATGGAACTGGAAGAAAATGTAAGAGTTTGGC
The DNA here is from genome assembly GCF_964339955.1 of Pipistrellus hanaki. NCBI lineage: Eukaryota > Metazoa > Chordata > Mammalia > Chiroptera > Vespertilionidae > Pipistrellus > Pipistrellus hanaki. The sequence goes on along the minus strand of NC_140504.1, from coordinate 123,754,157 downwards.
AGAACCAAAGCAAAACTAAGGATTCATGGATCTTCTGGAAAATTAGCTCTACCACTAGGGTCTGAGGTTTGGTTACTAGAAATGTACTAGCAAAAGTGAAAACAACTTGCTCTTTTTGGTTAAAACTGAGAGTCTTGCCCAGCCAGCATGGCTCAGTGGTTGAGTGTTGACCTATGAATCAGAAGGTCACAGTTTGATTCCCGGTCAGGGCACATGGCTTGAGCTCCAGTGTAGTGAGTGCATGCAGGAGGCAGCCAATCAATGATTTTTCTCTTCTCACTGATGTTTCTCTCTTTCCCTTTCCCTTCCTCTCTAAAATCAATAAAAATATATTTTAAAAAGACACACCAAAAATCACACACAAAAAAACCCAACTGCCAGTCTTTAACCTTGGGCATTCTTTATGAGATGACCTAAACTAAAGCAACCCATATTCCCATGCTAACCTCCAGTTAATACATCTACTTGCTTTCATAACTTTGTGGCAAAAGCATGGAATTTGAATTGAACAGAGATGGGTTTAAATCCAAGTCCTCCCACTTACTACCTGCGTGGGAATGGATAAGCTACTTGGTCTTTTGAAGCCTCAGTTTTTTTTCATCTATAGGAAAGGTATGACAGTGCTTACCTTTTAAATGTTATAGAGGTTTTCATACCATATTGTTTAGCAGGTTCTCAATAATGAGGAGCTGCCATTGCTATGATAATAGCAGTAAATTTACTTTTCCTCTTAGGGTGATGGAGACAGTTTTCTCCAGTGACCTGAACGTGAGTATAAAGGTTGGAGGCAGAATTTTGTCATGAAGACCAATGACATTTTGACTTTCCACTGTCACTGCAGAGCAGGTCTTCCTGGGAACTGCTCCTGGAGGCCTCTTTTGGGGTTGCCCCGTTCTGTCTTACTTTCCCCACCAGCAACCCTTGTGAGGCTACATGCACAAAACCAGGAGAAGCAGTTGTAGCTACAACTCCTAATGGGTGATGAACTCTTTTTAAAAAAATAATATATTTTTATTGATATCAGAGAAGAAGAGAGAGAGGTGGAGAGAGAAAGAGAGAGAGAGAGAGAGAGAGAGAGAGAGAGAGAGAGAGAGAGAGAGATCAAAGATGAGAGAGAATCATTTTTTAAAAATATATTTTATTGATTTTTTTTAATAGAGATTTAGAAGCATCAATGAGAGAGAAACATCAATCAGTTGCCTCCTGCACACCCCCACTGGGGATGTGCCCACAACCAAGGTATGACAGTGCTTACCTTTTAAATGTCCTTGACTGGGACCCTTCAGTCCGAAGGTTCGACGCTCTATCCAATGAGCCAAACTGGTCAGGGAGAGGGAGAATCATTGATCAGCTGCCTCCTGCACACTCCACACTGGGGATTGAGCATGTGCCCTGACCAGGAATCAAACTGTGATCTCCTGGTTCATAGGTCTTTGCTCAACCATGAACCACACCAGCCAGGCTGCTGAACTTTTAGAGAACCCCATTTAGGGAGATTTAATATAAAAAATTAAAATGTGGCAATGAATAGCAGCTGCTTCCAATCCCCTGAGTGAACTCCTCCCTGTTTTCCTCTCCCCAAACCCTTCCTCACTGTGATGGTTATTCTTATGTTTCAACTTGGATAGGCTATAGTTAATATTCACTCCTCTCGGTGTTGCTGTGTGAGGTGTTTTGTAGATGCTCCTAACATTTACTACCAGTTGACTTAAGAAAAGGAGATTTCCTTCAATAAGAGGGTGGGTTTCATGCAATCACTTGAAAGCCTTAAGAGTGAAAACAGGTTTTCCAGAAGGAATTTTGCCTCAAGACTATAGCAGTGAAGCCTGTTGGACTTTCCAGGCTATTGGTCTGTGCCACAGATTTCAGACTAGTCAACCTCTGTGAATTGCAGGAATCAATCTCTCTGTCTCTGCTTATCCTATTAGTTCTGTTTTTCTGGAGACCCCTGAACAATAGATACACCCTCTTTGCTACCCTTTCTAGAGATCCTTCATGAAAGTGTTACAGCTCACTCAACAGGAGTCCAGTCAGGGACGCTTTTCTGTTCTAATTGGTCAGTTTCAAGGCTGCACTGGGTGTTATCTGTTTTGAAACCCACTCTTAGCTGCACTAGGAGAGCATGCAGCCCAGGAAGAAACATAGAGGACGGTGTTTAGGAAGATGGCCTTCCCTTTCCGAAAGCTTCGCTTGGTGTCTCTATCTCCAGCCTGATGCTCTTTTCCTTGCTACGTCAAATTTCTTGCAAAAGAAATTGTGCTGCTGACAAACATTAGTTATGGAAAGGTTTTCTTTCACACCCAAGGGAAGGAACAAGATAATTTCCCCTGGTTCAGGAAAGTCAGAGTAGAATAAAGCTTCTTGAAATATGAGCTTGATAAAAATAATATTGTCAGAATGAAATAAAAATGAGGACTTAGAGACAGTTTCATTCAAACTCACTTGATCATATAATAAAGCTGGGTGTGGGGCTGCGAAAGGGATTGGAACATGATGAATTGAATCCAACCGAGCCCTTTGCTTATTAAGTTTTGCTTGGATGCTGGAAGAGTCACTTGGGCCAGAATTGTGCTGTTGATCTCTGGGCCTGGGTGGACAAAGAAGTCTGCTGAGTCCTCAGGTGAAAATATTTCTCTGAGTTCAGGCTGACTTTGCTCTCTCCCACCCCACAAACAGAAAACATTACTAATTTGTGTTGGTGGAGTTGGTCCCTAGAACATAGGACATTTACACAGATGAAATCTGCGATAGCCAGAACCCTGTTATATTCAGATACAGGGAGTTCAGTGTTTCTTTAAGAATACCTCTTATAGTTTCTGGGTATCTGATGAATGCCAGCTTGTTCCACAGATTCATCCTGGTGGGATTCTGTCATTTAAATTAAATATGTGAATCCACTCTTATAGGTTCTGCCGCTATGCTCTGCTGATGTCTCTTTTCCTCAATCATGGAGTTTTCCAGGTTGCATGCTCACTTGATTTTCCTTCACCCCAGCAGTGGGATCTCTGGTCTTAGAGTCCCTAAGCCTGGCTTCATCAGTCTTTTCCTGGCTTCCAGCAGATTCCCACATATCTTACCTGCTGCTTCCATGTATCTGTGGGGAGCTCACCAGGCCCTTCACTGGGCCTCTGCAGAGACAACCCGTCTCCCCTCTGACAAAGAAACCAGTCAGGCTCTTTTGAACCCTTTTCTCAACGAGGCCTTGTCCTTAGCCTGCTGAGCCTGGTATAGTGAGAATATACCCCACCCCTGACACACACTGAATATCTGATCAAGTTCCTCTTAGTAATTTTCCATCCACTGACCTCCTCCCTCTGCCATGGGCTATGTATCTACAACTGTCCTTGCTGTGCTTGGAATTGAATTCAGTTCTATACTGAAGTTTCTTTCTCCTACTACAGTAACTCAAATAAAATCTGTCTAGCCATTTTAAAACAAATGTTGGGTATAGTTTCTCTTTGATACCTTCCCAGAGTTCAAAGTTCACTCAATCTTCGTGATCTGATATGGCTGACAATGGGGACATTTGTTTCCTAAAAAACAAAATTCCATATTTATTTTCAAGGCTAAAGACACACAACCTACAAGGTCCACCAATCATCTCAATGATGGCATTTGTTTCCACAAGCAACTCACAGTCTGGTCCCTCCTTAGAGTCCAAGGGGAGAGACTGTGTGATCTGCCTTCTGTCTCCTGCAGTGCCTGGCACACACCACCTTCATGCCTCTCCTCCTTCCTCATTCTGCAGGATCCAGTTAACTCATTTTCAGCCCTAGCCTGCCCTATTGCAATGACTTCTAGGCTGTGGGTCTTTAAGTCAACCTCTGCAGTGTCTCTTATCTGAGATGAAGGCCTCATGACACCCTGCCTGCTACTCCTTAGTGGTTCCCGTTTCTTACAGAGTTAAGACAAAGCTTCTAAGTGGCCTGTGTGGGCCTTATCCATCCAGTTCCTGTTGGCTTTCACCTTTATATGCTTAATAATAGTCCTAAACCACTTGTCTTGCCTGGTTCTCATTGTTTCTTGGTCATGTGGCCTGGAGTAGCTACAATGGGTCTACCTATTATTCAGACGAAAGGAAACCTGAAAAAGAAATATAAGGCAACCTATCTCTACCCTGGAGGTTTGCAATGTGTTTCATCCTCATTTCTGGTTAATTATCATAGTTAAAAACTCATTCTGTCTTTTTATTCCTTTATCTATGGAGAATTTTATTAAGCTTTCATTATGCCTTGTGGTCGGAATGGAGATAAATAAGAAAAAGTTCTCACTCCTGAATCAAACAGTAGTTTAAAAAAAAAAAAAAATCAGCCTGGCCAAAACTGGTTTGGCTCAGTGGATAGAGCGTCAGACTGAGGACTGAAAGGTCCCGGATTCGATTCCGGTCAAGGGCATGTACCTTGGTTGCGGGCATGTCCCCAGTGGGGAGTGTGCAAGAGGCAGCTGGTCGATGTTTCTCTCTCATCGACGTTTCTAACTCTCTATCCCTCTCAATTCCTCTCTGTTTAAAATCAATAAAAAATATTTAAAAAATAAAAAAATAAAATAATATAAAAAAATCAGCCTGGGCTTCAGAGGAGGCAATTTTTAACCTGTTTTCTGAATGAGGAGCATGCTGATAGAGACATCATCTTCACACCCAAACCAAGTCAGATTCTATTGTAGAAACACCTGTGCCGAGCAGTTATTGGCATTGCCTGGATGAATCAAAGAAACATACCTCCCTCTTCTTCTCTTGCTGTTTCTAGGTCCAAGGGTGATGAGAGTAAGAGGCAGAAGCTCCAACACAGTGCTACTGAGGTTTTCTTCCTTTTGTGTAATCTCAGGACAGAGCAAAGGTTCGGCTTCAAGTGTTAAGCATGCCCATGCTCAGGGCCTCCCCCCAGCACTGCTGTGCCCTCTCTTGGGCATACTGGATGGGATCCTCTCCTATCCTTGGCACTTGGCATCCATGTACCTTTTGCCTCTCTGTTGTGGAGACCCCATGTCTGTCTACTTGGCCTGAAGGGATGGGGTGGGAAAAGTTTCCATTCTGCCCCTTTGGCTTATGATCTTCCTACCTAGGAAGACCTATAAAATGCAACCAACGCCTCATTAATTTTAAATGAATCTCCCCATGTAACCACTCATCTCTGACGGCCACAATTAACCTCAACTCCACAGTCCTTTCCTTTTGTGTTTGGCTGGCTGGTTCCTCACCTATTTGCCCTCTCTTAACTTCTACCCTGGCAGTGTTGCAGGCGGTTCAGTAAAACTCCAGGAGGGACTCTCAAGTTTACAGCCCTTTTTCTTCCTACAGCTTTTGGGCTGCCTCCCCCTTTCATTCGGTGCCTACTACTTCCAGACCGTCTAATAATGCTTTAAACATGTTGAGTAATCAGACTTTCCCAGGAGGTCACTTTGACCTTGCAATTTCCTCCCCTACCTTCCTCTTTTGACGTTCAGATGTGAGTGTTCAGTTCTATGATGTGTGTGGGTCATGGGTGATAGAATGGGCTTCATCAACTATGCATTTCCCACAGCAGGAAGAAGGAAATTCAAAAGTTGGTCTTTTTTTTTTTTTTTTTTTTTTTTTTTTTTTTTACAGCTAACAAACCACTCTTTGCTTGTTGCTGGGGTCCCTGAGTTTCTTTGTCTTGCACTAGTTCTGAGTCCAGCTTCCTTGATCTTTTTTGAGTGGAGAAAGGCTGAATATTCCCTGTGCCTAGAGGAACTAAAGGCTGTGTTTCTACTTGTCTATCTTGTATGCATTTGGACTTTACCCTCTGAAGGTTTCAAAGCCTTCTTCAGTGTGTCCAGTCAGGCCCGTGGCCATGGACCCCTGAAGGAAGGTCTCATTACTCCAAAATGTTCTTTTCTTCCCCTCCCACACTCTCCCCAGTTTTGCCTGCAGTACAGGCTTTGGGGAAAGGGGAATCACTGTTGACAACTTGCAGGTGTGATTTATATTCTGGATGATGGGAGGACCCAACTTGGAGGAGGGGTGTGCTTCTTCCCTCAAGTGGGGAGAGACATAGCAATTACGGTAAATGCAATAAGGTGTCTAGAGAAAAGCAATCATGTGAGTGCAGAGAGCCCAGGCTCTTGTTGTGGAACCTGAGCAGTGACCTTGCTCCCTGAGAGGCTTAGGGATGCTGCAATGATGATGCAATCTTGATTCTTAACTCTCTGTGTGCTGGAAAGTACTCCTAGAAGACAGACACCCACCCCTGGCACCTGGTGGCAGGAAATGGATTTCACATCCATTTTTAAATAAGAAAATAGTGTAAGATGTGTCACATGCTCAGATAACTTTTCAAACTATTATCAGATAAGAGAGGGTCTCATTTTCCTGAGTTGTTTGTGGAAGTGGGTTTTTTTTTTTTGGTACCACAGGAATAAGAATTTCCAGAAGCCTCCATGGGAGGATGAGATATGGTAGAAAGCTTTATTTCTGTAGAGTTATATCCTGAGCTTTCAAAGTCACATTTCCCTTAGTCCAACCACAGAAGAAATATAGCTGGGGCTTCAGTAGAGCTAACATCAGAGTCAGTGTCCAGAGTTTCCTTTCCATGTTAGAGTCAGGTCCAATTCAGCGTCAGCCTAGCTTATCTTGTATTTCCTTCTGCAGTCCATTAGTTTATTGAGTGTGGGGCCCACAGTAAATGCAATGAAACAGGAGAAAAAAGAAAAAAAAAAAAAACACAAAGCAAAACAAAAAACACACACTCATAAGCTAAGAATCAAGAGCAACAAGAGAGTGAACTTCTTTATCTAGTAGATTTTGTGTTCCCAAATGTTTGAGGACTTGTAGTAGCCATGCCCATTTTGGCCAACCATCTCTGTCCCCAAGTGTGATTGGCAGGCAAGTACCTTCTTTATGGCATCCAACTTTACTGGGCATGTGTCTATTTCCCTATTGTCCATTCCCGTTTATCCAGCGTTTTACAGAAGAGACTGGTGGTGCCCTGGGGAGTGCTAAGTTGCACCTTCCTGGTGCAGCTGCCCAAATGACATGTCTATAATGTCTGACCTTTCCTTTGCTTCTTTCCTATTATTCACAACTAGCTAATTACAATACAATAGTATTAAAACTAGTTAAGGAAATTTTTTGTGTTGATTACTTGCTTTCCTTCAGTCCAGCTATTCTTCCTTCCATCCTGCTTTCTTTCTTGCTTTCCTTTCCCCCTTCTTCACTCTCTACCTTCATCCCAATCCTGGGTCTGCTCTTTCCTACACTTTTGTTCCTTTAGACTTTCTCTCCTCCAGCCACTTGATACTGCCTAGGAATGGGGGAGATAGGAAGGTGACATTCTGTAGTCAGTGCTAAGACGATGATAGGCTCCCTGAATTTCTCTTTTTTTCTGACTTTATAAACAATATTTCAGATCACTTTCTCAATTGCTTTGGTGAACCAATGATAAGGTTCTTAGATTTAGCAAATAAAAATGGAGGATGTCCAGTTATATTTGAACGTCAGATAAATAGCAAATAATACAAGTATGTCCTTGCCATAATTGGGACATATTTATACTAAGAAGTTATTCCTTATTTACTTGCAATTCAAAGGTATCCGGACCCTTCTCTGGTAATCCCTTTCTGTGATGTAAGCTTGTGGTTGGTGTGATGGGTTGGCAGGTATTGCTCCTTCCTTTGTCTATAAAATCCAGTTTTCTTGACAGGGGACATCCTATTTCTTTTCCTTAGATATTTTATTTATTTTTCTAAATAACCAGCACAACCAACTGATCTTTAGCTCTCTGTGAACCCCCAGAGCCAGTGTCTGGGTTGAGGGTGATTAATTCAGGGACACTCCACTCACTGAGTACCACCTGAGTGGTGGCTCTGTGCCAGGCACTTTGGATAAATTTCTTCATGGCATAGTCACAGCACATCTTGATATAGTTGTTCCAACTGCATTTCACACATAAGAATCAGAGTGTATTTCCTCAATGACAGGCTGGATTTGAACCCCAGGTTTCATTTTGTTCTGAATTTCAGAGGTTTTCACTCTGTGGGTGTACACATTCAGGTTTGTTAAAGAAAACTCTGAAAAGGCAATCCACTCATTTCTCTCTTATATACAGCCATTTCCCACTTGTCCTAAAATGGACTACTTTCCAAACCTCTGGAGGAAATTTCCAAAGATGGATCCTACTTGGAGATTGTGTCTGTCTTAGATGGGAAATGAGTCCTGTGCTTCTGCATTAGGGCCACCTGTTTCAGAAAAACTAGGTCCTAGGACAAACATGTAAGGAGCTCTCCAAGTTTAGGAATAGGCCAGTGAGTTCCTGGCCCCTGCCCTCTGGGAATATGCTACCTGGGGTGGGACTGCAGGAAAGAGGGATCTCATTGCCAGGCAGTTTTCTGTAGGCACTTCCTCTGAAGCTCTGTTCCCTGGGCCAGTTCTCCTTCCTCCCAACTCCTTTTCATTCTCCTACCCAAAATTTTCATTCTCCCACCTGCAATCTCTCTTCACTAGCCTTTCTCCTGGTAATGCCTGCTTATCTCCTAGTGTTGTTTTACCTTAATTCTTGACAGCTCTCTCAGGTACAAGAATTTAATATTATTTTATGTCATCTATCTCTGGTGAGATTAGGTTGTGTCATTCTGTGATTGAAAATTTTCAGAGCAACCCTAGCCCATTTGGCTTAGTGGACAGAGCATTGGCCTGTGGACTGAAGGATCCTGGGTTCCATTCCAGTCAAGGGCACATGACCTGGTTGCGGGCTCAACCCCCAGTAGGGGATATGCAGGGGGCAGCCGATCAATGATTCTCTCATCATTGATGTTTCTATCTCTCTATCTCCTTTCCTCTCTGAAATCAATAAAAAAATATTGCTTTTTTTTTTTTTAAAAAAAGAGAAAATTGTATGAGTAATTTTCTTCATTTGTGTTAGTGCAATCTTCCTATAAGTCCTAAACATGGAGTGGGAGATTTCAATGGATATGAAACTATTTAAAAGAAAGAAAAAAAAAAAGTGCCCAGTCTTTGTCCTTATCGTGGTGCAAGTTTGTGTTCCTAATGGGGAATTTTCCAAGAGCTCTCAGTGCTGTGACTTTCTGGGGCAAATGGGGGAAAGGGCACACTTCCCCTGCCGAATCCTTTTCACTCCCTTCTGCTTCTCTGAGCTTTGCTTCTGAATACACAAAACCCATGTCTGTGACTGCCAAGAGGACTTCTGCTGCCAGGGAGACACACTGTAAATTACTCTTTCACAGTCAGTTAATAGGCAGTGTCTTTCTCACCAGTAATTACGGTTTGCTTTGAGTTGGGAAGGTTGTTTTGGGGACAATAAATTGTGATGTCAATTAAACTTCACTGTCTTTGCATATGACTCCTCAGTCAGAAATTGGTGCTCTAAACAGTTGAACTCTGGTGTCTCCAAGACTTTGCAGCTGAAAATCTTGGAGTCCCCTGCTTTGGAAAGGGGTTCAGTGGTGGTGGGGGAGAGATTCAGAGAAGAGAAGGCCCTTTTGTTTTCAATTTTGGTGACGGGACATTTGAAAATTGGAGAAGGGAACTTAGCTCCTCTTATTAAATATGTTTTATGTTAGAGAATTTTAACAAGGTTTTAAGCTACTTATAATTTTTGTTGTTGTTATTGTTAATCCTCACCCGAGGATATTTTTTCCCTCCATTGATTTTATTTTAGAGAGAATGGAAGGGAGGGGAAGAGACACAGAGAGAGAAACATCATTGTGAGAGAGACAACATTGATTGGTTACCTCCCACATATATCCCAACCAGGGCTGGGGATCAAGCATGCAATGGAGATACATGCCCTTGATTGGAATGGAAACCGCTACCCTTCAGTCCCCAGGGCCGATGCTCCAACCACTGAGCCAAACTGGCCAGGGCAAGAATTTTTTATTTTATTTATTTCAAAATAGAGTGGATCTAGGTCATTACCATCTGATTATTTGCAGTGACGTGTTCTTTTGTGCACACATGTCTCTCCTAAGAAGCACCCACATAAAGATGTTTGGATCATATTGTGTCACTGTGAAAGGTCATGAGCAACAGAATTTCAAGTAGAGTAAGAGAATCTTCACTTCATGGAAATTGTTCCCAAGATCCCATTTAATTTACTGAGTGGCAGGTTATGATAAAATCATTTTAACATGCTTTACTATTTTGCAAGTCCTCTCTAAAATTGTTTTATGACATTGTTGTTCTGATATGTTAGGTAATCAGTTACAAAGACTTGTTTGGCAAGCTCTGTAAGAAAGAAAGCCATTCACCCAGATTTTAGGCAATTGTGGGTGATGGGTAAGGCCTGCTGTGTCTGGGGCAAGAGCTTGTCCATGTCCAATAGTGTGGTTTTGGGTATTCTTTCATGTAAAGGGGAGGGATTTTTTGAGTCATAAGGCGCAATGCTCTTTCAACAATCTGCTAAATTGACGCTGAGGTTTGGCCTATTTTTATTTCATCTGTGGATGGGGTGGGGTAGAATTGGGACAGTCTGATCTGTGGAATTTCTGACTTATGAAGCTCAGAGGTTTTAAAAGTAAGGCAGTAGGGCAGCATGGCAAAGAGGATGAGTTCTTGAAACAAAGCCTGGTTTGATTTTGGCTCTGTGTTTATTAGCTATATCATTTTGGGTAATATTAAACCACCTTTAGTTTCCTTATTTGTAAAATGGGTATAATAATGCCAACACTAATGTAGTTCTCTCTGCTTTCCAAATGTTTCTGGAAGCTTGCTGCTCCTCAGCACTTCCTCTGTTACCGCTTTGATGCAAGTACCATCATATTCCACCTCGATTATTACATGGTCTCCTAACCATCTCTCCTTTCCCATTTGTACAAATGGCAGAGAGACTCTTTAAACACGCAGGCAGTCTCAAAATCCTCCTGTAACTTTCTTCCCTCCTCATTCAGAATATAGCCAAAGTACGCACCCTGGCTTCACTATGGTATAGGACTTCATTTACCAGTAAATTTAGTATATTTTGTTGCTTGGTATTTTTTAGAATGTTTCTTTGTAGCCATATGGCTTTTTATACTCTATCTAATTTCTGCATAATATAATGTATTTATACAAAAAAATTTTCCCATTACCAAGCCATTTTAGAATTGCTTTTAGTGCCCGGCCAGTGTGGTTCAGGTTGAGCATGACCCATAAACCAGGAGGTCAAGATTCAATCCCAGGTCAGGGCACATTCCCAAGTTGGGGGTTTGACCCCAGCAGCGGGCATGTAGAAGGCAGCTGATCAATGATCCTCCCCATGATTTATGTATCTCTCTCTCTCTCTCTCTCTCTCTCTCTCTCTCTCTCTCTCTCTCTCTTTTTCTCTCTCTCTCTCCCTTGCTCCCTGAAATCAATAAAAGGAATATAAAAAACAAACAAATAAATAAAAATAAAATTGCTTTCAGTACTTGCATGATTAAACAGTTTATTTTTTCCTAAAACATTTTTGTGTGTATAATATTTGGATGTTCTTATATATCAGCAAATATGGTTAGTGACTTACTCAAGTGGTATAACTAGAACTAAAATCAGTATTTCCCCGATTCTCATCCAGTACTGTTTCAGAGAATGAAGAAAAAGAAAATTGATACTTGCTAGGGTAATAGGGTTTCTCTCTCTCTTTCCCCTTCCTTCCTTCCTTCCTTCCTTCCTTCCTTCCTTCCTTCCTTCCTTCCTTCCTTCCTTCCTTCCTTCTTTCCTTCCTTCCTCTCCTCCTCCTCCTCCTCCTCCTCCTCCTCCTCCTCCTCCTCCTCCTCCTCCTCCTCCTTATATTGGGTGAGTTCTTTCTATGATATCTCTTATTCAGCAAGTAGTCTAGCCTAAGCTTCTTTACTTGGTGTCTGGCTTCCAAGAGAGCAAAAACAAGCTGTAAGACTTCTCATGTCTTAGGCCTGTCACAATGCACAAGATGCCACTCTTCTGCATTCTATTGGTGAAAACAAATCTCAAGGAGAGAGCAAAAGAGTTCTCTTACTGTGAGGAATTGTGTGTTCATGTTTATATGGGGTTGAGAGGTTGGTTGGCTGCCATCTTTGCAGACGATCTACAGCACTCTTTAACTCACACCAAATAAAGGCATTTGTCTTGGACTCCCCATGATCTTTATTGCCTGTAGAAGAGCTAGACTATAGTAGTCTCAGTACCTAGCTCTGTACAGAAGACCCTAATCCTTGTTGTGAGTAGTACAGTTTTTCTCTCCACTTACAAGAGAACATCACTGCCCTAAGTGATTTGGCTCTCTGAGCAGAGCATCGGCCTGTGGACTGAAAGGTCCCAGGTTCAATTCCAGTCAAGGGTATGTACCTTGATAGCGGGCACATCCCCAGTAGGAGGTGTGCAGGAGGCTGCTGATCGATGTTTCTCTCACATTGATGTTTCTAACTTTCTATTTCTCTCCCTTCCTCTCTGTAAATCAATCAATAAAATATATTTTAAAAAAGAGAGAACATCACTGTTGATTAAAGACCAATTACTTTGGAGTTGTATGCTCTGTGGTTAAGATTTTTTTAAAATTTTATTTAAAAGCATTTATTGAGCCCCTCCTACATGGCAGTCAATGTCCAGGCTCTTTAGGTAATTTATTTGTGTCATTTAATTCTCATAACAACCCTGGTGGGGATTTTGATGATTCAAATGGAAATTATTCACTCCATTTTATTTATTTATTTATTTATTTATTTAGTACATGACGTCATTTACTAAGGGTCACATGGCAGATAAAGGGCAAAGATGAAAGTCAACTTAAGCTTCATGTATTACACATTGCATGCTCATCCCACAACACCACTCAACCTGTCTTTGTGTAAAGAAAGTCACAAAGGAACGAAGATGAGGAAAGACAATAATGCTTATTTTAGTCCATTTAGTTGACATGAGTCATGGATCCATTTAATATACAAAGGAGGGCATATACATGGACTTTGGAAGCAAAGCTATTTATGTGCTTGTCAGGATTTTGTTTTGGAGTTTCTGGAAGTTATAAATTGAATTATGAATTTTGATCCTCAAGTATGTGAGTTAAAATCAGGTCTAGCAGCACATAACAAACAGAAAGCTCCAAACAACAGTGAGTTAAATAGAATAGATGCTTATTTCTCTCTCATGAAATGAACTCTGGAGACAGGTACTTCAGGGCAAGCATGTCTGGTCTACAAAAACCAAGAACCAGGCTATGCTTCTCAGTTCCTACAAGGGAGTAAGCATTAAATAGTAATAACCAAAATTGCAAAATAATTGCAACAATTATTTAGTTTATCTAAGAAAAGTTCTTAATACTGAGTTAACATGTAATAATGTGCTTTAGTCATGAAAAAAACACACACCAAAAAAACCAACTGTCCTGAATTAGCATACGAAAGGGGTATTTAAAGTTATTGGTCAGGGACATTTTTATCAATTTTGTTTGTGGATTATGTAGTAGAAAGTTTAACATATTCCCTAAGATAAATATTTTATTTTGTCTTTATTTAGAGAAGAAATTCAAAAGCTAAATGTATACAATCTCCAAGATAAATATTTTATTTTCTCTGTTTTTGCAGAAAAGAATTGTAAAACCTATATGTAGACAATCTTATTTTAGAAAATTAAGACTGATTATAGAATTTAGATTGTTTTTAAAGGGCAAAATTCAAAGTTTGAATAACAAAATATGTGCTTTATTATGACAGAATATCATTATTTGAGATTACACACACACACACACACACACACACACACACACATCTATAACAATAAAAGCATAATATGCTAATTAGATGTCCTTCCGGATGAAGCTGGGGCTGTGAGGGAAGCCCAGGTCCTGGGTGCTGGAGGGAAGCTTGTGCTGGCAGTAGGGGAGGGGAGGGAGAGAGGAAAGCCTACTCTTGCACAAATTTCATGCATCACACCTCTAAAATATATATATTTGTTCAGAATATTTATGATAAATGCTAAACATACAAAAATAAGCCAATCTATTTACTCTTTTTCTATTTACAAATGTAAGAATGCTACATCCCTGAAAAATAATTTCAACTGTTTTTAAAAAAATCAAGGATGAGACTCCTTCTATTTGGCTACACCACCAGCCTCCACAGAGGCTTCCACTCATGGTCTTGGAGGCGCCATGGTTTTTATCTATATTTAGTCACTGGGAAGGAAGAAAAGTGAAAGAAGGGAACACTCCTTTCCTTTTGATATGTCTCAGAAACTGCACATGACATTTCTGCTTGCATCCTATTCGTCAGTCATAGTCACAGACCATATCGAGCTGAAAGGCCGGCTGGGCAGTGGGAAGCTAAGAACTGGATGTTCTTCTAAAGAGGGGAATGAACACTGGGTGTTTTGTTTTGTTTTGTTTTGTTTTGTTTTGGGTGGGGGGGGGGCAACTAGCTGATTCTGATGCAACAGATGTGGTTTGTAAAGTGATATTTTAATCAATGTGTGAGATAATAATAAAAGTTTAGATTAAGTTATGAACAATTAAGAATGAATAAAAAAGATATTACTTTCTCTCTAGGTGCTTGTTTTCTTTAGTAGTAAGTTACACTGGTGTTATCTTTAAAGCACAGAATTTGGTGTGGTATTATTTGGTGTTTAAATTTAGATGCTTTAACAAAGCACTCTATTTTGTAAAATAGGAAAAGTCTGCTTCTCAGTGTTTCAGATAAACCATGTCGATGTCATGAGCCATCCTGTTTCGACCACATTCCCAAGTGTGATACACTGCTACTACCTAATAACAACTGCCTGAACCCTGCCTATAAGTAGGAGGAAACAAATAAGTCTACTTATTACTGGATTTGTTAAGCTAAACCTATGAAATGAAAAATTGTAATGTGTAATAATAGATTTTATGACTACCAATATCTGCAAAGGAAGCAATATTTTTACAAAAATTATGTCCTACAATTTGCTTGCTGCTATGATGGTCATGGCAAAAAGATTCAGAGATTAAGTATATTTATGAAATAGATTTATTTAATACCTTTGATATATTTGGCTTTGTTCTGCTTCCATATGTCTATCATTGACTATTAATGCACAGAAAACCTCCTATGTTTTCTGTGCATTAATAATACAAGTGACAGAAGATGAGAATTTAGCTAGACTTTGGAATAGGAGTAGGATTTGCACAGGGAGGAGGGAAGTAGAAGAGACATGGCCCAGGTAGAACTTTGGAATTGATTGACACACTCACACCTGCTGTCCAGGGAGGAGGACAGCAGCTTGGCTGGTGCTGAAGGGAAGAGTAGGAGAGAAGGTTGGTGGGGTGAGGTCATGTGCAAGACCTCAATGGCTAGAAATATACTTTGTTCCATCAACAATGAGGACCAGAGGGCTATTTCAGAGCAGGGAGTTGATGAGGAAAGTATGAGGACGAGGCCTGAGGATCATGCCCCTGCTCCCACCTTTGGAAGAGGATCCATAAAGGTGACAGAAGGACACACCAGGTAGCAATAAAACCAGGAGGGCAGAGTGCTAGAAACTGAAACGGGAGGGGGGGAGGGGGAGTTATTACCAAATTGTGAAATGTTCCAGAGAATTAAAGATGAATGGGAAATGAGGAGAGGTTATTATTGGATGTGGTCAAGGGTTGCTGCTGACATTTGAGAGCTCATGGTTTCAATGGAGCCATGTGGGCCAGCCTGCCTGAGGGTAAGAAATGAATGAGCACTACAGAAATGAACAATGAGTGAGATTGTAAAAGCTGGCTGAGAGGAAGGAGGTGATGTGGTTGGAAGGGAACTCCCCTCCATCCACACCCTGAAATGGGGAGGATTGCATGTTTTTTGTTTGTTTGTTTGTTTTTATTTTTTTAATTTTTATTGATTTCAGAGAGGAAGGGAGAGGGAGAGAGAGATAAAAACACCAATGATGAGAGAATCATTGATCGGCTGCCTCCTGCATGCCACACTGGGGATCAAGCCTGAAATTCAGGCATGTGCCCTGGACCAGAATCGAACCTGGAACCCTTCAATCCACAGGCTGGAGCTCTGTCCACTGAGCCAAACCAGCTAGGGCAAGGTTTGCATGTTTTAAGGCAGAAAGGCATCAGCTGTAGAAAGGGCCAGAAGAAAGAAGTGGAGAGGGAATAGTACAGTCCCTCAGGAGTCAGGGGTTTAAACATCAGAGGAGGTCTCATTGTCCTTAAACAGTGAGGAAATCTGCACTTCTGGGCCTGATAGGACACAGGACAAGCAAAGGGAGAAGCAGGCTGGAGCTGGAGGTGAGGGTTAGCAGGTGTGGAGGGAGCTCTGGAACGTCTATGGGGAGGTGTGAGGGGAGATGGGCAGGCATCAAAGATGGTAAAGCAGAGGAGCAATTTCTATTGACTGTGCATCTGGGATTGGGAGCAGGTTGCCTGCATTACTGTTTATTTATCAGGAGTCTTGGGCCTCAGTAGAAGGGGAGGAGATAAGTGTGGCGATGCCCTGCACTGTGATCGGCGTGTTGATCTTGGCAGGGCTTAGAGGCAAAGGGGTCTCTTGGTGATGTGGAAGTCCCCACTTCCACTTCTTCTTTAGAAAGGATCCCACAATGCATACTATCATTTCATAAATGTCTCCAGGTGACCATTTTATTTCACACGAGCAGATGGTGAATTCTGGGTTCCCTTCAGCCACTGGATTCTATGGCATATGTTAAGTCTGCAGAAGTACTAAGGTACTAATTGTGGCAATAAATAACTCTGAGTGCCTCAAATCTGTGTGTTTGGGAAGTAGCTAGAACATCTTTTTGTTCTTTCTTTAAGACCTAAAGTACCTCACAGGCATTTTCACATGGTCAAGGTGTTATTGGCTTCAGGAAAAGGTAAAGCTCATAGATACAGAAGGTGCCTTTTGAAAGCTGAGTCGTTAGAGCTTCTGTGTCCTGACCAGATGTGAGGGGTCCCCAGGTGGCTGGATGACATAGGTGTGGAATCTGGGTACTGTGGCTTCTGATTTACTGTCAGGTAAAAACACAGCAGAGACCGGAGGGGAGAAAACAATAGAAGGTGAAACCTCCAGGTGAATGCAGACACCTGCCCCTTCCCTTCCTCATTCAGGAGAGAATGAAATAAAACGTGTTTGTTTCTCAGGTTCCCATTAGTTACTTGGGCACACAGAGCAAACCTGCACAGGCAAATGAGTCAGAGTCACGGGAACCCTCTGCTCTGGAAACCAGCATTTGTGCCGAGACTGAGATGGCTCTACCTGAAAGCCTCCCTGGATGGCAGGCCAGCCTGTGTCCCCTTCTCCAAGCAGAGAGGTGTTTCTAGGAGCAGGAGCTTCACTGGTTTGTGCTGTTGAAGGACACACTGGTTACCAAATGGAGCAGAGAGCGCTGGAAGGAGGAAGGGGGTCCCTGAATCTTCAAAGTGAGCGAGGTGGTTCCGAGGGCATCTTGGCATGGAGTACACCAGCACTCTGAGATCTGAGGTACCCAAAGCTCAGGGTTGACAGAGTCTCATATTCCTCAGAAACGTGTAACTCTCCAGTTGACACACTGTGTTCCATTTGTACTGCCTCCACAGATCCAGAGGTAGTTTATTCTGTGCACAGAGGTGTGGGAGTTAGAAACATGAGCCTTTAGGTTTGGGAAATGTGATTTTTTTTCTCTTAACTCCTGTGCTAGGTATTCTGAGAACTCACGTTTGGTTCTAGAAAGGCCAGTCTTTACTGTTCTTGAAAATAACTCCCCCCCGCCCCCCCCCCCCCGCCCCGCCCTTCTGTTTCATTGGAAGCCACAGGCTGAGATAAAGAGTGCCTGAAAGATAATACACAGGGCTAGGAGTTAGTGTTACTCAAGGTTTGTCCTTCATATGCTGGGTGACCTTAAATAAATCCCCTTCTCTCTCACTCTGGAGTTGAGTGTGGGCTAAAAACACACTGGTGGCAAGTGGAGCTCACTGAAGTGAGGTGTGCCTGGTGGAGGTCACTTCTGTACAGGGCATTGGGCTCCTTACACAGAAAAGCACAATTGACAATGTCCAACAATCTCCCTTTAGGCTCCTGCCTTGCAGAACCTCAGCTTCAGTCCCAGGGATGGCCAGCTTCCCACCCCCAGGCTCTGCATTAGGGGTTCCCGGTGTCCGACAGGCCCTGGGTTTGTGTCAGTGGATATTGAATGTGATTTATCTCGGTTTGGCTAAGGCCTGATGAAGTCAACTAGCCAACAGAGCCACCATTGTTTCTGAGAAGAGGCTCAAAAGCAGTTCTCTAACCACTTAATTACCCTCAGTTGCAGAAAAAGCAAAGCCTGGGTTTGCATAAGGTATTTGCATATCTGTACAGTTTTCCTTCTATTCATGGTTTCCCAAACTCTCAGAAGGCCCTACTGTACAGCTCATCAAATTT
Source organism: Pipistrellus hanaki (assembly GCF_964339955.1). Taxonomy (NCBI): domain Eukaryota; kingdom Metazoa; phylum Chordata; class Mammalia; order Chiroptera; family Vespertilionidae; genus Pipistrellus; species Pipistrellus hanaki. The sequence continues at coordinate 123,735,887 of NC_140504.1, read as the reverse complement.
CAGGAGTCTTTTTTTTTTTTTTTTTTTAACTTTGGCTAGGAAAAGGAAGTTATTAAGAAAGCCAAACTTTCTCAATTTTTGTTTCAGTTGTGTTCTGTGTTTAATAACCATTGGGTCTGTTCTGCCATGTTCTTTAATTTTGCATGTGTCTCATGAACACAGTCTTTTACAAAGCATCTGATACCTCAAATATCAATAGATATTGATAGTGTTTAATTTTGACCTAGAAAAAAATAGGTTCGATAACTTTTATTGCCAGGAGGCCATCTCTTATCTGTACAAGAAAGGCTGTATCTGGAGCAAGTTTCTGGGAGATTCTGTCTTCTCTGTGGACAAGAAGAATTTTTTTCATGGTCCTTTCTATAATCAGTATTACATGGAGAGTGGAAATTGCAGACTGACTCCAAAGACAACCCATTATCTGTCCTATTGTAAACAACAAGAGTTGGTTACTTTCCAACGAAAAAGAATGCTATGGCTTTGATGGTCTTTTTTCCTGCAGTTCTGACAGTGAGGCTGTGCAGTTCTTGATCTCCCTGTACTACTACACACAGTGCTAATAACTCCCTGTCCTCATCTGTTGTCCTTTGTACATGATGGGGGAATGGCTTCCTATAGTGATTTAGCTGTGTTCCTCACATCACTTTTTGGGTCACAAGAAGATGTTCAATTTCTACATCCCCTTGACATTCCCCTTGCCCCTCAGGATACTCTAAGCCTTTTCTTCTTCTTTCACAGAAACATCTGGAAAGAGGAGCCTATAATCATGACCTTCACTTTCTTTCCTTTCATTCATTCATGACTTAATTTTACTCTGGCTTGTGCCCCATCACTGCCTGAAATCAATCTGGCAGAGCTCAGCTAGGATCTCATGGCTAATTCAGTGACTTGGTTAGAGTCTATTGTTTTTCATGGGGAAATATCAATCTTCAATGGAAATTTAGCATTCTCTTCAATTCTGAGTGTAGGCAACAAACCACAAAAGTACTAGTAGTACCCAGAAGTATTTCAAAATCACATTACAACTAATATAGATATCTGGAGATATTATCTTTTTACTGCTGGGAAATTACAATGGTTTATATACTAACTGCTAGATCTTATTACTTAATAAATGAGCAAAGAAGCATATATATGATTTATAATATGTTTTAACATTCTAATGTAAGTAGTTTTATTTATTATCTTATGTATTATATCTTATATAAGTAACTATTATTTTGAGAAAGGGCCAGTAGGTTTCACCACACTGCCAAAAGACTCATGGTACAAAAAGGACAAAGAACCCAGTTTTAATCATCAGCTACCTGATTTCTCTAGGGTATTTCTCTTATAATGAGAAGACCCTCTTACTTACTAAAAGCTCTCTTCTCTGCTCACACAATAGTACCTTTCTTTCATGTTTCTCATTACTCCTTCCCTGATTCTTAGTTCTTCATTAATTTATTTCTCACATTTGAGATTTCTCCAGGATTCTACCCTACCCTCTCTCCCACCATTTTTCCCTCCCTCCTTTCTTTCTTCCACAAATATTTATCAGGTTCCTACTTTTTAGTAGCTCACAGTCCTGGGGGGTTCAGACAAGCAAGAAGGTTGTTATGATATAGTCTGATATGTGCTCCTGGATAATTATAGACACTTAGAAGACAAACCCAAACCAGCTTTGGTAGAGGGAAAGACTTCTTATTCAGGCCACTTTTTTTAAAATTTAATAAATCTTTATTGTTTAGATTATTACAATTGTTTCTCATTTCCCTTCCCCCCCCCCCACCCCATAGCTCCCCTCCACCAGTTTCCACCCCACCCTCTGCCCTAACCTTCTCCCCATTGTCCTCATCCATAGGTGTATGATTTTTGTCCAGTCTCTTCCCGCACCTCCACATCCCTTTACCCCTGAGAATTATCAGTTCACTCCCTTTCTATGCTCCTAATTCTATTGTATTCACCAGATTATTCTGTTTTGGATGTTTTTATTCTTGTAAACTTATAGTATTGACAAAATTTTCTCTTCCTTATGAATTTTGTAACATTTCTTTTTCTCTAGCTTACTTTATTGTAAGAATACAGTGTGTGTATACTGGTAATATGTTATATTATCAGTAAGGCTTCTGATCAATAGTAGGTTACTAATATTTAATTTTTTGGAAAGTCAAAAGTTACATGTGGATTTTTGACTGCATGGGTGGTGGCACCATAGCTCCCATGTTGTTTAAAGGTCAATCGTACTTCAATAAAATTTTCTCAAAAACCTTAGACAAGATCTTGCCTTAGCCAGATCTTGGCAGGGAGTGTTCATTTTGTTCTTGTTAGGACTAACTAGCATTGGAAAATTCATCAGGTTGGTGAGTCCTGTGGATTAGAAAAATTAAGAGTTACAGTTTTTGAGGTAAAATGAAAGAAAGGGATAAAAACTGTTTTTAAACGTCTTGGAATTAGCCCTAGCTGATTTGGCTCAGTGCATAGAATGTGGGCCTCTGGACCAAAGGGTCCTGGGTTTGATTTCTATCAAGTACACCTACCTCAGTTGCAGGCTCCTCCCTGACCCAGCCCTGGTTGAGGTATGTGCAGAAGGTAACCAACCGAGGTGTATCTATCTCTCACATATATTTCTCTGTCTTTCCCTCTTTCTTCCATTCTCTCTAAAAATCAATGGAAAAATATCCTCAGGTAAGGATTACAAAAAAAAAGAAAAAAAAAAAAAGAAAAAAATCTTGGAACTAGATTGGATGCCTGCAACAGATTAAAATCCATTTGCTGAAACCCTAATTTCACTGTGATGATATTTGGAGGTAGGGCCTTTGGAGATAATTAGGTTATAAGGGTGGATCCCTTATAAGTGGGATTGTGCTCTTATAAGAAGAGAATCCAGAGAACTCTCTCATTCTTTCCACCATGTGAGGACACACGGAGAAGTCAGCAGTCTCCAACCTGGAAGAGCTCTTATCAGAACGTGATCAGGCTGTCACCACGATCTTAGACTCCCAGCCTCTAGAATTGTGAGAAGTAAATTTCTATTGTTTCTGTTACCCAGTCTGTGAAATTATGTTATAACATCCTGAGTGGATTAAGACAACATTGTGGTTCTTATATTTTATAACTGCAGCTGAAACTCAGCCTTTAAAAGATATGATTCCATTGAAAGGAATGCAGTACTATCTACTGATGAAGCTATGAACTAGTAGCATTATACAAACTACTGGAAAGACGTTGAGCTAGTATAGATAGTTACATAGATGCTGAGTATGGCGTGGTTTCTTCAAATATAAAATATTCTGTGGCACCCATTTGAATTTGTTGTGGCTCTTGTGGTGCTTCTCTGCACCATTGGAATTTAGTATTAGGATGGGTATGGTAGTCTTGACACATTGTAGAAAACATGTGTCTAGAGAAAAATCAATGCTATTCTAAGAATCAATGACAGCAAAATCTCCAAGGCCTGTCCATATCTGTCAACTTCATACAACAAATGCTTTTGAAGGCAGTAGACCATCTATACTAATAAAAGGGTAGTATGCTAATTAGACCAGACATATAGACATCTTCTGACATCCTTCCAGACAAAGCCATGGTGGCAGGGGCCAAAGCAAAGGTGGTTAGGGGCCATTAGGTCGGCAGTGGTTGGGGGAGCAGTTAGGGGCTGATCAGGCCGTGGGGGGGGGGAGCAGTTAGGGGGTAATCAGGCCAGCAGGGGAGGGCAGTTAGGGACAATCAGGCTGAGGGATCTCCTCCTCGATGCACAAATTTTGTGTAATGGGCCTCTAGTAGAAACATAAAATATTAGGGCCCAAGGAAGTGTCGAGAAGTTCAGAGGAAGTGGCAGGGAAGGCAGTTAGGGGCAATCAGGCTGGCAGGGGAGGGCAGTTAGGGGGTGATCAGCTGGCAGGGGGCCAGTGAGGGATGATCAGACCAGCAGGCAGAGGCAGTTAGGGGTGATCAGGCAAGCAGGCAGGCGAGCAGTTAGGAGCCAGCAGTTTCAGATTGTGAGAGGGATGTCTGATTGCTGGTTTAGGCCCAATCCCACAGAAATCAGGCCTAAACCAGCAGTCAGACATCCCCTGAGGTGTCCTGGATTGGAGAGGGTGCAGGCTGGGCTGAGGAACCCCCCCCCCCTCCCATGTGCACAAATTTTGTGCACTGGGCCTCTAGTAGAAACAAAAACTATTAGGGCCCAAGGAAGTGGCAAGAAGTTCTAAAGTTGTGCTTAACCAATAGATGCATGTGCCTATTCCAATTTAAATTCACTGAAATGAAATAAAACTAAGAATATAATTCCTCAGTCACACTAGCCACATGTCCAATGTTCAATAACCACAGCACAGATAAAGAACATTTCCATCCTCACAGAGTTCTGTAGGACAGCACCCATCTGACCTAAAGTGGGGCTCAGCAAGCTCCGTCTCCCCCACCAAATCCAGCCCACTGTCTGTTTAGTACAGTTCAGGAGCTAAGAAAGGCTTTTACATTTTAAAATGTAAAATTTTACAGTGGTTGAAAAAAAATTGTCAAAATGAATTTTTTTTCCCCCTGTTATATAAGTACTTACAAATATCCTTGGTTTTGCTTCTTGGCCCATGAAGCTTGTAATATATACTATCCAGATATTTCCAGAAGACGTTTGCCAACCTCTGATTAGAAGCATTTCCTAACTACAATTGAGGAAACTGAGGCCTGGAGCCAGAAAGGGACCTGTAGCAGATCTGTCTCACCTCTGGTATTTGTTCAACCCATTTCTTTACTGCAGAGTCCTGAACTCTTTCCTTCTGAGGGTTCTGTTGTCATTCACCCAGCAGGGAAAACAATAGGTTCTTTTAATTGTATTGTGACCTGGAGGGTGATTAACTCCTTGAAGAGACCTTGATCACCATTGGTTAATAGCTTGTCCAAAGTAGGTTCAGGAAAATCATCTGCTAGAGCCATCTGTTTACTAAATATAGACACTGGGATTCTCTTCAAATGAGGCTACAGACAGAAATACCCAGGTGGAGTAAAAGACGATGGTCATCATATAACTTCATACATCATACAACATCATACATCATGTTCCTCTGTCAGACCATACTGCCTATGATGATCCATGAAGCAATATTTAAAAATCTTTAATTAGCTTAAGATTAATACCAGCTGTATTGCATTGTTTTGGTATTATGAGTTATAGGAATTAATTTGTCAAATATAAATGTTTACAATATGCGGTAATCCCCCCTTATCAGTGGTTTCTCTTTCTGTGGTTTCAGTTTCTTGTGGTCTGAAAATATTAAATGCAAAATTCCAGAATTAAATTCATAAAGTTTTAAATTGCATGCCGTTCTGAGTAGCACAATGAAATTTCACTGTCCCATCTGAGATGTGAATCTGTCCAGCGTATCCATGCTGTGTATCCGACCCACCCTTTAGTCACTTAGTAGGGGGTTTGGTTGGTTATCAGATCCACTGTCAAAGTTTCCAAGTGCTTGTGTTCAAGAAACCCTTATTTTACTTCAAGATTAGTGAAGCTGGCAATTCAGATATGCCAGAGAGAAATCCAGATGGAGTAAAACACAATTGTGCTTCCTTTATGTGAAAAGGTGAAAGTTCTTGACTTATCAGGGAAAGAAAAACAATGTTGAGTTTGCTAAGATCTATGATGAGAACAAATCTGCTATCTGTGAAATTGTGTAGAAGGAACAAGATATTCCTGCTAGTTTTGCTGTTGCATATCAAACTGTGAAACTTACAGTGATTAGTACTTAGTTAAGATCGAGAAGGCATTAAATTTGTGGGTGGAAGACTTTTGCAAGGGATTCCCAAAATAAGTGACACCAAGCCATGTTCTGCAAGTAAGGCATGATTACACAGATTTAGGAGTAGGATGAGCATTTTATTGTCTCACATCATCACAAGAAAAGTGAATAAAGTTCAATAAGAAATTTTGAGAGACAAAAAAATAGTGTAAGAGAAAACACACTCACATAAATTTAATTACAGTATATTGTTATAATTGTTTTATTTTATTATTAGTTACTAGAGGCTTGGTGCACAAAAGTCATGCACAGGTGCAGTCCCTAGGCCTGGCTAGCAATTGAAGTGCAAGCATCTGGTGTTTAAGGGTAGGTTGCAGCTGACTTTTGGACCCTGAGCAGCACCTGGGCCCGTGGGCCCATGCACCTCCCTCCACCTGAGTTACAGCGCCTGAGTTCCCACATGGAGATGTGATGAGTGTGGCTGGATGCAGCAGGCCAGGGCACAGTGTGGGCCTCTGGGCCACCCAGTCACAACACATGAAAGTGGGGCAAGCAGACTGGCTTTTGCACGAACCCATGGGGAGCCTGACCAGTCCCGGTGGCTGTGGCCCAGCTCACCCAGAAGAAGCTGCAAGGGTGCAGAGTGGGTTCCTCATGGGGACCTGGCACCTGAGCACAGGGGCTTCTCTGGCATGCAAGCCTTGGTATCCTGGGGGAGGGTAGCAGGGGGAATGAGAGTGAGCTTGGGGAATACCCTGCATTCTCACCACATCTCCATCCCTGTCACCCCCGCCCCCAGGTAGCTGGCAAGAGGTCACAGTGCATCACCGATGCCTACCATATTCTGCTCTGCTCCCCTGGTGGTCAGTGCACATCATATTGAGCAGTCAAATTTCCAGTCCCCTGATTGAACTCATGGTGGAACGACTGCCCAAGGGGACAATTTGTATATTAGGCTTTTATTATGTAGGATTGTTGTTTTCTTATTTTCTCTAATTTTAAAATTAAACTTTATTATAAATAAAGTTTGTATATATAGAAAAAAATAGTATATGTAAGGTTCAGTACTATCCACATTTTTAGGCTTCCACTGGGGAGTCTTGGAATGTATATCTCCCATGGAAAAAAGGGGTCTACTATACTGAAATTTTAATAACCCTATTGGTCATTTCCTCATTTTTATTTTTGTTTTTTAAAAATATACTAACATCCCCTAAAAAGGGAAAATGGCTTGAAAGACCTTGAAGATGAACTGCCTTAAATGTCTTTAAACATCTAGTCCAGTTCCTCTATCTAGGTTAGAGGAAAGACTTAAAGTACAACCTACAGCTATATTCATTATTCACAGATTCTTGTTTCAAATGTGCATACTGGCTAAAGTGTATTTGTAACTGCTAAGTCAATAATTACAGTGCTGTCACAGTCATTTGTGGACATACACAAAATGGTGAAAAATTTGAGTCACTCAAGCACTCACATTTCCAGTTGAAGTTGAACAAGGTCATGTTCTGCCTCTGGTTTCAGCTCTCATACTGTGAACTAATGTCCTTTTCATGTCCTTTTGTGCTACAGTTCCACATTTTTGTGCTTTTTGTTGGTGATTTTACCATTTAAAGTGGCCCCCAAGTACAGTAGTGAAGTGCTGTCTAGTGTTCCTAAGTGCAGGAGTCTATAATGTGTTTTAAGCACATGTGTTAGAGAATCTGCATTCAGGCATGCATTATAATGCCTTGGCTATGAATTCCATGTTAATGAATCAACAATACATATTGAATGATGTGTCATTAAACAGACACACATAAAACAAGGTTATGTATCAATGGCCGATGAAACTGATTGGCTGATGGAGCTTGTGAGCAGATGCTTGCAGGAACCTAACCTGGAAATTCCCCAGGAGCAATGGGTCAGTGTTCACTGAGACATTATGGAACTTAACTATGATGAATAATGAGAGTCAACGCTACTTGTAACATACAAGATCCTGTGAACTCCTCACTGTGCCTCTTGCTGGTCAGCTCACCTGGGCTGGCCTCAGGGTTCAGACTGCATCTGAATGGGAGGTAGTTTAAAAGTTGGCGCAGTAACACATGTGCAAACTGCCCTACTCACAGGGTGGCTAAACCTCATTTCTTCACTGACAGGGATTCCTGACCATCATCATCTTAAGGATGAGCTCTTACAACCAATTTGCTGTATTGTCTCATGAAAGTCTTTTATTCTCCCTGTGGCCCAAGCCAGGTAGTAAAGTGACCAATAGGATTGCTTTAATTCATAGGCAGGTCAGGTGGAAGATCAAAGTGATCAGGAAGAGACTCTGGCAGCATAGGTTTGACATTTTCCTGGCTTTATTTGCCATCTGGGAGTTACAGTGTGTGCCAGAAAGGAGTGGATTCATTGAACTGACTGAGATTAATTGGTGTGAAGGTTCAATAAGAACTACTTGGCTTTTCAGGAAGCCAGGACTAGAAGAGAAATACCTGAAGGGAGGGAGATAGTCCATTGAATGATCAGGATTTCTTGTTCAGAATAAACAGGTAGATGTCTCATCATTGTGTGTGAGAAGCCTCCTTGTGATGCAGACCAAGCAGCTGAGCATAGCTAAGACTGATGATGTGTGCTAAGCAAGATTCTCTTTTTATTTATTCTTTCTTTTCTTTTTTTAAAGGAGGAAAGTTTCCTTAAGGTTGCTGAGAGCACTGAGGGTTCTTTCTGATCTCTTTGGAATATGTAAGAGAAATGATGTTTGAGCATTTTTCCTTATTTGGAAGTGTTCCTGGAGTCTGATGTGTCATAACTTTAGCTCATCAATGTCATAGCTGCCTTCTGATTGTGCACTGCTTTCTGTGGCATCTTCTGAATTAGCATCAGGAGATGACACATATAGAAATCTTAGGGGAGAGAGAACCAGAGAGCGAGAGCGAGAGCGAGAGCGAGAGCGAGAGCGAGAGCGAGAGCGAGAGAGAGAGAGAGAGAGAGAACGAGAGAGAGAGAGAGAGAGAGAGAGAGAGAGAGAGAGAGAGAGAGAAAGTGAGACTGCAAAAAGCAAAACAAAACAAAACAAAATAAAACAAAAAACACCAAAATCCATGCAAGTCCCAGACCAGTCGAGGCTGAGCTCTCTAGGACAAGCCTCTACTTGAGCTCTAGAACTCTAGGAGACACTGGATTCTTCCATCTGTCATGGCAAAAGCAACACTTGCCACCTAGAACTCATCATTTCCTTGCCCCAACCTTCCTGGACTCCTTTGTGTCCTATCATGTTAGTAGACTCCTTCCGCCACGCTTCCTCACCCCTGTTATCCAAACCAGAGAGCTGGAAGTTATTTTAAATTCTTCTTCTCTTCTCCTCTCATCTAACACATTGCAGATATGCCCATATTCATGTATTCTCTCTGTCTAACCCACTATCAGCGCCTTACTTCCAGGCTCTCACACTTTTCTACTTCCCATTTCTAAATCATTTGAACTTGTCTTTTCCCAGATTTGTCTCTTTTCTCATCAAATCAGGTTCATCAGGTCTCTCTCTCTCTCTCTCTCTCTCTCTCTCTCTCTCTCTCTTTCTCTCTCTCTCTCTCTCTCTCTCTTTGATTAATCCTCACCCGATGATATTTTCTTATTATTTTTAGGGAGAGTGGAAGAGAGAGGGAAAGACAGAGAGGCAGATTGATGTGAAAGAAACACACCCACTGGTTGCCTCTGACCAGGGCAAGGGTCCAAGTAACCTGCAACTAAGGTATGTGCCCTTGACTGGAATTGAACCTGGGACCCTTTGGTATGCAGGCCGAAGCTCTATCCACTGAGCCAAACCAGCTAGGGCCATCAGGTCTCTTTTTGATTAGAGCCTTCGGATGACTCCTCATCACCTTCAGAATAAAAGCTGCCTTCCCGTGGGTGACAGATAACAATCTTATCTTAGCCCAGGCTCTCTCTTTAGACTTTTCAACTTGTTTGGTAAATTTCAGGTTTATTTGCCTTTGTCTGATTCACTGCTTCTGTCCAGAATGCCCTTCTCAGCTTGTCTGTTTGGGAAACTCTTACTTGGTCTTTAAGACTCAGGTCCAGGGTCTTAGTGCTCTCCCTATGACCAATATACTTACCAGCTGGTATGCTTGAACTCTAAGCAATAAGAACAGTTACCATGGAGAAATTTTCCCCTCAATTCACCAGGTAACTGTCACCTGGCTTTTCCCCACCCTGGCAGAGCTGATCATCCTTCTTTTGTGTCACTCTGTACATGTGGAGGCACCCATTATTTGTCCTGTCTTTGTCATTCAGCAAACATCTAATAATTTCCTACTGTGTTTAGACTTTGTCTAGATCATGGGAAGATAAAAATGAATAAGAAAGCATTTCTGCACTTGGGTACTTATAGTCTAGCCATACAACATCCGCCCCCCCCTTAGATGGTTATCTTCCATAAGACTATGAGCCCTTGGACAGTGGGGACCAGCTCTGTCATCTCTGAATACTTGGTCCCTGCCTGGTGCTTGGCAGGTAGCATGCTCTGTCAGTATTTGTTGAATGAGGGTATCTGGCTGGGATCCCCACTATCTGGATTCAGGGGTCAGGGTATCAAGGTGTTAAAATGATTCAAGGGGTTGATTGGCTATGAGGCTAAGGGCTTCTAGCAAGAGGTGTTAGGTAAGAACGCTTATTTATAAAGGTATAACTCAGAGAAACAGTTCATGTGTCTTCTCTGTTCCTTCTAATTCAGCCTTTTTGCTTCTTTTTATAATTCCTTTTTGAATGGAATAATGTCACCCACTCACTGGTTTTAAATAGCACCTACTGAAGTAGAACTCAACAGAAATTGTGCCTATTAATTAGAAAGCCAGAATGTGGGCAGTTTTTGAACTGCTAATTAAAACTCTTACCAGTGAGGTTGCATTATCAATTTTAAACCTTTTTTCTATTCCTGAACCTAGAAGAGAAAATGTCTTTTTAAAAAAGACAGTTGCCAAGAATGACAGCATATTGTCTTAAACACTGTATCATATACCTCTAGTGAAATCATAGGGTCAGATATCTTCCTGATGCTTTGAAGGCTGTTAGTGGGTTGAAGTTGTGAGGGGCTGGAGAGGACATAAGCGGCCTCTCCCGGCCACTCTCTGCTGTCCTCAAAAGATGGCTTCAACTGTGAATCTGTAGACAGCATGGCTGGTAGGTGAGGGCCTGAGAATGCTTCTCTCCTCAGACTGGTCAGAAGGGAATATCTTACCAATTTTTAGGAGCCACTGGGGCAACTGTGGCCTCTGCAGCTTCTGCTCACCCCTGCTCTCACCTTGGCTGCCTGTGGGGAACGGAGTGAACTCCACGAAGGTAAACGGCAGAAGCGCCTCAAGCCTCAGGATCTGCTCCCTACTCTGCCTTCTTTCAGAAACTGGAATTCTCTGCCATGCCCACCACTGCCAGTGCTTGCATACGATGTGGCTTTCTGGGCATGGTGCCAAGGAGCTCACACAGGACTCCTTATTCAGCTGCAGGCTGCATCCTGTGCTGGCTTTTGGTGTAGGCAGTCCAGCAGGGCTCCCCTCATGACTAGAGTCAGAGTTCATGTGGACTCTCTCGAGGTGGGCATGGGCGAGGGGCATGAGGCTGCTCAACAAGTGGCCCCATTGTATCCTGACCCAGGAGGCTGCAGCAAGAGGCTCTGTGATGACCGCTGAGCATTGGAGGAGCCCGGGGCATATCTGCAGGGATTGATTCCACTGAACCAGGAAGGAACCATGTGGTGAGCATGTGCCTTGGGCCACACTTGGGTCCAAGGACTGGCAATGTGCTTTGAGTTTGGGCTTTCTTTCTTTTTCAGAAGGTGGTTGATTCATGCAAAATGCTTAACAATGCCTGCAACGCACGAAGCAGGGATCAGATCCCCTTTGATGTGCAGGGTCTTTTTGGAGGTTCCAAAAAATAGTTCAAAGGTTTACTTTGGACACCACACCTCCAGCACATGTCAAAGGCAAGGCCCGGCTCCCCAGGCAGCACGCCGGAGAAAACACTTGTGCCGGCTTCTTCCTCTGTTTTGTCTTGTGCTAAGCACAGATTTCCAGGCCTCACACCGTCCGGGTGGCAGGAGGGGAGATTAAGCAAAGGAAAATAAATGGTTCTGGACTTTGTGAGGGCCCAGGGAAGCAAGGGTGCACTTGCTTTTCCATCCTGCTGAATCGGGGTGAGCGCCAGGCTGACATTTGCCTGCAGCAACAGGCCCTCTCACAGCCTTGGAGCTTGAGCTGTCTGAGGCAAATGCATTCCTAGGCAGAAAGAGAGCCATCTGGCCACCATGTGGGTCAGACCGCAGTTCTGCCTGGATTTGTCTCCCCTGTCTCTTCTCCTTTGGGGTGTGGGACTTAGGGATGGGCTTGGCCATGACTGGGGTGCAGGTGCTGCGTGGGGGCAGGATTGAAGGGACATGAAAGGGCAGGGCAGGTGCATCCAATGGGAGACTGCAGGAAACCAGGCTTCAGTGTTCTGAGGGTTTCCTGGCCCTTCCCTGCCCCCAAGGTGCGGGCACAAGGTGGGCGCCCCAGCTCTGCCCATAAGCAGGAGGCTGGTGGGTGGGTGGTGTAGGGTTTCTGCCTCCTTCTTGAAAGCAAAGTAGAACCACACCTGATAGTGTGACTTGGCTGTGAATGTGGTCAGAGGTTCGGGAGAGGGTTTCCTTCCCTTTCTTCCTCTCTAATTACCAGGAGCTCTTGCGTCCCTTGGAGGAGTCGCTTCTCTGTTCTGTGGGCTGTTTACCTGTCAGGCAGAGGTGGATGCTTCTATCGGGACAGAACAGCCTTTTCCGGCTGAGGGGACACTGGTGGAATCCAGACACCCCATCCTTTACTCTGTTAGAAAAAAGGTGCAAATCAAATGACGCCTCAGGCTCAGGTTGGGCACAGTGGGCAGACACTGGAGTATCACTGGACAAAGGGCCAGGCATACAGGCTCCCAGGGCCCACCTCTCCGTCCTTGCAAAGATGGCACATTTCTCTCCTCATGCCAGCTTAGGGTCCAGCCCCGGCAGCCCCGCCCCCTCTTCAGAGTCTGTGTCTGTGAAACACCACACATGCTGTCAGCATCCAAAGTAATTCCACACAACATATGGAAGTCTCCTGAGGTCAACGCTCCAACAGTTTGGCAAATGACGGGATATAGAATCTTATATTATTTTTTTATTCCATGTATCTCAGGCTTTTGAATCTTTTTCCAGTTCTTCAAAAGATTTTCCTTTTGTTTCTTTTCAACCTTGATTTCAGGGGAAGTTCCACAAGGCCCTCCCTCTTGTGCGGTTGAAAATAATCTGCATGCGCCCCTCGAGTCTGTATTAGGCTAGAACTGCTCTCTGTCCTGCTTCCAGGAAAGCTCAATGAATCATTTCTTTCCTTTCCTGGGTTCATGTCCTTGGAGATCCCCTCCAGTTTCAGAACATTTTTACACATTTCCCTGTCACTTCATGCTGTGTCTTTGTCAGTTTTCTGAAATCGTTCCTTTTCAGGGGATATAGGTTTCCTCCCAGGAATTATTTTCCTAGTTTTTTCATATCATATTCTGGCAGCTCTTTCCTTCATGTCGCTAGGTTCTTATTTTAATTTTGGAACAAATGTTAGCCTTTTTAGTGTTTTTTTTTTTTTTAAAAAAAAACAAAACAAAACAAAAACGTTAGCCTTTTTAAATGTTCATTTCTGGTCAAGCTAACAATTACTGATTAACTCCTCTGCATCAGGCAGTGAGTGGTGCTGGGCATTTTCTTTATTGGCAACTTTCAGAGAAATCCTGCATTGCTCTCTGATTTTTATACACAAAAATACTGTCACTCAATAAATTAGATTTGGTTGAGCAGCTCTTCTAGCACAAAACAACTCTATTCTCTTTATTTCAAACTAGAGGCCCGGTGCACAAAATTCGTGCATGGGGGTGCAAGGTGGGGGGTTGGAGGACACCAGCATCCCTCACCTGGCCTCTAGCCAGAGGTTCTTCCCCTCCTTCCACACAGCCTCTAGGAAGATGCTTGTCCTGGGGCCTCCTCAGGGCCCTGCAGCTTGGGTACTAGGGTGCTTGGGCTGTCAGGTCCGGCTTCCTTGCCTGGTTGTGCATTAGCTGCCATGGGATCCTTGCCTCAGGAGTCGCCCCCTTAGACCATACTATTTGCGAGTGTGTGTGTGGGTGGCCTCGGCAGCAGTGATTCGATGTCTGTAGCGTGCCTGCGTACACACACACCCCCACGACACCACACTGGTCCCATCTGGACTGCTGGCAGGGGGCTTCCAGTCTGTGACTGGGGCTGCTGGGCTGCGACTTGGGACTGCAGGTGGAGGACCCTGGCACCCATAGGGCTCTATCAGCATCGTGACCCCACAGGCTCCTTCCCTCCCACCACATGGCCGGCCAGGGAGTGGACGCTGGGCTCGCAACCCCACAGACCTTTTCCTTCCTGCAGCACAGCAGGCCAGGGTGTGGACTCTGGGCTCGTGACCCCACAGACATCTTCCTTTCCTCAGCACTGCAAGCCGGGGCATGAACTCTGGGCTCAGGGCCCCAGAGGTCCCTTCCCTCCCACAGCACAGCCCTGGCTGGGACACTGAGCTGGTGCTGCCACTGGCGACACGAGCTCAGTGTCCCGCTCCCATTTCTTTGGCTAGAGACCACCCCCCCCCTCCTCAGCCAAGGAGCAGATACTGGGCTCCCATTTCCTGGGCGATGTCTCCAGCATCTGCTATGGGCACCACCATTTTTGTTGTGGAGTGATGGCTAATTTACATATTACTCTTTTATTATATAGGATGGTTCCCTTCATAGCCAGGAGTTTGGAGATTGCTCTCAACTTCACCTAACAGAAATTGCTCCAGTTCTCCCTCATAAGTAGGTTGGAGATGTAATTAATCCAAGGAAATAGATGAAACTCCACTTTTTGTGTGTGTGTTTCATTTAATGTTGGTCAACATCATAAACAGATACTGCTCTCACCTGTGGTGAACAGTGAAACAGTTTGATTCATTTAAGAAACAGCTTTAGCCAAAGCAGGTTTGGCTCAGTGGTAGAGCGTTGGTCTGCAAACTGAAAGGTTCCAGGTTCGATTCCGGTCAAGGGCATGTACATTGGTTGCGGGCACATCCCCGGTAGGGGGTGTGCAAGAGGCAGCTGGTTGATGTTTCTCTCTCATCGACGTTTCTAGCTCTCTCTCTCTCCCTTCCTCTCTGTTAAAAATCAATAAAATATATTTTTTTAAAAAAGAAGAAGAAACAGCTTTAGACTCACTTACCAATGGCATATGAGAATCATCCTATATTCCTTCTAATTTCATCAATCCATCTCTTTAGACTCGCTTGCCAATTGCATATGAGAATCAATCTATCTTCCTTCTCATCTTATTAATCCACCTCCTGATTTTGTGCAGCCTGCTTACCTTTTCCTTTTCTGGCTTTGGTCCTGGGTGTCCGGGCCAGTCTGCACAGCTACTCTTCTCTGGCTCCTGGAAGGCAGCCACTCATCACTAGGCACAGCAACAGCCAGCACAGCGATGTGAGGTATGCTCTTTGGGGGGCATGGGACAAGAGGCATTGAGTGATTATTCTCAACATTCAGGGTGCATGACTTAAACAAAATACTATGCAATGCCCCAGATCCACTTTCATGTGACTTAGGACTGGAGAGGAGGATGCCAATTGAAGAGACTGAGAAGCCCAAGTCATTAAGTCAAACGGATGAAGACATTGATAGTCACACTGGGACTATTTCATAATTGGAAAATTTGAGGTAGAGGAAAATGAAGTGATTTGGGAAGGGAAAACGTATTCAAATACCATAAAATCTTATTTCAAGTTAGGAGGGTCCTCCGGCCAGGAGTAGTGTTATTGATGAAGGTGGAAGAAGTGGGGCTGTCATTTCACCATTGATGCCACTTGTGTGGAGAGTAGGAATGTACAGGGCTGCTTTGTGGTATTTTCTGTATGTCTGGTCTTCATGGCTAGATTGTCAATTTCTTGGGGGCTGGATAATGTCATATATAACTATAGTGCCAAGCAGAGTGCTTGAATAGAGCACATGCTGAGAAATATTAACTGTTAGTAAATTGATTGACATGAACTTACAAACTCACTTAAACAGGAGACTTGATTAAATCACAGCTTTTGGATGCCTTGCTACATACTACAACATGAAAGCCCCAAGCCCCTGTGTGTGTTAAGGTACAGGCTAACTTATTAAAACAGAAAGATCCTAAAATACCTTGAGATTATCATATTGAAACTTCTCCTCTGTGTGACAGTCCAGAGGTCAACAGGCTGGGTCTGGAGGCAGGGTAGCAGCTATAGCTGCAGTCAGTAGGAAGGAGGAAAGGAACCTTAGAGTGACCTGGAAGCAGCACAAGTCCTTCTGCTCATGGCCTCACCAATCTGCAAGGAGGGCTGGCAAATATAGTCCACAGCTGAGGGGCTGTGCCCAGTTACAACTTAGAACTTGCATTATTAAATACGGGGAGAATGAATATTGGTGGACAAGTAACCTCAGATATAGTCTCTAAGTTAAATTTTCCTTCAGAGTTTTCTCTCCTATCTCCTCTTGTCCTCAGCTCCTTTCCCTTCCTTCCTTATTTCTTTCTTTCTCTCCCTCCCTTTCAATCTCCCATCTTTCCTCATCTATCCCTCCCTTCTTTCTCCTCCTCCATTCTCTCTCATTCCTACTCTATTTTCTTTTCTCTTTGCCTCCCTCTTTTTCTCCCCTTCTAATAAACATTAATGCAATCTTTATTACTTACAGATACTTTCCTAGGAGTTGGGTAAAGCATCCATGAACCAAAATATTAAAATTCTAATGGAAGAAACAAATAATCACCAATTGCTGGCAAACAATTTTGTTCTCTGTAGGCCAAAATCTTTCTGGACTTCCCTTTTGTGGGAGAGGAAGAATGTTTCCTCTATCCTTCTAGGTTATTTTGGCTGGTTTAAATAATCAAATGGACATGAGACAGATTAACAAGAGAAAAATTAAAAAAAAATTATATGTGTACATATGGGAATCCTGCATACATGAGAGGCTCAGAGACAGAAAGGGCAAATGAAGCATATATGAGATTCTGAGCTAAGAATGAAGTAAGGCACCTTGGAAGTGCAGAGGGGAGAGAGTTCATTGCAGGATGGTAAAAAGAGCAGATGTTCAGTAATTAGCAGTTTGCCCTGCCGTGTAGATAGATCATAAAAAGTTATCTCTGTTGATAACTCTTACTATGGGCAAGGCCCCAAATTTAAACTGTTTAAAGGAGTGGTAAAAATTTCTCATAAGCCCACAGGGTCTTCATTGCTTTTAGTCACAGTAATTCACACACCCAAGTGGCAAATCTGAAGGTGCCTATTCTGAACCCTTTCTCTTGCTAGACCCATGATAGTACAGCTCTCAATGGTATTTGCTTGGTAATCAGTGAGGTAATTTGTTCTTTTTCAAGGAGTTTTCAGGGAACAGAAGCAGTTGTTATTGAACATTATTTGCAAAGCACCTGTAGCCCTATAGATGTTGATGCTACAGAGCTTACCCAGAATCTGAAGCCTTCTACTCTGGAGGCATATTTGAAAGAGAGATGGAGTGAGATGATGTCATCCTCTGAGGGGTACAGAGTCAAACTACAGAGAACAAGATTTTTACCTCAGAGGACTTAACTAATCTTAGTTGGTTGTTGGGATAACATTATAAATGGACACAGCATTGGGCAAAAAATTAAAGCTGAAGGAGAACTGCCTAATATATTGTGTTTAGCACTTAATCCTTTTAGGCTTATGATGTTTTATCTATTGTAAAATTAGTTCATGTACCATTTCAGAAATGTAAAATTACTCTTTATCCAACTAACAATTCCTCAACTTGGATTGTAAATTGACCTGGCCCTGCTGAGATTTATTTGTGGTAAAACAAAAGAAACTTTAGATTTTGATTCACAAGACTTGAGTATGAATCCTGTTTTTGAGTATTTTGGCCATAATGTTAACCTATGAAAAGAGGATTATAGCCAATTTAGAGAAATTTATAGGGATTTATTTTGATATGTGTGAAAGCATTTGGTCAACTCAAACATTGTACAGATGGTAGATTTTATTATGACTATTCTTAATTAATTATGTTTACATTTATTTATTTATTATTTTTTAAATAATCAGTTTACTTTTAAATAACTTTGAATGGCCAGATATAAGCTTAACTATTTTGAAATTTAATCACAAATTATATAAAACTACAAATATAATTTCAATGTTTGGATTGGGACTATAATAATCTTTGCTCAGGAAAACACAAGTTTTCTAGAGTATCTGGAATTATCTTTAGTTGTCTTCAGGGTTCATTTTCTTTCTCAAAGCATAAGACTTATGCATTTTTTTTAATAATAAAATGTATTTCATAACTGAAAAAAAATCTGTCTAGTGATGGTGAAAATACCCTGGGGGGATTTCTGGCTAACAGTACCTGTATGTAACTTCCTTTTCCCTCAACAAGAAGCCAACTTGTACAAATGTTGTATTTGGGTGGTAATGTCTTAAAACAAATGATCATGTTCAAGGATTACTTACTTGGAGGAGTTGCCAAGGGCATTATTATCTATAGAATAACTTCAAGATAAAAGAAAATCCATGGTCAATAGAAAAATCCACATAAGAGGCTCTTCCTTTGAACTGCTCTTTTATGATTGTCTTCAAGAGCTGGTGATACAGAGCAAAAAGAACACCATGAGTGTGTCCCTGGACAAATGGCTCATCTCTTTTTTATGTGAGGTTCTTCATCTGTCAAATGGGAAGCCCACTGGTGGATTTCTACCTCATCAGGATGCTCTGTGGGGGTGCTACAAGGCATTTGAGAGTGGAGGTTGTTCAAAATCACCTGGTCTTGGATTAGATACTTCCAGAGGAGTACATCCCTCCGTGGGCTAAAAGAGACATATTTCAAACACAGGAATATATAAAGAAGGGCTCCTTTGCAGTAAATACCTTTTAGGAAGTAATATGAATTAAAAACCAATGATCCAAATCTTGCCAGGTAAAGAGCTGTGCCCTGCAAGCCAGGTGCACTCTTCCTACCACTAACATACTATTTTTTACCTAATAGAATGCACAGTTTGTTTCCAAAGAGCTGTTTTAATCATTAGATAAGATAAAATAAAATCAACTTGATTATCTTGTGAATTGGTCTGGTCTCTGGTAGATGATGATAGAACGTAATTGCTATGAACTATAGATGTTCTTGTTATTGTAAACAAAGGACTGTGGCTTTCATAGGATTGCTAAATGAAAGAATCATTTTCATTGTAGAGTCTGGACATCAAACCAGTCCTACTTCTACTGAATGCCTCAGATTAGAGGTTTAACAATTGGGACCTTTAATATTCAACTGATAGACCTGCTGTGTTCTGAAGTGCAAAAATGGGGGAGAAAAGGAAGACTACTGACCTGGATGTGAGACCCATTCCTGCTTGTGGCACTAGCTCAATTGGCCAAAAGTGGGAGTTGTAGGAATCTGAAAAGAAACACCACAATTAGCTCAGTTCTTCAAGCAAGGACCAGGCTAGTCACAATCAAGATAATTTGGTTTCTGACCTGCTTGGTGAAGCAGAACCACTTGCTCTTGGTTCCAAGAAAACCAATTACTAAACTTAAAACCAATCCCAGGTGAGACTAACTGAAAGTTTCACGGTGTCTGGTGTGAATAAGCAAGACCTTATTTCTTGCTCTCTAACTTGCCTGCCCTGAGTTCTGCTCTGCCTCTCACCCTGGTAATAAAGCATATCCTCTGGCTTTGAGGTCACCCCACCCACGGTTTGACACATTTTATCTATTTCTTGAAAATGCAAAGCACTTGTGATAAAACATGGCTAAGGGGCAGAGATACCATCAACCTAAGTCTCACAAATCATGTTTCCTAGTGCCTTTTGCCAATAAACAATAGTTAATCTCTGCCACTTCCTTCCAGAGGACCCAAGTGGAGGAAGGTCAGATATGGAAGAGAAATTAGAATTCATTTTCTAATCTACCCTTCTCACATTTAAAGATGAGAAAAGGGAGGGCACAGATGGTCAATGGCTGAGCTGATAGAACTTATTTTTTGTGTCTTCAGTGGGAACACCCTCCAGGAGCTCAGTCCCAGAATGCAGTGCCAATGGACCCCTTAAAATTGTTAGAACCCCTTGTCTACTGGCCTTCAAGGCCATGCACCTGGGATTATGGCCTTTATTTCCTTTGTCATTTTTTGGGATTGCCATGTAATGTCACTAAACCAGCTGTTTCCTCAAACCCTCAAAATAAGAAGCCCTCATAAATTTATGAGGTTGATCTGATGTTCACATGAACTCATGGATAGAAGTGTCATATATAATTTTAAAGCAATCTCTTTGAATAAAGTGTGATTATATAAATATCCACCACTTAACATCACTGGGATTACATTTTCTTCTTTGTTAGCCTGGAGTACCTTAATCCTTAGGTTGGCCTAAATTAATTTCAGGTGTATGAGTAATGTTAATGATGCTCTCATTCAGCCCTCAGCACTGAGTTGTTTTACAATTTCTTGGACTCCAATTGCATTTTGTACTCTCAAGCTCAGCAAGGATTTTATGGAGAGGGTATATCTTTACCACATTTTGAAAATCTCTATTCCAGCAAAAGATAAACCAAAAGATTGATCATTATTGTTGCAAATCAATTCCAGAGAACCATTAATAGGGAGCTTTGCTAGTGTATAGAGAATGTGTCACACTACAAAAATTAAGACAAACGTGCAACTTCTGATGAGTCCAACTATTGTTTAAAATCAGGAGAAACATGATTTTAGTTTTCATACCTGCTGCAATGTGTTAATGATGGAAGGTTGCACAAAACACTAAGTATCTAAGTCTCCTGATACAGAAAGTTAGTGAAAATACTTCATGCCATTTTCCAATGCTGTTCCAAGATCACATCTGTTTGGAACTGAACCGTAGCATGTGTTCTGGGGAACCTGTATGAAATTAACTTTTATAGCTGCCTTTACAAGCAGAATCTTTTATTGTCTACAACTTGGCTGGGATTCAGGAAGTTCCCAAAATGATTTATTGTCATATGTGCCTATTCTATGGCGGCTGATGAAACTGATATATTATTTGAACATATGCAGTCATTCTGGCTAGAGAAAACAGATCATCTGAGCCTTTTATCCAAAAGGATAGAAGAATTCATATTGTGGAAGAGAAAAAAAAAAGTTGAGTATTTTGTTTTAAGTGAAATAATTACTTGCAGGAGCAAAACATTTGTTATCAATCCTTTAGG
The DNA here is from genome assembly GCF_964339955.1 of Pipistrellus hanaki. Lineage (NCBI taxonomy): Eukaryota > Metazoa > Chordata > Mammalia > Chiroptera > Vespertilionidae > Pipistrellus > Pipistrellus hanaki. The sequence continues at coordinate 123,714,907 of NC_140504.1, read as the reverse complement.
TCTTTTCTTGTTTGCCAACATAGTAAAAACACTAGAATCTAGAATACATTCATTAACTAAATACTTAAGGTAATATTTTCCCAATAAATGTTGCATCACATTTTTTGGTAATATTTGGAATGGTTAGTTCAATTTATTAGACCATGATATTAAGAATCAAAGACCATGAGTTTAAATTTCTTTCATATTACTTAATGCAAATCCTCCTCCCAGACAAAAACCTCTTTTTCAGTTTAACACAGGGTCCCTTTCTCATGGTTTCAAGAGGGAGTTTGTGAAATGGAGGATGAAACAATGGAGTCTCAAGAGCATGTTTTTCTATCTGTTGATGAATCAGGACCTCCATACATGAAAGCACTATTAACTTATCAACAACAAAAATATCACATTTAGTTAAAGTAGAATATGTGAGAGAAAAAGATTAACCATAATTCTAGGACATGCTTTTATAACACATAAAATATTTAATCCTATAGCAAAAATCTGGAGTTTCTGGATTCAATGTGAACCCCCTCAGTCACTAATTGACACACTCATATTTCAATTTGAAATATGTAGTCAAAGATCTGGATTTGGAAGTGAAGCCAGAAAATTCCAGATCTTGTAAGGCTGTGTTAACCAGTGAGGCATTTAGATTCAGTTTTCTATTGATAGTTACAGTGTCAATTGAAAACATTTGATTTATAGTATCAGTAGGAAAAAACACACAAAGTAAATTATATACTGTCTGTAGGATTGTTTATAAGACAAAAGTGGGGGTAGTTTCTCCAAATGGAATTACAGTCAGTTGTTTTTTGTATCTTCAGAGTATAGGTGCTTACTTTTTTTGGAACACGATTTGGAGACTGGTTTTGGGATTTTTGCCTGGTCTTCAATAATAATTTTTACTTCAGAAGCACTTTTTCTTTATAATTGAAGTGAGTTATTCATTACTATCTCATTCAGCATCATAATGAATCAACAGATGTCATTAACTTTCTGCAAATAGAAAAGCAGAAACTAATTTTAAGGGACTTAACAGCATTGATTATAAAACTATTTAATCTTTAAAATTCTGGCACATGTTTCTGTCTATGAGCTGACTTTGGAACCAGAATGAGTCCTAGTTGAGTAAGTGCCTTGGTTATATTCAGAGTTTACATTCCCTCACCTTAAAATTAGCCTTGAGGTTGCAACCAGTTACATGTTAATAAACCTATTTCCAATCAGGTGAGGAAGCTTCAAAGAGTGAAATAATCTTTCATCATGTTGGATAACTACTAATGATGTCAGAACAGCCTGATCCCATACCAAAGTGGATTCTACTCTGCACACTCTTAAAAAAAAACAAAAAACCCAAATCTACAAAACCCAAAACATTTTTATTAATTTCAGAGAGGAAGAGGGAGAGAGAGATAGAAACAACGATGAGAGAAAAATATTGGTCAGCTACCTTCTGCATTGACCCTGCAACCCAGGCAATGTGTACTGACCTGGAATTGAACCATGACCTTCTGTTTCATAGGTTGATGCTCAACCACTGAACCACAGTAGCCAGACCACTCTGCACACTCTTAACCAGCAAACAATTCAAAGTTCATGTCTAACTGTCAGGAGCATCATCTTTACTTATAAAGAGGATGCACATTTTCAAGGAGCTTGGAAACTGTCAAATGTGCGTAATGTTAATTTGGTATAAAACTTCAAGTGGAATATTACTAATGCCAAAAAACAAAGCAGTTGAGGATCTGGTAACTAATTACTAACAGCATTGTCACTATTTTGTGTAAGTGTGAACAAGAATCATATGTTTCTTATAGTTCATCCTTGTTGATGTACTAGTGTTGCTGGTAAAAGTGTGATAATGAGCATACTGAGGACTGTGGTGGACCCCTGTTGATAGCCGTATTTTGTACCCATGCTCAGAGGCCCTGAGGGCAGTGGACATTCTTTAAACAAATGAAACAACTTAGTAGTGTGAGTGATTTAAAAGCGCTTTTACAGACCTGAATTAGGAGACCTTGTCATTATAATCTGAAGCTAATGGCACTGTGATTGGTGTTGCAGGAAGCTACTGTGACTATCAGCCCCAGTAGTCTAGATTTCACTATGTGGCTCTGCTTTTCTAGGGGCTTTAGGTCTTGCTGTGGAACTAAAATGGAAAAAAATATTGCTGTCTGTGGAGGGACTACAATAATTCAGAGTCCAGGAAGAGACAGGATGTTAATATTTATTCAAGATCAAATCAGCAGCTGTGGATACCTGTTTTTTGTTTGTTTGTTTCTTTTTTAGAACCTATTATTCAAGAATCTTAAGAAAATTTATCTAATGTTCCGGATAGGATTAAAAGGACTCACTCCAAAAACTGGATGATTATGGATGAAAAGAACCTGAGACCAAGGGCCAAAGTGTGTATATATAAAAGGATGCTGAAGATACAAAGGCACAGTAATTAATTTAAAGGGAAGAACTCAGAATCACAGAATCCTAAAATGTGAAATTGAAGGGATCAAATGGAAATTATCTAATCTCTTTCCATTTACTCCATGATGAAACAGAAGCCCAATGATGGTAAGATTTTGGGATGGGAGAATTGGAATTAGAATCAGCCTCCTCATTCCCAGTCCAATATTCTCTCCAGTACATTAATTTCTTGAGAAAATCTAACTTCTCATTTTCTAAACCTATCAAGAAAGCATCCAACTGCAATTTAATAGTTGGGTAGATCTCTTTCTAGATAACCAGAACATCTCACTCTTCATTGAAAATATTAAATTTACTCTCTGGTATGAATCAGTCTCATGCCTCTTGGAAGCTTGAGCCACTACATAGGATCACTGGACTGGGAATCAGAAAGCCCAGGCTCTGCTCTTATTTCTCTGTTCTCTTATTTATAAAGTTAAGAGTTACTGGGGGATCTCTAAGTACCTCATCTCAATTCTGAATCACTAAGACTCTATTTAAACACACTTGAGCAGGAGATAGTGGGAGCTACATCCTGGACTGGATGATGACTGTCTTTTCACATGCAAATATATTGTGAGTTCCAGAAGGGAGGGTGGCTATGAACTGCCAGTGGAAGAGAATGGACCCAGGAGCGTTGACAGTATCAGCAAACAAAGTGAGAACGACCTGAGAGGTCTTTGAACAACATGATATTTAGATGAAAGGAATGACCAATGGACCTGATCAACAGAGAATCTAGATTAAGCTCATGGAAAGCACATTGGCTGAGGACATGACAGAAACCAGATCTCTGGGTTTCTCCAAAGTGTGTTACAATAATATCACAGGAAAGAATTATCCTGTGTTCCATACATTTTTTAAATAATGGGAAAAGAAAACTAAGTTAGTTTCTTTATGAAGGACTTAACATGCCTTTGATGTGATAAATGCTTTGGGAGTCTCCAAGGTGCAGAATTTTCCAGATTCGTTTGGCTGTGAAACACTGTTTTCTGGCACCTTTCTTGGGAAATGCTGCTCTCAAACATACCTGGAGAGGGGAGAGGACAGTTCAGGTACTTTAAAACCTCTGGAGGGATGTGGCTCAAAAGTTGAAAAGTGAGACCCACGTACCCAACAGGGTCCTGCTCTAGGCACCAAAGTGGGCTAAGAGCATATTTCAGTTAGGGGCTGGAAACTTTAAAGTAGTGAGAATCTGTGGAAGACACTGGCCTTGACCTTGAAGTGAGGGACCAGGATAAAGTTCATACCTGCCTTCTCAAAGGAGGGAGAGGGTAAAAAAGAACTCTAGATTGTCTAATGTTTTCAACTATACCAAATTTAAATGATTGCTACCGTAGTTATTTCCTGGCCTGTAAATGATATACACAGAAGAATACCCTCATGCTAAAACAAAGGTTAATTTTTATATAATATTTTGGGCAAAGATGAATTTTTCAGTGCACAGTGTAAGTGAAAGGAGCAGGTTAGAGCCCAGAACGAAGTCTCAGATGAAGACAGGCAGAATTTCATTCCTGCAGGGACTCAAGGTTCTTAACTAGAGGTCCATGGATATGCATCAGAGCATCAGTGGGTGCATGTGCACACTTCTGCGGTAATGTGTATGACTGCTGATTTTTTTTGAACAGTGAAAATAGCTTTCATCAAATTCTCAACTAAGTCTATAATCTCACAAGCAGTAAGCAATGCCCTGTGGAGGCTCAGGGGAAGAAACTGAGGTTCAGATTGAGGAGCATGCTTGTTTTTATCTTTGGTTGCTGACAATAAGGTTCACCTGAGAGCTGATAGGTAAAATCCACTAGGGAACCTTGACCATTGGTTTGGAGGTTGCCCTGGCCCCTAGACTGAAGGAAGCTTTGAGATACACCTTATACTTTCTATTTTACAGACAGAACTCAGATCCAATTATTCATCGTAATCAACGACTTGAACATTTGTATTAGAAAACCTGAGTCTTGACTCCCATAAGAAATGACTCAAAATTAATTTGTTAAATGTTCCATATATCTAAAACATAAAACAGTAGTGAATTTTATTTTTGAACATGCCATAATCTTGCAGATTTTTCTCTGTGTCCAGAATCACACTGTGCTTTTACCTTAAGTATCACAAAAATTTTGAAATCAAAGGGTTTTCATTTTACCTTTTAGAAACATAGTATAATTTATCTGCATGATTGCATTTTAATTAGCACTCCCATTGCCTATTTAAATATGCAAAGATATAAAACGAGCCAACCAAATAGGAAAACATAGCCTAGGTGTTTGCTACTGAGCATTGCCTTGGGATAAACCCCATACTAGGTTTAAGTTCAATAGTATGAACTGGTTCAAAATAAACCTATTTGTATGCATAATATTTTACAGAAAGGTTAAGCTGTCTTAGCAATTGTTGATAATTATGGATCTTTGCTCAGCTCTAAGGATCTCAGAACATTCTTTGGAAGTAAATCAGCCATTCCCACAATTTAAAAACAAATGTGTAAAGTTTTATGGGGGTATTTTTACCCAAGTCTTGAGTGGTTAGGGGATGACCCTTGGAAACCCCAAACCACATCAGTGTTCTACCAGTGTGCATGTTGCTGTGGGCAGGAGGACATGGGGAAAGATACAAACCACAAGAATGGACTTAATTTGGAGGAGGTTTTTAACTCTCTTTATAGCACAGCAAGAAGAGGTGGTTTATCATGGTGTGTGCTGCTCTTCTGGGAGCTCCCACTTTTCAAAATTCTAAAGACTGAGCAAGGCTATTCAGTCAGAAATAAAATAGAAGGAATGAGAATTCACCCTTCTGGACCCAATCTTGGAAGACTTGGCTCCCACACCTTTCTAACTAAGACCTCTGTGGGTTTAGTAGATTGGTCCCAAGTTCTTCAGCCTTTTCAGCAGTGGCTATAAGAGGTCAGGTGAGCTTCAGCTCAGGCTAGTGGTCAGCTTGCTATGATTATCCCCCAACAATCAGCTCTCAAAATTAGGTTGATAATTGCTTTAAATATTAGTCTATGAGATTTCACAAAATATCTGCTCTCTGATAAAATGAAATATTTGTTACATGGCTTGTTAAACTATCAGCAAGTCAACTATTAATAAAACCAGGATTTATTGGAATGAAATACTTACACTGTCTTCTTAATTCACATTGTAATCCAAGTCTCTGGAGAAAAAATCATGTAGCTTCTATGTAGCTGTGAAAGAGAACCTAAAGCAAACTTAGAAGTTATAGCTTTGAAGTAACACCCGTTGTTAAGCAGTTATGGAATGATTTTCTTGTGATGTCTCTTTAGGCAGAACAGTTCATGGAACAGAACTATCTTCTTTTTTTTTTTTTTTTTTTTTTTTTTTTTTTTTTTGTGGAATTCAAAATCACACTTCTTGCAAAGTAGGGCATTTCCAACTTTATACTTAGAGCATTATGGGGTCCATTGAAAATAACTTTTAAGTAAAATCTCAGCTAATAATTGTAGATGTTCAGATATTCTAGGCCCTAGATAAACAGTCAGAGACACTTGACCTCTGAACTCTTAATGCCTAAACAATGCACCTCCAACTCCATAACTGACATTGCTGATGGCAAGGGCTCCTGATGGCAAGAGGACTTATTTTCCTCTCCCCTTAAATTCCTCATACAACAAAACAAGGGTGACAAGCCAGAGACTTTATCCATCTTCACCTCACTGCAGACAAATGAGAATGAAAGCACAGACTTCCTGCTCTTTCTCTTTAAACCCATTAAGTCTTCACTGGTTAGCAGGCCTGCTGTTGCTTTTGTGTCATTCTCCCTTCCCCCATTTGCTTGAAGCTTTGCAAGTCCTACAACTGCTGGGGCCATCATTCTGCCAGAATACAACCCGCACAATGACATGGTGACAATAGGAGAGGGAGGCTGGCAGCAGCTCCTTTGTGCTTCAGAAGGTTTCAATGGGTTTGTGAGGCTGAGGCAGCCACCCTTGCAAAGGTACTGAGGGCTGACAGGTGGAGCAGGTTCTTTCGAGCTGATCTGCAGTAACACATTTTTGCCCTTTTCAAGTGTCATAGAGCCTGAGTTTAGGAGGCTCTGGCAGAGTTCTCACTAGTTCCCATGCCTTTGACTTGAGTACTGTGCACAGTGCTTGGAGACACAGTGCTAAGTTCTACCTTCATTGACTTGCAAGTACCTCTAGGACTTGCTGATGACCAGGACTTGCCCCCACCTCTTTTGCTGCTGTGCACCCTTTGCCAACCCCTCTCTCCTCCCTCTCCTCCCTCAGTACTCAGTGGTATCTTTCAGCTTGAATTAATGGAGAGAGAAAAGGGTTCTAGGAACCAGATAAGATCTTCCATATGTACCTGTGATGCAATAATTGGTAAGTCTTTGGCTCAAAAATCTTTGTAGCTCTTTATTTCCTATCAACTATATTCCCCTAAGATCTGGGCTGGGTCACCAGTAATTTCTATGATCTAGTGTAAGTTTCTTGGTGTAAGATAACAGAAAAAATGTATACATTGGCCCCTGCCCTTGGTTCCTGGCACAGAGGTCCTAAAACCTTTGTGATTTCCTGAATGATAAGAGGACTAGGAGCATTTTTTGTTCTAATATTTGGTCTTAGACCTCAGTTGTCAACACACAGCTCCCAGATCTCTTACAATTTCCTGGGTAATAATAGTTTCTTTTGTTCTAATAAGGTGACTCTTAGTGAGATGGGGACTTGTCACCAGAAAGACCAACCCATGATTACAAGTTTGGAATTTTCAGCCTCTATTTCCTCCACCTCCTCCATTCTCCAAAGAGGAGAATGAAGGGTTGGGAGTGAAGTTAATGATCAATCACACCTAGGGGATGAAGCCTCCACAAAAATCCCCAAATACTAAGTTCAGAGAGCTTCCAGCTTGGTGAACATTTGGAGGTCCTGGGAAAATAATACCCCTGAAGTCATGGAAGCTCAGCACCCTTTCCCAAATACCTTGACCTACGCATCTTTTCCATCTGGATATTCATCTATATCCTTTAATAGTAAACTGGTAAACAGTAAGTAAACTGGTTTTCTGAGTTCTGTGAGCTGCTCTAGCAAATTAATTGAACCTGAGGAGGGGGTGGTGGGAACCTCTAATTTATAGCTGATTAGTCAGAAGCACAGGTAAAAATCTGGCCTGGTGATTGGCGTTTGAAGTGGGAAGGAGAAGCAGTCTTGTGAGACTGAGCCCTTAACTGGTAGGATCTAATACTAACTCCAGGTAGATAATGTCAGAATTGAATACACTGTAGGACCTCACCTGGTGTTGCAGAATTGCTTGGTGCCCTCCCTCAACCCCTCCTGATACACATACATACACATACACATACACATACACATACACATACACATACACATAAAAATACACATACACATAAAAATACACATACACATACATATATCTGGTTCAGAAGTGCTGTAATGTGGTAGTAGTGTGAAGGTATAGGAGACACATAGGAACGTAGTATAGGTCTTCTTTGCACTTACATCCTCTGAGTTTCTTCATCAGTAAAATTAGAGTAATTCAGTGGTTCTCAAAGTGTGGTCTACTGACCAGCAGCATCAGCATTGTCTGGGAACTTGTTAGAAATGCAAATTCTCAAACCCCAACTGGGACTTCCTGACTCAGACCCACTGAGTTGGCCCAACACTGCATCATTTTCACAAGCCCTCCAGGAGATGTCAATGTGATGCATAATTGACTTTGAGAGCCCCTGGACTATATTTCTAGCATTGGCATTTGTGTGACTGCTAGATTCTGCTTATCAAGCCAGTTCAACCCTAACCCCACAAACTCACACTAACACTTCCAAAGAGACTTTGTATGTCAGCTGTGAGCATCCTTGTAGACCTATAAATGAAGAATTATAATCATGGGATGAACTATAGGAAGGTGAACCATCTTGGCAGGTTAAAAGCCTTTCCATTCAGAAGTCTATATCCCTCTTAGTCAAACTGAAATGATTTCCCAGGACAGTGATACATGCTTGATTCCTGTTGGACTGTTCTAGGCAATACAGACTTGGATGTGCACACTTGCTTGCTTCTAAGAAGAGAACGGAAGGCAAGGAATAAATTCTTTGTTTGATAAAGATGCCTCAAGAACACTAATAAATGTGTGCAGTTTCACCTGTTAAAGTAACTGCTATATTACATCTTAAGACTAAGCAGACAGGCCCTTCTGAAATAGATATCAGCATTATTATAGTGAAGTTCTTACCACAGGCCCCATTGCATACCCGATTTCTCCTGCCTCTTACGTACCCTCCCTCACCCCCTCCTCCTTGTGCATGTGTAACTTTTCTCATCTTTTGGGACTGAGCCAGGCATCAGTATGTTCTGGGATGCTCTCCCTGAACTTCCACCACTGGATTAGGAGCCCCTCTGCAGTGTCCCCTTGCTTATCTGTATCATAGCTGTCAACACAGTGTGTCATAATTGCTACTTGACACATCCATTTCCCCACTTAGCAGATCTCTGTGAGGACAGGGACCATTTCCTTCTTCACTCATTTCATCTTCAAGGACTAGAATGGTGTCTGGAAATAAGAGAGCTTCAGTAATTATTTATTTATGGAGAGTGACTCTATGTCTCTAAGGACCCTCCATTAGACTATTTTTGTTTCTTTTCTTCACCCATTTGCTTAGGCATCCATCTATTGCCCAAATAGTAGACATTGCCAAAGGTAGGCTGTGGTGCTGGCTGTGTTTGGAGATTCAGAAAGGTGCTCATTGCATCCTCTCCTCAAAGACCTGATGATCCAGTGGCTTCCCTCGCCTGGATCATCATTTTTTTTTTTTTCTTGTTTGTGCACCTCAGGTGCAGAAGGCCAGTTCATGGCACACCATACTCATTGATCTCTTCAAGGCTATTCTCTTGAATGAGTGATTGTTTTCCTTTTTTTCTTTCTCCACCCCAATGTTTGTCCTCTCTGTAGAAACCCAGTTTAATATATTTGCCTGTATCAGTTTATTAGTCTGTGTTCTTGTAAAACACGTATTTCTGTGTTGTGAACATGTGTTTTAAGTTTATATAAATGGTATATAAGAAACCCCATTCTACTTCTTTTCCACTCTGTATGCTAACAGGTTCCCGAGTTTTGTGTACAGCAGTCCTGTTTTACTCATTTATTCTCACAGTGATGAGCAGGTGACTGCCTCCTACTCCCCATTACCACAAATGCTGGATGAACATCCTCAAACTCCCTCCCCCCTTGTTGACTGATGGGAGACTGCCTAAGAGTCCGAGGTACACACAGGACTCAGGGGCAAGCGTGCTGGGTCACAACAGATATATGTCTTTACATTGGGTGAGTACTGCCAGACTCTCAGAATGAGATCTTGTAGATTGGCAGGAGTTCCTCAGGTATACTTTAGATTGTAGTTCCTTGTCAGTTTTGACATTGCAAATTTCTTCTTCCAATATGTTTTTAACTCTGTTCATGGTGTCCTTTGTTTTTTTTTTTTGTTGTTGTTTTTTTTTAATTGTCCTTAGCATGCCACTTATGAGCACAGACTGGTGTCTCTCCATCCCTCTCCATCCCACCCATACCTTGCCCCTATCTCATTCCAAGGGCAACTACCTCAATTATTACACACATTTGAGGTGTCTTATACTTAATATGTGTCTACCTATCCCACCTGCCACTTAACAGAGCTTCTTGAGAGAGGAACAGGGTCATGTTCATTAAGTATCACCAATAGAATCTCAGACACACAGTGTTTAACATGAGGGAAATCTGTTTTCTCACACTTAAATATAATCTTCTGATAGCCCAGATCTTGAAGCTTTTAAAATATCAACTAACTAATCTGATGAGTAAATTCATGCTGTTGTGTTACTAGTTTAGTGTGGAAATCTTCCATATGATATTCACATCTCAGAAGAAATTTCTGGAAACAAAGAATTCATAGCAATCTAGAGGGGTGATTATAATAATGGAATTTACATGTAGCAGCAAAGCAGCTAGAAAGGATTAAGGATATTTGGGGTAAGGCAGTCCTTCCAATGCCACTCAAATGACCTTATCTGTGTAAATATCAATATTTAGGAATGTGTGGGGTATATTCACAGAGTTAGCATTTCCTCCCAGGCTTTATACTTTACAGGTTTCTCTGTAATGTGGACAGATAAGGATATAGCACATGGAATTTCTGAGTAGCTATTTTGATTTGGTTCAAACTTTATCATAGCAGTTCAGTGATACTTTTACCCTGAATAAGATGTATTTGATGATATACTTTGTTGCCAGAGTAGGTAGAAATAATACAGGAGGCATAGGAACATTTCTCCCAAGAAGAGTCCTTTCTTAGGATCCTCAGGGGGCGCTTTCTTTCCTGACCTTTCTTCCCGCCCTGAATGTCCATGCAAGGGTCCTGGCTCCACACATGCAGAGGTCAGACAGACAAGCCCAGAGACTGAGTGCTTATTTGTGGGGCCACTGGGTATCCAGACAACAATCTCCTTCCATTTTGCTCTTCCATTTCTTTTTGCATGCTTGTTTCATTTTCCTCTTTCTTTCCACTGGATGAGTTCGTTGTTACCTCAGTTCACACGGCAGAAAACATAGCCACACCCTGATGTCCACCCCTTAATTCCTTTTCCAAAGTCCTGGGGTCTGGAAATTGGGATTCTCACTGGTCTAGAATGAGTCTGGCACTTATGCTCGTCCCAGTCAACTTAGCTGAGGCTAAATAATCACTGTGAACATACGTGGCTACTGGGAGCTCCCTGGAACCAAGGCAGAAGGGTGGAGGTGTTAAGGGCAGAAAGAGAATATTGAGGACCAGCTATAATGATAAGAAATACTAGTCATGCTCTGTTAACTGTGATGGTTCTGTTCTGATCAGAGAAAGTATATTCTAACCTGATTGAGAGTTCTACAACCTGGGACATGGGAGCTAACATCGAAATGCAGTCCATCCTCCTTTCCTCAGAACTTCCTATCATTATGGAAAGATTTACAATCTTGTGGCTGAAATAACCTTCTCCCAGAGGCACCTCCAGCCCTATTACCTGTAATCTGGTCTCAAGGTGCAACTCTCTCCGCGCACCCCCCCCCCCCACCCCCCCCAGCCCGCATGACTTGTAACTTGTAATGATTATCCCAAGCCTACTTTCCCCATTCCTACTTTCCCACATAATCTTTGTCCTTCTACCCATATAAGCAACTGGCTTATGGGGAGAGGCAGAGCAGATTTTTGTGGCTGACCTGCTGCTCTCCCATTCTGCCAGCATTATTGGAATAAACACTCATACATGATTCAACCTTGTCTCTGCTTAGTTCAAGGAGTGTCAGGCAGCTGGACCCTTTGGTTGTCCAATTACAGAAGTAGTTCCAGAAAAGAACCCTGGATATACAATCTATAAGTAGGTGTCTGCTATCACAGCCATCTTTATATAAATAAAGACTTTCTGGGTACTGACCTAAGGCCCACTTTTGAGAAATAACCAATTCTTTTTCATCCCAACATACACACAGAAAGGAAGAAAGGTAGGAAGAGAGGGTAGGAGGGAGGGAGCGAGAGAAGAAAGAACAGACTGTTGTGGGGTCGATCCCTGGGTTCAAAATAAGACCACCGGGAGCTGATGATTAATTAAAAAAAGCAGGCAAGGATTTATTGAAATAAAAACTGTCCAGGACAGCCACGAGAGCACCACACACAGGTGGTCTCCACACGACTGCACTGTTCCAGGTGTAGGCAAGTCTTTTAAAGGCCTAAACTGCAAGAATTTTCCTTTGTTCCTAAATCAAAGACTAAATTCTAAAGACTGGGGACAGGCCGCAGGGTTGGTTCCCAAGCACATCCTGATGGACATTGGAATGTGGACTTATCTTGTGGTAGCCGATAACACAGAAGCAGAGCTCAGCAGTTAGTCTCTAAAGGTTATCTATAGTTTCTATCCGTGAAGCTACTGAGTCAGGGAATCAATCTCCTGTGGTCCTGGTCCCAGGCAAGGGAAAATTGCCTTAGCCTCCAGGTCTCCACCTGGAAGCTGAGGTAAGTATTCCGTGTTTAATCAGGCAGGAGCCAGACTTAGCAGGGTTAAAATTCAAACAACAGTTTTTACCAAAGTATGGTTGCCACTATATTTCAAGACCTAACACACATTTCTGTTTCACATGGTCGGTACATATGTGTGCCTATATACAGAAAGGCATGTTGTCAGAAACACTAAAGTACAAACATATGCTCTCCTGAGGATCCAGCATGTGAGCTTTTCAATACACACACAAAAATTTCCCCAGGAAAGCAAATAATGTCAGGTTTTAGGAAAGAGCAGAGATCTGTTATGATAATAGTGTTCAACAAGTATATTATTTTGGGCTCAAAGTAAATGCCTGGGGGGAGGGGAAGATGCTAAAATGCCTTGATTGGGGTTTTAATGAGAAATTTTTCTCTTCTAGTCCTCCCTCCACTCCCGTTCTCCACCCCCAGGTATTTCCTCCAGCCATCAGTCTAGAGCCCTGTGTTGGGGAAAACTGAGAGAATGTTAGCAATTCAACTCTACCAATTAATTTGGGCACTTTCTGCATCCTGCTCAGCAGGGCCTCCCCCTTGCCGGCTGCTGAAAACTTAACAATGCTCCTCTCCATTGTGAATGTGTAATGGTGTGTTTACAAATCCTTGGGGCTACAATATCCGCTCCTCAGGCACACTTTACAGAGGCTAGAGCAGGTCTCCTCCTCACATTCGGATGTCAGTAAATTCTTATGTGACAGTAAAATGCGAAACAGGAATCCCCTCTTCAAAGAGAAAAAGCCAAACCCTGGGGACACAGGAAACATTCAGCTCCAATGACTTAACTTAGGTAGACACTGCCCCTGCCCTGGTTCCTCTCTGCTGAGGTTGCCATCACACGCTTGGTACCATTTTAGAAATTGAGGTGGCCCATTAGTTGAATAACGTATTTTCTGGCATATAAGACGACCCCCTAATTTTACAGTTAAAACATAGGTTTAGGCCTATATTCGCTATATAAGACTATCCCCCACTTCCGAGGCAACACCGGTTCTTTTTTTAATTAAATTTTTAACGAATGACATTTTTCAAACATACCATAATATACTTGTACATTGATACGATAAATGGAAGGTCTCTTCACAAATAGCAATGCCATGAACTTGACTGAGAAACAAGAAATCCAAAAGAGAACATTAACAATGATGGCATCATCTGGAAAGAAAATTACATGAAGAACTTGCAGAAAATGCTTATTTGTGACTGATTGGGATGATAAGATGTTTTTCTAGGCAGAGGAGCATTGTGAATTTAAAATCCTTCAAAATCCTCATCATGTTCTTCTTCTGACATCATAAGTTCATCAATGACCTCTTGTGGTACATTTGTAAGACAGTCATCATATGGATCAAATTCCGAATCAGATGGTGTGGCTTCAGCTTCGACTTCCCCTTCATCTTGCCACAAAAAGTCATCCTTCATACCGTCCAAAGAATTTGATATGCCACACTTCTTGAAAGACCTGATTACTGTTTCTTCAGTAATATCATTCCAGGCTTTTATGACAAAATTACATAAAACATCCAATTGTGGCGCACGCATGTTTCCTCCTTTTGTGAATAATTTTTCGCAGCTAACCATCCACTCATTCCACTGTTCTCTAATGTGATCTTTAAATGGCTTGTTTAGACACACATTCAGTGGCTGTACCAATGTCAATCCTCCAGGAATAACTACCGCATCTGTGTTTATTCTTGCCAGCCTGTTCTTTGTGCTGGTAGTTAAATGAGCCCTGAACATATCCCACACCAGTAGGGTTCTTGACGAAGTCCACCTGGTCGCCTACTCCATACATTATCAAGCCATAGCTTTACCCCTTCTTCATCCATCCATCCTTTTTCACTCACATGTACAAAAACTCCAATAGGGAACTTGATTTTCAGCATTGTTTTTTTTTTTTTTTAAATAATCATTGGTCTTAGTTTGGTACCATCAGCTGTACATGCTAGTACCACTGTAAAACTGGACTTCTCATGTCCTGTTGCTTTAATTAACACTGTTTTTGCACCTTTTGGATTAGCAGTTTTATTTCCAACCATATTGAAATTCATAGGAGTTTCATCCATATTTCCGATCTGACTTAATGCAAAGCCATGTTTCTTGCGCTGTTGTATTACATATTGATGGAAAAGACTTACTTTGCCGTCAAGATCTGCAGGTAATTTTTGTGCAATTTTGGTCTTTTGCCTCAGTACCAGATTGTGCCTTTCCAAGAACCTAGTACTCCAGGATACAGTGGCCTTAAATCCTTTGCTGTTATCTGGATTAGATTTGGCCCACTGAAGTGCAAACATACGTATTTTGTTTCGTGTCACTACATAACCATTTTGACGATGCTCAAGAACCATGTCTGCTACATGCTTTTCGAGTTCTGGCCAATAAGGGGTGCCTCTTCTTAATGCACACTTACTCCTTGGCATACTCTTTAATGCATCTTCATTTGCTTTCCAGTCTCGGACCATCTTTTCTGTTATTCCATATTGTCTTGCCACAGCACAGTTATTGTGTTCCTTGGCAAAGTTTACAACTTTCAGTTTGAAACTGGCTTCAAATTTCCTTCTTCTTGCTGGAGCCATGATGGGTTCTTTTCTACCAGCCACTTGTTGTATACCCACTAATCTTTTAGGCCGGGGTTATACAGTACTGTAGCTTCAGCTACACACAGAATGTTCTATTACGGTACCTTTTAACTCACTGTATGTGTCCTGATACAGCAGCTTTGGCTACACAGAACGTTCCTGTGCTGCAACTATATGTACCACTGTGAGCCAATCACAACAAACAAAGGTTCAAAGGTTATAATAGACCGCCTCTCTGACTCTGGCCAATTTGAGCAGGCTTTTTACTAGAACACAGTGTAGCTTCGGGTACAGAACATGTATAATTTGCATGCATAAAAAGCCTGCTTGGATTGGCTGAGTTAGAGAGGCGGTCCGAGCAGCCTTGCAGTGATTGGTGCGGGATCGAGTTGGAAAATTTGTTTAACGGCATATTGAGACGTTTTTTTGGGATATACTCGGTGTATAAGACAACCCCCGATTTTCGGTTGACTTTTTTTTGTTTCAAAAGTCATCTGATACGCCGGAAAATACGGTATGTATTGAGAGCTACTAATGCTGGATCTCCTGGGAGGTGGGGGGGGCAGAAGGGGGGTGGGGGGAAACCAGGAGAAATCAACCAGGTGGAGATCCTTTCTGTGGAGCTCACAGTCCAGTGTTGGAGCCCAAGGGCAAAGGTGAAGTGTGAACAGATTTAAGGGAAGATGTGAGGCTATGGATAATTAAGTACCAAATAAATAGCACTAATAGTGAGTGCTGTTTTTAGCCACAGTTCAGTATGAAAGAGGAAGGAAAGAGAATTGGATTTTTATTATTTATTTATTTATTTATTTATTTATTTATTTATTGCCTATTTGGGTGTGTTTGCTTGGGAGCAACATAGTGATTAAGAAAGTAGGGAAATTTGTTGTGAAATCATGGACATATAAAAGGCCCTGCAGGATTCAGTTTTCAAAAAATCAGCTGAATTTCACTGTAAACTGTACAATTAGTTTTGTCACTAACTTGGTGATTCTCAAACCAGGGGTGCTTTAGAGTATGGAGGGTTGGGAGTCTGGTTAAAAGAGGAGAAAAGTGTGACTGAAGGCACAGGAGCAGGAAACAGCTCTGAGAGTGAATGAAGCTGACGTCTTCTGCAAGTGAGCTGGTCACCTGGTTTAGAGTGATCCCAGCTCACAAGCAAATACCTCGGAATTTGGTAAATCTGTCAACAATCAAATTCCCTTACAACTAAACCTCGTTTTGATGCCTTGGCCCTGAAATGTTCGGTATTTTCACCACTGGCCCCTGTACACCTGTAGAAGTTTGTCCAGGGAACAGGCAGTCTTCCCTAGGTTGACCTGGTATGGCAAAGAGAAAGGAAGTTTGGGGTCCCATAGTTTTCATAGTGTTACTAGTATCAGGAGAGGGATTCTGGTAGGTTAAATTGTCTCTGTTTGTTAACACTAACCCCACCTATCAGAGCACTCTTTGGCATCAAAACAAACCAGGAAACTTAATGGGAGCTGGTGCTGTGCATTGAGGATGCTGGTAAGAGAGTCTTTGATAGGTGCTGTGATGATGGCTGCGATATGGAAGCCCAGGAAAGAATAAAAGGCCCCATCACACTATCATGCCAGAATTAATTATTTTGAAAGGGTGACGGTCAAAGTGACATTTACTATAGGGATGTCTTTCTTCACACAAAATAACACTGTGATGTCCCTAAGGAAAATCAGTGCTTGACTTGGCAAGGCATTCCTTGCAATTACTAAGGAAACAAGTTGGGTGTTGGCAAGTGTTTTTTGGTGCAGATGAATATATTATATTGCAATTGGGCACCTAGTTTTGTTCAGACCTGGAACTCATCCCTGACCCTGCTTCCATCCCAACATTTATTATTTTCAGCTGAAGTTGCTCATTTGCAAGAAACTAGAAGAATCAAAGTGATAGAACCCTTCTTTGGTTGAGTGGTGGAAGTTGCAGAGAGAAGGAGTGGCTGCCCACCTTGGGAGACTTGAACAGAGAGGACTGTGGGAAAGGAGGGGGTTGGAGAGAGGGAAAAATGTGAGAGGAGCTTTTTTCCAGATGGGGCATGCTCCTTGCGGAGGCTCAGCTCAGGAAGACAGCTTTCCCTTCTTGGTAAGAAGGAACAATTAAGTTAAACAAAGTTACAATGTCAGTTCCTGCTGCGCTCTATGGTCTTCTCACATTTAAGTCATCCAGAAAATGTAATAATAAATAAGATGCCATTTTAATGGTAACAAACAACATAGTATTTAGGAGTTGATTTAACTGAGATTACATCAGACCTCCATGGGGAAAACCTTTAAAACTTTAATAAAAGACATAGAAAATGATTTCAATAAATGTCATGTTCTTGGATGAACAATTTAATATTAAGATTGCAATTCTCCCAAGTTAATATATTATCTCTGTGTATTCCCAATCAAAATTCCAGTTGGCTTTTTTTCCCCTCAGGAACTCAATAAATTTATGAAAGAATAAAGATTCACAAATAGTTAAGTGCATATTAAGAAAAAAATATAAAATAAAACAAAAATAAAAAGAAACATAAAATAAAACAAAAAATAAAAGGGTGAGACTTACCTATTTGAATATTAAAACATACCACAAAACCATGGTGACACAAATAGTATTTAGAAACAGACATATAGACCAAATGGAATAGAATACAAAACTCAAAGATAGACTGGAGCTGCTCAAGTGGGAGAAGATATTGGCAATGTCTAATACTGACAGAGGATTGATATATAGAATATGCAAAGAAGGTCTGCAGACCAACTCCAATAGTAGAACACATAAACGACAGAAACAGGCATTTCAGGAAGGAGAAAACCTAAAAGGCAATAACCATATAAAGAAATGCTCATATGTACTTACAACTAGAGAAATGTAATAAGAACAATGAAATTTTGCTTTATACCAATTTAGACTGGAAAAAAATTACAAAATTATAAGATGTCTATTGATGATGGAGAATGGGCTTGGGTAGCATCTCTCATGCCCTACTAACTGAGTTGAGATGAGTATAACTATTTTCATGAGTAATCTGATACTACTTATGTAAAGTAGATATCTGTATAAACTGTAACCTAGATATTCCATGATTAAGTCTATATCCCCAAGAAAATTTCACACTGGTCTGGATAGGGAAATATATAAGAATGTTTTTATTAATATGCTGACATACTATTGTGTTGACCAAGAAAGTATTTGTCTATCATCAGGAGAATTGCCAGGTAAAATGTGGTAGAAATACACCATTTATTTAAGTGCTCTACAGTAATTGGAAGCAATAGATTAAATGTACATTAACTACATGGATTCTCTTAAAAGCATAATGCTGATTGAAAAAATTAAGAATAAAATGTGCAACAAACCATTTCTGCATGTTAAAAATACCCATCAAAGAGCAATAAACACTGTGCAAGAAAGCATATAGATGAAAAGATGGATGTAAACACATTAGAATAATTGCCTATGGGGAAGACTTAATGGAGTAACAAATGAAGACAAAGGAGATAGATAAAACAAAAAAACAGAGAGACAGACAGACAAAAGAAGGGCCTAAAGATGATAGTGTGTCCAGGGCTATCAAGTATGATTAGATCCATCAGTGCTTGTTCTATAGCTAAGGTTAAAGAAAGGATTAACTGACCCACCACTAAGAAGTTCCTTACTCATCAGAATTGGGTGAAGACCAATAAGTCAGGAAGTATCTGAGGATTGATGTCCACCACCCCAGGCATTTTTGGAGAAAAAGAGAGAGAATAATCTGGTAAGGGGCTGACACTAGACTGGCCATGAATCCATGGGTGGAATCACCAGGGGTTGGAGCAATAGTGAGAAAAATTTCCTCCAAGCATGAGGGGCAGTAAGAGTGAATTCCTTATCTTTGAGGCAGAGACAAGGCCACTCTTGCATGCTAAGTTTTTTTTTTTTTTAATATATATTTTATTAATTTTTTACAGAAAGGAATACAGAGTAGAGAGTTAGAAACATCGATGAGAGAGAATCATAGATCAGCTGCATCCTGCACACCTCCTACTGGGGATGTGCTCGCAACCAACGTACATGCCATTGACTGGAATCAAACCCAGGACCTTTCAGTCCGCAGGCCGATGCTCTATCCACTGAGCCAAACCGGTTTGGGCGCATGCTAAGTTTTTAAAAATCAGTTTATAGAGAAGAGAGCAGGAAGTGTGATTCCCTGGTGGAGGGTATTGAGTAGAGGCAACTAAGCAGACACAGGAGGGCACTGAGAGGTAGGGTGTGGTGTGGCAACCACCATTGACAGAGGAATGAGCCACAGAGAAGAAGGAAATGAAAGCATCTAAGGGCTGGCTACTATGCTGTAGTAACTGAACATGTGGACATGGTCCCTCCCTGCATTGGAGTTCCTTGAGCTGCTTTCACTTTTCTGTTGCACAAGATGTGAGTAATTTCTAATAGACCTGACCTGAGAAACACCCTGACTGGACACTCTACAGGCCCATCTGACAGCAGGACTCTGTTCATGGGGCCCCCTGTCCCAGGAGAGGATCGCTAAGAGGAACACAGCAAACACTCACTGTCTAAGGCAGTGGTTCTCAATCTTCCTAATGCCTCGACCCTTTAATACAGTTCCTCATGTTGTGATGACCCTCAACCATAAAATTATTTTCATTGCTATTTCATAACTGTAATTTTGCTATTGTTAATGAATCATAACAGGTTGAGAACCGCTAGCAGGGTCGCCTAAGACCATCGAAAAACGCAGATATTTACATTATGTATTAAAGGTCGAGGCATTAGAAAGGTTGAGAACCACTGGTCTAAGGAATTATGTTTTCTCATGCACCCCTTCCTGTGTACATTCCTGGATTTTGTGAAGGCCTCAGTCTCCTTATGGCTATTTTTCATGCACATTTGTTTTGTTAATCTTACCTGAGGATATTTGCTTATTGATTTTTTAGAGAGAGTGGAAGGGAAGGGGAGAGAAAGAAAGAAACATCGATGTGAGAAAGATACATCAATTGGTTATCTCCAGCATGTGCCCTGACCAGGGCAGGGGTGGGATGGGGTGGGGTGGAGTTGGGGGGATGGAGCCTGCAATTGAGGTACATACCCTTAATTGGGATGGAACTTGGGACTCTTCAGTCCTCAGGGTGATCCTCTAGTCTAGCCACTGAGCCAAACCAGCTATGGCTCCTTATGGCTACTTGTAACCTTCTCCCAGGCTCCCCATCTGCTCAGCAAGCCTCCTTTCTTTCCCTGCAGGGTAGCCACCCGCCCACCGTTCCTCAGCATTCAACTCTTCCAGAATTCTCTGCTCTTCTCTAATCCTCCAACTCTGCCAACCTACTTCCTTTTCTTATACATTCACATTGTACTGCAGTTTGTGAGGAAGATGACAATGTTGATTCAATTACAATAACATCCTTCATGATGCTTTTGACCTCGGGAAAGCTTGGAAAACAAGGCTCATGACCTGTGTTGTCTAGAGCTGAAATCTCCAGAATGTGTGAAAGGGCCAGCTAAAGGGGAACATAGTGTGGAAACTGTATCTCGGCTTGGGCTCCGTCCGTCCTTCCGTTTCTGCCCTGCCAGCTCTCACCTTGCTATCTTCAGTGAAATGTAACTGTGTTGTCAAGTGCAGGAGTTCTGTGTGTCTGAGTGTACCCAGACTTTGTGTATTTTTTGTGACTCCATGTTTCAAAAACATTTCATTTTGGTAACAAAGAGGCTTATTTTTGCTAAGAGGTTTCGAAAATATATCACTGATGGAGACAAGCTCCACCAAATGCCCTCTTGTTTTTGCCGATGTGAATCAGCATGACCTTTTCACCCTCTTCAAGAGGATATTTATAAGAACCAGACACAGCGCACATGTTAGAGAGATAACGTGAGAGGAGGCCAAGCACAGCTGGAAAGAGGCAGAAAGCACTGCTCTCTCTATGATGTTTGTGAAAAACCTCCTGTAGCTGTTATATTTTTCTAGCGGATCTTTGAAAGAAAGGGTGTCGTCTGCCTAGTGTGTACACACACACACACACACACACACACACACACACACACACTCACTTTCCTGGCAGAAGTCAGAAGCAGAATGCCATGATCTGTAGAAGGAAGGAAGTGGAGATCTGTTGCGCCTGGTTAAGGCGGGGGTTATTTTTAGCAGCTGGAGGAAGGTGACCTGGAGAAACGGGCTGGCTGTGAGGGAGGAAGATTAGATTCTGCCAGAGCAAAGTACCACAGACTCAGGGATCAAGAAACAGGTATCTAGCACTGACAGGTGTGAGCATCATCCTGTGCAGCGAAAGGTCGCTGGTTTGATTCCTGGTGAGGACACATGCCCAGGTTTCGGGTTTAGTGTGAAAGTGGGTGGGGGCAGCTGGATGATCGATGTTTCCTCTCTCTCCCCCTCTCCCTTCCTCTCTCTAAAATCAGTACACACACACACACACACACACACACACACACACACACACACAGGATATCTATTTCTCATCTGGAGGCTGGCAGTCCAAGATCAAGATGCCAACAATTGGGGTTCTGGTTGCTGAGGGCTTTCTTCTTGGTTTGTAGATAGATGGCTGCCTTCTAGCTGTGTCCTAACATGGCCTTTCCTTGGTGGTCAAGGAATGGGAAGGGGGATGAGAGGAGAGAGAGAGAGAGAGAGACAGAGAGAGAGAGACAGAGAGAGAGAGACAGAGAGAGAGAGAGAGACTTTCTTTTTTATAAAACCACTAATTCCATAATGAGAGTCCCAAACTCATTACCCAATTTAAACCCAATTATATCCCCAAAACCTCTCCTTCAAGTATTATCACACTGCAGGTTAGGCCTTTAACATAGAATTTGAAGAATCACATTCACCCCATATTACCCTGTTAGCTGGGACCTTCTCAATGCCCCTCCTGCCTGTAGCTGTTCCTGCTGGGTCAGGTCCAGCCTCAGGAAACTCCTCTTCCTGGCATGGCCAGCATCCCAGGGGAGGGTGATAGTCACATGAACTGAACGGAGAGGCAGGCAGAAGTACTTTCTAAGAAAGCTAGCTCAAGGGCTCTGCTGTTCTACAAAAATGTACTGGCCTTTGATTTTGAACCAAATCAGCAAGTACTGGAGTTTTCTAGTTGGCCAGCATCCACTCCTCCCAATTGCACTTAAACATTTTTAAAATAAAGCTTTTAATGATATTAATTTAATATCTAATATAATGTAATATGTACCTGTAATATGGACTTTAAGTTTCATGTCATTTGGATTTTCAAAATTTAACTTTTTCATCACAGTCAAGCAATTTTCTTGATGTCATGTGGAAAACTTACCTATTCATTTAAGCAAATCCCTATTTCTTTTGTATCTCTCTTTTCCCTCTCCCTGGCGGTAGAAAATATTGTGTAGAATTAATTATTTCTTCATATATTTCTTCATAGGCCCATTTTGTTGGAAGCTATTTCATTTTCAATTTCTCTTTAGAGTATATTTGAAAAAAACAAACACTGGACTGTGCTTACAGCGACAGTTGCTTCTTGTAGCCTCTAGTTTTGCAGAAGAAGAGAAGGAGGGGACACCTGCTCATGGGGAGACGCTGGGGCACAAATTGGTGGTGAAGGAGGCCGCATGGCTCCTTTGTGGCTCAGGGCTGGGTAACCAGCACATCGTCAGCTGATTGCCTCTCTGGTAGGTGCTCACCCCTCTGAGGCTGGCTGAGGTGAGGAGGGGAAGAAGGCCTGCAGCATGAAGAGTTCATTTCCTTAGCAGCTGGATAAAAAGTCTCTTTGTTTTATTTTTCTCTTCTTTTTTTCTTGGATTCATATAAAAGTTCCAAGAGGATTGTGAACGAGTGTCCACAGTAACTTCAGACCATATCCCGGTAGCTTGAACTTGAGAAGCCAAACTTCACCATCTCTAAAGACAAAGTGGGTGAGTGAGCGAGGCTGTCCGCGCTTCTCCCACCGACAGGGTTCTGTGAAACAGGCAGGAAGGTCTTTGTGGCTATCAATGCCTCATTTGCTTTAAGAAGATACAGGGATTTGTGGTTTTTGAAAACAAATTCAATTAACACCATTTTCTTTGGCGGTATCCTTTTTTTTCTTTTTCTTCAAAAGTCACCCATCAATTTAACCCAGATTCTTCCATAGAGGCAGTCGGGGAGTTTCCCCTCAGCCTGTTCTGCTGCGTGGTGAAAGAGGTAGTAAAGTAAGCCTTTTTCTGTCTACATATTCAAATTCAAGAAGGAAAGTGCCAAATTATCCTTCAGAATGTTGTAAGACCTGATTTGACTCCAAATTGTACTGTGAGAAGAAACAGATGGGAAAAGAAAAGAGGTCCCTTTTAAATGAAATCCTTTTTTTTTTTTCTCTCAAGAGGCTTCTGCAGAAAACCTTGCCCCCATTCCCAGGGACGAGGCAAGCCCAGCAAAGCCCCGCCCAGCTTATTGGTGCGAGCAGTCTGGTGTAGGAACAGATATGCCGCCTGATTATGGCACCCTAATTGGTTTTGAAAACACACTGGCACAATGGCAGCGAGCCAAACACTCCCTTCCCCACGCTGCCTTTCATTGCAGAAGGCTGATTCCCTACTTAAAGTGTTTTTCCTTTCACGTTCCTCAAACTTTTTTCTGAAGAGGCAAAATATCCCCGGTGTTTAGGACTGGGTCCCAGCCACAACCAAACTGCCTGTTATAGAAGGAAGACTGAGCCCAGCTCGCTGACTTTTACAGCGGGATGGAACTGACCGATAATTCACTTGTCTTGCCTGGAGCCAGTTCAGACATGAAGCAGATTGAAACATCATCAGACTTTCAATGTCATGGTGCTGAATCCAAAGTCCAATAAAAACAGAGAAAAATATCTTGTGAGGACATAGGAAACATATGGGAGTATGAGTGTGTCACTTATCTTATGGTTACATTGCAACAAGTGAAGTGATGGGGAGCTTTGGAGTTTTGCAATGGTGGGGGTTTAGTGTGAGCTACCCCAAGATGTGCCTCAGTGGTACAGAGATTACTTTGAGCTAACGGCAGTTTTAGCATTAAGCTCAAGAGAAACTTTGGTCCTTCCTTTCTATCTATAGGGCAGGGTAAACCTTATTATTAAATGTCTCTTCTTATCACCCCCAGTTACCTTTTATAACCCTCAACCCCCCTCCCCCCCCCAGTGCATAACCTCATTCCTAACTCAGTGTCTTATATACCTCAACCCCTCTTTCTATCTCTGAACCTTTTGTGCATGTGGGGTCTTTGACTCTCTAGTGTATGTGGGGTTTCCATACATATGTATGTATTAAATTTGATAATTTTCGCTTGCTCATATCAATATTTTATTATTAGATAAGTCAGAAGAAGCTTGAGGGTAGAGGAAAGTTTATTCCTCCCTTATACTTCCACCATTAAGCCTTTCCCCAACTCCCAAACATTTCCAATCTATGTGACATTAATGGCTCCTCTCTATGTGACAAGGGGAAGAACGATGTGGGCGTGAGGCTTGCTTTGAGTCTTGGTGACTGACATCATTGTGCCGGTAAAGACTTGACATGAGGTTAATGTTGTACAAGCACAGGAGAGTTTTATTATTATGGTGGTGTGTGTGTATGTGTGTGTGTGTGTGTGTGTGTGTGTGTGTGTGTGTGTATAGAAAGTAAGATAAGAGACAGAATTCATATTCTCCAGAATAGAATTTTGGTCTTTGTTTTAGCTTTTGCATTATGAAGAATTGTGTAGAGCTATAAAGATGTATATGATTGACAAAACTGCAGATTAAGTAAAATCTGTAAAGGGTTAGAATGCTTTGTACACATCACACATGGCAGTGTTTATTCATAGGATCACAT
The DNA here is from genome assembly GCF_964339955.1 of Pipistrellus hanaki. Lineage (NCBI taxonomy): Eukaryota > Metazoa > Chordata > Mammalia > Chiroptera > Vespertilionidae > Pipistrellus > Pipistrellus hanaki. Next base: position 123,690,077 of record NC_140504.1, on the reverse strand, counting down.
TCCAGAATGTGTTCTCTCTCTCATTCAAGCTTACTCAATCTATTTTTATGTGTACTTTTCTCCTCTCTCCCCTTTCAGAAATCTTACTTGGAGCAGCCTACTGGAGCTATTGTAAGCAGGGTCACTCTCAAGATTATATTTGTTTAGATCAGCAATTTCCAATCTTTTACATCTCATGGTACACCAAAAAATCTTCAGCACACCAAAAAAATTTTTTTTGCCACTCCAACAACAACAAAAAGGTATAATTTTGATTCATTCACACTGGGTGACTATTGTTGTGTTGGCTGTTGTCATATTTTTATTTGACAATTTAAGGAAAATGAGGTCACTGCTGTTCTAGTCAGTGCCCCTGACTAAAATAGTTAAGAATTGCATCTTTTAAAAATTCTCACAGCACACCGGTGTGCCACGCCACACCAGTTGAAAACTGTTCGTTTAGAGCAAAGGGTATTGCTATTCCCGGATGTTGGCAATGGGATTATTTAACAAGAAATCCTTGTTGGTGTCAATGTGACACATAGGATGTCACCGCACTTGTGAAAAATCAGGATATAAGTGAATAGTTTCTTACCAGTTTCAAAGCTGGAAATTGTTTTACCCAAAATACTTCTTATTCCTTGTTACTTCCTGATTGGAAAGGACACCTGCAATTTCTCCTGCTAAGTTCATACTGTGGTTTTGCATGAGGCTGCTCATTAGAAAACCTTGGCTGCAAAGTTGCTTACCCTAAACACCGGAACCACCATGTCTCCCAGCTCTGCACCATTCAAGACCCCCTTCCGAGTAAGGTATGAAAGGAGGCTGAGTGTGCTACAGAATTGGCAAGTTAAAAATTCCTGCTATTCATACTTTTCTGATTCAGGAGTGGCTAGATATATTGAGATTATACATCCCTTCGGATTTCGCAAAGCCTAACCTGTTATAGAAATTTTTGTTAGTTTGTCACAGATGACAATTTGTCATAGGCTTGAAGAGTAAAAACCAAAACCCAGAACTGCTGTGAAATGAACTATTTAAAATGAATGTATGTGTCCCAGAAGCATATCCCAAGTTGTATTGGAGCATTTTAAAAACTTTGCAAGTCTTACTGAATTTTTAAATTTTGTGGGGTCTAAAATGAATATGTTTTCTCCTGCCTTCTAAGTTCTGTTAGGTGGGCTAATAATCAAATTAACAGAGGCAGATAAACAGGAGAAAATTCAACTTTAATACATGCACGTGGGAATTCACATAAGCATGAGAATTCCAGATGATGAGTTAAAATTGGAAATATCTGTCATTTTGGATGAAGGAGAAAGTGGAGTTAAGGGTCTGAGATTTCAAATGAAGTGGGCAATTTACAGGTAGTTGAGGAAGAGCAAATGTGGCAGGTACATTTTTGCTAGGCAACCTAGAAACAATGAGACAGATGAGGCCCTAGTAAACAGGCCTCTGCTTGCGGTCCTCCCATCCACTATACTCAGTTCAAATTAGGCTGCTAAGGCCAATATCCTAGTATTTCCTCCCTGGAGTAGGTCTTTCCCTCTATGTCTTAGGCAGGAAAGGAGAGGAGGTCAAAGATTCTTTCTGAGCGCCCTCCCTCCCCCCCGCCCCTCTCAACCCCCCTGTACCCTTCCCCTCTGCTTTAATAACCAGCTTAAAACCAATATTCCCAAAAGGCAGCTTTAGGAAGACAAAAATGTGGTCCCCTTTAATTCTCTGTCCTGTCTTCTTCTCTGGGCCTGGAAGGGAGTTTGTGACTGAAAGAGGTATACTTGTGAAGAAACATTTTGAATGTTCTTCACATCTAGTTGCTTCTCAAACTTTAGTGTGATGTGGATCCTTTGGGCAGCTTGTTACCATGCTGATTCAGATCCCTTAGGTCTGGAATGGAGCTCGAGATTTTGCACTTTTAAGTTTCAGTAGATGAACCAGGAGCCACAGTTGGAGGCCCTCAGGATCAGCTCTCACCTCCTCATTGGCAGTGGAGGGAAAATGGGCATGAGATGGGCATGATGCAACCTTTCTGAAAAAATTTGTTCTGACTGCTTCCACCCCAGCCAGCATTCTACTCATTTGCAGGCCCTCTTCAAAAGTATGTAGAATAAATTAAATAACGCTGTGCTCTTTCGGGAGCCAGCAGTGTGGGAGACAGGCTAGAGACAGGTTAAAGAAGAGAACGGGATCAGGCAGATATAGAGGAAGATAAAGGCAGATGGGCAGACAGAGTCCCTCCTGTAATTCCTGTCACTCCCTCTTCCATCCTTTCCTCTCTGTTTCAATTTCTTTTCTTCATCTTGTTTCCCTCATTGCTTTTCTGTCTGTTGTGAGATAACGAAATCATTTCGCTCAAGTTCAGAGACAAACGGGGGCTTGCGAGAAAAGTGGATTGGACCAGGAGTCAGGCGAGCAGCAGCTGAGCCCCTGCTCAGCTCCTGGGTGCAGCTGGGCCACTTGTGTGTTCTGGGCCTGTTTTATTTTTTTGTAACATGAGCAAGTTTTAAAAATTACCATAATTATTATTCATATTACTTGAGGGGCAGATTCTTATCTTACATTCCTCAGAGTCAGAACACTTCCTTGGAAGCCTTGACAGTTTGACACTGACACCTGTTTAGTAAATACTGTCATTGCTATTTCTTGGTCAGGGGGAGGAAAGGAGAGAAGGGGCATGCTGCTTAAGGGGGTGGAGTGTGGTGGAGGAAAGGGTGATTCACCCATTAACTTTCTTTTGCTTTTTTCCTTAAATTATTTGATTTACAGGTGTAATAATCAACAAGTCATCAGACATGAAAAGCCAAGCAGAAGGGAAAAGAAAGGGAAGCCATTCAGTATTGAAGAGGATAAAGCCTGTCCTCAACTCAAGCAGGTGACTGGCGGGTGTATGAGTGCATAAAAATAGAGTTCATCACCTCCAAGGATAGTTTCCATTGGCTTCTACTTTTATCTGGGTCTTGAGTCTGTAGAGAAAGGGATTCCAATTGGTTGACAAGTTGAAGTTATTGTGAAATTTGATAATGATACAGAGAACAGGGTACACCCAACATAGGTAGAGGTGTTTTCAGATGGCAAATTCACAGGTCAGCACCCATGTAGGCCCCAAGCCAGTCAGGGTCCCTTCTCTAGACTGGTAAGGAACACATGAGAGATGGAGCAGTCCACACCTGAGAGGCATCAAATTCATTGCCTTCTGATGTCCCAGCAGCTACCTAATAAACAGCAGCCCCATTCACTGTGCAAAGCATTCCTGTGAGAATGGGCATCAGAGTTATCACTTGCCTTTACTGGACTTTAACCTTGATCCTTGAACCTCAAATTGCAATCACAAATGAGTGGTTAGCCAAACTAAATATGCCAGTTGGGAAATCAGTTTCCCAGAATTGGCACTATAGAGAACTTTGAGTACATTTGTGGAAGTAGGAGGTAGGTACAGTATAAATGAGGGGAGAAAACTGCTCTCAGTGGGGTTGAGGGTGAGCATGATTTTTTGAAGATAGTTTTGTTGTGATTTTCTCTTATTTATTTACTTTCAGGAAACATGAGGGTTTTCAATGAGATGTTTTAAACCAGTGCCCTTGCTGATAATGCTTCTTGAGGTCTCTAAATTGTCATATCTGATATGAGGAGGATTGAGATTTGTTGGTGAAAGGTACCTTCCTGATTTATTTCTTGCCTATCTGCCTTTCCTACCACCTATTTAATAAAATGAGTTGCTGTTTCTTTAATGCTGATGCCTTAAATTTAAAAACAGACTGATGCCCACTCCCCAACCTCAGATATCAGTCTCAAGCAAGTCAATTTGAGCAAAGGGATGGCACTGTCCATCTCTGCCACCATCTCTCCAGTCTGAGCCTAGTGCTGTCCATTTACATTGGCCTCTTGATGGGCCTGCCTTCTTCCAGTCTCTCCCTGTTCCAGAGAAGTCTCCTCAACTCAGCCAGAGAAACTGTTTTGAGTTGCAGACCAGATATCACAGCTCCATAATAAATTACTTTAATGGCTTTGCTTTTGGGTCCTGGATCCAACTTTCTACATGTGTGTGTGCAGTTCCTCACACCACCAGGCAATTCTCAGATGTCAGCAGGGTCTCTGATAATTCAACTCAATTTGGATTCTATCTCCCTGCAGGGAGCACCAGAATTCACCGGTTAAGGATTCAGTCTCACAAGACTGATGCCCACTCCCTAACTTCAGACACCAGTCTCAAGCCCAGACTGCTGTGACCTGTGCTTCTAACCAAACGGCTACAAATTGGAGATTCAAACAACTCCCTCCAACTTGGGCTGCCACTTGCAAGTAAAGGTTGCTACCTGTACTTCTGACCAATCAGCTATAAAAGAGGTTCCAATGACTAGCCTCCCCCACCCTCACACTCAGGTTTAATTAATTTTCTGGAGCAGCTCACAGAACTCAGAAAAAATAATTTACTTACATTTACCAGTTTATTATAAAAGAGCATGATAAGGGATACAGAGGAACATCCAGCTGGGAGAGATGCACAGAGGAAGGTATGTGGAAGGGACATGGAGCCTCCCTCCCCTTTCCAGGCCCACCACCCTCCTAGCACCTCCATGTGCTCACCAACCCCAAAGCTCCCCACATTCCATACTCCTGGGTTTTATGGAGGTTTCATCACATAAGTAGATGGATCACTAACTTCATTTTCAGCCCTTCTTCCTTCTTAAGAGAACGGAGGACGGGGCTGACAGTTCCAACCTTATAATCATGGCTGGATCTCTCCTGTGACCAGCCCTCATCCAGGAGCCATCCAGGAGCCCACCCAGAGCCACCTCATTAGAACAAAAGACACTTTTATCACCCTGAAAATGATGAGGGTTTCAGAGCTCAGTGTCAGGAATACATATAGAAAAAAATATATTTCCTATTATCTCACACTTCTCATTGCAATTTCAAAATGTTTAAAATTATGAATATCAATGAATTCATTGCCTACAAGAACTGGAATATTAACAAAAATGTTAGGCTACTTATGCATTGAGCCCTATCCCATAATGCTGCTAACTCACTGTTCTGAACCTTATATTTAATTATTACCCTGCTTTATTTAAAAGGGTTTTATTACTTAAATGTATTCCTAAAAAGTGTCCTGTTAAGTTTTTGTTACCTTAAACATTATGTAAATGTTATCATCCTACCTGTTATCTTCTGGGACTTGCTTTTTTCATTTAATAATATCTTGCTAAGATTCATCCATATTGTTACATTCAGATGTAGTAGATTTGTTTTAATGACTTTATATTATGAATATTCCTCTGTCAAACTGTGAATCCTCACCTCATTTTTCATTTTCCTTCTTTTATGTGCTGTTGTCACTCCATCCTAGGCAGAGGTACAATAACAAGTAGAAGAAAGTAAGAAGGGTGTATTGAAGAAATTGAAAAAGGTTATCTTTCTCTCTCCCTTCTCCTTGTTAACTTCAACATTTCTTACAAATTCCAAATCAATCATTAATCTATACTTTGGCATATCTTCCTTGATATCCCAGAACAGGAAGTCCATTTTGTGCTTTTATAGCTCCATGTGCTTCCTCCTTAGACCACTTGCTGTGGTTATCATTTTTAGTACACTGCATCTGGATGACTATTTGATTAATACCTGCTCTCCGGATGGACTCTGAGCTCTGAGAGCAAAGGCTGTTTGTTATGGTTCACAGTTGTACTCCCAGGACCTAGCACAGTGACCGGCACATAGTAAAAGCTCAATATATATTTTCAAATGGATAAAATAGTAATTCATAAAGAGTTAGGGGAGTGATTTAAAATACAGGGAAACCATGAAATAGGACCCAGCAGGCTTCTTCCTCAAACCTCTAGAGCAGGACTTGGTAAACTTCTTCTGTACAGGGCCAGGTAGTAAACATTTCAGATTTTGCAGGCCATGTGGTCTCTGACAGAATCACTCAATGTTGTTATTGTATCAGGAAAGCAGCTGTAGGTGATTTGTAAACAAATGAATATGGCTATGTCTCAATAAAACTTTATCTATGGACCTTGAAACTTGAATTTCATATAATTTTTGTGTCATGAACTGGGATCGATGTGTTACAAAATATGATTATTTTGATTTTTTCCAACTATTTATAGTTATGCGAACCTGTCTTAGCTTGTGGGCTGTACAAAAGCAGGAGGTGGGCCAGCACTGACCTTCGGGGTGTGGTTGGCTGACCCGTCCTTTGGAGCACCCCTGTACCCTTCACTATCCATTGACATTGGATCAAGGTCAGCCCGTAATCACTATTTGTACTCTGGCAACAGTGGGAATGGAGAATGGAAAAAGGTCCAGAGGTAGTGCCTTAGTTAAATAATGAAAAGATACCTTTAAAAAAACAACAACAAGTTTTCTTGAAAAGTTGCCCAATGGTTCTCCTATCCCTCGGTCCTTTTGTTGCCAACTTCTTCCTTTGATATTGAAATGAAAACTACTCCGGCACTTAAAAGTGTTTCTTATGACGGCCATGTCATCACCCCAAATTGCATAATAAGAAACTGCACACCCACTCACCTTGCTGCTGCTCTCCTGACTGAGTCACTTGGCAGGAGTGACTGTTCCGTTCCGCTGACACTTACACATATCAAGGTCCCGGCCAGGCTGACAATAACATCGTCCATCTGCCTTTGCATGGATGCAGCCGTGGGTTCACCAACATTACCATGAAACCAGGAACACAAAGCAAAACCAAGCAAACAAAGGCTTCTGCTTCACAGTATTTGCTAACATAAAGCCATGTTGACACACTTTTTAATCTGTCAGCACACAAACCTTGGAAGGTAGCCCACACTGTCGGCGTGTTAACTTGATTTGTTCACTGAGATGTGAATATTAATTTACTAGAGGAGATGTGTATCAGTGAAGCTCTGAAAAGAAAGTGGGAGTTTGCAGCCCTGGCATACACCACCCTAGCCTGGAGAGAGGAACGGAGGGATGAGGAGGCTGGGGCCCCATTGTCCTCTCAGAGCCTGACTTGTCAGGCGGCAGATGCAGTTTCTTATCTTGACCTATGGTGTGGAAATTGTTAGCATTAATACCCCTGCAGTTGGTAGGATGCTTGAAAGACATCTAATTCTGATGTATGCGCTCCAAACCCATCCAAGTCACATTCTGGTCTCTACTTAAAGTCTGGTCTTCAGGCTTCGACTGGCCTCTTTTGGTGGATTATCCCCAGATGGCTTTCTCTCACTGAGCACCCCTTCTCCAGGTGAGTGTCAACCATTTCCTGGTGCAGCTTTTTGAGAGGCCACACCTGGCTAGATGCTGCATAATCCTGACCACAGGTAATAGCACACCTTCCATGCCAGCATCATCGTTTGCCTAAATTTTTGTACTAACTAATGTCTCTGTTTCTACTTTGCCCCAAATAATTCATTCTCAACATATAAACCTAAGTGATTTTTTAAAAGCAGAAATCATATTGCTCACTTGCTTAGAATCCTCCAAGTAGTTACATCTATAATAATAAAAACACAATATGCTAATTAAATCAGATGTCTTCTTCTGGACGACCTTCCAGATGAAGCCTGGGCTGCGAGGGAAGCCCAAGTTCCGGGTGCCAGCCAGCGGCTGCAGAAGAACCAGGGTTCTGGGTGCTGGAGGGAAGCTGGTGCTGGCTGCTGGGGGGAGGAAGACCTACTCTTGCACAAATTTTGGCTTCGGACCTCTAGTTTAGAATATAATCCAAATTTTTATCCTCTTCTATGGTTTGAACTGTGCCCTCCACAAAAGATGTTGAAGTTTTAAGTACTTATAAATATGATCTTACTTGAATATAGGGTCTTTGCAAATGACCAAGTTTAGGTCAGTAAGTAGGCCCTAATACAATATGACTCATGTCTTTATAAAAAGGGAAATTTGGATACAAAGGCAGACATACATAGAGGGAAGACAATGTAAAGACATAGGGAGAAGCCATAAATAAGCCACCTGAGACCACTGGAAGCAGAGAGAGACATGAAACAGATTCTTCCTCCGCCCTCAGAAGGAGCCAACTCTGTCAACAACTTGATTTTGCATTTCCAGCTCGAAGAACTGTGAGAGGATAAATTGCTGTTTTTTAAGCCATCCGGTTTACTGTGCTTTGTTACAACAGCCCCAGGAAACTAATTCAACTGCTTACAAAGCCAGTGAGATCTGGGCCCACCTTCCCCTCTGGCACCCCTTGAACCATGCACACTCCTGACCCACTGTGCTTTATTGCTTCCTGACTGGAGCAACACTGTGGCTGCCCAAATGGAATTGGGAAAAGTGGGCGGGGGAGGTAATTAGAACCAGAGACATTTAATAGAGGGGAAACCAAAGATGCTAGAAATCCTTAAATGCATGGAAGTGTCCCACGCAATAATGCCACTAATGGCCCCAATGAGAATTCCTGTACTACACTTGCATTCACTGAATTCCGTGAACCTGCCCTCTTTACTCCCAGCCTAGGATCTTTGACAAGCTGTTCCCTCTGCCTGGAATGCTCCCCACCTGCTCTTCCCATAGTTCAGATCTCAACCTACAAGTGATCCTCTCAGAGAGGCTATTCCAGACTATAAAGTTCCCACTTACTCATTTACTTCCACATCAGTCTTTAAAAATATAGGGCGTCCCCAAAACATGTATGCATGCACTTTGAATAATCATAAAGGCAGTGTTTGTTAAAATACATTTTATTTTCAAAATTGAGTTATCAGCTGTTACAGTGTGTATATATTTTTGAGACACTTTATATTCCTAGATAGCCTCATCATTTACTTGATTTTTTTTTTTTAAATCCTATGAATTTATTTGTTTTTCTCCTCCCCTAGAATATAAGCTCTATGAAAGCAAGGACTGTGTTGTACACCCAGGATCTAGAGCAGAGTCTTGCACATAGTGGGTACTCATATAGAAATGTTGGTTGAATGAATGAATCACGATCCCTAAAGCTGGAAATCCATGAAAACCTAGGAGTCAGGAGGAGATGAAGTGAAGATACAGGGAAAAGAGAGAGCAGGAGAGAAGAGAGTGTTGGAAAAATCTGGTGGGAGACGTGTGAAGCACTGAAGGGCAGCACATGCAACAGCAGGTGGACTTTCCACACTGTTCTCAGACCATGAGACAAGAGTACCCCTTTCCTGGAAGAGCTTTTGTTGGAGCCCTCTTTCTTCTTCATAAAGCGTGGAATAGGTTTGTAGACACCAATATCCTCAGAATGGTGGAGACTGCACAATGGAACTAGCTTCCCTATCATTTAGAGAAACTTGTGGATGATAGATGACTCATTGCCTTTTAATAAGTTCTCAGGATTATTGGGAGCCAGATGGAGAAAACCCAACTATGCAATTGAAATTAAGAAGGACAAGCCCACCTTGAGAGCCAGACATTGGGCTGGATCAGACAGGGACTTCCCAAGTGTGGCCACTCTTGCTTTTAGGGGCTTATTGCTTTGTTGAAAAGATACAGAAACAAATATTCAGCAAGCTTCTACAAGGATCTTGTAACAGAGTCATTTGAAACGACAAACAGTAACAGTAATAGTGCTATGTTTTTCAAGCCAGTTGTACTTTTATTTTTTCCCTTTGAAGTCCTCTATTTCACACAGTTTGCTTTATAGCATGAAGTTTCATTTTCCACCTTGCTGTGCACTTGGAACTTTGGAGGCAAGAGGCAGTTCTCCACTGGGTGAGAAATGGTCTGTCTTGTAATTCTACCTCTGCTGCTAATTTGCTGGATGACCTTTCGTGTTTTATTTAATCTTGTAAAGGCTTCAATTACTCTATAGAAAATTCAGTGAGAATACATTACACTACAGGAGACTAGTGATGGTGAAAGAATGAGAGAATACATGTAAAAGCACTTTGAAGAACTTTTTGTCTCACTTTCATTTCCTTCATTTTGTTATTTTAACTTTTTGCCTGAGGCCCTTCTCCTCCCAGCAGCCCCTTAACTTTCTTCTCACCTTCTCCTCATACAGGTTTGCCAAACTTCAGTCATTCATGCACTAATGGAATATTTGAGTACTCACTGCACTATTGTTTGCTTACTATTTTATTTAAATCAACTCACTTTTAAATTTAAATTGGTTTACTTGAAAAGGAAAAATGTGCATCAGTATACGTAATGACAATGTTACTACTTGATTATTAAAATTCAAAAAATAAAAGCTATTCCTGGAGTGTTGGCTTAAGCACACCTTCCTGCATGACACCTTCCTTAGCCCCCAAACTAAACCTGTCCCCTTATGCCTGCTTCCTCTTTTGCAACACTCTTCACATCTCTTGCAATTACAAATGACATTTTTCCTTCATTAGAGTATCATTTCCATGAGGGCAGGAGCAGAGCTTGTATACCCATGATGTCACATAGTACCTGGGTCATAATAGGTACTCAAAAACATTTTGTGGAATTAGATAACATTTTAATCTACTTATTGACCTAAGACTATCTTCAGACCACTAATGGGAAATTGTAGTGCCTGACACCTTCTCCTTCTTTCTTCTATACCAGTTCTTTCCAACTTGGGGACTTTTGGAGAACCTGTGAGCAATCAGAGCACCATGAACTCTGAGGAAGCTGTAGGATACAGAGTTAGGAGTCTGGGTACTTCCCCCGTTGATCCAAATTAAGAACTGATATGTGCAGGGAGTCGAGAGCTTAGAGCTATGGAATTTTCAAAACTGTGAATTCTTGGGGTGTGTAAATAATGGGTAATTGGGAACTTATTTTTCTATCCCAACAGACCTCCTCCAATGTAAAACATATTCCCACAGGGAATGCTTTGTTGTTGTTGATGTGTTTGTTAAGAAATGCCTGAGCAGTACTTAAGTCCACATGAAGTCCCCAGAGGCAGTCCTAAACCTTACTTGTACCTATTGTTCCCTTGACCCCTTACATCTGGTTCTAAATTTCACAAGTTTCTGAACATCTGAGGAGGTGACTGCGCAGACATTGTAAGATGTCTTGGCAGGTGTCTGGTTCTGCATGGCTTCTGAGTCCTTGACATTGGTTTTCTAGAAAAATGATGTGCTCCTTATCTATTTGCTAATTCCTCCCACATATCACAAGTCTTTTCCTTAAATTCCCATCGGTCTTGACAAAGTTATCTTGTGCACTCATGTAGTGATTTTGATGGCTGCGCAGAGCTGTTTGTCTTGTTCAGAACTAAATTAATAACACCATGATGGCACCTACTTTAGCACCAAACTTCTTAAACTCTCCTAATATACTAATCAGCATGTCAGTGAAATATTTTTTTTTCTGGATAAAGACAAGCCTTGTGAAATGGATTAGACATTCACATGCCATCGCATAATTCAGCATGCCAGTACGGTGCATATGATTTGCATTAATAGCCTGTACTGGAAGCTGCTGCTTATAGGTTTCTCTCATTAGGTCAAATATGGACGATTTCAGACTGTCAATCAATTACAGTAATTTCCTTTTCCATATTTATTCCATCACTATCATTGACAGCTACCATTAAGTGACATTAATACAATACAATATCATCTTGCATATCTGCAGAGCATCTCAGGATGCCTAATAGTTCCTCTCCAGCCCAGAAATCACATTACAAAGGAAAAAGTGTCCTATTCACCAGGTGGAAAGTGGGCTTTCAACTCTCTTGGCTACTGAAGGAGTTGCCCAGGATCTCTGGAAATGTTCCTGAATTCTGGGCATGAGTATTTATTTTTCTGTTGTCTAAAAATACCCACGGCTGCAACTGTCCAGTGGGGTGGCTTAGTGAGCAGTGACGGCTTTCCAGGGAGCCTACTGGACCACTTGCCTGCCTTTACTAAGCCTTGACTTTAGATGTGTTTACAAGGCAGAGCCAGTGGAGTCTTTGTGGAGGAGTTCACATTCTTAGGAGGGCAGCAGTTGCTCTATGCCACTCTTTTGCAGTAATTCTCACCTCTACACCTTCCTGCCATACCCACCTTGCACCATCACTAAAATGCCATTGGCCAACTTTACTCAGCAGAATGGGACAAAGCTCTCTTTGCCAGGCAGATTATTCCTATGTGCTCAGATGGCAGAGTTGGTATGTCTTCCTTCCCTTCTGTCTTCCCCAGTCAGGGGTTGTCAAGCATTGTGCTGCATAGAAGCCATCTCTATTGTCCAACTGTCACCCACTGAATATATGGATCACTCCCTTGCTCAGTTTTGGGTGACATATCAGTAGGATTTCCAGATAAAATACTGGATGCCTAGTTATATTTGAATTTTAGATAAACAAATTAATTTTTTATTATAAATATGCTCCAAATATTGCATAGAGCATATAATTTTTTTTATCCTTTATCTGAAATTCAAATTTAACTGGACCCCCTCTATTTTTATTTGCCAAATCTGGCAACCCTACCCATCAGGTGAGCCAAAAGCCAATCAAACTACTGAGATCCTTGGAGAAATTAAATCAAGACAATATATCTACATTGAGCCAAGGTATTTTGCAAGGGCTGTGCTCACAGCTGTGGGAGATGCAAAACAGACATGGAGAAAATTGAACAGAAGACTGGCCACTGACCAGGGAGAGACTATGGTGATAGTGCAAAATGTTTGGCTCAAGAACTATAGAAAAGCAAAACAGTATTAAAAAGTAGTTTCTAGTGGTTTTCTTTATCCATAATCTTTTGTGATGACTTTTCTTCAGGGTCCTGCTTCAGTTCCAGAAAAGGTTGGAGAGACTGACAAAGAAAGCTCTCTGTCAGCAAAAACAGCTGTGGCATAGCTCTGGCCTTAGAGTTTTATTGCTAGGGTAGCAAACATCATCTCATTGATGATCGAGGGAGAGCCTGGGAGAAACAATCATAGGTATTCATGGATTGGATGACTGACAAATTTTTGATCAACAAGTGTGTGATGAAAGATATTTTACCAAGACTGTTTTTGGAGAACATGGAGAATATGGCCATTCTGATAACTGAGAGAAAAATCAGCTCTCTGCTCTGATGGGGTGGTTCCTGCTTCAGTATCCAGAGCTAACACTGCCATCCCTGCTCACCCAGTAACCCAGCATCACAGAGCTCAGAGTGCCTTGAGCACTCATGATTATTACAGCAAATTACTATAGCTCGGTTTCTTCTGAGAGTGAGTATACAGGGGAGAAAAACAAGAGATGGAATTGAGGCAGAGAAAGGACATTAAAAAGAGTGAGATAGAGAAGAAAATAGATGAGCTGGGGGAAGCAGTGTTGTGTCAATTTTCCTTTTCCTGATCAATTGATATTGTGTGGTTGGGGATAAGGAACTACGTGCTTGTAAGATTGTTTCTGTTATCTGTAAGGCAGCCTTTATTCTTACTTTAATGACTTTTTAAGCAGTTGAGACACTTTCTTAAGAGAGTCCAGGAGCAAGGGCAGAGCCAGGACTGGAGAACAGGCCTTTCTTGCTCTAAGACTTGCTCCAGTTTCACTCCTCAGCCTGCTGTCTCTGCTCTGCAAACTGCCTCTCCTGGGTCACAGCTGTGTGCCGTGATGAAACCAACACACCAGTCTATTGCTTTCATGCATTGTATCTTATTTATGTTACTGTTTGGTTCAAAAATAAACATACAGTCAGGATTCAGCATAAATAATAAGAATCTAGTCTGTCCTGTGATATAATTTATTTACAAAGGGATGATCACACAGATTCACTTCCATTTTTTAGCTTCCTAGAATGGCCAACCCTTCTGAAAAAAAAAAAAAAGATATTTAAGGCCGTAGCAAAGAGATTATCTGGTGATAATAGTTAACCATAATGTTTTACAAAGAGAGAAACTGTAATCAGATGATAACCTATAGGAAAAAGCAGCTACTGAACAACGGAAACATGGGTAATCATCTTAATGTCACCTAGATTTGTTTCCGAGGAGGATGGGAAGGCTTCTGAGACACTGGGAGGAGAAAAGGACAGTAGAGTTGAAAAGGATTTTAGTGATACTTAAAGCTGCATGAGGGTTTGGAGAGAATGAATGAGATAATACCCATGTAATAAACCTTAGGTAAGAACACCCTCCCAACAGAGTGACTAAAGAATTAAAAAATCTAGTAAAAGAGGGTACTCAGCTTATAATCTCCCCCTCTTGTTTCTTCCCCTTTGCCTTGTTTTCCTCTGTTTCTTCATATGTTAAATGAAATAATTAATAGTTAATGAAAAGGTCACCACTACAGCCCCTGATTTTGCCCTTGTGCAGCCTTGAAGCAGGCAGGGCTCTCAGTGAAAATTCACTCCACCAGGTAGAGAATACAGATTTTACTGAAGATTTTACAGGCAAGACTGGAGAGGAAATTTAATAATTTAATAATGCTCATAATGCTCATAATGCTCAGGCTTTATTTCCCAAATCGCCATTAGATTTCTCTTCCCAGTTCTCCCAGTTCTATTCTCAGCTGTTGGTCTTTTAATTGTTCCACAGAGTAGCATCTCAAATTCTCTGTTTTTAAGAATTCTTCCCCTCCAACCACCATAATACTTTAAATATATATATATATATATATATATATATATATATATATATTATTGATTTTTTACAGAGAGGAAGAGAGAGGGATAGAATTATAAACATCAATGAGAGGGAAACATCTCCTGCACACCCCCCATTGGGGACATGCCTGCAACCAAGGTACATGCTCTTGACTGGAATCGAACCTGGGACCCTTGAGTCTGCAGACGGATACTCCATCCATTGAGCCAAACTTGTCAGGGCCATCATGATACTTTTGCAGAAAAAAATAACCTTTCCTCACCTCTCTCAGTCCTTGGCACCAGCCACCCACAGGCCTTTTGATCAGGTTTATTAAGCATTCTTTCTAAAAATGCACATCTCTCTGCTTGCAAAGGATTTGTGTAAAACTGTTATAAAAAATTAGATTTTCTTTGTATTGCTGAAGGAACATAATTTATCAGAAAACAATTATCTGACAAAGTTGACCATGTGCTTTGCATTTCTTAATTTTTAGGTTACTTGCTGACTGACTTCCTGCCCAAGGCTAGAGAGTGGGCTTGGTGGCAGTGGAGATAAATAGGTTCCTGTCCCACCACATTTTCAGGATGACTTCAGTTTTGTCCCTATATTAACTTAGTAGCTGGAATAGAAACCATTATTTTGATTTCTAACTTTTCCATCCATGAAGAGTGGCCAACTATCTTTTTTTCTTCTCCTTTTTTTTAGGGGGTTCCCTCCTTGGGAATTTCCCAGTGGCTCTTATAGGAATCAAAAACTTGGGTTTTTAATGTGATATTTCAATAAGAATTCCTTTATGACCGCACTAAATCTCAGATTTTAAGATCTTAGCATCACTATATTAATTTCCATATTTTAATATTGTTGGTTGCTCATGCTCTTGGGATGTTTTTTTTTTTAATATATATTTTTATTGATTTCAGAGAGGAAGGGAGAAGGAAGAAAGAGAAACATCAATAATGAATCATTGATTGGCTGCCTCCTGCACCCCCCCTACTGGGGATCAAGCCAGCATGGGTCCTTGACCAAAATCGAATCCAGGACCCTTTATTCCGCAGGCCAATGATTTATCTGCTAGGGCTTCTTGGGATGTTTTGATCTTGCATATGGCCCATAACACTGGTGGACTCTAAGGTGTTTGCTCAAAAGTTGACTTATAAACTCTTTGCTCCCTCACAGCAATTCATCCTTCTGCAGTTGTTACTTTTACAGGAACAGTGGCCATTAAGGTCATATTTCTGAAGTGAAATTCAATCTGGATGTACACTTGACATGTATGTATTACTAGTAGGCTATCAAAGCTATTCATTAAATCAATCTGAAAAATTCAGGATGTTTTGGTTATAGAGCCATACAGGGAGACACTTTTCCAGAGTTTTGCTGCACATTTTCTGAAAACCTGGTTCCTGTCAACTTTCCAAACCTGAAAGAGTTCTTTTCTCCTCTTACTCACCTACCTGTTCTTTGATTAGCTCTTCATTATTTGATTGAATTTTGCTCATGCCCAAGAGTTTTGCCTCTTCTTTCTCAACTTACTAATTTCTATGGTGCATTTTCCTTACTAATATCTTTTTCTAGGTCAGGCATTTCCTCCAGTTACACTTCTTTTTCTCATTTGATGTGTGTGTCACATCCTAAGCAATATCAGCTGCTATATCCACCCTCTCCACACTCCCCCTACCCATCATGCATCCTTCCACAGCTACTGCTGCTACAATCGCTCCCCGTTTTCTTGCTTACCGTGTTTCATTTCTACCCTGGTCATTCAGGAGTAACAGTTCAATGATCTTTCCCCTTCTCTGTTCACTGAGTTCATTTGCAATTTACAATCCAAACAGTTTATGGTTGTCAGCTTGCCTGACTGAAACTTCTAGTATTTACTCTTGCTGTTACTTCCTCCAACTATTCCCTGTCACCTTTCATCTCTCAGGTTGTCTGCATTCATTTCAAATTGTTTCTTTTTCATTCTCTTTCTTTTTTTACTTCCTCCCTCATTCTTTTCTGCTCTCTTTATTTTTATATTTTAAATAATTATAGATTTGCAAAAAGTTACAATGATAACAAAGATAGTAGAGTGGTCCTGGGTCCCTTCACCAGTTTCCTTCATGGTCACCCCTTACATAATCATAGTATCATATAAAAACCTGGATATTGACATTGGTACAATGTCTGAATAGAGTTTTATGCCATTCTATCACATGTGTAGATTTCTGTAGCCTTCAAAATAAAGAACTATTCCATCACTATAGAGATCTCACTCATGCTACAGTCATACTCAGCATTCTAACCCCAGGGCAACCGCTAATCTGTCCCCTAATTCTGTAACTTTGCCATTTTGAGGGTGCTATACAAATGACATTGTACAATATATGACTTATTGAGACTGGCTTTTTTTATTCACAAGGGAATCTAATTATCTTGAAGTCCATCCAAATTATTACATGTGTTGCTAGTTGGTTCCTATTTATCTCTGAGTAGTATTATATGGCATTAATATACACATACCTAGAAGGTCATTTTGGTTTTCAGTTTTTGGCTTACCAATAATCTTTTCTCTCTTTTGATATTTTTCTTCCAGGTTGCTACTCTTTAGCTGATGTTTTCAGGAAAAGAAAATCTTTTGAAAGAGAAAGACTTACACATTGGTTCTCTTGCCTACTTGCAGCTTAGGTTTAAGCCAGAGTGATTGGCAATGTAGATAAACTTTTCAGAAACAGGCTTGGGTTTTTGATATCTGGACTTAAGCTTTTATTCCCATTCTTGTTTGTTAGTAAATGCCCTGCCTGGGGTGTATGTACTGGATTTCACCTCCAGTACGTTCCACAGAAGTGTTCCAATATAAATTTTGATCACAAACAAAAATAGGATTTAGTTACTTTAGGTTGGGATGTTAATTTGGAATAGCTACATCATTACAAGGGCTTTGGTGTCCACTCAGGAAAGCCTTTAAGTTATTTCTGGCAAAATGTATTGAAACCAGTGTTCTTTAGAACTCAAGGGAAACAGAACAGGCTGAGTGTCAACTGTTTAACTTGAAGGTGGGTCACGCAGTGGCATTTGCTAAAGAAAAAAATTCACTGGCTCGTTTTCCAAACGAGTTTAAGGTTCAGTATACTATTAGTCCTGAATCTGTTTGCAAAGGAGCTCCTGGCACTGGTGGGCAAGTTTTGTCTTGGTTCTAGTAAATTACTGGATTTGCTTGACATTTTTGGTGTCCAGTAATGAAAACTGACACAGGGTTTCCCTTCTGTAACTTGGCTTCATTTTTATGTGTGAATATTTCACATATTTGCATAAGGTCTAAGTTGAAGTGATTATATGGCAGAGAAAATAAAAGTGTAATTATTAAAATATCACCAGTTACTGTCACTAGTCTTTCAGGGTTGAAAAGGGATTTAATAGAAATTTGGATGGGCACATCAATTCTTTCTTCAAGTTTGTGGTAAATTTTAAATTTTAATAGTTAAATCAACAATAATTTCCTCCATTCTATGAAGCTTTTAGGGCTTGGCTTTGTTGGGGCATCCAGTTTTAGTTGACACCTTTGTGAAAGTGAGATCTCTCCCCTTACCTCCCCATCCTCCTTTGCCTGCATCTAAATGCTTCTTAACACCCAACAGTTGATAATGCCTTATGTTTATATAACCTGCATCCAGAAAATCTGAAAGCACGCTGTATACTTTATCTGATGAATCCTTAATTTCCCTCTGGGTAGCAGAGGAGAGTGAGCTGCAGACAGGCCCAGTTGATGCTGCTGAGCTGTGTGACTAGCACTGAGTCACAGAAATGAGTCACCAGAGAAAGGGGGTGGGCATTTTCCACTCCCCCTAGTGTTCTCAGACCAGCATTTTGACATTTGATTTTACAATATCCCAAGGTATGTGTCCCAGTCTCTCTTAAATTACTGTAAGAGTCACATATCAAATTTGAATGAATTTTAACCCAAGAGGCAAAAGGACAAAAACAAAACCAATTTCAGAAGGTGACTCAGGACGTGTTATAGAATAGACCACTCTAGGGCAGTGTCATTACTGAAGAAAGTTTGAGACACGGCTCTAAATGAGGATTTATGCAACTTCTGATTGGCCAAGTCCCAAAACTAAGATGTTCAGGTAAAGGGGAGGGGAAATCCGACAGTCCCTTTTCCCGAAGAAGTTACTGGTCTGAGTGCTGGCCTCTTTGTTAGTAATACTGTGAATGTTCTAGTAATGAGAATTATTTATTAATCAGTCTTTCTGCACATCAGCAATGTGAGAATGGATACTGGCAACAATGACTCAGGTGTGAAATATCTCGAGCTGGCTCTGAATGATCGGAAACCAAATTTTACTGAGCTTATATTTTAAGGCTCATCATGGCCTCCAACAACGATTTGGTGTGGATAAAGATCTCATTGCTCGGTGCTAATGGCTTCCATTTGTCCTTCTAAAACCATACTTCTCCCTGCCTTCTTCCCACAAAGCTCCTTTCACTGTGGCTTATTGCTGGGTTTGGCCAATGGGGGGAACTGATGAGAGGAGGGGGTGAGAACAATGAGAAGGGGCATTTATCTCCTAACTCCTTCCCTGGAAGTCAGCGCACACTGGCTGCCTCTTTCAACTGATGTTCACAGTTCCCATCACACAGCCCTCTACACATGACTCTCACTTCCAAGTGTCAGTACTGCTCCTCCTCTAACCCTTCCAGATCTAAAGAGAGCAACAGGCCTCCTCATGGTCCTCTAAACCCTACCCACACCTTTGAACATACTTCCTCTGTAAACTCTTCTTCAGTTACTGACTTCTTGCCTGGACCATGACTAATATAGCCATTTTTGAGGCATGTCACTGGCTGTTTGCCCAGAGGACAAATGCAGCATCCCACAGGAGGGGTGGGTTGGGGTGTGAGATTTCAGCTTTGCTATATCCTGACACTTACTATATACTCCACGCCCTGATAGACCTGTGGTTTTCTGAGTATGTTGTGTTCTGTTTCTTCTTGGGGATTTTGTAAGTGATGCTCTCTTTCCTGATTTATCTGCCTAGATGTTGTCTTTTTCATCCTTCAAGTCTTTGCTCAAATGTCACCTGTTGACTTTTGTTGGCTTTCTCTTTCTCTGTGTTCCTAGGCCACATTATACACACATCCATTAAGGTGTTTCTCATTGCTACAAGTATTGGTTCCTGTGTCTGTTATTCAACCAGTCTCTGAACCCCTCCAGTGTGTGCCCTGTATTCTATTTTCCTTTGTTCTCCAAGTGCCTGATCTTGTTTCTGATGGGCTTAATAAACATTTTTGAATTACTACATTTTCTTTGTGGACTATATTATTTCTTGCTTCTTTCATCACTGCAATAAAATACCATTGTCATCTGGTTAAGTGTGCATGTTGTTTTCTGTTCTGAAGAATATACTTTTTTTTTCTTCTTCTTCATGACAACTCTGAGGGATGGGTAGATAGGAGGAAAAGTCTTCTCTGTCACTTAGATTGTTAGTGGCAGAACTATGCCAACAAACTAGACCTCTTGATACAAATTTGGTGCTTTTTTCATTTGGCCATTCTGCCTCCTGGTTTGTTAGATTAAAACAACAACAACAACAAAACCAGGGCAATCTAGATGAATGAGCACTACCCCAAGGGCCACTTCAGATGGGAGGGCAACTTGAGTGCCATGTAGATAACTCCAAATGATTATAAACACATGGCAGGAGGGCTGTTTAGAGAGAGCTCATTGTCAGAAGGGTCCTAATGAACGGAACTGGTCACATTCCTGGAAATTAGCTTCCTATTGCCTGAGAATTATGTATGATGTAGGCTCCAGGGACCATCAACAGAACAAAACAGTTGGATTAAAATTAGGATATGAACATCAAAAAGAAGTATTTTGTAAGCCTGGGGAAGGTCTGGCTACCAGTGGGGGAAGGCATGGGTTATTCCTGTAATTCAAGCCATACATATCACATGAGAAAGTAATTTATAGGTAGCAGCACAAACAAAGATAAATTTGAGAGCATTTGGGACAATTTCTGTTATGCCCATAGAAAGCATAAAGTTTCTCCCGTCTGTCTGCATACAGCAAAGGAGCATTATATTGAAAGCACTGCTGATAATGTAGCCCACTTGTGAGGAATATTTACCAAGAGGACATGTTCATTCAGAGAATTTTAGCTGGAAAATAGACCTTAAAGTTCATCTGATTTTGGGCCTTGAACACTTGGATTTTCCCCAACAGGAAGGAAAAAGGGAAATCTGAATACTTCAGTTGGTTGAGGGTCAGGACAGACTCCATGTTAGGTAGGAATAGGCACTACCCCATGTGATCTTTGCACAACACTGATAGAGTTAGAACATTCGTGTAATCCCCATGGGTTTGTGTCTTAGTTTCATAGTCATCATGACAAACCTTCAGTTAACTTAAACACCTGTTGGTTGCTTGTATTTCTCCCCCTGGTCCCCATTGAAGACAATGAGGTAAATTATCAGAACATAAAGAAAATAAAAATAAGAAATTTCTATGTATCTAACTTTAGCTCTCAAACCTTCTATATTGGTGATTTTCTCAGCCTTAAAATTTTCACATATTTAAAAAAAATACATTTTTATTGATCTCAGAAAGGAAGGGAAAGGGAGAGAGAGATAGAAACATCAATGATGAGAGAGAATCATTGATTGGCTGCCTCCTGTATGCCCTCTACTGGGGATCAAGCCTGCCACCCAGGCATAGGCCTAGCCAGAAATTGAACCATGACCTAGTTCATAAGGTCAATACTCAACAACTAAGCCACCTCGGCCAGGCAAAATGCTCATATCTTTTAATCCAATGATTGCCTTTAATCCACCAATAAACAAAGCTCTGTCTAATAATAAGAAAAACATTGGTTAAATCTAATTAATAGAATTCTATGCCATTATTTAAATCACTAGAGGCCCAGTGCATGAAATTCATGCACTGGGGATGTGTGGAACCCTCAGTCCAGCCTGTGCTCTCTAGCAGTTGGGAGCCCTCATGGGATGTCCAACTGCAGCCATCGCCACTGTGCTTGCCAGCCATGAATGAGTCCGGCTTCTGATTGAGTGGTGCTCCCCCTGTAGGAGCACACTGACCACCAGGGGCAACTCCTGCGTTTATTGGGATCTGGCCGAAACTGGCTCTCCGACATCCCTCGAGGGGTCCCGGATTTCGGATGGCGAGAGGGCACAGGCCAGACCTAGGGACCCCATTGGTGCACAGTTGGGGCTGGAGAGAGGAAAGGAGAAGGAAAGAGGAAGATAGAAACATCAATGATGAGTTATAATCACTTATTGGCTGCCTCCTACACACCCTCTACTAGAATCAAGCCTGAAACCCGGGCATGTATCCTGATCAGAAATAGAACCTGGTTTATAAGTTGATGCTTAACCACTAAACCACACTGGCCAGGCTAAAATCCAGACTCTTTAGCACTGCACATGGACGTCTTTATGATCTGGCTGCTTACTTTCTCAGCTCGTCCCTCCCCATGCCTTTCCTTCGGCCCTGCCTTCCACAGGTCTCACTGGTATGCTGAATTCCTGGTACTTTTTCCAATGGACAAGGCTTTTGGAGGTCCCTGCCTTGGCTCATTGTTCTTCCTGCCTAGGATACTTTTTCTCTCATTGTCAGTATTTTAGACTAAAAAATGCAGTTCAGATCTCTTCTCTTTTGGATAGCCTCCTGTGATGGATGCTGTGGTGTACCTGAAGCTCTCATACCCCCACTGTCAGGGTGTTGCCTGTCACTGGCTCAGAGATGAATCCCTCCCCTGGAATTCTCTGGGCTCAGGAAACAGCCTTGGATAAGCTCATGCCCCTCCTCCGAGATTGCCTATATCTATTGAGTGGTCAGTGCACGGCACCAACACCTGCCCTGTTGCCTCATTTAGTCACGGCTTTAGTTATTGCTGGAGCCTCAGCCCAGGCCTCTTTGGCAGCTGTGTCCTCCCTCTGCCCAGTCTTGCTTCCCTCACCCCCTTCCAAGTAAATAGTCTCCAGGAAGTCTCTTGTACACAAATCTATCTCTGAGTCTATTTCTTAGGAAACATAACAAGGACCATTCCTGCGATCCCTTACCTTACTCCCTAAGTTGGAGCCCCATTCTCTGGGCTCTTCCCATACTCTGTGCTTGTATATTAGCACCTCTCTCAGTGTATTGAAACAGACCACAGTCCAAGTGTCTCCAGCACCTGACTGGGATCTCCCTGCGGGTAGGAGGCAGTGTATCATTTCTCTTGTATCTGCAGCACCTATCACAGTGCCCCTAGTATGTGACTAATCAGTATGTGAAAGGGAAGCAGATAGTAGAGAGGATAACAGATGGAGAAATGGAATGAGACAAATGAAATAACATAGGTCCTTCTACATCCTTCCAACTGAAGTTACATTTCCTACTGAGCCTTCCTGTGCACTCACCAACAAACAAAGCTCTGACTTTGAGAGTCCACAAAGCTTCCACTCAGGGGCACCTTGGGAAATTTCAATCAAGAGTAGAAAGAAATCTGCACATATTTTTTCTCTTGTCTTTTATTTGCAAGCATAACCTTCCTTTCTACTCTCCTTTCTTCCTTAACCCTACTTTCTTCTTTCCTCTATTTTCCTACACTACTTTTCTGAACTAGAACTAAGGCCAATTTGTTGCCAAATGATTTACAAAGAGGTCCTAACCAAGGGTTAACGTGACAATAGTTACTTTTTTTTTTTTTTTAAGAAGCTGCAGGGGAAAAGTTGAATGCCCTTTCATATTCATGCCATTCTCTGATGAATAAGTCTTTGGAGTAGGGATGTTTTGGTCTCTTATTCCTAAGGAATAATTCAGGTAAAGATTGCCTGAGGGGAAAAGGAAATCTGTCCCATGTTTCAGAATTATCAGTGTAATTAATCACAAACTCGTACTATGTGCTATCCAAATGGAGTCAGTAACAGCTCTCAGGTACAGGGATTACCCTAGTGTTCTACTTTCCTGTGGTCTTCTCCTCTGTGAATTCCCTAGTGCTGAAAAAGCTCTGAATGGCCATAGAAGGCTGCTCCACATTTATTCCATTTTAAAAGGAAAACTATTTGTCTTCCCATGGTACTATCTTGGGCCTCTGTGGAGAGGAGCTGAGTATTCAGTGACTCTTTCTCCTTTTATCTGCCATTTGGCATATGAGGCCAGGTGCTCTGATTCTGAGGGCATAACTGGGGACAGAACACCTGGAGGCAAGTGGCTTTGGATAAATTATGGAGCCACTTAATGCCAGTGCTAGGACAGGAATTCTGGACTCCTGGCATGGGTCTACAGCTCTAATACTCCTCCATGAGGAGGGCAATCCCTCACTTGGTAGATTTGCTCCATGAGTGCGTTCATTCCCCTCAAACTTAAAGTTGTCACTAATCCCATAACTATAAAGCAGAACTAGAATGTTGGTAGCTGTGTACGCACTTTAGAGGGTTTAATCCTGCAGATACTTAGCTCTGCCTGTTGCAGGTGTTGCACAGGAGCATTTATTCCCCATTGCTCTTGTTTCTAGGAGACATGCTTCCATTGGGTGAATCCCCTGGGCTTTCCACCTCGCTGGAGGAAAAGAAGAGTGGTCAGTCTCGCATAAGCTACTAAACATACATGTCTCATCTTCTCACCTCTCTCGCTGGGAATTGCCTAGGGAAAGTGAACATTCTCTGCTCCTTTAAGCCTTAAGTTTTAAGGGACAGCTCTCCATGTGGCAAAGTTTCTTGTCTTTCAGCTCTGGCTGGTCCTGGGTAGGTGACTTGGGTTCAGTGGTACAATATTAACATACCCACAGACCTGAAGTCAATAGTCTCCAAATAAGACTGTCAATTAAAAAAAATTGTGATACTTTTATCTTTGTTTGTCAAATTGGTATGCCTCTTAGTTGGTTTAGAATGTGGGTAGGGAAGAGGGTGCTATTTTTTGGGTTCCCTAAGACCTCAACTTCAGAGAGGGCTCATCTGCTTGGCCTCCAACAATGGTTTGGTGTGGATAAAGATCTACTCTTGGTGGGTAACTCAGAATTTGAGGGAGAGAGTTTGGAATGGGAACACAGACAAACTTAACACAAGAGGCTTACTGGGTAAGGGTGTCCTTTCTACAATTTGTGTGACAGGGAAGGTCCTGCTTCTCTGGGCTTATGAAGAAAAAGGAGGAGCTTTCCCAATAAATCACTCTTTATTTTTTTAAAAAAAATATGTCTTTATTTATTTCAGAAAGGTAGGGAGAGGGAAAGAAAGATAGAAACATCAATGATGAGAGAGAATCATTGATTGCCTGCCTCCTGCATGCCCCCTATTGGGGATAGAGCCTGCAACCCAGGCATGTGCCCTTGACCAGAATCAAACCTGGGACTCTTTAGTCCACAGGCTGATGCTCTATCCACTGAGCCAAACCAGCTAGGGCTAAATCACTCTTTAAATGGTAATCAAGGTAGTCATGGAACAAGTAAGTTTCTCACGAGGGTTCCTTCCAATTCCCACAGACCCTCAAGGTTAAGTAAGTACATGAGCAGGCTATTCAATAGTTACTGGAATAATTTCATTCTGTGCACTGAAGTCCAGTTCATATCTGACCTCCTCAGCCCAGTGTAACCACTCTTCTCCAAACTTCTACACAACTGACTAGAACTGGCATTTCAGACTTAGGATTCCTAACTGACTTAATTACTTGCTTAGTTGTTGTGGTATTTGCTCTTGCTTTGTGCATTTTATCTCAAATCTCAAAGTTTTAAAGTTAAAGGTGTTCAAAATTAAAAAAAAATATTTTATTGACTTCAGAGAGGAAGGGAGAAGGAATGATAGAAACATTAATGGTAAGAGAGACTATTTGATTGGCTGCTTTCTGCATGCCCCCTACTAGGGATAGAGCCCACAACCTGGACATATGCCCTGATAGGAAATCAGACCATGACCTCCTGGTTCATAGGTTGATGCACCACCACTGAGTCAGGTTGGGCAAAGACTGGGCGAAGACTTCAAATTTTAAAAATATTTTTAAAGTTTAAGTGTAAGGACCATGTCTAACACCTCCTTGTATTTTTCCCTACTCTCCAAGAGTCTAACATAGAATTTATTTGAATTTGGTAGTATGAAAATAAATAAACACCAACCAAATATGGTCAATCAAAGGGTTTTTATTCATAGCTTGCTCTAGCAAAGGAATCAGCCACCACGACTTGTGTTCTGGCCGAGACTCAGAGGCAAGCAGGAGTAGGAAAGCTTTATAATGAAGAAAAGGGAAGGCTTCTTTAATTATTCCTGACATGACCCTGCTTCCAAATAAGGTCACATTTTGAAATATTGGGGGCTAGAACTTCAACATACTTTTTGGGAAGCACAAGTCAACCCATAGAACATAATGTCACAAGCTACTTTCTCACTGTAGTCGTGAGCTGCTGGCCTTCCGTCACCTCCCAGCTGTTGCCAGCACATGGCTCATGACTCAACAGTGCTTTGCCAAGAACCCTGATGATGAGCAGTGCTGCAAGCTGGAGTTCAGAGGGGGTGATGACTAAGAATAAGAAGTTGTCATTTAAAATAAAGCTACCCCGTTCCTTTGTAAATACACGTCACAGAGTACTTAGAACCATCAGAGCCAACCCACTGCTGTACGTTGGTGGAACTATTAAGTAAATTACACACATGTCTATTTTGGGAGCCTCTTACTCACAATTCTCCCCTGCTCCCAGACTTATTTCCCTGAGGGAATGTGCTCAGCCACCTTCACTTTAGCATTTAACCTTGCCTGTTTCTGACGTTCGTGTTGTCCTAAAGTTTTTTGCATCAGCTCAGTCACCTGGGTTAGTCATCTTTTGTTACTTTTTTACTCTTTCAGGAAGAAATGTTTTGCTGAGGTAAAAGAGTCATAGGAAGACTGTTCTGCCTTTTTGATGATTCATTTCTTTGTTGTTTTTTTCGCCATTTCTGAATGTTAGAGGGGGGAAAAACCCTTTAGATAAGGGCTTTGATGAATGAGCATACCCAGTGAGGGTGAGAGAATGTAGTCATAAAATACTTTCAACTTAGAGGAGCAGTCATCTCATTTATCAGTCTTTCTGATTATTTTGAAAGGTGGCATCAGTATTCTCAGGGATCCTGAAATCCATGAGATTGACTTCCCTGCTTTTGAACAATATGCCCATCCATTTCACTTCCTTCATGTTTGTTGAGGATGAATCACTTTGCTTGTGGATCCAGGCCTAGATTGTGTCAGAGTTGAGATAGTTCTGAGTCTATTCAGTTGAGTAAGGCCAGCAAAGAGTATTATGGGATGAATTATGTTAGTTCCAAATTCTTATGTTGAAGTCCTAATTTCTAGCACCTCAGAATGTGACTGTATTTGGAGATAGAGTCTTTAGAGAAGTAATCAAGTTAAAATAAAATCATTAGGGTGGCCCCTAACTTGGTATGACTAGTATCCTATAAGAAAAGGATATGAGCCCTAACCAGTTTGGCTCAGTGGACAGAGCGTAGGTCTGCAGACTGAAGGGTCTCAGGTTTGATTTCAGTCAAGGGCATGTACCTTGGTTGCGGGCACATCCCCATAGTGGGTGTGCAGGAGGCAGTTGATCAATGTTTCTCTCTCATGGATGTTTCTAACTTTCTATCCTTCTCCCTTCCTCTCTGTAAAAAATGAATATATATATATATATATATATATATATATATATATATATATTAAGGAGAGGTGATTAGGAACCA
The DNA here is from genome assembly GCF_964339955.1 of Pipistrellus hanaki. Classification (NCBI taxonomy): domain Eukaryota; kingdom Metazoa; phylum Chordata; class Mammalia; order Chiroptera; family Vespertilionidae; genus Pipistrellus; species Pipistrellus hanaki. The sequence goes on along the minus strand of NC_140504.1, from coordinate 123,662,987 downwards.
TACACATACACATACAAAGGAAAGACCAAGTGAAGACACAGTGAAAAGATAGTCATCTGCAAGCCAAGAAGTGAGGCTTAGGAGGAAACCAACTCTGCCAACACCTTGACTTTCTACTTCTAGTCTCCAGAACCGTGAGAAAATACATTTCTGTGGGTTAAGTCACCCAGTTTGTGGTACTTTGTTACAACAGTCCTAGCAAACTAATACAGAGGGACAGGTTCAGATATGTGAAGTGAGCCTTTAAGGTTACTAACTCCACCAATGGAGCTCCAGGTCCAGGCCCCAAAGATCCTTATTCCTGCTGAAGTCCTCATCCCAGTATGATGTGATACTGCCTGTGTTATGGGAGAGATCACAGTAGGCGACTCATTTATCAACTCAATTAAATTGGTGTCTCACTGATGGTGTCAATTCTTTTGCCATTTTCTGCAACACGAAGGGAAAATTTTTCTAAGCTTTTTTTTAGCTGCAAAGATGACAAATGTTATCAACGATATCCAACCAGAGTATATTTTCATCCCCTTTCTTTCCATCAAGATAAGCCAGAAATAGTTGTTGCCAGAAATGGAAAACAGCTTGCTCATCGGCCAGATGATCACAGTGTTCAAAAGTTCCACTGGTTTGCCATGTGTGAAAAGTTAAGCATTGAAAACAGACAGGCTTACTCTGCTTAAACTGTGGGCTCTGTGAAGCAAGAAAAAGAGATATTTGAATACTAGAAGAAGTATTCTGGAGATGGTTTGATGGCAAAGTGAACAGGGTATTTTCAAACTGCTCTGAGGTGGATCCCCTAGGTCAGTGGTTGGCAAACTGCGGCTCTCGAGCCACATGCATCTTGTGAGCCGCAGTTTGCAGCTCTGTTGACTAATGGGTTTGATGACCACTGCTAGACTAAATGTTACCGTGTAGTGTAGTTGGAAGCTGTGAGGATTAGGCAATTGTGGCATATTGTGTGCAAAGAGGTAAAGGGTAGTCTATGACAGTGGTCAGCAAACACATTAGTCAACAGAGCGGCAAACCGAGGCTTGCCAGCCACAGTTTGCCGACTACTGCTTTAGGTTGATTTGATAGTGGGTATGGCAATTCATCAATTAGATGAACAAAGAGCCTAAAGTTACCAGCCACTGGAGATTACCTTTGTGTTCTAGAATATGGCTCTTGGGACTTCTTTGTTATCTGAAACAAAATTTTCTAGGCACTTCAGTTAGCTTTCTTCCCAATTACCTTGACTGAGATTCTCAAGGAGGTATTAGTAGATGTCAGAAGTATGCAGAGGACCTGGGGCATCATTAGACACAGTTGAATTGTTCCATTATTTTTTCACTTATGAGGAAATAAGGTACGTTTTGTTGAATTTTTGTGAGATTGAGTTAAATTATCCAGTTATCACCCTGGTGTTATGATATAAGGCATTGTGTATGCTGAGTAATTTGTGGTCATTTTTGTTAGTCTCTCTTTGCAACCATTTAAGGGACTTTTTGAACAATTGAGAGAACCATTTTAAGAAATAGAAATTCAGGCTTACAGAGGTCAAATGATTAACTCAATAATTACAAAATATATTTTTTAAAGAAATAATAATAAAAAAAGAACAAACATGAAAAACATCAGAGCTACATTCAGGGATAATTGTTGCTCTGTGGGTTTCTGGAAGCTCACAGGATCACATTTTTCATTGTTTATGTGTTTAGAAATCCTTTGCATTTCAACACTTGCATTCCTCTTCTATTTGATTCTCAAGGTCTTAGAAGTTAGCATGAAGTTAAGGATTTGGCTATCTAAAGAGAAAGAATAACACCTGCCTTGATTGTTTTCTTTTGTTAAGGCCAGCTCAAAATAGGGCAAAATAAGTCAGTTTCCATAGAGAGACAATGCTGCATTGAGTTCCACTTCCTATGGGTAAGTTCATGACTGACTGCCTGTTTGTCTTAAAGGTGGGTATTTGTAACAGCAGGGAATTCTGGAGGCAAGAGAATGAAAAGGAGGAAGGAGGAGAAGAGAGACAAACTTTTAGGTGCACACAAAATTGTGCTGCTTTCAGTCCACTTTCTCCTTCCTCATTTGAGTCAGCGCTATCTTTTTTACCCCACCCACCACAGGCCTCTCTGGAGGCTCAGGTTTTGAGTTGACTGAGCGCTCAGCAGTAGGCTGCAACTCTTCTCCAGATGAAAGGACAAGTCAGAAGGTACCTATTACAAGTCTGTGAGCAGAGAAACAAAGCCGGGCTGCTGACACCCTCCCACTAACTTGGGTTTTAATGGTGGGTTTAATTTCCTCATGCTAGCTGAAAGAAAGGGGAAAAAAAACTAAGCGGAAAGAACCAGGGTGTGGGTGGGTAGTGGCAGCGGTGGGGAAACGACAGCTGTTGTATTCATGGTTAATCAGGTGTGTCTGTCTTTGTGTCGCATCTGTCTGCTACTGTTGCCGGGCCACACGTGAAAGGGAATGGAGGGGAAGGGGCCATTCATGTTCAAAGCCAGCAGTGCTGACCTCTGCTTCGTTCTCCTCAGGGTAGGAGAGCTTGTCTATTTTACTTTCCCCATTATAGGAAGCTGTAATTCTACTCTATTAGCCCACCCTAACCATTTTGACCTGACAGACGCAAGCTGCATCCAGAATGCCATAAATCGGCCTGGAGAAAGAGGCCTTCCCTCCTCCCATGCTTTTCCTTTGGGATTCTGTTTGATTTGTCAAACAAGGGGAAGCCAGAAAGAGAGTGAAAAATGAGAACAAAGGGCATCTTGCTTCCCCTTCCATCTTAGAATGACTAGACACTGAATAAATATATTTTCCTAATGAGCTTCGGGAGCTGCGTGGCCTCCCCACACTATGACTAGGACACCCGTCTGCCTCCAGACCTGTTTGTGTCCCACACATGCGTGGTGTTTGCATCAGGCTTTAGTCATGTTCCTGGCACCAAATCCTCCTGCTGCTTCCCTCCACCCATGTACAGAGGGACCACAGCAGCTCATGGGAGAGGCTTCTGGCTTCTCTTGGAGCGCTTTAGATATTGCTAGCCCAGCTCTGCCGGACAGGACTCTTCTCTCTGGAACATGTAGAAACAGCTGAAATGAAAACAACCCCAGTGCATGAGATTGTATTAAGGCTTAGAATCCAAGAGTTCAAAGATCTCCAGCTGGCAGCTCAAACTAACCCCTACCTACCATGGTTTCATGAGCTCCATCTCACCCCCTTCTGCTTTGGGACCAACCCTCATGTTTCTTAAAGTAAATGGTAATCAAGAGCATTTTGAAGACAAAGGAACTCTGACTCAAACTTAGACTTTCCTTGAGAATCAATGATAATAGATTTATCACACACACACGATTCAATAGAGCTTGCCACTTGCAGATGTGTTTTGGTTTAAGCCACTTTTCAATATAGGCAATAACTTTCACACTATCATGTTAATTCTTCCAGTGATGAATCAAGAGTTGAGCCTTACTGACACTGTGCTTTCAGTATATATTCATTTACATATATATATATATATATATATATATATATATATATATATATGTGTGTGTGTGTGTGTGTGTGTGTGTGTGTGTGTGTGTGTGTTTGTTCATTCATGCGTATGTATATGCATATATATTTTTTTAAAATCAAAAGTATTACTTCCCCTGGGTGTGGGTTATCATCAGTACGACTGTGCTTGTGCTGATTACTATGGCTGCTCTGTTGACCTTCAGCTTTGGGGTCAGGAAGCTTTTCAAAAAATATCTAAAAATATATATTACATTGATTTTTAGAGAAAGAGATATAGAAACGTTGGCTGCCTCATGCACGCCCCCCTACTGGGCATGTGCCCTGATCAGGAATCAAACCATTGACCTCCTGGTTCCTGGATCAATGCTCAACTGCTGAACCACACCAGCCAGGCTCAGGAAGCTTTTGTTTGCCTAATGCTAAAGGGCTTTGGAAAACTACCTCATTGCCCTGTGCACTGCTGTGTTTCCTCTGATATCCCCAGATCTCCAAATGTCAATGAAGTCAATAGGCAAATCTGAAGTTCCAATGGAAGCCTCACAGTCTGCTAGTCTCATCTTGTGAGAGACCAAGGATTGTATGCATACAGCAAGGAATAACAAGACAGAGCAACATTTTTAAATTCAAAGTCTGCCTTACAGAGAAGCACACAAATCCTAAGTATACAGCTATAATAGATTAATGATCAGAAAATGAACACATTCTTGTAACCACCACCCTGATCAATAAATAGAATATTACAGTTAGAACCTTCTTAAATTTCTACCTATATGGCCACCCCATTACATCTGAAACTACTCTTCTACAACAGAGTTTGGGACTGAGATTTAGTTCTTAATTGCATGGCTATAGCAGTTCAGAGATGGAAAGTTCCCATTGACTGGACGGGAGTAGCTCATGACAGGATTTGAGTGTGACCTGGTAACTTCCTGAGGTTGGACCCAGATGGGCTGGATGTGTGAGGCTTTTGGATCAAAGAGAGAACCTAGGAGGTTCTGACATCCTTTTAAAAAGTGTGGTAAAATATGCCTACTATGAGATTTTCCATCTTAACCATATTTAAGTGTACACATTAGTAATGTTAAGCATATTCATATAATTATGCAACCAATTTCCAGAACTCTTTACATCTTGCAAATTGAAACTCTATGACATTCAATAATAACACCCACTTCTCCCTCCCAACATTGTACTCTCTGACTCTTTAAACTTGACTGCTCTAGGTATTTTGTGTAAGTGAAATCATACAGTATTTGTCCTGTGGTAACTGGCTGATTGCACTTAGTATAATGTTCTAAAGGTTCATCCTCAAGGTTGTAACATGTGTTAAAATTTCCTTCTCTTTTGAGGTTGAATAATATTCCATTGTATGTATAGGCCAAATTTTGTTCACCCATTCATCCATTTATTAATTGATACTTGAGTTGCTTCTATCTCTTGTCTGTTGTAAATAATGTTGCCATGAATATGAGTATACAAATACCTCTTGTTTTCAATTATTTTGAGTATATATATTCAGAAATAGAATTGCTATGTCATATGTTAGTTCCATTTTTAATTCTTTGAGGAATTGCCATGTTGTTTTTCACAGCAGCTATACCATTTTGACATTCTTTTCACCTGGACTGTTTTTTCCATACCAGCCTCCTGAGTGACATTAGAGGAAGTGTAATGTGTGAATTGAGGTGGTGGCCTTTGTTAAGACAGTGGTCTGGACTCTTTATATGCCTGTCCCGGAGAATTTAGAGCAAATGAGTCAGGAGGGACTGGCGAGAAGGAAATCCATGGGGGATACTTGAAGACTCCAATAAGTGGTAATAACTTATTTTGCTCAAAGACAAATGATTTTGCCTTAGTTTGTGGGAGAATGGAGGGCAAGTGGGTTCTTGATTACCAGATATTCAGAGGTCTAACACTTGTTCAGTATATCACCTCAAAAAAATTTTTGAGGGGGATTGTAGGTATAAATGCTGAAAAATTCATAGAACAGACAGTGAAAAAGAGTGAAGAAAATAGCAACCATCAAAACAATCACAGAAGCCATATATTTTTTGCTTAATAGAGACTCGAAGGATAAAGATGCTACCTGAATAAAAGAATAGTCATAGAAAATATGGTGATGTAGTATGGGTTTAGTGCTGGCCCATAGTGCCAGAGCACCCTTGTATTAGATATTCAGGAACTACTTAAAGTAAGTCTAAGTATTTGTTTTCTAAATCTTCACACTTGATTGCTAGGACCAATGTGGCATTGCCATTTATTTGAAGTAGCATTATGTAGGTCATCAGGGTAAGGACTTCAGGACTATAGATTTGGGGGGACATATTATTATTATTATTATTATTATTATTATTATTATTATGTTTTTATTTATTTGTTGAGAGAGAGAGAGAGAGAGAGAGAGAGAGAGAGAGAGAAAGAGAGAGAGAGAGAGAGAGAGAGAGAGAGAGAGAGAGAGAGAGAGAGGGAGAGAGAGAAATGTGAAAAACATCAATCAGATGCCTCCTGCACCTGATCCAACCAGGGATCAAACCCACAACCTGGGTATGTGCCCTGAGCAGGAATCAAGCCTGCAATTTTTTGATGTATGGGAGGACATTTTAACTAACTGAACCATCTGGTCAGGGCTGGGAGGACTTATTATTATTGCTAAATGAATGTCCTATTTATTCTAAATCCCTTGGCTTTGGCCTTTCCCCATTTAATCATGGTTGGGGAAAAAGTCAGTTGAGGTACATGATTTTTCTTAATTTTAAAAGTGATATATGACTACCACCTAAGAGGGGGGAAAGCACTACCCCAAAGGGTAAGCATTATTTAACAGTTTTTTTTTCCTTCCAGAAGGCCTGTGTACATTACATGTATTAGGTCTAGTAATAATTAATGTCGTTTCCTAATACTTTTTTAAATCGAATTTATTTAAACAATACAACAAAATTTAATGAACAATATAGTTGCCGTTGTTTTCTACTACTTGTGCCCAATGCTCAGGAAGCATTTTAATCCCTCTGTTGTAAAATTCTTGTGATTTTGATGCAAAATATTCGGTCAATGCATTTTTGAGGCATTCTTCATTATTAAATTTTTTTCCAAGAAGAAAGTTTTGCAAAGAACGAAACAAATGGTAATCGGAAGGGGCAATATCAGGAGAATATGCAGGTTGAGGGAGAACTTCCCATTCCAACTGGCGCAGTTTTTCAGCAGTGATTCTTGCAGTATGCGGTCATGCGTTATCGTGGTGAAGAATTACGCCCTTCCGATTAATCAGCGCGGGTTCTTTTTCTCTTAAAGCTTGGGCTAACCTTTCCAATTGGGCACTATACACTGCACTTGTAATGGTTTGGTTAGATGGTAAAAGTTCATAATGAAGAATTCCTTTAAAATTCCACCAAACATACAACATCACTTTTTTCCCATGCAAGTCAGGTTTTGGCGTGGGCTGCGGAGCCTCATTTTTGTCCAACCATTGAGGCCGCCTTTTCAAATTAACATACAGCACCCATTCTTCATCTCCGGTAACAATTTGCTCTAAAAACGGCAAATGGTTTTGACGAGAGAGGAGCGAACTGCAAATTGTGACTCTTTGATTACGGTTGTTGTCGGTCAACTCATGAGGAACCCATTTTCCAAACTTTTGGACTTTGCCAAGTGCACGCAATTGATTGGAAATTGTTTTTTGTGAACAATTTAAAGTTGTTGCAAGCTCTTGTTGGGTAATTTGAGGATTTTGCACCAAAAGAGCTTGAAGAGCTTCTTGATCAAAATTGGACACACTGCCTCGACCACTCTTGTCATCTAACGAAAAATTTCCCTCGCGAAATTTCTCAAGCCAACGCTGGCATTTTCTGGCGCTAACTGCATCTTGATCAAGAGCACTACAGATGTTTTTTGCAGCCTCACTTGCTTTTCTTCCTAATTGGAACTCGTAAAGCATGCAGTGCCGAATATGCTCTTCATCCGCCATCTTCTTAGCCCTAGTTTTGCAACAAAAACCAAACCAAACACAAACTTTTTCAAGCAAAACTTGTTAATTGCACTTCACACGTTCTGTAGATATCACGTGTTTGAAGGTTATGTCAATACAAGTCAATGCCAAGCAAGATTTTAAAGGAATGTTTAAAAACGACATTAATTATTACTAGACCCGATATATGTACATATACATATATACACACACAAATGCTTGAGGTTGCACAGTTTAGTATCTACTACTTAGAACCCAAATACTACTTATTAATACATACATACATTTATGCAACCCTTTACCATTATAAACTGCTTTCACATATTGTGGAATCTCTTCAAATTTATTTAAAGTTGGTATTATTTTAGTTTAACAGAAAAGAGGCTGGAGAGATCAGGACACTTGTTCAAATTTACACTACATGTTGGAAATGGGTTTTGGACAATATTAGAGGTCTTTTAAGCAAACCCTGTATTCGCAGAGAAGACGTAAACTCTCCTGAACCATATGTATACAGTGATCTTGAAGGCCAGACATCACTTTGCAGAATGAGTCATGGAAGGTACTACATCACCACTTTCCTAAAACTTACCTTGATCTCTTCATGGTGTCAACTTATAGACCTCTTTATTTTAGACTTGTGGGCACACTGAATTAATTTAAATATACATAATAAAATAAGAATTGAGGTTATTGGAATAGGAATGTCTCCAATATAATCTTAGGGAAGACAACTGTTAGCCTAGAAAATACTTTTAGTATTCATGGGTGTGTTGGCACCGGCTTATTTATAATGTTGTTTTGCTAATGTACATGCCTTGAATTTCTATTAGAGGGATTTACAAGAAGTAATATAAGTAGTCTTCTTGACCACCTGAGATTTAGGTCAAATGGCAAAGAGGTCTTGATTTGCTTCTTTGATATAGAGAAAAAAAAATTTTTTTTCCCTGCTGAGTTTATTTTTTAAGTACATTAGCTAGTTAAGAGCCATTTACCTAGAGATATGTTATTATCCTTATCAAGAACATGCTGAGAACATAGCCATAGATATTAAATGGCAACAGAAGTGCTTCTGTGATTTTAGAGGTGAATTCTGTTACTTTTTTTTAATTTTTTTATCTCACCATCAATGGCTGTATAGGGAATTGTTGATGGTTCATGTTTTATTTCCTTTTATTGTAAATTTTCATAGTTTGTAAAAATAAAAGTTATGTGCTGTATGTCCTTTATTTGCTACTCCCTGTGAGAAAGGTTAAGATAGAGCAAGAAGAGTAGGTGCTGGCCATTCTTGGTGGATAGTAATGCTGTTGGTAACTGGTAGATAAGAAGATGGGGAAAAATTACTTTAGTGCTATATTAATTAGGACAAGATTTGGCTTTATATGAGACAGAAACATAATAGTGGCATAGAAAAGATAAAAGTTAATTTTCTCTCACATAAAAGGTGTTCAGAGTTGGCAATTAGGGCTGGTATGTTCCTCCTGAGGTTTTCAGATACTCAGATTTCTTCTAGTTTATTAGTCTGTCATCGTTAGGATGAAGCTTTGATCTTTATGGTACAAGATGGCTGCTAGGGCTCCAGCCTTATATTCCATTTAAAGAGGAGAAACTTCCCAGAAATTTTTATAATAAATACTGGGAACACAGTATTTATTATAGAGGGAATAAACTTGAGTTTCTATATTGAAAGGGGGAGAAATGAATATTAAGGGGGAAGTTTCATTTTAAAAAACATGTTTTCACTGATTTTTAGAGAGAGAAGAAGGGAGAAGGATAGAGAGATAAAAACATGGATGAGAGAGAAACACCGTCGATCAGCTGCCTCCTGCATTTCCCTTACTGGGGATTGAGCCTGCAACCAGGACCCATGTCCTGACCAGGAATCTAACTGGTGACCTCTTAGTTCATGGATCAATGCTCAACCACTAAGCCACACTGGCTGGGCAGAAAAATTGCATTTTTAAAAATACAGTTCACCCATTTATCTTCCTAATTACCCATGCTACTTTTCTTCCACATATTGTTACCTGGATTTCAGTGATAATGTCTGGAGCTTTATAGTCATCTGGGCAAGATGTAAGCTTGGGAGTGAAAGCCACACACAGGGAGCAGTAAGATTCTAAGCAGACAGGTCCCTGGCACTGAGGAGCTGTGGACAGAATACCTCTAGACCTCTATGTGAAACAGACACATGTTCTGATAAAGCCATTTTCATTAGGGTTTTGATGGGTGCTGCTGAATTTTAATCTTAACTGATACAAATATAATATAAACCTATAAGATAACTTTCATGTTAAGCTTGTATAAGATAACTTTTGTTTCACTTTGCCTGTCACTGCAGGTGGACTGACCATTCACCAATCAATCCTGGCCTAATTTGTGCCAGGCATTCAGTATACAAGTTGGCTGGAATGTAGATGTTACCCATAGGACAATTCCAGTGAGGGATCAATAAACCATTCAGTAAAGTGACTCCAGCTTTAGTAGAAATCTACATAAAGTAGAATGGAGCCTGGAGATATTTGAAATATTCTCTGTTGCCCTCTTTAGACTGAACAAACAAACACCTTATAAGTAAATTTGGGGTGTTGACTCTAGCATATTTTTTATTATTAACATTATTATCATCATGTTAATAAAATTAATTATTTCTTGGATATGCAAAATCAGGTATTTTTTTAAATATTGGGAGGATGATGTTATCAGATTAAACACTAATGTTCCCTTGAGAAACTTTCAGTATAATTGGAACAGACATATTTTTATTTAAAACTAAAGATAGGTTGGGTCCTTATATCCTGCTAAAGAGGTAGTGAGCATTTAAGTGAAAAGAAATGTGGAGTTTCAGACTAAGCTGAATCCTTATTTATTTAATATTATTGGCATTACAACCAATCATCACAGGGCCTGTGTGTTCCGAACAGTTTATATTTGAGTTCTCACAGCCATTTCTATTTTATAGACCAGGGAACTGAAGTTCGCTAATGTCTAGGCAACTTATCTAAGGTCATGCCACTCTGGTGTCAGGATTTGAATTCAAGTCTGGAACTCTTTTTCTGTGTCAATAAAAACCTGATTGTGGAGATTTAGCCTTGAAAGCAGAAGGAGGTGAAAGGTTAGCAAAAGCTGGAGAAGAAAAAAGGTTAAGCTCTTTTGGAATTTTCCTGCTCAGCTAGGAAAACATTGTGCAGTTATCAGGTAATTGAAGTGTCAACGCGCCGCTGTCAGGAGGGCTGCAGGAATTTGTTCCATTGGCCGATATGTGGCTGCTAAGTAGCGGCAGAGTCACAGTTTTCAGGTGAAGACACTCTCTGGCAGTCGTGGGAGTTCCTCTTTAGAAACAACTCTACTAACATGCAAAATCAATGTCACTGAAGTTTGCTTATGTTGCTGTCTCCAGCTCTGTTTGATGCTTACATAAAAGAGACATTTGTCATTTGATAGGAGTAAGACTGGGAAAGATTGTGGAGGCTTCACCCAGCTTTGTTGCATAAATGTCTGCTTCCCTGGTGCATTTTTGTTGCGAAGTCTAGGTGACAAAGGGGGCCTTCCCTTGTCCTTTGATGTTTGTGAGTCACTGCTCTTGTTCCAGATGCATTTCAAGATCAGACCTAGATCATCTTCCATACCCTGGTCATGAAGAATGCTGCACCTCCTTGGCTTCATTTTTATTTCTATCCACCACCTTTTTCTTTATCTTGATTTTTGTTCTTCTTCCTGCTGTGACTATGCACCCCCATATAACTGTCCCATCCCCTTTCTGACTCCACCCCATCTATCCTGACCATCACCCAGCCTCCAAGACATACATCTGAGCACCAGAAATGGTGAGTTAACTGTTCAATGGTCTCTCTGGGTTTTCAGCATCCTAACTCTATGACTTTGATTCAATTACTATTCAGGCAGATAGTTGGAAAGAATTAGCCCGAACCCTTTTTGCTCAGTGACCCAGTAGGTTTTGGTGTTGGTTAATGGCATTGGAAATGAAAACTTTAGGTCAGTTTTCATTTCCAGTCCTGGGACATTATTTTTCAGAGGTCAGTGTCTTTTAATCATAGAAATATAGCTGAAGGATGACTTGTAAAACATGTATTTGAAATAGCAGATCCTAGAGGTCATCTCCTGTAATAGGAACTTAGAAAGGTGTCTTTTATTTGTTTGTTGAGAAAGGAAGAGTGCTGTGAAAATATCTATCATGATGGGAAGCCTTTAAGAAATATTTTAGTAAAAAAGTAATAGCTATTGATATCCTCCCCTCTTCCTTTAGAGGTATTTAAAAAATATCCATCTTCTCCTTGCCTTAGGTATATTTTTAAATAAATATGGATATGAGCCAGTGCCCTATAGAATTTCCTAAAATCACATGACCTTCCACTCCTGGTGTTGAAAATATTTTATTTCTTTACATAACATTTTAAACAATATTCCATTTAAAAAGTGAAAGATGTTCATTAGCAAATTAAAAAGTATACAAAACCACAAAAAATAAAAATTGCTCATAATGATGGTTAAGTTGTCATATATTATCTTATTTCTTTTGAGGTTCATAAAGCCTTTATTGGATAATCATACACTTGTTATTGTCACTGGAGATTATGGAATTTTCATGAATGTGTCCTGAGAAACAGGAGTTTTGATTCCTTCTATAGTGCTGGAATATTCTATAAGTCAATTAACAGCAGCATATATTCTTTTTGCTCAGTTGTCAAATAGCAACAGTTTTAGTGGCAGGCATCTTAAGGTGTCTGAGAAGTCAATGTTCTCAACTGTTGAGTTGGTTAACTAATAATTGTAATATCAAAGTTTTCAATAATTTATTTTGTTGATAAAATAAAATGCATTTCAGAACCTGTAATAATGCTGTTCTTAGGTTCTTACATTTTAATATACTTTTTTGAGTGGGAGAGGATGGGCTGGGTATACAGTTGGCCCACAGACATGCCAATAGAGCCATATTGATGTGAACATCATCTGGTTGTGAGCTGGGTCATAGGAAACCACAGAACTGGGTCATAAGAAACTACAGAAGTCTGCCATGAGAGGTCAAGCCTACTTATGCCTTCGGATGATATGGTTGGTTTCCATTGGAGAGTGACATACTGGACCTGTGGGGAGTAGGGAAAGGCAGTGGTAGTGAAGTATGGGTCTGTGTACTTTAATCTCACTAATCTGAGTTTCAGAAGTTGAGACTCAGTTGAGATTATTACATATATAATTGCCATGTGAAGTGAATATATGTAAGCTATATTCAGATATTGGTTATCAAACGAGTTAGAAAATCTTAGTAAAAAAATAGAAGATAAGCTCCCTTTAGAGAAAATAGCTGAAATTTGTCCTTTTAATACATTTAGCCATTTCTTACAGGAGGCAAAGGCTGGCATTTATTTTTTGACATCACCCACATTCAACAGAAAGGTTCATCCTTGCAGGTTGCTGGGGCTTTCTTTTTCTAGCTCCATAGCTTTCTTTGATTAATTCTTCCTCTCTCTCTCTGACTATCACAGAATCAACTTATTTGTAGTGGTTTTATTGTTGTTGTTTTTAGGTGTGTGTGTGTGTGTATGTATGTTTTGGTTTTATGGAGAATGGCTATGGTAGAATTAAAAATATCTTCCCCAAACCAGGAAACTTGTACTTAACTTGAGAACTTTCAGCTTGACCATTCCCTAATTTATCTGAACACGGGAGAACCTGGCAGCCACCTAACTTTACTTTGCAGATACCAGAGATAGGATGGCACCATTGGTGTGTGGGGGAAGGAATCAACAGCTTTTATCTTTACCACAGAGTCTTATCCAGCATTCTTTGCATGGGCCTCAGCAAATGTCATTCTAATTTAAACTGTCCTTTGCAGTTTATCAATGGTGAGAAGGAAAGTTGAAGTTTTTGATTTGGATAGTTCTTATACAGTATTTATTTTTGCCTAATGACTTAATGAAGAACTATAGAAGAAACCATGCTAACACAATGAACATAGTGTAGAGGGTTGGGCTGAAAAGATGTCAGATGTTGAGTGTTAGCTCTGTACTAGAAGCTGTGAAGATGAGATTATGAATGTGGGTACTCAGATCAAAGGGCAGGGAGTGGGGGAGGTGGTAAGTACCCTCGTATAGGAAAGCAGAGTTTGCAGAGCAGGGGCCCAAATCCACCAAGGCTGTAAGGAGATGAGAAGGCCTTGGAGCTCTTGTGGCAACAAGAATTGATCGCATGCATACACAGGAAGTCAGCAGACATAGACCATTGAGTCTGCAGCTGAGTAACTGAGGCTATTCTGGGAAGATGGTGCTTCCTTTCACTCCAAAGTGCCTTTGGAGTGGTCTTGTGGGGCTGTCCCTCTCCTTCTCTGCTTCAAGCTCCTACAAACTTTCCTATCTCTTCTGCATCTCACAAGTATGCTTCATTGTACCTTCTATGCTTCTGAACTTCTGCTTATTGCCTCTTCTGGTGATGGCTCCTGGCTTACTTGCTGTGACACCAGCTGCTTCCACTGTTGCTGCTGGCTGTGACTGACTCTTTTTTTTAAATTAAAAAAATATATATATTTTATTGATTTTTTACAGAGAAGAAGGGAGAGCTAGAAACATTAATGAGAGAGAGACATCGATCAGCTGCCTCCTGCACACCCCCCACCGGGGATGTGCCTGCAACCAAGGTACATGCCTTTGACTGGAATCAAACCCAGGACCCTTCAGTCTGCAGGCCAACGCTCTATCCACTGAGCCAAACCAGTTTCAACTGTGACTGACTCTTTAAACCCAGCTTCCTAAGAGAAGCTCTGATGGGACCTGATTGGTTTCTACATAGTGTAAAGATTCTCCTTTTGGCAGAGTTTTCTGGCCCATGGCCCCAGCTCATCAGAGGCCACTGGACAACTCTTGTTTGACTCAGGTGGGATGGAGACAGAACCCTGCTAGGTTATAGTGGCCTTTGAACAAAAAATTGCCTGAGGTGAGACTATTCCTCAGAGAAAGGCTGTGGGACATCATAAAGGAAGACCTTTGTGCTGAGCACCTGTGTCTACAAGTTTTTGCTGAACTGCTCCACATAATGGAGGGAAGAAGATTCAACTTCATGGGGGAAATCCTGGGGAGACAAAGAGCCTGGGTACTAGTTCAGAGGATGCAGAGAAAGATTATCTTCTTCCCCCCACATTGTGGGATTGACAAGAGGAAATTAAGAATTAAAATAATGAATTCTTAACTTGTCCTTTGTAGGGAGGCACAGGATAGGAGTTGGCCGAAGACAACTGCCCAAGCCTTGACTCCTCCAAACAAGTCTGAGCCTCCAGGTATTTACTGGAATCTGTATGTTTAGTCTTTAGATGTCCTTGCTTAAAGGATACTGCAGGCACATATGTCTTCTCAAGGATACTTACCATACTGATAGTATCTAAAAGTTAATTTTAGTTCAAACTGTTGTTACAATAAAAGCCTAAGGAGGTAGGCAAGTGGGGCTATTGGTTCCTATAGCCAAGCAGCCCTTAGCCTCTCTTTCACAGAAATGTGTGTCAGAGTAATCATTCATCTATTGCTCATGGTCTGCCGGTCAGTCCCAAGTCCTTCATGTAAAGCTTTCCTCTTGTTCCCCTCTCTATAGTACTTATTATTTTGCAGCAGTAGTATTAAATATAGGGGTAAGGGGGGGTCAATGTGATATGGCTCAGAAACAATATGTGAAGGTGTGAGAACCAGCAGCAGAAGGGATTGTCTCCCAAACTGGCTGAAAGCAGGGAAGAATTTGGACATCAGTGGCCTAGATTTGGGTGGCCTGTAGGTTACCTGAATCTTTAAGGGACAGGGTGGTCTTACTTAACTTACAGGTATCACAGGAAGGGCAGTGTCTGGGTCTAAACATGGGGTCCAATACCAAAGGTACAGCACACTTGAATGTTTGATTCAAATGAGAGGAAAAAGCAGGAGACCAGTGAAGGGGGCCCAGATAGAACGTCCACAGTGGATACACAGGCAGAGCCACGAGGGCTCCTGAGCTGCTGGAATAAGGGTCAAAACTCACTGTGTAGTCATGGCTTTGCCAGTGGGTGGAAATCATGCTTTAGGGCCACTACTGTGACTGGAAAGAAGGAACCTAGAATGATGGAAGGAGAACCAGATACCCAATCTCAACACAAGTCCCTTCCTAGCAGAGCTGGCTCTGATAGATGTGATAAAATGTCTAAGAAAATGCTCAGCAAACCCCTGTCCTTCCGTTATCTCTTTTGGTTCAGTGTCTGGATTTCCCTCTCCGACTGGGCTCTCTGTGAGAGATGAGCTATTCTCAGAGAAGGCTTTGTTAAAACCCAGGCTTGGAATATGCCATGAAAATGAATAAATGAGCATGAAGAAGGTAAGCTGTGGAGTTGAGACTGCATTGCAGTTGGTCACCTGCCTCCTCTTAGCTGTAATAGAAGTCATGCACCTTAAAAACTTTGACTGCTGATTTGAAAATTTACCACCTGTAGGTAATAGAAGCTTTCAGGAAGGAATAAGAAAAGAGGGGGAAGGGATAGCAAGCAAGTGCCTGGAAACACATGTAGAAGAGGTTTGATGCCAAAAATGAGGATGATTAAAACTCTAATTATTCACCTTCATGAGAGTGGTGCTCAGAAATCTTGATTTCTCATGTCTGTGTGACAGGTAGGGAAACAGAGGCACAGGGAAGGAGAGGAGACCTGCAAACTCACAAGTCCATCTTGGTATCATTATTTAAAAAGTTGCAGTGACAGGTCACTGCTGGTGGCTTATTTTGAACCAACCATTGGCAGGAAAATGAGGTCTGGCCACTCACACAGATCTGTCTCTAGTATCTTCCTGCAGCTCCACCATTTGACCATTCCTAGCAAGATGTTGCTATGGATAATGGGCCATTCAAAAAGCCAAACAAGGCAGAAGTTTAAAAAAGAAAAAGAAAAAGAAAAACAAACACCTTTCTGTTTGACAGGGGAATTCTCCAGAAAAGAAGGCATTGCCTCATCTTTTCCTATGACCTTTGCACAAGGTCTTTTCCCTCACTTGGAGTTTTTCATCAGATTAAAGTCCTTTTCTAGATCTTCAGCTCTAGGGATTTTCTTAGGGACCACATAGAGATTCAGATTTTAATGAAAAGATGGCAGATGGGACTTAGCATCTGTTATGCTGAGGCTGAGGTGAGGGCTGTGATCTCTCCTGTTCATTTTGTTGAGAAAGAAAAGAATGGAGGGAAGGAGAGAGAGAGACAGAGGGAGGCAGGAAAGAAGGAAAGATGAAAGGAAGAAAGAAGCTAATGCCAAATAGGCATGATGCATTTTAGAACGGCAATCTAAGGGTCAGCACTGCTTTTAGCAGACTGGAAGGAATTTGTAGTCTAGAATGGTGAGTTCTAAAATGCAGATGCACAGTCAAAACACTTGGAAGAACTTTAACAGTAATGATGCCTGACCACATTGCCAGAGATTTTGATTACATTGGTATATTCATTTCCTAAGGCTGCCCTAACAAAGTACCACAGAAAGGGGGGCTTAGACAACAGAGATTTATTGTTTCATAGCTCTGGTGGCTGGAAGTCAGAGATCAAGGTGTTGGCTGGATTGGTTTCTCTTGAGGCTTTTTCCTTGGCTTACTGATGGCTGTCTTTTTCCTATATCTTCACATAGTATTTCCTCTGTACTTGTCTGTGTTCTAATCTTATAAGGACATTAGTCATATTGGATTAGGTCCCATCCTAATGCCTTTATTTTTACCTTAATTACTTCTTTGAAGACCCCATCTAAAATATGGTCAGATTCTGAGGTACTAGGGGGAGAGGACTTCAACATATGAATTTGGGGGAACACAGGCAACCATCACAATTGGTATGGGTATCAGCACTTTTACAGTCTCCCTTGGAGGCTCCCATTGCAGCTGAGGTTGAGAATCACTATTTCACAAGGGTCTCCCCTAGTGTCCAGAAACAGCTGTTTGGGATATAATCTCTGGACTGTAGAGTGTTTTTTTCTTTTTCTTTTTTCTTTTCTTTTCTTTGTAAAAGTGTTGAGAATTTGTGTGGAAAAGGCTGCTGTCAGCAGAATAACACGAAAAGCTTTTGATACCAAACAAGGTGGCCAGCACAGGGGAGAAGGGAGCTCTGATTCACACATTGGGGTGTAGTAGCAGGGTACTTAGTACACTTGAGGAGAGAAAGCTCTGAAGATATTCAGCATCTTTCACTCCTTTGCTGGATTTCCTAGGCTTTGCGATCTGCAGTTTGACCTACCCCCTAGGAAGGGAGAGCCCTGTGAAGGCAGCTGGTCTCAGTTCCTGGGCCAAGAATACAGTAGAACCTTACATAACCCTGCAATTGAGCCCTGGAAAAAAACACATGCCTGCCTCATGTGAAAATGCTTAATGAGAGGTGAACAATTAATGGGAGAGAATGGGGCTCTGTTCCCAGGCTGAGTCGGAGCAAGTGGTGACTGGTGTGTGGGGGCTGAGAGTCATGGTGATGCACATCCTGACTCACCCACAGCTCACCCAGCTCACGACAGGCACACACTGATGTCATAATAGGTCATCCCCTGCCAAGGATTTTGTTTCTATGAGGGTCTTGCCCTGCTACTCAGTTTTGGCATTTTAAAGGATTGCTAATTTTTTCTTTTGAGAATTTTTTTGTGAACCTGTCTTTTATTTTTGTTCATATCTGATATCACTTCCTACTTCCTGGCCAGTTATTTACAAGAGGAAAAGTTCTTTCACCTTAGGTACTCAGGTTCCTTCTCTACTTTCTCTTGTCATTAGCTTTCTCATTGAGGAGAACAAACACAATTGCTATCCATTTCTAGCTTAGAATGAGTGCCAGACAATGGGGTAAGGGCTTTAATTGCCACATTTAATCCTCATATAGGACCAATGCAGTCAGTATGGTTAGCATCTCATTTTACAGATGAGAGATTCAAAGCCTAGAGTGGTAAGGAACTACCTGGAAATATACAGTGCTGGTAGAGTTGAATTCAAATCTACATCACTCTGATTCCAAATCTTATTCCTAGCCTTGTGTATCTGAGCCATGTTGACACATCACTGGTGATCTCATCCAATCATATGGCTTTAAAATTCACTTATATGATGAGTGAAACTCAAATTTACATCACTAACATAGACCTTCTCCTGAACTCAAGACTTAGGTATCCAACTGCTGATCAACACCTCAAACCAAATGTTCCCCACTTAGAGCTTCAGATGGCTTTTCCCCTTCATAAGTGTGCTCCTGATTAGTCTTCTCCCCTCTCTGTAAATTTGTCTCCATTCAGTTATTTAGGCCAAAGTGTGGGAGTCATCCTTGATGTCTCTTTTTCACATCCCACATGCAAGTTATCAGCAAATCCAATGGAACTAACAATATCCAGAATCCAACAACCTCTTCCCACCTCCACTGCTATTTCTCTCCTGCTGTATATTCTCAACACAGCTGTCAGAATGACTCAGCTAATGCCACCCCCTGTTCAAAATCTTTGGCGGCTTTTTGTCTCAGCCAGAGGGTGTCAGTTATTGTGATTGCCTCTCAACTCCAAATCCATCCTTCCATACTTGATCTTATGTAGCTGGGGCTGGACCCCTGAAAATAACTGTTCTTTGTCAGCTGGCCCCTGCTGGACTCAGCCAGTAGGGGGTGCTAGAGAGAGAGTACCTCTGGAGGAGAGAGAAACATCCATTGGCTGCCTCCTGCATGCACTACACTGGGGATTGAGTTTATAATTGGGGCATATGCTCTGACCTGGAGTAGAACCGGCAACTTCCTGATTCATGGAGTTGATGCTTAATGCTTAATCACTGAGCCACACTAGCCAGGCTAATATTTCTCTATATTAAATTAGTTCTGTAAAAATAACTGGTGTGGTTTCTGTCTCTCAACTGGGTCCTGACTGATATTCTGATTCAAAGCCAAAGTCCTTAAAATGACTGGGAGAGCCTTACTATTATTATTGTAGTTCTAAGAGTAGCAATAATAATAGCAATTCTGCATAGCTTCTCCTCCACCTCCTCAGGGGCTCTCTGAAATGTCATTGATAGTCTACCAGGGGTCTTCAAACTACGGCCCGCGGGACACATGCGGCCCGCAGAGGAGTCTGATCCTGCCCACCAGGTTTTTTGGGCAGTGAGCGCAGCCGAGGTGTTACAGTAGGAATTAGTAGTTCATATAGTCCGGCCCTCCAGCTCTCTGAGGGACCGTGATCTGGCCCCCACTTTAAAAAGTTTGAGGACCCCTGGAAGTGTTTACTTATTAATTGCCTATCTCCACCTGACTAGAATATAAGATCCAAGGGAGCAGAGACTTTTCATACATCAATGATTGCTACACCCTAGACTTTAGAACACATGCCTTGCACCTAGTAAATGCTTAATAAATTTTTGCTTGAGTAAATAAATTAATTGAGGTTTTGGACTCTCAAAAATAAGTTTATGTGCCATAGGCCTGGGAAGCTCTGGTGTCGTGCCTCAGGATGCTGGATTCATAGGAAAATGATTATAGGCTCTTTCTAACCTATACTGGTTTGTGAAAGAGAGCAGGATAGGCAGTATTGGCACCCACAGTACACATGGGATTTTCTCTTTTATCCCGATTACTATTGCTAGATGTGAAACACACACACACACACACACACACACACACACACACACGACTACAACAAAATTTAGAAGCTGCTTAGTCTATGTTATCTGAACTTTACCCCATTTTTTACTCTGACTGGCTTTTGAATTGATAGACACTGAGGGGCTGCTTTGCTAGACTATGATCCTGAAAACTTTATGGAGCACTCTACGTGGTCACCAGCTCCTATGAGCTTAATTTATAATGAAGGAGCTTGGACATGTTGGTTGTTGGCTTTTCGTTGTCATCTGTATATGGACTGTTTGTAGGTTGCTGTACCTCACTTCTAAGATGGAGCCTACCTTCCTAACCCAGGAGGGCTACAACACTTTCAGAACAGGGAGTGTCAAGAGAATTTTTTGACATTAGTAATAAGTGGAGGCCCAACTTTACAGGAGTGAAGGTTGAATCAACCCTAAATCCAGCATATTATAGGCTACACCCTGTCTGCTGGATTGTGGGTAAACTCCCTGGATTATAATGGCAACTGCTGGGTCTCACTGCTGTGATTTATCTGCTCAGTCTTGTTTGCCTTGGATTTCAGCCACCTGGATTTCAGAAGGTGCTGAGCTGGCCACTGTTCCTGGCCCCAGAACACAGGTGTGATTGGTGCCATATTAAATGCTAGTGGCAATTATGGTTGCTGATTGGAAAGGAAGCTGAACATACTGGCTTTCATCAGGTCGGCTTTTCTTGGCCACATCCAACTTTCCATCTGGGCAAATGAGAACTGAATTCTTGATTCAGACAGACTCTTTCAAGATGCTGTGCTTCTGGGTTTGGATAACCAATCAAGACAACCCTGTGAAGTGGGTGTTGTCTACATCATCACTGAACTTGGTGTCCTGGGAAAGGAGATTCTTAAGCACAAAGCCCCTCCCTCTAAGGGTTTAAAGTTGGCTCACTTTGGGCTCAAGATTTTGCTCAGTGTAGAGCCGCTACTGCCTTAGTTTACTGTGACATATTTGAAACAAAGAAACAAAAAATCTAAGTTCTATTTTAACTTTTGAAATGTAGGTTGGAGGTAATTAATAAGCACCTTCAGAATACCTGGCACTGTGCTGGGTTCAATGAGAAATGCAAGCCAAAGACTTGTTACTGTCCTTAGGAAACTCCCAGTCTATTTAGGGAAATATGAGGTACAGACATAATAAAAAATATTATGCTAAGTGAAACAAGCCAGTCAGAGAAAGACAAGTATTATATGATCTCGCTTATATGTGGAATCTAATGAACAAAATAAACTGATGAACAAAATAGAGCCAGAGACATAGAAACATGGATCATACTATCAAATCTCAGAAGAAAGGTAGGGGTGGGTGGGAAGAGATTAATTTATATGCTTATATGCATAACCCATGTACACAGATAATAGTGTGATGAAGGCCTGAGGGTTAGGAAGTGAAGGTAGGGTGGAGGGGGTCAATGGGGGAAAGAAGAGGATATCTGTAATACTTTCAACAATAAATATAAATTTTAAAAATGTCTATATAGACAGGAGTGCTATAGAAGCTCAGAGAAAGAAGAGATGAAAGAAGAGATAATCGTGGACCTGTGTTTGCTGGAGAGGTTCATTGGAATTTGAAGTGGCCTTGGGAAGACTGTGGATTTCCATTGATAAGGAAAAGGGGAGAGAACCATACGGCTGGGGAACCTGAGCAGGACTTGGTAGCAAGAATATGTGTAGCATCCATGGCGATTACAAGGAGATGAGCTCTCTCACAGGGAGTCATTAGAGAGTGAGTTAAGCAGATGGGAAAGGACAGAGCATTGGAGGACACCCAATCTGGTTGGGTAGATAGGATATGTGCATAAAAGATAAGTCAGACTGTTGTTTTGCAATTAAAATATTTTTAAAAGATTCAAAGTAAAAAAAAAAAAAAAAAAAAAAAAAAAAAAAAAAAAAAAAAAAAAAAAAGACATACTTGGCAATTGGACCTTAAAAGACAAATGAAAGGTACAAACAAGGAGTGCTTCAGGACTTCAGGGAGGAGGAAACACTCCACGCAGGCTTTGTAGAGGAGTTCCCAGGGGAATAAGTACCTTCTTGGAAAGGGAAGAGGGAGGAGGAGAAGCAGGAGGAAGATGTATGCCAGGTAAAGTGAGGGCTCAATGGCAAAACTAGCTAGTATGTCTCTGGCTACTTGATGCAGAAGGAGATAGGTATTTGGCCAGGATTAAAGTTGAGATGAAAAGGTTTGTACCAGTTACACTGTGGAAAGGAGCCAGGGAGTGGATGAGAGACAAATAGACGATTAGATTTAGTTTGGAAACTCGGCTCTATCATATCTTAATTGTGAGATGTTGGGCAACTTGCTTTAACCTTCCACTCTTTAAAAAAACACACACACACACACATAATTTTAAAAAATTCATTTCAGAGAGGAAGGGAGAGGGAGAGAGAGATAAAGAAACATCAATAATGAGAGAAAATAACTGATCGGCTGCCCTCCTACACACCTTCTAACCAGGGATTGAATGCCCACTACCTGGGCATGTAGCCTGTTGGGGAATCAAACTGTGACCTCTTGGTTCCATAGTTACACTCAACCACTCTGCTACACTGACCAGGCTCAACCTTCCACTCTTGATTTTCTCACTTGTAAAGTGGGAATAGCAAGACATTTCTTATAGGGATTATTGTTTTAAAATTAGAATTTCAGAGAAGTTTGAGAGTTTTAGTGTGAGTTGTTTTTCAGCCCTGCCCATTTCCACCACATTTCTTCTTTTTCTCACCTTTCACACATTAAGTAAACATGTCTACTTAGATTTGTGACTGGAAATATGGAAGCTGAGCCCAACTAAACAGAAGAAAGCCAGTATTTAGATTTTTTTTTATTAAAGTGTACTTGGCATGCAATATCATATTAGTTCAGAAATACAACAGTGATTTGATATTTATATGCCTTATGATGTGATCACCACATTAGGTCTAGTCTGTCATTTGCAAAGTTACTACAATGTTAGTGACTATATTTCCTGATAAGCCAGTATTTTTTTATTTTTTTTTTTAACAAGTTGCTAATCATGCCACTTTTAATCACAAGGGAATTAACCCTGTGAGTTGGGACTCTTAGTTAAGTTCCAACAGTCTTCCAGATCAGCTGGATCTTTTTGTCCTAGACTGATATAGTCATTGATGACAGTCTCTTTCCGCATTGACTAAATTGAGAGTCATTGTGTGCTGAGTAATGTGGCCCTTTGCTGGGAGGGAAGTGGGCAGCACTGGTAAGGAACACTGAGATGCTGTGGGAAACTGGGGAGGAGCTCTATGGGCTTAAGGTATGGATCAAACCACACAGTCCCTGAGGCGTGTTTCCAAAGATAACTAACATCTGTGAAATAGATCAGGGAAAATTAAATGAGGTTAGGCATAAACAAGTTCAAAAATATTTGGAAGATATTAAAGAAAGGGAGAAAATTCTCCAAGAGATCTGATCTCGCATTTCACTTTTCATATAGAATATTTTGGTTCTCTGGTTATATCTTTTCTTGAGACATATTAGCAATACTGTGTTCATTTGACAACTATGCTATTTTCTCTTTAGTGCTGTACAGAGGGTGAAGTTTTATTTTCTAGTTCCTTGATAAGTTCTATTTCCTTGGCATAAAAGGCCTGTAATAGTCATGGGTTTGGCCAGGATTTTGTTTTTTCTAACTTTATTTGTCTAAAGCTAAAGTGAAGATTTTATGGCAGGAATGGGTAACGTCTGGCCTGTGGGCCATATAAGGTCCACAAAATAATTTGGTCTGGCCTTGCCAAGGCATTAGGGACAAGTTAATTAAATGTTTGACCAAATAAAGCAGGTCATTTTTTAAGTTGATAATTGTGTATGGCCCACAAATGATGTTATAAATATCCAAATGGCCCTTGGCAGAGAAAAGGTTAACCACTCCTGCTTTATGGGCTGAAGTCAAGAAATCATACCCATACTTGCCTAAACTTTTGCCTATAGATCTCAGATTCTTAGTACATTGACAGAATAGTTGAGAGAACACAGATTTACATTGAGAGAGCAGTACTTACTCAAGTATTTCTATTTTGTGAATTTGACAAAGAAAACTCCCTGTGTTGTTTTCAATTTATATGCTTCTATGGTTTACCTGGAAACTTCCTTACTTTTTTGAATCAAACAAAATGAGGATGAAGTTTGCCACATAAAAGCACTGTGGAATAAAAGTTTTTCAAAGACAAACATTTCAAAACTAGTGACCAGGTGCATGGATTCATGCACATATAAAGGAAATTAATTAGGAGGTGGCTAGCAGGGCCAGGACTGGACAAGATGGGTCAGACATGCCCTGGAGGCAACCTCCTGTGGTCCCTCCCCAGTCAGCCACACCTGGGGTGCCACCATGACTCGAAGGGCATCTGTGGACTGAGCAGGGTCCCTCTGGCAGGTGGGGTGTCTCGGCCTGGCCTGTGGCGATTGGGCTGAAACTGGCTCGCCGACATCCCCCAAGGGGTCCTGAGTGCAAGAGGGCACTCTGCAAAGTTGCTGTTGTACAGGGTGTAGAACTCAAATGCAAGCATGTAGTTAATGAGACTTGGGGTTGACAGTGCCCTAAGAACAACATAACCCATGGCTGAAGGTGGAATCACGCAGCCCCTCGAGGAATCAGACTCCTTCCTCTCTGGTTTCGGGGTGTGTCACTGCAGCTCTGTAGCTCCTCCATTGAGCACCTACCCCCTAATGGTCAGTGCGCATCATAGCAACAGATTGGACAGGCAGAGGGACATTTAGCAAATTAGCTTTTTATATATGTAGATTGCCCATTGGGGTATAATTTTGGTGCTTATGTGTAGAAAAGGGAGGGGAAAGGTAGCTTATTACAATTTCATTATAGACTTCTCTTGCTATTTGAACTCTGGCCATCCAAATTTTTTCCTCACAGCTTAGGAAGCAAATTGATTCAGATAAATGTATCATTCTCTGAAATCCATTTCATTCCAGAGTTTTAATTCTTGTTTATTGAAATTCAGGAATAAAATGGATTTTTCCTCTCCAAAGTCAGTCTAAACATTACCAGAATTTACTAATCAAATAAATATAGATAATGAGGGGTACTTTTCCTTCTTCTTGGTTACTAGAAACCTCTCACTTATTATAGAAAATGATGAAAGTACAGAAAAGAATAGAGATACTAAAGATGATTAATTGTCAGGGGTATCATCTTGAATGCTCACTTCCTGATAATGGTTTATGTCAGGGAGTGAGGAATACCTTTCCTTTGTTGCCTCTCTTTCCTTCTCTTGCTCCCCAGCTCAAAAATACTCAAATCCATGGGATTTTTTTTTTTTTTAAAGATTGTTTGTTGATAGATCTTCATGTTGACTGGCATGACTGTATTTGGCCAACAAGTGTGTGAGATTATCCTCATTGTCAGCCTTCTGCACTTGACTCTGGATTAGGCCACTGGGTCTCCTCTTGGTGGCCTGCTTCTTCTTGTTCATTCCAGGCACTGGAGAACAGCCTACTAGCCTGTGTCATCAGGGTGACATTTGTAACCACAGGAGTCGTGAACCTGTGTGATCAGTCATTGGTGATAACTGATTTCCCTACTGATAGACAAGGATGAGAGTACCCAGTTAAAATAGAGTTTGAAATCCAAGCATAAAGAAAGGAATGAAAATGATGCAGAACCGATGGCACACATTTACTTAAAAAAATACATTTTTCTCCTAAGTGCTCAAAAAATTTCTGCCACTGCTGTCTGGTGTCCAATTGAGTGTGTGAGCAAAACAAAGCCAGATGCAGTCCATTAACTTCCAGGTTTTCTTAGGCAACACTGCCATGGCCAGTTTCCCTACCGCACTTACTTTCTCTAATGAGCTTCCTCAGTTTCATCTGCATTGCTTCTTGGGGTTACAGCTGCAAGCGGAGGTGCAAGACCTGGTGATTCTAGCCCATTGCTAGGTAATGTGGCCATGGTGCAAAGGTGCCTCCTAATTCAATGTATGCTTTTTTCCAGCCTCTGACCACAAATGTTCATTGTAAATATGACTCTTGCTAAAAGAAATGCTTCTTTTATCTGGCTTTTTGCAAAATGACATCAACTGTCATAGCCCATTCCTGGTTTGGTGTCTTTAAAGGAATTTTAAAAATCACCCCCTCTAAGCAGATGAGCATTCTGGGCCTGGATGCAGACAGCATCCCATGTGAAGTCAAGGAAATGCCCTTGGTTGGATGCAGCCTGCTCAAGTTGGGGAAGAGGACTGGACCTCAGTCCCTTCGCAGTTCACAGATGCACAGTGACATGGCAGCCCAGTTGACGCAACAGAGCACTTGGCAGAGCCATTCTGTATGAATTTCTGATTATGCACACACACCTTTCTTGCATTGAGCTGTGCGTACCTTGCCTACTCTCTCACTTCACCACTTTTATGCACTCAAGGCAAATGTTTAGCTTCATGGACAGGCAAACAGAAGCCCAGTGAGAGAAATTACTTACCTGGGGTACGATGTAAGCCAGTGGTCCTGCCAAGAGCAGAACTCGGTTTTTCAACTGGTTCTATAAATCCCCCAGTGGGGCTTGACTTAGATTTAATTTAGTTTTTAAATCTTGGCAAACTGAATGCTGTGTGTTTGTGTAGGCTTGCACCATTTAAAAGGTTCTTGGAGTTTAGATCTTGCATGTAATTTGCTACATTAGCTTTGGGCAAAATATTTGCTTTTTGGTCCTTTGTGGTTTCAGTTCCTTCTCAGCATTAACCTGGCATGTTAGAGAGAGCTGTACTGTGGAGTGCTCAGGGGGTCCAGAGTTCAGGGTAGGGTGAGCACAGGAAGGCTTATTACTAATGGCAGCTTTTCAGACTGCAGGAGCTTATATAAGATTTCCCAGGTTTGGTTGGTTGTTTATGTATTTTGGACATTACACAGTTGTGATTAGGAAGCTGTAGTATTTCAGGTTTGGATGAGAAAAAAAAAAGAGATTTGGATTAAGGTTGGGAAAAACTTTCTCTGGATACATTACATTAAGTAAGAGCATCACTATGATGTTTGTCCTACAAAGTGACGTTCATACTATTGTAGTTATGCCAATACGTCAAAGTGTGGTTCATTTTTGAGGTAAATAGAACCAGGATGGGTCATTCTAACCAAATTTTGGCTGTCTTCATGCATTCTCTTGAGTGTTAAACATTTCATCACTGGAGAATGGATTTCCTAGTAATCAGATCTAATCCCTATATATTCTTTTGTGACAACAGGCAAGAAGCAGATATTATGTCTTAATTTTATGAGAGGGATAGCTGGTATAGAGAAAGGAAGCAACTGGTTTGGTTATATGACAAATCTCAAAGCTATACATGGGTGTCCTGGGACCAGCCAATGAGGATAAATCCTGCAACTATAGTGATTTCCCCCTCCTCTCTCTCTCTCTCTCTCTCTCTCTCTCTCTCTCTCTCTCTCTCTCTCTCTCTAGCTAATTGTTTTGGTAGACTGTGAAACTACTTTTCTTCTCTTCCTGCACCATTACCAATCTCTCAACTGAATTTTCAATCCCAGTGTCTATGCACCAGGATCACTTCATATAGGAGGGTTAATGTCACCATGGAAGGAGAGAATCTATATTTTTAAAAATCACCTTTAAATTATATTGATATCATTTTGTGCAGTACACATAGTTTACTACATGGGTATGTAGAGCATATATAAAAATGTATATATGGCTAAGACTACCTAAGCAACATTTAACTCTTCAGTACCAAGTCTTTAAACATTAGTGTCTCAGCAAGAGTCTCTGAGAGATCACTGCTGGCCTTGGGGCAGAGTAGGTCGCCTCTCATACCTCCTGACCACTGTAGGGCACTCACTCACTGAATAAAATGGTAGGTAGAATTGCCCACTTTGGAAAACTTCCCCTCTTCTCTCCTTACTCTCACACCTTGTACCATTTTTATCCTCTCCCCCCGCCCAATGGATATAGATGAATTTATATTAAACACACTTGTAATATCATTTTCCTATAGGTTTCATAAATGCCATCTGTAAGTCAATCAATGTTGTTGTGAAACACAAGAAGAATAAAAAGAAAGATTGTTGCTTCCTAGTGCTGGTTAGCAGGAAAACACACTGACGGATTTTATGTTTTTATTGGAAAGGTCAGCATATCATTGGAATACTAGAGGCCTGGTGCACGACATTCGTGCACTGGGGGTGGTGTCCCTTAGTCCAGCCTGCGCCCTCTTGCAGACTGGAACATCAGACATCCCTCTAACAGTCTAGGACTCTCACAGTCCAGGACCCCTGACTCTTTACCAGCAGCCTACAGTGGAGATGGGAGCGACTCCTGCCACCGCTGCTCTACTCATCAGTCATGAGCCCAGCTTCTGTGCTTCTGGCTGAGTGGTGTGCCCCCCTGTGGGTGCTCCCCCTGAGCATCTGCCACCTGGTGGTCAGTGGTTGTTCTGATTTGCATGTTAGGGTTTTATTATATAGGATAAGTTTATTGCTAATGTTAAATTAGTAGTTTACACAGGGGGTAGGTATTACAGTGTTTAAGCCAGAGGTCAATGTCCCTTTAGAAAAACAAGGCTGGCGTTCCACTCTGGGATGCACTGCTCCAGGAAAGCTCTGGGTATGAGCAAGTAAGACCCATGTTAGAAAGCATCTAGCCAAGAATTCTGGAGCTTATACAGTTGAGTGTTATATAGCATGGTCTCTGCATCTAAACACCAATTTATCAAGCCATTTGCCAGCATTAGTTTCCCCGATACATCAATACTTTACAGCAAGGTGTGATAGCAACAACTGGGGCAAGAGCTTCAAAGAAGTCACAGACCAAGAGGAAGCTCAATCAGGAAAAATCATCTCTGAAGCTAGCTCCCAGATCATCTGGGCTGGTTAGTTGTCTATTTGCTCTCATATCACTACCTCACATTCTCCTGCTGTGCTTTGTACTGCATGGAGCTGACCCTATAGATTACATTCCTAGGCTCTCTTGCCAAATGTCTTACACTAGGTCTGGCCAATGAGAGTCATCAGAAAGTAGGAGAAATGGAGAAGCCAATGTATTTCTTTCTCCTTCTTTCTGCTTAGAATGGTGTATTTGGGGGTAGCTGGGTCTCATCTGTGGTTGTAGCTTTTGCTAGTTAATTCCTCCTGTTAAACCTCTCCAACCCTGGGCACTGGCAACATAACCTTTACTCTGTATTTCTTTAGCCCTACAAGGGGGGGTGGCTCTCTCCTCTTTCTAGTCTCTGTGTTGCCTCACATTCTCTTTTGTTTTTTAGCTCTTTCAATACCTTTCTGACAAAACTGCCATGTTAAAATTTCTATATTGACCTACCTGATATGGACTATTTAAAAATGTATATATATATTTTTATTGATTTTTTACAGAGAGGAAGAGAGAGAGAGAGAGAGTTAGAAACATCGATGAGAGAGAATCATCAATCAGCTGGCTCTTACACACCCCCTACTGGGGATGTGCCCGCAAGCAACCAAGGTACATACCCTTGAACAGAATTGAACCCGGGACCTTTCAGTCCGAAGGCTGATACTCTATCCACTGAGCCAAACCAGTTTTGGCTGGACTATGTTTTGTTGCTGTTGTTTGTTGTTTTCATAGACCTTGTGCC
Source organism: Pipistrellus hanaki (assembly GCF_964339955.1). NCBI lineage: Eukaryota > Metazoa > Chordata > Mammalia > Chiroptera > Vespertilionidae > Pipistrellus > Pipistrellus hanaki. Next base: position 123,633,348 of record NC_140504.1, on the reverse strand, counting down.
TATCCATGCTCTAGCTTCCACTTTGGACCTTGTTTTTGGCCTGATAGGTTTTTCCTTAGGTCTGACCTTAACCAGCCTGTTGCTCTTCACATTCATCTTTCCATTGTTTTCCTGGTCTCAGTCTTGATTGTTGGGTAATAGTCAGTGGCTCTAGCTCTTTTCTTCCCCTTATCACTGTGACTGCTGATGTAAGACATTGTCTGAAATATGAAACACGGGATTTACAACCAGAAAGATACTTAGATATTAAAACCAACTCCCTATTTTCACCAGTGAGGACACTGATGCCTATGATAGGTAATGTCTTCCTTGAGTTAATGGCAGAAAGGGAGGAGGGAAGGGAAGGAAGGGAAGGAAAGTTTATCATGTCTAGATAAACCGTATTGTTTATTAATTGTAGCATGTGATAGGAATTGAAGAAAGAATGACTGAAATATTTACTACCTGATGGCCCTCCTCATTGCCTGGCCTTTGCCTTTAAGGAGACATTTTATACTGAATGGATAGAAATATTAATTAATTCATTCAACTTATATTGCTTGTTTGTCACTAGGGGCATGGCATAATGCTGAATGCTCTGAAAGGGGCACATATCAATAGTAAATTACTGCATCCTCAAGAAACACACTTCCTGTGAAATACTATGACATATATGCAAATGACTCATATACATGTCATATATGCTATATACAGGCCAAAAACTATAAGCTCCATAATTAGGAGGCAAATACAGTGTATTTAATGTGGAGGAGGAAGAAATTTGCTCTAACTGGGCAGTGTTAGTGAAAACTCAGTAGGCCAGGTAGTATTTACAATGGACTGAGAAGCACAGATAATATCTGACAGCATAGAGCTGATGAGACAGCCTTTGAGGAGGAATGATTAAATGCAGGTAAGGAGGCAGTGAGTGGATAGTCCAATGTAGCTGGAAGCTGACTGCCTGTTAATAATAACAGTTTTAGCTGATCTTTAATGGGCTCCTGCTATATACCCAAACATTGTGCTAAGTTCTCTATGTGCTTTGTATCAACCTATGAGATGGGTATTGCAGATGGGGAAACTGCAGTTCAGAGAGAATAATAACTTGTCCAAAGTCACCTCTCCAGCAAATGATGGACCTAGGATTCCACATAGATCTGCCTGATCCTAGATAGGCTGTTAGCCCCTAAGCCATATGGGTAGGCTATAAGGAAAAGTAAGGGATTTATATTTAGATTTAAAGGCACGAATAGTAAATTTAGTGTAGAGGGCCAAATGGGAAGACACCTGGATATTCTTTAGATTGTTTTTGACTGGGCCCGGGATATTGGTGGAGTCATGTCAGTTGCACTCCCGCCCTGGGAGTGCGGAGATGTTCTTAGTTCCTGGCTTGTGTTTGTCCAGGAGGAAGGAGTGAGTGGGACCTGGGCCATCCAAGGCTCCTTGTTTTCCTGTGAAACCCCCTTGTTGGATTGGAGAATAAATAGATGTGCTAGGTGGCTCAGGAGATCATCAGTATGTCTCTCCAACAGAGGAGGTCGGCAGCCCTCCCAGCTCCCAGCTTAAAATCTATCTCTGTGTCTTCTCTCTTTATATTATTTCTCAATCCCTGACTGCCTCCACTTAGATGGTTTGTTCATCTCTCTTTCTGTGCGGGACACGGAAAAGGAAGATCCCCGCCACATCAGGCCCCCGCATTTAGTACTGATTTCTTTTTTAAAAAGTATTTATTGTTTAAAGTATTACATAGGTCCCCCTTTTGTTCCCATTGACCCCTTCTGGCCTGCCCCTGACCCCCCACCTCAGACCTTTACCACACTGTTTCTTAGAGAAGTACTGGTTTCTTAGAGAAGTCATTAAGAAAATGAAAAGACCTAGATTCCTAAAAAAATATTATTGCTACCACATTTCCACAGAGCAGAGAACTTTTTTGAGCATATTCTCTCAATAGAAGTATGTTTATTTCTTTTTTTTATGTGTGTATGTTTATGCATATATGCATATGCTGTGGTCCTAAATATTATGTATTTTATAAAACATATATAGAAATACATTTGAAATGGATGAAATAAAGAGAAACATAATTTAAAAGATTTTTATTTATTAACTATTCGAAAAACCATTTGCCTCCACAAAAAAAGGGGCTTTCACATATTTATCATTAAGCTTAAGCTTTGTAAAGTTTTGTAAATCTTATTTGGGTTTTACATATCTTTAAACCTAGTTAAAAACATTGCAGATATTTACTGTCTAGTTCTGTATTCTTTTCTTTTTAATATCTTGTTAATTATAAAGATTTTGTACCATTAATAGCTAATATATAAGTCACAATAGTTACTAAGTATGAGGTTCAACATTAATGATTATGGGATAAGTCCTTATTTTAACTAAGTTTAAAAATGATTTATTTTAAATGATTGAAATTCTGATAGTGAACTCTTGATGATTTTAATCCTTATTATGACTGATGAAGAGTTTGTCTAAGTGTGAGAGACACATCTGTTGACACTGCCATTTTTTCTTTGTTTGCTTGGGCTATGATTTTTGCAGTACTTTCAGTCTGTTTCTTCATGTGAATCTTTGACAATTTCTTTCAATGATCTGAAGGTTAATTTAGTTAAAATTCCATTTTGTAACACATACAGCCACTTAACCAAGCATAAGAAAATAGCAAAATGCTGAAAAATACTGCAAATTCTAAGTGGGTGAAGATAAGTGCTTTCAATCTCCTTGGGAATCCACACCCATCTTGAATATTAGAGATGGGGTGAAAGTGCTCAGTTCACCTAGACATAACATGTTTGTTAGGCTTAATTAATTTATTTTAAAAATAAAAACACATAATGGCATCACAATGGTTCAAATTTTTGCAGGATTCCATTACTGTTAAACCATCAAAATAGTGTACATATTGCCCATTTCTTCAAATGACAGGCTTCTGGGGGGAAAAAATGAAAGCAGGGGGGAATAAAAGTAGTCTAATAATGTAATTTTCTCTAAAAAGGCCTGAGGTGTGATTCCTAATCCCTGAACAAATCCTCCTGGAATTCTCTTGAGTAGGAGTGACTAAATGCTGCTCTAAGAGAAAGGTGTGTTTTACATGTATAAAAGCATTCATTATTTCTACATATAAGGGCTGAAGAAATCAAACATTTGCAGGAAGTTAAATCTCACTTTTATTAAAATGTCCCTGTTTGTATCCCTATCATTTGAATTGGATTTCACTCCTTTCTTCATTCTGTTAACTAAAGTAAAACTGAGAAAATATAAAATTATCTGTTTACCAGAGTGATACCATTTATATCTGAGCACGCTAACCCAAACTCCAAAGCCTCCTGGATGAAATATCTGCCTCCTGTGTTAAGGCCATCAAGTTCAATTCCTGCTGGGATGGTAGCTTTTTCAATTAAATTTCCATTAACTTTTTGCCTCTATGTCATTAGACACTAATTCTTACATGCAGCAAAGATGAAAGAGTAGAAGGAAATATCTGATTCATGCATCATATTGCTGACAAGTAAAATGTGACGATGACAACTTTTTAATGTGGCAGATTGAGAAGCCAGCGAAGGGGACAGGTCTTTTAGACCTGACACTGAACACGGCAGAAGAGGGGTGGCAGCTGTAGCTCGGAAAGGCAATTTGGAAGATAGTGATCACGGAGTGGAAGCGTTCAGGATTCTAAATGCTGGCACGGGGGCAAGAGCTGGGCAGAGAGAACAGGCCTCAGGAAGCCTGTAACACTGGACAGGGAAGCACATGAATGGCACATTGGTGAGGAGAGGAGACAGAAGATTGCTGATTTTTTAAAACAAGCAGGTGCAAAGGGGAAAGGCAAATCCCTTTCACTAGAGGAAAAGAAAAAATGAGAATCCTACAGGTGACCCATGTGGTTAATACATGTATTCCTATATGACCTAAAATTCAAGCAACACTATGGTAAAATATCTGCAAGAAAAAGTTGCTAAGAGAAACAAAAGGACAGTTCATGCATTTTAATATAGAAATGGAAATGGTTTCCAGGACACAGACACAGTGACAAATAGACGGAGGTTACAATGGGACAATTTTGCAAGAAGGGAAAAGATAAAAAGACAACAGCCAACCAAACAAAAATTAA